>NC_135612.1:87905000-88552500 GCF_053574225.1 Canis aureus | reverse complement strand
CTCCTGCTTGTGCTCTCATACTCTGTCTCTCTCAAATGAATAAATAAAATCTTTAAGAAAAAAGAAAAAAAGAAGATGAAACTGGTGTCTGTGAATTGAGAACAGGAAATGGAACACGGAAGATTAAACATATTGAACAAAACTTACAGGCAAGATGAGGTTCAGTATATATAAAAATATATGTATATGTATGTACTTGTAATTTTTATATAATATATACATAATTCTAAATCACCAGGAAGTGAGCAATAAAGTATGTTAAAGATTTTACATTTCAATGCCCAGTGTAGTGCCTGGACCACAGTAGATGCTCAATAAAGTTATGAATAATTCATTCATAATGTAAAGGTATATTAATGTCCAAATGAAAAGATTATTGCAGACTCTCTTCATCCAGATATTAAAGCTTCCTTTATAAATCCCGGAAGTGTATATAAAACATCTCTCTTCTAAGATAAAAAGTGGGAGTTTTAAGGATCCCGGAAAACTGGTGAGTTACCTAGGTAACTCATTAAGTAAAATACATGAGAATTGAGTTCTGATTAAAAGTATTCCCTTTACTGCCTTGCCTGCCTTTTGACAAGAAGCAACAGATACAGCTTCACAGCTTTCACTTAGCAAGCAGATAAAAAAGAACAGATGACTTGATTCTGACATTTCTAAATATCTACCTATGATTTCAGTCACCTTTCTTTTGAGTCTTTGCTTATTTTTAGAATCACCTTCCAACAATGGCTAAATGAGTTCACAGAACTGAGAAGAACTCAGGTGAGAGCCATACAACTGCAGTCACTTGAGTATTTTAGACAAAGAAAGAATTTTAAGGCTTTCTGAATGACCTAGATAATTAAATTAAAAAGTGAGTACTCACCTACACTATGTACTGAACATACCTGCCACAATGTTTAGATAATAGCTAACAGCTGCCACTCTATATATGTTTTCTGTTCAGAGTGACTACTTAAGAGAATACTTCTTTGAAAGACGGCCTCATTAGCCAATCACCAAACATCAGGGTGATCACTAGAAAGTGTCCATTGATCCTCTGGATGTGTTGCTTGATTTGCAACAAATCTGGCTGGTTCTGTTGCTTTCACTTGGCATCTTGTGGATAAGAGTGGTTATAGGGTAAGACACCAAAAAGGACAATATCTCCTGCATGAAAGCTTCTGGTTGAAAGGAGAATAATATGTTTGTTTCCCTAGATCCTGAGAAGTAGGGTTGGTTGACTTGATGTTTCCTGTCATCAGAATTCTTTGTGTTGATAAGGACCAGTGTGTTGACATTACCCCAAAGTTAACCTTACTCATGCAGACCTGAAAACCCAATTCTACACTCACAAGGGCAGGGTTTCTAAGCCTAAAATTACCAGGGAGGTAAGACTAGCTGAGAAAGGATAAATCCCCTCCGCCAACAGGCAGTCCCCAAAACAGAAGATGGCTAAACTGTGCTCAGTATTTTCTTCCCTAACTCACCAGTCAGAGGGGCCACCCCTCTGCCTCCTAGAAGGACAGTGAGGGTTTGAGGGTCAGGGCAGGACATCAGGAGTATTATTCTAATAGTCCCTTCAAATGGGAACAGGACTCAAAAGTTCTACTGTTTCCAACAGAGGGCAGCATCCACATCTTAGGCTTTTTCATACCCAACACCAAAGCAGCGCCCTGATCAGTAAGTTGAAGGGTGATGACCTCTAAGGAAAGAGACCAGATTTTAGTCAAGCTTGACCCTTACTTCTGAACCTTTTTGACTGTACACCCTCAGGCAAGTACTTTCTCCTCTTTGTGATTTCATCAACTATGGAATCCAGGTGGTACATACCGAGCTCACAGGAGTCTCTTGAAGGTTAAATATCCAGTAGCTTATCCCAATGCGGTAGGGACAGAGAGGCACTCAAAACTCTGAACGCCCTTCCTCTTCTTTCCCCTAATAAAACCTGCTTTCAGGGAAAAAAATCTGGAGAAGGCATCATTTATGCTCCCATTCTAAGTTTTCCTCTCCCAGGGCTATTTTTCTGTTGAAGCCTTTTCCCTCAGTGTAATAAATGGCTCATTTAGTCAATCGTGGTCCAAGAGCCGAGACGCGGGATTTAGGAAGAGAACGGCATTCTGGAAATCAGAGCCTGTCTGGATTATTGTTCTGAACTCATTATTTTCTGTGCCGCTCCACCCCTCATACCTTTGTATCATCCTAATCCTTCTTTTTTTGTTCTTTTTGGAGCATTGTCATGGGAACGTATGTCCTATAAATGGCAAGGGGGTGATGAAGGATAACGAGGGAGAGAAAAAGAAATAAAGATCTGTGCCCTGATTGTTTTGCCACTAAAAACAAATGAAATGGAAATCAAGATGTGTGACTTGGCACTGCAGTGTTTAGAGAATTGAAACCTACAGTGCTTACTTTTAATTGTTCCTTAATGGCACGTGGAATTGCAAGACATTAAATCACTTTAGAGGAGTGCCAGCGGAATTAGTTTATCCCAGTAAAGTCACCTTTAGTTTGTTAAGTCGGCCATTAGACAGGCTAAATGCTAGAAGACGCCACCATTACGTGTTTTGTTGGAAACACCGTGGAACATACTCCCGAGGTGTGAGACCCCACCCACAGCCAGATGTCATCAGAGAAATGAATGACTAAAGACAGGTGCCACTGGCCCTGAGTACATGCTCGGTATCAACCTTACCATAAGGAAATCATTGCCAAAGGAGTTGGTGATGCGAAAGGGACACAGAGACCCAGGCAGAAGCAGTTTGTATGTTATTACACAGCCTTGGGAACAGACAGAGCTGAGTTTAAATCCCAATTCCGTTTCCTTGCTGAGGGACCTTGGGCAAATTCTCTTTCCATTAAGTGGAACTAATAGCACTGACATAGTTCATGGCTTCTGTGGGGATTGAATGAGCTACTTCCTGGGAGGCCGCAGGCAGAGGAGGCAAGTGACAAGGCTTCCGGGCTAGAGAGCCTGGATTTGAATTCTGTTTGCAGGAAAACTAGCAGTGTAACCTCACTTCCCATGCCCTTTAGTCTTCTTGTTCATAAATTAGACTCTTTACCTACTCTATGGAGCTGTTATGTGAATTAAATTAGCTCACACACGTTAAGTGTGGGGTCACTTAAGAAGGACTCCATAGTCCTTAACTGTTATGTTAACATGCCGGCTCCTGGGATGTTGGATTCCTTCACCCATTTCTGGTAATCATACTTCCCCAACAAAGTTTTCCCAGGAGTTTACATAATTTGAAGAACTCTATTAACTTTCCCTTCAAAGCCATTTCCCTAAATCTAAAACATTCATCATTAATAATGAATTTGGTTGAAGGCACTGGCTCTCCCCTGTTACAATAATCATCATCTAGAAAGATCACATTATCATATTATTCTTAGGTTACGTTCAGACATTACCAGCGTCTTATACGTTGATTCCATCAATAGAGTTCCAGCTGCTCTGAAAGTCTGGGAATTGAAGTAAGACTTCTGGACATGTAAGTTTTGATGAGACAATAGAAAGGAACAGATACATGGACTAGTTTAGGTTGAACAGGACAAGGAAGTAGGGGAACCCATGCCCCATCGTGGCAGCTGGGGAGGTCTCAAATATATGTGGGATGGGGGACAGAAATTGAAATTCACACTTTTCTACAGTTTTCCTGGCCTGTCATGCCACCCCAACGTCTCTGGGAACTTAGGTTATATTGAAAGATTTAAATTATTCTATTTATTTAAAAAATCATGATACATGTCATCAGCATCATCCATTTACAATCCTCTATGAAATGACTTGTGAGATATTATAACAAAAAATAAAAGGAGATGAAGGCAATTAAAACATTCTCAAAGGACAAGAATAAACTAATGAAATAAAGCAAGGTTTTCTGAATGATAATGTCATTCTAACATTTGGATAATGAAGTTTAGGGTAGCTGTTGTAGATGGAGTCACGGGGAATTAGAAATCACGTTGTTTCAGAATAATGGCTAATCCTTAAAGTTACCATATTTAAACTAAAATTAGGGAATGCCTTTTTTAGGAAACCATGCACCTGCATCCCTCATCCTCCTTGGAGAGGATGTGTGAGCTCTTTGCAACATTGCAACATAGAGCAGAGTGGACCAATAGCTACTTTTATTAGGAACACATATGTCCATGCACACACACGTGTGTGTGTGTGTGTGTGTGTGTATTTTCCTATGCACTTACATAAACCTTTCTCATTTTATTTTCAGGGAGAACCTAAGGTATGTTTTGCTTTTATCCCCATCTTACACAGGAAGAAGTAGAGATTCAGAAATAATTAGGCCGAGATCACAAAGCTAATAAAAATAACTAATGTTTATTGAAAGCTTACTAGGTCCAGACACTAAACACTTTATCTATGCTAATTCTTTTAGCTCTGTGAAGTACTACTATTCCTATTTTATGGGAAATAAAATTAAGGCAAAGAGAAATTAAACTTGTTTGAGCTCCCATAGATCGTAAATGGATGAGCAGGAAATGAAAACCAGGCATTCTGGCTCCTATGTCTTCACCTTTCACCACCATGCCACACTGCATCTTTCTAATGCATGCTAAAGCAACTGACAGTCCATTTTTCCCACTTGAACCACACTACCCCTTTTTCTTATGGTTTGAAATAATTTTAGGTCTAATCTTATATAAGGACAGCAGTTCGGTCAACAGCCTCTTCCACAGTCATGGTATTGAACACATTGACCAACAGCAATTTGCACAGGACTCGAACACATGGAGTTAAATACACAGAAAGGGAACTCAACACTTTGAGAACTTTGTCTAATTACTCATTATCTGTTTCATCTTTTTCTGAGTTGACTGATTGTTCAACATAATTTTTCAAGTGATTGTGTTGGTGCAGAATTAGCTCAGCTTTATTTGAGAGCATGTGCACAGCTGCTGCCTATAGCCTAGTCTCCTTGAGTCAGTCAGCTTGAGTTGGTGATTACCCCATCCCTAAATAATCTACTCCATGTGTGTCACTGAAAGTGACATTACAATGTGAATCTGTCAGTTCAAGCAATTTCAGTAGGAAAAAAAAAATGCATGCCTACCTGGAGGGTTTTGTGTTTCTCAAGTAATTTCTTTTCAATTAATCTTAAGTGCTGTATGGGGTTAATTACATTTTCACAAAAGAATAAGTGGATAGAATAGGATTGATTAGATGTTTAGAGTCACATAATGAAAGCCAAGTCAAATAAAGCTAGTAATATTAGCTAATATTTATTGAGTATTTGTTATAGGTCAGGAACTGAACAGTTAAGTACTTTATACACATTATCTTGTTAAATTATCTCCTCAACCCTAAGAAATAGGTACTATTTAGATAATCCCCTGATAGGTGTATGAAACTGAGCCTCAGAAGAATTAAATTACTTTCCCAAGATAAGATGCTTGGTGGAACCAGAATCTAAAGCAGGTGTGCTTTAGACTAGAAGCTCTTAGATTTACTTTCTGCAATCATTTTAATTATTTGTAGCATGATCATGGGGATATTCCACATCCCACATTCTGTCTCAGGATGACTCAGTATAATTCTCTGATTGAGAATCAATTATGATAATTATAAATCTGTTACTTTCTGCAAGAAGCCAAGGAGCAGAATCATAAAGTAATGTGTGATACTAAAGTGAGTGCTGCCAGGGGAGGGCAACATGGTATTTATTCTATGTATTACTCATGCTCTTCCCTCATCCTCCTGTCCACATATTAAGCATGTATTTAATTTTTAAGATTATGTTCAAAATAACCAACAACTTCTTTAACTTTCTCTTTTCCCCCTTTTAGTAGAAATGGTCCTATTTCTATTATAAATCTATATGTGCTTATATTATGAGCCCCATGTATACAGTCAAATTTTGGCACCAATAACTCTTTATTACATTTCCTTTTTGAATTTAAATTCAATTAACATTTAGTGTATGATTAGTTTCAGAGGTAGAGTTCAATGATTCATCGATTGCATACAATACCCAGTGCTCATCACATCACGTGCCCTCCTCATGCCCATCACCCAGTTACCCCCTCCCCTCCAGCAACCCTCAGTTTGTTTCCTGTGATTAAGAGTCTCTTATGATTTGCCTCCCTCTCTACTTTTGTCTTATTTTATTTTTCCCTCCCTTCCCCTATGATCCTTTGTTTTGTTTCTTAAGTTCCACATATGAGTGAGATCATATGGTAATTGGCTTTCTCTGACTGACTTATTTCACTTTATTACACTTCTTTGTGTGCTTATCTACCCCTGTGTCCAGCATATTCCCAGAGAAAAGTTATATGTCTCATTCTTCTTTGCATCTCCAGAACCTAGAATGATAGTAATTGTATATTAGCAGCTTCTTAGTGTTTGTTCAATCAGTCTATCAACAGACTTCTGGGGGAGAATAAAGTGCAGTAATGACATGTGGGTCCTCTGGCTCTGAAGAAGTGAATTCAGTGGGCTGTTGCAAATACCTGGTAATCTGACTGTCGTGTTTGAAAACAAAGATATATCACTTTACTTTTTGTTTCTCTATTGAATTTTTAAAATCAATTTTTTCTTATTTCATAAAGAAAATATGTTTATTATTGCATACTTAGAGGTATAAATAGGCAAAGGAGATTATATTTTAAACACCATTCCAGCTAGGGAGAATTGTCAGGAACATTTTTATGTGTGCGTTGTAGGACTTTTCTGTGCAAACATATTTGTGCCTTATTCAGCATGGGTAACTTTCTGAAATCTAGAAACCTGGATTTTGCATGTGAGTTGGGTTTGATATGAAATTTGGAAGGTGAAAGAAAGTAAAGTGAGGTACTGGTGACACATGGAGAGACTTTTTCTTTTTTCTTTTTTTTTTTTTTTTTTCCAAATCTAATGGCAAGAAGTACTTGATTCGTTTAGGCCAGTTATGGTGGAGATTCTAGTGTCTAGCCCATGATAATACAGGTCAGTTGTCAGTTGCAGAGTGAAGGTCAGTGGCAGCACTGAGATTCCTGCTAGAGCAATCTGTTGTGTCATGGATGTTTCCATAATGTGTTTTTTTCTGGTTATGAGTCATAAGTCTGCATTTCATTCCCTATATTCTCTAGTGCCACCTCCACAGAAAAATAATTCTGAAGCTACCTATTTGTAATAGGATAACTGGTTAAAAAAATCCTTCTGCTTAAACTACTAAGAGTAAAATAGATTATTTCTAAGTAAATATCCTGACAAATAGGATAACTATTGACAGAAGTGATTGCAGGTAACAAGACACTCAAAGAAATGGAGATCTCAATTGGTAGTGACTTGAGTTTGATGGCAGTGACTATCCATCGTCATTAGAGAATGCAACACTTATCACTTGTTGCATACAGTGGCAAAACAGCGACTTGGAATTCTCTTTGGTTCCCTGGACAGCAGTGCTTATTAAGGATAAGGCCTTGGCAGAAGGGACACCGAGAAATATCATTATGAAGTCTAAGGAATAGGCTGGTTACTTCTAACTGCATGGGATAACTTTAAAAATTAAACCACAAACTCATGGTTTTTCATTCTTAACTTAAAATACAGGCAGGGAGCCAAGGAGTTTTTATAACTATCCTAATCTACATTACATCTCACCACTCTCAGCCGATAGAGCCTATAATCAGACCAAAAATTTGATCAGATTACTGAAGTGCAATGTAGGTTAAATTTGTAGCCTTCCCTAAATCTCTTACATGAGAACTGGGGTATTAAGTAGGAGCGAATGAGATTCTGAAAAGGAAGAGGAACATCTGCAGTGATTTGGATATCTTAAACCTCCAAATTCTGTGGAATCTCTTTTGCCAGCAGAAATATCTCCTCCTCTCCTAAAGGAGCTGATTCTTGTAATTAATTCTTGTCCCAAATCTACCAACTCTCACTTCCTCTTAGATTAAAACTGGAGGCAGGTTCCAGCATTCCCAGGACTGGGGAGTGGAAAACTGCAAGGCCAGATCTGAGAGGAGAAAACTCGCCCACCCAAAAATTGCAAGGTTTTGCTAACACTTGTAAAAAAAAAAAAAAAAAAAAAAAGTCTAGAGGTTTATGTAGGGCTAGATTCTAAAGAAGGTAAGGGAGGGAGTTTAGATTGGGCTAAATTTACTTATATGGGTACTTTTGCCCCAAATTCTGCATTCTGTGTGCTGAGTGGGACAGCTAATGGTGGTTCTGGTTGTCCATTGAGTGGCTAAAATAGTAAACTATTGACTGCACTAAATGAAATTGAGACATCAGGATTCCTTGTGATAATGTAAAAAAGAAAATACAGACTTAATGACAGTGAATTTATGTAGTGACTCTATCATGAGTAAGCCACTTGCCCATTCCCCACGAGATCTCTAAGAGAACATTCCTTTTGGTGCAACACAGAGAAATCTATTGGTGAGTAGAATAGCATCCTCTTGGAAAAGTGAATGTTCTTGGGATAAAGGTAGGAAGATAAAGGATAAAGATAGAAAACACTGCCATTGAATGGACTGCCTCATTACTGTGAAAATTGTGAGATCCCATGGTGGGTACCTAGCCACCAGACACAAGATGGCACAGTATGCAATAATCTGTAGCAGGGCTAGCGTGGAAAAGATGATAGCTTGGTCCAAAGAGATCTTTGGCTGATACGGTGCATTTTATCAGGGGAAAAACTATTCCCTCGAGTTGTACGTAAGATGGTCTCATCCTCAGCAGTAATAGATATGGTAACCCACTAAGATGCTATCCAGTTCATTTGTATGACCCAAACAAACAAACATAAATAAATAAATAAAAAACCCAAACTCTATGCTAAACAGATGATTAACGTTTTTCATCTCATTTCCATATCTTTCATCTCATATCCATATCAGTTCATAAACCGTGGTCTAAATTATAACAGCATATCCTCTCCAAATTGAAAGGAAAATCTTTATATTTCACACTTACTGACCACTAAAAAGATGTAATATTTATTAGATTTTCAGCTTTGGAAACATCATCCATCTCAGCCAGATCCACTGCTCCCACTTACTGAATTACCAGTATGGCTACCAGGTTCAAGAGAGACTTGAGAACCCCAACGCAGGCTGCTCTGCCATCTTGTGCATATTACATGGTAACCGACCCAGCTGTACCCAAAATGTCTATGGCTGATGAGGATGCTCTGTGGAGCCCATTACCAGCCTCAGAAAGAGAATCACAGTAGGTTTGGAAGTTGATCCACTTCCATTTACTCAGCTAACCTTTCTTTTGAAAATCAGTTCTTTGCTTGCTACTAGACCTCTGTCGAGACTGAACACCTAACCATGAAAGGGTACATAACTGTGCCCCATGAAAGAAACTACAGTCAGGGGCATCTGCGTGGCTGTGAGGGTTAAGCGACTAACTCTGTTTCCAACTCAGGTAATGACCTCAGGGTCTTGGGATCAAGCCCTGAATTAGGCTCTGTGCCCAGCAGGGAGTCTGCTTGTGAATTCTCTGGGGCACCTGGGTGGCTCAGTGGGCTAAGCATCTGCCTTCAGCTTAGGCCATGTTCTCAGGGTTCTGGGATAGAACCTCATGTTGGGCTCCCTGCTTGGCAGGGATTCCACTTCTCCCTCTGCCTCTCCCCCCGGCTTGTGCCCTCTCTCTTGCTCACTCACTCTCTCTCTCAAATAAATAAATAAAATCTTAAAAAAAAAAAAAAAGCCCTGCTATACTCAGCTGTTTCTAGTAGTATCCATGCTCTATTGAGGCTATATATACAAGATCAAAGACAAGCAGATCCTTGGAGGCACAAGCAATTTGCAGAATTAGCTGTCACTACCAGTGTGCTCCCCCGAACACACTATCATGTATTGGTCAATCTACATCTTGGTCCTCATAAAGAATTCCCAGTGACTGACTAAGGGGGAAAAATGGTTTACAGAAGATTCTGCATAATAGGCTAAGGTGGGAGTGGAATGTTGTGATATTATAACCTTATTTGGTTGAGGCCCCAAAGGGCAGTTATGTTGGAAATGGTTCTAGTTGGTGAAACTACAAGAAATATATCACATGGTCCCTTGTGCAGGGAAGGAATTAAGGTCTCTTGTGCATGGAAGGAATTAAGGTCTCAGATGAGTCTCTACATCAATTCATGGATAGAGGCTAAACAAACTGGCTGACAGCGGAGTATTAGAAAAAACATTTTACATTTGATAATAAGACTTGTGGAAGAAATATATGGATAAACCACTCTTAATGAGTTCAGAGTGTGACAGTGTATGTGGCCATATAAATCATATAAATGTTTATCAGAAAACTCCCATCCCATGGTGAGAGAGGAGACTTACTGATAAGGTTAAAAAAAAAAAAAAAGATCTCTTCCAGGGCACCTGGGTCACTTAGTCAATTAAGCAGCCAACTCTTGATTCCAGCTCAGGTCATGATCTTGAAGCCCTGGGATGGAGACTCGAGTCGGGCTCCCTGCTTAACACCTCTCCTTCTGTCCTTCCCCCTGCACCTTCTCTCTCTCTTTCAAATCAATAAATAAATCTAAAAAAAGAAAGAAAGAAAGAAAGAAAGAAAGAAAGAAAGAAAGAAAGAAAGAAAGAAAGAGAAAGAAGAAGGAAAGAAAGAGAAAGAAAGAAAGGTCTCTTCCACGGGTGTTATTTAACCTGTTTCCCTAGCCATGGCAACTTTGAGAAGTTTCTCTGGTATTCATGAACAAAATAAAATGGCCAAGGTGGCAAGAACATAAAATGTCCACATGTAAAGCATGAACTTCCCCTCACCACATCTGGCCTGGACATTAAAAGAGCAAAGGTTCACTCTTGTCAACAGCAACATCCTTTTCTCTTTTTTTTAAGTCCTTTTTATTGAGTTCGATTTGCCAACATATAGTATGACACCCAGTGCTCACCCCGTCAAGTGCCCCCCTCAGTGCCCTAAACCTGAGTGATGAGCCTGCTCCCTGGCAGCAGCTGAGAGCACGGGGAAAGTAGATTGGCTTTTCTTTAGTCACACTTCTGTTAGCAACACATTTAGATTTCCTAAGAAAAAGTAAACCATAAAGAACAACCTATGGAAGACTTAGATTAAGTCCTGGCTTGGAACCATCACCTTGAGAAGCGGAGGATATGAGTGCTTTGAACAAGCAATCAATACCTCATGCTGTTTTTCTTGTAGTCAAAACCAGACAGTGAGAGTAGGTGTAGCACCTTACACGCTTTCACTTATTGACCTATTGAACAAAAAAATATATGTTTTAAAGTCTTTAGGACTCCAGGTTCTGCTAATTATAAGTCTGAGTGCCCAAGAGAGTAATTCCTCCACTGCACTTAAAGTTAAAACTGCCATAGGGCCATTTGGGAAACCTTAGGTTACTGAATGGACAGGGTTATTAGCCATAATCACCAATGGGAAATTGCTGCCCTATAATGAGGACAAAGAAGAGCATTCTAGATCACTGGGGATCATTCAGAGTACCCTCTAGTGTTTCCAAGTCTGTTATAAAATGTTAATGTGACACTAAAGCATCCCATATAGGAAAGTCCATCAAAGACCCGAATGCCTCAGAACAGCAAGCTTTGTTTATTCCACCAGGTAAAAAACTCCAACCAACCAAGGTATTTTTGAAGAAGAATGAAACATGAAATATACAGTAGAGGAAGGGGATTGTAAATACCAGTGGCCTCACGACCAACTGCAGAACCGAGTTTCTCGCTGGCTGTATTTCGGGAGTATATTAGTGTGGTTAGACGTATTACTTAGTCCGCAGGTTATAAAATACCGAGGCAGGACTGTGATTCAGCAAAGGTAAGGGAAAAAAAACCCACTCATGAGTTTTAGTTGTCATAACTGACAAGACTTTGTATCTCCCCTTTAGAATACATATAATGAATCCAATTTTGGTTTTGTAGAAACAAATGTTTTTACATATGTTAAATGTGAACACACTGTGCTACTCCTGTTGTTTAGATTTTTGCACATAAAAAAGAATGCGTATGAAGCATTTACACTGTGACAGCCTCATCAGACTTAGCTCAGGTAACAGCCACTCCCATTCCCTGTGGGACCAGGACCGTGCCATGGCTTCCTGTTGGGAAACCAGAGGAGATAGTCCAGATATTTCCCAGGTCTTTTGCAAATAGGATTTCACTCTCCTTGAACCTATGGTGGTGGAGACATCTGGTCGTCTAGGGCAGCTCTCATGCAGGTTCCACCCTGGCACCAGAAAGTGCCGAGTAGCAGATGGTGGCAGAAGTGGGATTTCACCTAGAACAGTCCCGTGTGTGGCTGAAAAGTTCTCCTTCTGTTTTTTTCTTGACTGTGTGGCATGCAGGCCTAAGTGCCTCCCTTTCCTGAAGAGTCAGCACGGGACTAGGGGTTTGCTTGCTTGCTTGCTTTTTGAGGGGGAAGGAGAGGCAAGAGGGTGAAAGAGAATCTTAAGCAGGCTGTAGGCCCAGCGTCAGAACCCAAGGTGGGGCTCGATCTCAAGACCCTCAGAACATGACCTGACCTGAAATCAAGAGTCCAACGCTTAAACCAACTAAGCCACCCAGGAGCCCCTGGGATGAAATATTTTTCAATAAAGTCCTAGCTGGAGTCTGTTGTTTGTAATCATGAATCGTGACCAAATAAAATAACTGTCTACATAAGGGGATTATTTTACATTGACACATTTTACAATTTTTGCTTAATAATATGTCACTAACAGGATTATATAATTAAGTTATTTTTTTTAAGTTGAAGTGTAATTTCCATATAGTAAAATGCACAAACGCTGGCTGAAGGGTTCCACAAGTTTTGACAAACCTGCAACCCACATTGCTATTCAGATGTAGAATATTTCCTTCATTCCAGCAAATTCCCTCCTGCCCTTTCAAAGTAAGTCCTCCCCAATTACAGGATATTCTGATTCTGATTCCTACTACAATACACCAGATGTTCCTGTTCGAGAACTTCTCATAAATAGCGTTGTGCAGTAAGTGGACATTCGTATCTGCTCCTGTCACTGAGCATCATGTTTTCCAGATTCATCCATGTTATTGTGCGTATCAGTAGATTATTCAGTTTATTGCCAGATTGTATGAAGATGCCACAACTTGCTGATCCGCTCTCCTGTTGAGGGATATTTGAGCTGTTCCCATTTCCTGACGGTTATGAATAAAACTGCTATAAATATTTTTGTACAAGTCTTTCCATTGACAATAAGCTTTGGTTCCTCTCAGCCAAACTGCTGGGACAATAGAGTAGGTAAATGTTTAAGCTTGGAAGAAACTTGCAAACTATTTTCCAAGATGGTTGCAATATTTTAACAATTTTACTAACAACGTTTGTGAGTTCTGGTTGTTCCATAGCCTCAGCAACATTTTGGTGTTCTCCGTGGTTTTAAATTTTAGTTATTTTAGAGGGAGTTCGGTGGTATGTCATTGTAATTTTAATTTGCATTTCCCTGATAATTACCGTGTTGACCACATTTTCCTGTTTATTGGCCATTTATATTGCTTCCTCTATGAACAGTGTGTTCAAGGGTGTTGTGTATTTTGTAATTGGGTTGTTCATAGGAATCCTCTAGAGTCTGGATGTAAGTCCTCTGTCAGATAAACGTACTGCAAACATTTTTCTCTCAGTGACTTGCATATTCATTTTCTTAAGAGTGCATTCTGATAAATGGAAGTTGTAAAATTTCATAAAGTTCAATTTGTCATTTAGTAGAAACTTACTAATTTCTGTGTTCCTGCCTACAAAATTATTTGGCTACTCCAAGGTCACAAATATATTCTCCTGTTTTCTATTCCTAGAACGTTAATGGCTCTAGCTTTTACATGTATGTATATGATTCAAATTGAACTCGTTTTTGCATAAGATGTGTGTTCGGAGTCCACGTTCTTTCCTTTCATGTGGATATCCAGTTGTTTCAGCACCATTTGGTGAACAGACTTTCTTTTCCCATTGAACTCCTCTGGCACCTTTGTAGTAAATCAAGCGACTGTGTATGCATGAGTCTATTTCTGGCCTCTATTATTTTCCATTGATCTTTTTGTCTACACTTATGCCAGAACTCCACTTTGTAGATTACTACAGCTTCATAGTAAGTCCGGAGATTAGGTAGTGTAAGCCATCAAATTTCATTCTGTTTCAAAATTGTCTTGGTTATTCTAGATCTTTTGCACTTCCATGTAATTAATTTTTTAGAATCACTTTGTCAATTTCTATCAAAAAGCTTGCTAAGCTTTTGATTGAGGTTGCACTGAATTTATAGAACAATTTAGGGAAAATGATATCTGAACACTGAGTCTTCCAATCTAATGGTATGATATCTCTCTCCTTATTTAGGTCTTCTTTGCTCAGAATTACCTTATAATTTTCAGTTTACAAGTCTTTCACATTGATCATCACATTTATTTATAAGGATTTTGTTTTCGTTTTATTGAAAATGGTATTTTAAATTTTATTTTCCAATTACTCATTGGTCGTAAATAGAAATACAATTGATTTTTGTATACTGCCACATTACTAAACTTACTTACTGGCTTTTTTGTGATTTTTTTTGGTAGATTCCTTGGATTTTCTTAGAAAGTCACATTAGTTGAAAGTAAAAATAATTTTATTTTTCTCTTTCTAATCTGTATGCCTTTGTGGTCATTTTCTTCCCTTCACTGGCTGGGACTTGAAGTATAATATTCAATAGAACTAGTGAGAGTAGATGTCCTTGCCTCATTCCAAACTATAGATAAGGACCAAGGGGCTCAAGGTTTCACCATTAATACAATGTCAGCTGAGATTTTTTTTAAAGACATCCTTTGTCACGTTGAGGAAGTTCTCCTTAGTTTCTAGTTCACTGACAGTTGACTGTCATGAATCCATGTTGAACTTCTTCAAAAGTTTTCCTATGTTTACTAAAATATGATTTTTAGCCTTTATTGTATTAGTTTGGTAAATCACCATGATTTGGGGATGTTGAAACAATATTATATTTTTAGAATAGGTCCCACTGAGTCATGCTGTATTATGCTTTTTACATATTGCTGATATCATTTGCTCATACTCTGTCCATATACATTCATGAGGAATATTGGTATTTAATGAACATAAATATTCTTGTAAGGTCCAATCAGGTTGGCATTGGCTTACTATTTTCTGAAAGTGTCTGTGGAAGATTGATATTTTTCCTCCTTGTATGTTTGATTAAATTGACCAATATAGCTACCTAGATATGGTGTTTTCTTTCTGAGAAGGCTTTTAATTATGAATTCAATTTTTTAAATAGATATAGGGCTACTCAGATTTTCTAGCATAAGCAGGGGGAGAGAGAGAAGCAGACTCTCCACAGAGCAGGGAGCCTGATGCAGGGCTCTATCCCAGGACCCTGGGATCATGACCTGAACCGAAGGCAGCTACCCAACCAACTGAGTCACCAAGGTGCCCTCTTTTTGTCTGTTTTAAAAATATGTTCCCCTGGGGCACCTGGGTGGCTCAGTTAGTTAAGCTTCCGACCCTTGATTTCAGCTCAGCTCGTGATCTCAGGGTCATGGGATCCAGCTCCAAGTGGGGCTCTGCTCCCTGCATGGAGTCTGCTTGTCCCTCTTCCTCTGCTCCTCCCTGCTTCACAGTCAATGTATGCTCTCTCTCAAATAAATAAATAAAATCTTTTTAAAAAAATGTCCCCTCAAGGAATCAGTTCATTTAACTTAAATAACCAAATTTAGCATCAGATTACTGTTCATGTTGTTCATATTATTCCTCTATTATCCTTTAAGGATTTATAGTGATGTCCATCATTATTGATATTTGATAACTGTTTCTTTTTTTTTCCTTGATCAATTCACCTAAAGATTTTTTTATTATGCTCTTCAAAGAAATGACGTTTAATGCTATTATCTCCATTTTTATTCATTTCATTGATTCCTACTCATCTTTATTCTTTCCTTGTTTCCACTCACTTTCATTTAATTTGCTCATTTTTTCTAGTTTCTCAATGTGGATTAACTTCTTCTAACCTTTTTTCTTCTCATACATAAGAATTTAAAGTTTTAGCAGTGCTATTGCTGTATTCACAAATTTTGGTATACAGTCTTTTCTTTACCATTCAGTTTGAAATATTTTCTAAATATCTCTGTGATTTCTTTTGACCCATGATTCAGAGGTATGTTGTTAATTTCCAAATAGTTGAGAATTTTCTACATATCTATTGACTTTTTTAGAGAGGGAGATCTAGGAGGAGGGGCAGAGGGAGAAAGAGAATCTTAAGCAGGCTCTATGCTAGCACTGAGTCCAAGCCAGGGCTCCATCTCACAACCCTGAGATTATGACCTGAGCCAAAATCAAGTCCAATGCTTGACCAACTAAACCACTCAGGTGTCCTTACTTTATTAATTTTAATCTTTGTCAGATAATATAAATTCTTTGAAATTTTTAGACCTTTTTTTAGAGCATCGCATATAATCTATCTTTATAAAAGTTCCCTGCTCACTAGAAAATAATTTGTTGGGGATCCCTGGGTGGCTTAGCGGTTTGGTGCCTGCCTTTGGCTCAGGGCGTGATCCTGGAGACCCGGGATCGAGTCCCACATCAGGCCTCTGGCGTGGAGCCTGCTTCTGCCTCTGCCTGTGTCTCTGCCTCTTTCTCTCTGTCTTTCATGAATAAATAAATAAAATCTTTTTTTTTTAAAGGAAATAATTTGTTTTCTGCAATTTGGGGGAGCAGTGTATCAAATATATAAATGAGGTTAAAATAGTTGATGGAATTGTTCTTTTATATTCTTACTGTTTTTTGTCTAATTGTTTTTTTAATTAGTGAAAGGAATGTTAAAAATCACAAACCATAATTGTAGATATGTCTATTTTAAGCTCTTTTTAGTTGTGTTCACACTTCTTTTAATTGCTCTTTATTTAAAACCATAATCAGATGTACCTTGGTCTTTACATTCTCTAGCTGTTATTCAGTCTGAAAATAAACATTGGAAGTATATGATGAAGCCAGAGCATTTGCAGGATTCTCAAATGGGTACAATATAAAACCTGTCATAAAAATTAGTAAAAGATACAAGTAGAACACATTCTAATACTGGTATAATGACAGTAGCAGCTTTACAAGTGTTTATTTATAGGATTTTTATAGCATTTTTATGAACCTTTATTCCACAAGAATGATTAAATCATCAAATCATTTAAATGAAAAGGTACATACATGCTTTTAGAATTGTTATATCTTCATCATGAATGGACTCTTTAACCATTTTAAAATATCTATTTCTATTGACATACTCAGTATCCGGAAATTTGTTTTGTCCAATATTAATCTAATCATTCTGAGTGTCTCTCGTGTAGCATTTTCTTGGCATTACCTGTTCCAATTCTTTTAGTTTTAGCTTCTTTAAACGCATCTTTTGCAATACCATGTAATTAGATTTTGCATTTATTTAATTATTTATTTATTTAGCGAGCACACTTGGGGGGAGGAGCAGAGGGAAAAAGAGAATCTTAAGCAGCTCAGTCAGAGCCTGACACAGGGCTTGATCACATGACCCCAACCCAAAATCAAGAGTTGGAGGCTTAACCAACTGAGCCAACTAGGCCCCCTAGATTTTGTTTTTAATACCATATTTAATTGCAATATCTGCCAATTAACTCATTGTTTACTCCATTTACACTTAATGTAATTATTTATATGCTTGAATTTTAAGCTGCCATCCTGCTATTAGTTTCCTATTTTTTCCATCTGTTCTTTGCTCATTTTCTTTTCCTTTCCTGTCTCCGTTTGAATAAATCAACCCTTTTCCCTTAAGTTTTTTTTTTTACCTCCACTATTAGCTTTTAAACTCTTGTCTCTTATTTTTTTATTAGTGGTAGTGTTTATTATCATTTTAGGGATTATAGTACACATTCTTAATTTATTAGATCTGTCACAGAGTAATGTGTTGGAGGTAATGTTATGCTGCTTCATGCATAATGTAAGATTCTTACAAAGTAAGTTACCTTTTATTCACTTCCTTTTCTTGGTCTATTGTCATAGGTTTTACTTCTACATATACCATAATATCCCCAGCCTATCATTACTAACTTGCTCTAAATAATAAGGTGGCTCTTAAATAAATTAAGAGAAGAAAAAAGACAGTATCATATATTTATTCACATATTTGCTATTGCTGTTGGTATTTTTTATGTGTTTATTTTTGTTTCCATCTGGTATCATTTCTCTTTAGTGCAAAAAAATTCATTTGATATTTATTATGTGCTAGTCTTTGCTGATAAAATTGCTCCACTTGTGTTCATTTGAAAATGTTTTATAATCACCCTAGTTTTTGAATAATATTAGGAAAATAGACCAGGCAGTTAGTATATAGTAAGATAAGAATCAATATGGAGGAGGAATTAGAGAAATTTGTGGGAATGTATGGAAGAGGCACTTCACCCAGGCCTGGAGGAGTCAGGAAAGGTTTTCAGTATAAGTAATACTGCAACTATCTGAAAGATGAAAAGAAAAGAGACAATGTGATGAGTGAGAGGAACAGAGAGGTCAGTTGAATCCTTTTCAAGCAAAGGAAAATATAATTTACTTAACCAAAATCCTATAATGGATTTAGATTAGTTCCTTTATCCCCTCCTCCTTGCTTTTCTTTTAATTCGTTATTTCTTATTATAAACACCAGTGGGTATCTTTGAACATTTCATCTGTATGTATTGCATGATTTATTCATAATAGAACTGCTAGAATTAAACATTTGAGGTTAGAAGTAGGTACATTTTTTATCTTTTAATACATACTAAAGGGTGAAATTCCCTCTAGAATGATTATATCAATTTGCATTTCTACCAGCAGCCTATGAGAGTAATAGGCTTTATATTCTTGGCCTTTCCAGCATAATTGTTTCTCATTAATCCTTCCTTCTCTATCCTTGTTGAGGCAGCCTGCAGATCCATCTTTCCCAACTTCCAGACCTTAGGTAGAGACTGCCAGCACTCCTTCAGAGCACAATTCCTGACCTCTGAGATACAGAAGGTTTCCTGCCAGGCCTCTTCCATCATATGCTCTATATGTGCCTGATCTCTGACTCCGAATTCACCCTTGGTCTCTGCTGTAACCACTTGGGATCTCAGTTTCCTACAAAATGAGACTCCTGATTGACTATTAAATTTTTCCTCCTGGGAACTGAAGACATGTCCCTGGATTCCATTCTTGTGTCTAGAAACACCCTGAAAACTGTAAACAAAATCTTATGATGTCAGTTGTTTCTCTGTACTTCTTAAGGTCATCCACCCTGAAGTGAATGTCACTGTGCTCCATTTACGTATAAGAAGACTCCCAGCAGGCCACCTTGAAGTACCTTGATTACATTCACACTTAAAAAAAAAAAAAAAGAAAGTACTTTTATATCCTAAAAATCTTCTAGGCAATACCCAAAATTCATTTTTACAACCTCAATCACATCAGAGACATTCATGCATATTGAACATAGAATAAAAAATTTGCAACACAGAATAACCTTAATCTGAACACAGTTTGAAGTTCTTTGTTGTTACAATGAAGAATATCTTTGCTTGCTGCAGGTGAGCTACCAGAAAAAGAAAACCTCTTGTGCTAACATTTTTGAATTCACATTTTATAGAAATCTAAACTACAAGCTCTATATAAGAAAAAAAAAATCCTTTAATAGGAACAGATTCAAAAGAGATTATATTTTCCTTTTACATATTTTGTGAATAAATGCATATATTTGCATTTTATTTTCTTACTTTAATCATACCCCATTTATAAGTTGCATTATTAATCAATAAAGATTTAAGCCTTTATTGGGTCTGCCCGTTAATAGAGTTTTCTGTGGAATATAGCTACATACATGGCATATATCTCATTAGTATATAATGTCCATGGAGAAGATAAATCATATATACCTACATAAATATTAGCTAATTCTATGCAGCATTCTTATCTTAGGATTTAACTATCTTCTTGTGATGTGCAGAAACTAATCCCAGTTCCTGCTTATTTCCATAACTTGCTCCAGAGCAGTAGAGAAATAATGGAAAAATACAACATATTTTTTATTTTAGTATCATTATCACTACACTCACACACATAGAACAAACACCTATAAGCAGGGCCGTTAATTTGTTCTTATCACAGGGAACAGTCATAGAGTGTGCATTCACAGGATGGAAGCGTGCCAGTGCTCCTTTGGTCACTGCCTGATGATGCTCTTTAGCCAGGAAAAAGAATATGGAACAGAAATCTCAAATTAGGAGTTAGTTGGTTTTCTCTTTGCTTGCCATGAATGCAACCTAAAATGTGACTTGGATACCTACATGGATGTCTTGGTCCAGGGAGTGTGACAATCCACCCTGTTTATTATATTCCCTCAACCTTGACCTCATATCCCAGCTCTTCTTTCAAATTCTATCTCAAAAGTTACTTCCTTCATGGAAACATTTTCTGATCTCAGAGCATATGGGAAGACTAGTCTTTCAATCTTCCTACCACTTGTTTTCTTTCCGAAGGTATTTTCATAAATTGTAATGCAAAATGTGTCAATGTGGAGGAGGACTTGGATAAATTGATAGGATAAGATAGAAGGGATACATCACCCGGAGGAAGCCAGGGAAGGTGTACAGTGTAAATGGTATCTAAAGTAACATCTCAAAGACAAAAAAGAGGCAGAACTGGCAAGTTATTTATAAACATCATTATCTTGATTTCTTAACTGAATACCTACTGTGCACCAAACTATGTCAGCACAAACACCGTGCTAAGTGAAACATGCTTTCTCATGTTTTCTCTGCTTTATAAATTTCATTTACTCAAGATAAAGCTATGGAATTATCCATGACTTGTGTCTTCTCTCATACCCCATCTACAAGCCATCAGAAAATCTCACTGACCCTTCTGTGAAATAAATCCAGAATGTAATCCTTTCCCACCATCCCAGTTCCAGGCACCATCTTCCCTTGACTACATGACCACAATAGCAATAGCCTCCTAATCTGTCTCACTTTCCTACCATTTCCCACACTTCTACTTCTCCCTACTTTTACAATTGCACTTTAAACTTCAGTCAGATTATGTCACTCCTTGGTGCAGTTCTGTAAATGTCCTACCACCCTAACCTCATAAAAAGGCCCAAATCCCTACAATGGCTAACAGGTCTTAAGCAACCTGATCTTTCCCTCTTGTTGCCTTAATTGATCTCATTCCCTAAAACTATTCCCATCACTTACACTGAAAAAATCTTGTTCTTCCTTCGACATGTCAGGCTTGCTCCTGCCTAAGAGTACTCTGTATTGGCTGTGCTCTGCCCCTGAATTACTTGTAGGTTACCTGCTGGCCATCTTTCTCACCTCATTTCCTCAAATCTCTATGAAACCTACCATATTTAAAACTGTAGCCTCCTTCCCAGTCCTTATCCCCAGATTCCTTCTATCCTGTTCTACTTTTCTTTCCCCCTGTTATCATTTATCAACTTATCACATATTATGCAATCTACTTTCTTATTACACCTCTCATTTAGCCTCAGTCTCCCTCCCCTGGAAACTGAGCCACCCGAGGGCAGATATCTTTGTCTATTTTATTCACCAATATGTATCAAGCATCTATTACAGTTTTTGATGTGGATGGAGTGGGCACTCAATAAATACTAGTCCATTAAATGAATAAATTATTTATTTCAATAAGCCATGAAGTAGGAACTTTCTTACACTCCTCTAAAATCAACTGCATTATCTACTCACAACTAATTAATGGGAAAGTGGATTCAAAATACACTCCAGAGGTCAAACCCTTAGTCCTGACTCCCAGTCTATTATGCATCTGCAGGACTGTTCTATGCTCTCCTTGAAGACAGGAAGGGTATGTATTTCATATATCCTAATATTGCCTCAGTGATACACAGCACTGTGCACACAGTAGGTACTCGATAAACAATTAGGTAATTGTGTTTGGGCAACTTTTTCTAAGCAAGATGACCTTGTTTGCTATAGCAATATTCCTGTGTTGGCTCTCATAATACTTCCCCTAAAAACATGTGCTAACCTAGGAGTCATAGACATTATCTGAGTAGAAGGAGGTTTAGACCTCCTTTATCAACACTACACATCTGCTTAGAGATAAAGTCAAGGCTAGGACTCACATCTTCAGACTTTGCAATCATTTTTCCTTTTGTGGTTTTAATTTTTAAAGATAAGCATGTCTATACCATTAGAGTATAAGCATATGAAGGCAGAGATTGCATTTGTCTCTTCTGTGTGCCCTGGTAGATTCCCAGAGGTTATTCAAAAATGCTCATTCACTTCCAACATGGCCCAAGCTAGACTGGTACAGACAGTAGAACCAGTACAATTTACCTGGATATTCAAGCAGAGATAATGAAGAAAAGTAAGAAATGAAATAGTCCCATAAAAACAGCTAATAAGCAATCAATTTTACCTTTAAAAGTGATCACAGTTTCTGAGATGGGGTTGGGAATTAAACAGAGTTTGGAAGATTTTCAATCAATATTCTTCATGGTTTTCATTTTAATTTAAGGGGAAAAAAAAAAAACAGCCAGGCCTTGAGCAAGACTGATAGATTGCTACTTGATCAATTCTTTCCTTGTCCCAGTTGTAAAAACAAAGCCATAAATTATACTAATTCTTATTTTGGCTAAATAGCTTATTTCAGCAGCATGGGTGGATGGTGACAGCCCAAGTTATCATGGATTCATCATTACATAAAGCCCAGAATCAGAGTGTTGGAACTGTTCTTCCTTCCAGGGCATTGTCAAAAAAAAAAAAACGGTGGTCCTCTCGGAGTCAAACTGAAAACCTATTAAATAATTTAAATTTGTCATTTGTGTTCAAAGAACTTTTCTTCCATTTCTGTAGCAGTTTGAGAGTAATAGCATTAATTCTCATGATTGATATGACCCAATAGTATGTCACTTTTTAGCTTAATTTTTCTTTCTAATGGATGATTTTTGACTTATGCAAAACTAGTAAATTTGCTTTGGGCATATGTTAATCTCAAAGGACTTTCTGACAGTGCCTGTAACTATAGGCAGATGTTCCTTGTCTAATATGAAAATGCTTCACAAGTCTGTAGCAGAAGCAAGAAAATTAAATGAAATCTAAAAAGAAAAAAGGAACATAGAAAAAAATGCATTAAAAGACAAATTGACACAACCTGACCTCTGTCTCAGCCCTGCCATACCTTTGAACCGGCATGCCTTGCAAGAGGGAGCCATTTTCCATGAATTCAATCTACAAGTGACCTTCAGATGCCAAAGATTTCTGTGTGCGATTGAAACTAATATATGAAAATTTGGGTTTGCATCATACAGAGTTCCCATAAGCATCTTCTTTCCCTGACTTAAATCCATGTATCATTCCCTCCTTCTCTTGGGGATTTGTAAGGAATTGGCTCACATGATTTCTGAGGGCAGACCAGACCTAAATCTGCAGGGCAGGCTGTCAGTTTAGAAACTCCTGGGCAGGAGCTCATCTTAGTCTTGAGTTAAAATTTCCTCTTTTTCATGGAAACCTCAGTTTTGCTGTTAAAGCCTATCAACTGTTGATATGAAGCCCACTCAATATTGAGGGTTATCTTCTTTCCTTAAAGTCAGTTGATAGTAGATGTTAACCATATCCACATAGTACCTTCAGGGCAACACCTGAATTAGTGTTTGATTTAGTAACTTATAACCATAGCCTAGCCAAGTTAACCCACCAAACTAAGAGTTTACAGTTTAATGAGAGAGAGAGAGAGAGAGAGAGAGAGAGAGAGATTGAAGAGATAACTGCACACTATAAGAATCACAACTATGTTATAAGGAACACAGAGGAATTAGGCTAGCCTAAGGATCACAAAAGGCTTCCCTATAGACATAATATTCAAGCAGAGACCTAATAAATGAACAGGAGTGGGACAACACCGAAAGGAAGGAATGCTTTTCTGGCATTCTGTGTGGGCTTATACAAAAGCTCTGAGTAGGGAATGAACCTGGCACATGTGAGAAATGGAAAAGGGACCAGGGAAGCTGGAGCCTAATAAGCTTTGTACTCAAATATCCCTAGTAGACAAAGCAGAGTTACTGGACATAACCGAAAGCTTTGGTTTCCATTGGATCCAAGAACTAGACTAGATGTGCTTCAGATATCTTTAGGGGAAATAGATTTTTTCTTAATCTACTGATCCTATGATTAAAATCTTTTCATTGCCTTATTACGTGCAGAATAAATATCTTTTTCCTCTGAAAGTTTTTAGGACCAAGTACTGCCTTATTATCTTGATAGCAAGTATTCCTATTTGCCTTCCTAACTACCATCCTCCTATCATGCCTTTAGTTCTCAAAGTTGCCAGGACTGGTCCAGTCTCAGGGCCTTTGAACTTGCTTTCTTCTGCTCTCATCATCATTCCCTAAAATATTACACAGCAGGACTCTTCTCAGCTTTCAGATCTCAGTTCAAAATACCACCTCTCTGCTTCCTATTTTCACCATCACCCTCTGACTCTCTTATTTCTTTCCTTACTTTCTATCTCCATTCACTAGCACAGAAAATACATAAGAGCAGAGACTTTGATAATAAACATTTCATAATATTCTTTGAAATATATATTTAATTCTTTTAGTAAATAATCTTCGAACTTAATCTTATTCATCTTTAGAATAAGACTAATATTATATATTTTGTCTATCAACAGGACCACAAGGCTATGCAATGGGACAGGTATGTAACACAATTGTAAATTGTGGAAGGCTGTAAAAGTGATTTTCTTATGTACAACCAGAGACTAAACTTCTTTTGATTGAATTTGAATTTTTTGTGGGTTTTTTGTTTGTTTGTTTGTTTTGTTTTTGCATTGCTTCTTTGTCAACAAATCCATGCCTCTCAAATAATAAGAGTTAGAAAGGATCATGATTTAAACAATATCCCAGACAAGGCATCACAAGGTAATGAAAGATGAAGAGAACTGTTGTAAGAATGTCTGATTGCACAGTAGCAAAACTATTCTAGAATTCACCCATTTTTTTAGTTGAAATGAAATGTCACAAACCTAGAATATGGTGGATGACTAAGAAGAACACAAAGTGTAAAGTAAGATAAATGATGATCTAAATCTTAACTACTTGCTCAAATTTTATAAAATGGGTAAAGATACTTAGCAAAAAAAGGTTGCCATAAGGACAAACTGGGATATATGAAAACATGCCTCACTAAGCCTGGCACATAGTAGGTCCTGAAAATTTCTTCTTCTTTTTTTTAAGATTTTATTTATTCATGAGAGACAAAGAGAGAGAGAGGCAGAGACATAGGCAGAGGGTGAAGCAGGCTCCCTGTGGGAAGCCTGATGTAGGACCTGATCCCAGGACCTGGGATCATGCTCTGAGCCAAAGGCAGATGCTCAACCACTGAGCCCCCAGGTGACTCCAAAAATTCTTATTATTGCTGCCATAATAGCATTCGTGGTGTGAGCATAGCCTTTTAGACCGTGTCATCCATATTGATGGATCATGGGTGATCAGTTCAAGTTAAACTAGAGAAAGTCTGGGAAGGAACCAAGGGCCTCCATTGGAGGGCCAACATAATGAGGGCCTTTTAATGACTTTGGTCACCAAATAAGAGCATTTCCAATGTTCACAGCCTCAATAGCGTTGGGCAGTAGCTCCAGAATTTAGAACTCCTCCATGTCTCCTAATGTTTTCATCTTGGTAGAAGAGGCACTGGCAGAGACAAATGTGGGGCCTGAGCTGCCAGCCAAGAATGATAATAGCTACTAGCTTTAGAGAGAAGTCAATCCTTCCTATTTCTTGTGGGATAGTTGCAGTATCAAACAGGATAGCACTTTCATTTTCCTTCACTTGATGAAAAGTTGATTCCTTGGCTCCCTCCTCCTTATTGATTTGCTTTCTGTACTCCTTTTGAAATCTGCCTCTTAAAAAAGCTGTCTAGTCTACACGCAAGACCATAGATCCAGAATACTTGGAAAAAGAGGGGGCATATTGGCCTGGCTCCCTCACCTTCCCCAGAGCTTCTCTTTGGTATGCCCTCAGAGGGGTCAGCTCAATCCCTCTTCCATCTACTCTTGGAATTTATTGCTGTCCAATCCAAAATGGAGAAACCACTGTCTTGTGATTGTGCAACTATTGTTCTGTTGGTTTGTGTTGTTGGTTAGCTATTCATATAACAAAATTTTCAAGTGTTCATATTTTTTTAAAAAATAAGGAAATGCTCCTTTTAGTAGAAAGCTATGGCATTTTGTTAAATGTCTGAAATGCTTGGGAAGGCAGATTTTCTATACCTAGAACCATTCTAGGAGCTGGGGATACAAGAAAACATAAGACACAACTACTGCTCTTAGAAGATCCTGTGTGTTAGGGATGACAGATTACAAATTAGGAAATTTCTTTACAGTGCAAGTTATGAGAACATTGAGTGATGGAAACCAAAAGACATATAATCCAAATCACAGGCCGGGGAAGGGAGGGCTATCAATGGTTTCCTAGAGGAATGAAGAAATACAACCCAGGGTATAGAAGCCCTGTCCACAAACAATTTCTAAGGATATTTGGAAATAAGGTCAGGCAGGAGCCAGAGACAAGAATGTGGGACTGTGGACAATATCTGAGTCACTGGATCACATGGAGAAAAGTATGAGCTTAAACCAGGTTTTCAGAGAATAGGCAATTTCTTGTTGACTTTTCCATCTCTATTTTGATTTTGAGGCAAGCAGGATCAGAAGAGGGGACTGACTGATAGAAAGACAGTGCAAGCAGTCCTATTACCTGGGATGGCAAAGTGAGCATGTAATTAAGTCCGGTGCCTGCAGCAACAGATCACGGGACTTTGCAACGGACAGCAGCAGAATTGCTGAAAGCCTCATTCCCAAGACTCAAGGAACCGAGAAAGCACTCAAGGCATGTGCCACCAAAGCTTCAAGCACCTGCAAAGGCTCCTTAAATCATGATGTGTCTGAATCCAAAGATCCAGAGGAAGAGTTATATGAGACAAGTAAAAGACTGAATACCAAAAATGAGTCTTAGATCTATTGCTATGTTGAACTTTCCTTCTTGATTTAAATTAGCATTTTATCATCTACTATATTATGCCCTTTACTAGAATACACTTAATAGTGTTTACCAACTGGTTTCAAGAAAAATGCTTTATTTAGAAAAGCGTTTTGAAGATGCTTGTTACAGGATCTCCACTGGATCTGTGCCTGGAGAGACCTGTCCTCTCGGTGAGGCTCAAGAACCTTCTGGTCAGCCCCTGGACCATCTAGTTGCTATGACGCTGATCTGCTAGAGATGAGACCACGTGGGTGCTTCCAAGTTGGCAAAAATAAACCAATTTCATGATGGCAAATGCTGCTGGGAATCTTTGGTCTAGAGAAAGAAGAGCTGCATAATTTATATATAAATACTTACATATTTATATTTAAACATAAATACACATGCATGTACATGCCTATATAGACAAATGCATGTTTGAATACGTATAGCCTACAATTTTCTGTATCAGCTTGATTATTTTCTCTCTAGAACTTTTCTCTGTAAACCTTAGCAAAATGGGCAAAGGTCATGCTTCTGCATAGGTCTCCCTTTAAAAAAAAAATGGACCCTTTTGATCTATGGGGATTGTAATCAACTAGTGAGTGATTAAAATTCTCAAAATGTTCCAATATATTTTTTTAACCTCTGAGGATTTGGGCTGCTTCTTAAGAGACTCTGGATTCATTTTCAGTCCCGGCAAGTCCCTCGAAATATAAAAATCAATCAACTTGGAATTTTTTTTCCCTTTCTGTTGTGGTTATTCTTTTCCTTTGTTTCAGCATTACACAATAATGGTGTTTGGAGCATGGAAGGGAGCTCTGGTAATTAGAACAATGTATTGGCAAACAGTTAGAGAACTGCAATAACCAGGCCTGCCATCTGATACAAAAGTAATCGTGCCACCCTCAGTCTTTCTTCTAGACTTTTTGGAAAATAAATAGAGAATATTAGACTTGTTAGATAATTGCCTATAAAATTTTAAGGAAATAAAAATAAAGACATTTAACTACAAGAATCCTAATTTCTTGTGAGTTTCTCCTGGTTGATAAGTTTTACTTTCGTCTTACTTCTCCCGTGTCCACCACGTCTTCTTATGAGCCTCTTAATAACACAATTTGATGTTCAACAATTGAATAAAACATAATTTGAGTGGGAATTCCTATTAACATCCAATATTCATTTGCAGAGTCTGTTTTCCATTATCTTGCTATTCCCCTCATGTACAGAGCTGATAATGTAGTACAAAATCTGCAATTATAAGTGTCCATGGTGAATACTACATTTGAAGCCCAAGAGAATATTACTGAGGGAATTTGCACATGGCAATCTGACCAACCAAGGTTTCTGATTGTCTTAAAAGCATATAAGAAATACAGTCTTAAAAATCTGATTTTACATTTTTTGAGACATATCTCCACACCTTCCCCTCCCACTCATTTTTAAAAGCACTTTGTAGTAAAGACAAGAGGACAGTTGCATTCCAAGAGAAGAAGCTCATTACAAACTCTTGCATACTCTGGGCATCATGGATTCACCCACTTAGAGGTGAGACAGCTCGTTGAGCTTCATCCCACTTGAATAAAATAACTCCAATGAGAGCTAAATTCCTTAAAATTCCAAAAAGAAAGCACCAAATCTAGTTATACTGGTAGAAGAAAACTTTTTAATAGTGTCCAAATGTGGGTTTTACGTGCTTCCTCCCACTATAAGGATGAAGCGGAATAAAGATAAGTTTAGAATCAAGGGAGAGAAAGAATCCTCTTCGGGAAAAGGCAGCCTTGTCCACTCTCTGTGCCAGGGAGAGCTGCCCACTGGCTAAGGCACTGTTTCAAGCATTACTCTCTGCGGAAAGAGATTGGAGAGACGGCCAAATGAATAATTCCCTCTGATAGAATTTATAGACATCAAGAAATGTCAGCCTGGCCACCAGGCTCAAATTATCATGATAGATAAGCAAAGTTGTATGGAAAAAAAAAAAAAAAAAAAGGAAGGAAGGAAGGAAGGAAGGAAGGAAGGAAGGAAGAAAAAAAACAGTGCCCTTATATATCCTGAGAACTCTGGCTCTTTAAGTCAGCAGACATTTATTGAGCTTCTATTCTGTGCTAGACTCAGTGGGAACAGAAAAATGAAACCTGTATCTATGGTTCTCATGACTACAGAGCCTGCCTAATACTTTAAATACCCTTTACTTTTAGAATAAAACTTGAAAAACTTGATAGATCCAACACACACACACACACACACACACACACACACACACACACACACTATACACATAAATCCCGTCTCTGTCATTGTTCCCTAACTTCAGCCAGGGACAAGTAATCCATATAAAATACTTTCTCAGCTTCTTTCTGGAACTAGACCCAGACTTGAGATACAGATTTAAGCACTTGGATGCTTTCAGCATGGAGCAGTGACCAAAAGAGAGGGAGGATTTGTTAAACAGATCGTAAGACGATAAGCTTGCAGGGTTAGAGAGAATTAAGGGGTCACTTAATAACCATATATCCCTGTAATGTAAAAGGTATGCCTTGAGCCAAAATTAATCAGACCATTGGGACATTTAGAACCCCTACTTCTGGGCAACTATAAAAGAACATATTCATCAGCTACTAGTTAATTAAATGGAAATCAAATGAAAATATACTTTGCTGCTGAAGGCTAGAATCCTTGGCAGTGATTATCTGTATTGATCGGGGTACTTTTCATTAGATCTTCCTGGGAAGAGATGATTACAAGTAGTTTATGGAGACAAAGTGCACAGACAAGGGCGGATGTTTGTAGCGGGGAGAAAAGCATGTACCAGTGGCTGCTCCTAACTCTGAGGTCAGGCTGTCCTGAATCTCCAAGGTCAAGAATAGATTTAGGTTCTTCTGCTTTCCTATTGCTTAGATTTTCTGTTTCCAGTAGTTTCTCAATATATCTGCCTTGATCCACCTCCTCTAAACCCCCATCTTATTTTCTCCACTTTCTTACCACTTTGCTCCATGCTGAAAAACACGGAGGTTCCTTCATCCTCCCAGAATAAACACTATCTCAATACTCCTGAGTGTAGCAGCGTTTTGATTAAAGTTGAGGTGACACAGAAGTTAAAGCAGGGCACAGTGATGACCAAAAGTGAGTTCAAATACTAGACTCCTCTCCCCCTAATTTCAAATCCATTCTCACCATGAAGAAAAATTATGTTGGTCATGCTCTTCTGAAGGATCCCAGTTCCTTCCAGTTTCTTAAGCTCCTCCCCTAATTCTAATATTTCTCTTCTTTTTCACCATTTCCAAGCTTTCATTCTGTTTCCCCTCCACCTTCAGGAGAGCTGCTCTGAGTAACAACAAACTTCCTGAGACTTGGTTATAGCAGAGCACAACTTTCACACCACACCTAAGGGGAAGGACAACTCTTTTCATTATCAAAATCCACCATTTTTTCCAACAAAAGACAAGCTATCCTTCTTAAAAGGATTTTACCTTCCTTTCATGTCAAGAGACTCATTTTGTGGCCTTCTTTTCAAAATAATATATTTTCTCTCCTTTTTTTTTTCATCCAGTCACTCTTTCAGTAAAGACTTTTCCAGTACCTACTATGTAAGCCACTATACTAAGCTTTGGGGAAAATGAAATTGTTTTAGATAAATGATTCAATCAAGTATCATCAGATCAAATGCTTAAATGTTTTTTTTTTTCCTCTTATCTCGACAATGGTTATGAATATCCTAGTGAATGGCTCAATTAATTTAGTATTCTTATTTTGGAATAATGACTAGTTGAAAATTGATTATTTGAATTTAACTGCTTCCTTTTCAAAATAATGAATCTATGCTTTCAATGAGCTGTTTTTAAATTCCTTGAAATGCCAGGCAGAGCTTTAGCAAGTCTGAAAAACATTATCCCATCATAACATACGCTCATGTCTATGAGACAATACAAAACTACTTCCTAAATTTAAGACTGTCAACATAATAAAGCTTCCTGGCCATGTTCTTCTATTTTATGTAGAACTGTATTACTCTCAATTCAAACAGTTTAATTTTCAAGTGTTTTGACACTTAATCCAGACACCCTTTAGAGAGTAGGTACATGGTAAGGAATGAGAAGAACGACTTTCATAGGTTACTACGTAGAGATTACAGACTTAAGTGTTTCTACTTGAAGGTGTAACAGTGGGCTTTTGTTTGCTTGTTTGGGTAAATGTGTCAGGCCAAATATATCCTTTATAATGATAATAACCTTGGGTGTTTGGAGATGCAGCAAACTAGCTCTCTCAGTTCAGTACGTGTGTTGCTCATGACCCAAGTGAAGGAAATATGGTAGATTTTGTGTCAGCTGAGTCAGAGAGAACACCACAGCCTAGGAAAATTATACTTTGTCATAATGATATCTGAACAGAACTTTCCAGGTGTCCAGACTAAGTGGAGTGAGTCATTGCTTGGGCAGCGCGTTCACACGGTCCTAAATACCCTTTCTGAACTACAGTATGAAACCTACCTCATTTCCAGAAATGGTCAGGTTTTATGTCATTCTCTTATCTTCCACTTCTTTCTATCACATGTCAGGTTAATCTCGTCACAGAGGGTGCTCTCCCTCCTGGAATGATTTCATATATTGTTGTTGCAAGGAGAGCAGGAGAAAGGAAAGCTTTTGAATGTAGAATTCTGCATTGGAAATGATTACAAGAGGGAAAATGGTTTGCAATAGCAAAAAGGAAGGCTTGGCTCAGGCCCCTGAGAGCACTCGCTCTTTCTGACTCATTTTTTCTGATTGGCCTTTTCTCAAAATGAAATCAAGGGTAGTGCATATCTAAGCTTAGTAGTGTTCTAGCTCCAGTGTGCTTTACTATGGGACTTTGGGAGCAGAGGTGGTCCTTGCAAATTGTGATACAGCTTGACAGTATGGATTCACCTCCCCGCTCTGAGTTTCCTCATCATCATTTCCTCTGAAAATGTCATTTCCTAAAAGCCTTCAAGAGCCAAAAAGAAATCCATTGGTGTATTTTTCAGACACCCTGACATTGTAGATTATGGGCCTTCCAAGGAGCAGATAAATCATGTAGGATATAGTTGCAGCTATAAAAGGAGAGCCACAACTGGAAGCCATACATCCTTACACTGTTTTTTCAACTCCTTCTATGTCTTTCCTCAATTTATATTTCCTTTATTAATGAGCATTTAAGCTGAACGTGGTCCTCTAACTTTCTCAGTGAGTGTCTACCATGTGCCAGGCACCATGTTTTCTACCTACAGTATCCATTTAGTCTTCCCAACAACCCCAGAAGAGAGTCATTATCATGCCCGTCTTACGAATCAGGAAACGGAAGTCCAAAGAGATTATGTAAATGACACAAACTCAAGCCTTTCTGTCTCCAGAGCCATATCCTTCCCAATATGTCACAACACCTCTCATGCAGCTCTGGAGATTACTCAGGACAGACAAGAAGGGGCGGCAAGGCCTTGTGTTACTCTGAGCTCCGCAGAATTCAGATCATTTTCTCTTCATATTTACTTAAGATCCTTGAGTACAGATTTAGTATTTCTCATACCACACAATTCATTTTAATCTCATCAATGTCTTTTGTGTCCATAAACTCTGCCATTCTTTCTTCCTTTCAAACTCACTGCTTCAGGTCTTGCCTCTTCAAATCTTACTTGATTGTTGAGACAGAATGTTAATAGTGGAAATCAAACCAATTACCCTAATATCCCATTCTGTGGGAAACTTCCACTGCAAGTATTCACTATAGACCATAATAGCAAATGCACTCTCCATTTTTATAAAAACCCAGAGAAAGAGATTGTGGCCTACTGGGGGGTTAAAGAAAGAAGGAATAAATACTGGGCTTTGTATTATACAGACCTTAGTCTATACCCACATTTGCCACCTTCTGACTTGGGTCCTTAAGCTGATTACTCGAGTTTTCATAACCACAGCAATACTCAGTCCTTTTCTTATCTGCAAAATAAGCTTAGAACCCCCTTCATTTATAAGGAAGGTTAAATGAAATAATGTATGTTCGGTATCTAGCTAGCTAATTAGATAGGCCTGTAATATGTCCCTTCCTCTTCTACTCTTTCTGCCCACCCCCTTTCCCCCAAATTTGCATTCACCCTGGCTGCAAAAGTCTATCTCCCAAGTAACACAAATCTTGATGGATTAAAATGTTTCTCGTGTTTTCTCCCACTGAAGAGGTGAAATAGCATCCATGATATATAGGAGAAATGTGGCTGAATTATTTGGAAATATTTTGCTCCTAGAAGAGACTATCTCAGGTGGACAACGAGTACAATATTCAAGCTGAATTTCGCCATAAGTCAGAAACCATTAATCTAACATGATTCCTCTCTGCTCTACCCGACTCCTGCTTTACTTATTGATTAAAAGGGGGAAAAAAAGAGTCTGTTGTACTTGTACAACAAAACAGAATCATGATAAACGCTGCCGAGTTAACAAGTTCCCAGTGGCATCACATCAAGCTGGGCATGAAAAATAAGAAATAGGAGACGACTATTAGTTAAAGTCCTGAAATCAAGTTCATCTGGGACACTTCATTGTTTCTGTGCCCTGCTGGGGTTTTTAGAGGGTCTGCAGCATGATAACAAATTTGACAACCCTTCCAAATTTACGAAAACCCTAGCAAAAGACTGGAATATAAAACCAATCTATGCTGGTAAGATGATATTGTTTGGCATTCTATTTCAGTGAAATAAGATGTGTCCAGGCTTTGAATCACAATGAAGATAAAGACATTTAACCCCTGTAGGATCTTCCTATTTTATAAATTCTAATTTTCTGGGCCCAAATACTCAGCAACATGGGGAAGATTTTGGTTCAGAAGCACACAAAAGCTTAGAAATCGTCTTGATTATTTATCTCATGGACTTGACTCACTTGACAGCATTATCATTTTAATTTCTTTTTAAATAACATTTGCCATCTTGGCATCAAAAACTCTAGCATCAGTCACCTGACCCTTAGATGTAGTCTGGGGTACAAATTGGCAAACTTCATACTTTTATTAATTATAAAATATATAATTATATATAAATATATATATAAATTTATATATAATTATATATATAAATATAGTATATATCATATAATTAATAATTATACACCATATATAAATATATTATATGTCATATAATTAATGATTATATTATTAATATAATTAATAATTATATATTTTATATTATAATATCTTTATATTTATGTATATAAATATATATTTCCAAAGTCAATTATCTCATCTCCCTATGACCAGATGACCCTGAAATTTCTCAACTTAAAGTTTGCTTAGAGGCATGTCCTGCTCAGTAATTCCTTCACTGAAGAAAAGCTGGCTGATGTGATGAGATCACTGGCAGCCCTCATTTCCTATGTGTAGCTTTGCTGGGGTTTGGCTGCTCAGAATCAGCACTGCCTGGTGCTATCCATCCTTCCCACTGTTGTGATGGCATTTGGCAGTGGTAACTTAAGGCTTACTGGGGGAGAAAAGAAGCCACTTCCATTTAATGTTGAACTCAGTCAGGGCCATCTCAAGCCAGCTGGAACCAGAGCACCTGATGTTTTATCTCTTTATCCCCTGCTGCTGCTGCAGATCCTCATGCTCCTGGGTTTTCCTGAAAGAAGACAGTCTGGTTCCTTCAGCACTCTTTATGCTCAACCAAGGGTGTTCAAACTTGGGCTTCCTCAGGTCAGGTTGGATTTATATTCACACGTTCCATTATTTTTCACTGAGCACTGTCTTAGCTCAGGCTGCTGAAACAAAATACCATAGTCTGGGTAGCTGATGAACAACAGAAATCTGTTTCTCACAGTCCTGGAGGCTGGAAACTCCAGGACTGGGTTCTGGGAGGGCTGGGTTCCGGGAGGGCTTTCTCCCAGGTTGTTGAGAGCTACCCTCTCCTCATACTCTCATGTGGCTGAGAGATCAGGCCAGGGATGCTCTCTGGACACCAATCTCACTCATGAGGGCTTGACTTTCATAACCTAATTACTTCCCAAAGGCCTAATTCCTTCCCTAATACATCACACTGGGAGCTATGATTTCAATATGTGGATCTGGGGGTGGCAGGGCCATACAAATATTGGGTCAATTGCAAGCATCAATCATAAGGAAAACTCAAGTTTCAGCTATTGAGAATCCAATCATGAATTAGGTACAACCATTCAGCCCTCTGAAAGTTTACTTTTTTTTTCCCTGTTGAAGCATGCTATTCATCCCAGAGTATCTGATTTGGGAAGGGCATTAATGCTCATCTGCTTGCTGAGCAGAACCAGTGCCCCATCCCTAACTCCCCAACAACATAAGCCCAGGAACAGATTTAAGGCAACTTTTCTGCATGATGAGCTTCCCCCTGAGGACCTGGTATCTTTTTCTTACAGCAAAACTCCTCTAGTGAACAGACTAGCTGAATTCAGATCCTAAGTTCATGCCTACCAGCACTTTGGCTTTGGACAAGTTACTTAAATTCTGTGTCTCCATTTCCTCATCTATAAAATGGAGGTAATAGGAGCACCTACCTCACAGAGTTCTTATGAAAGTGCTTGTTCCACACAAAGCGTTATATGAATATTGATTAAATAAGTAAAATAAAAAATGAAGCTTTATGTGCTAATCACTATATGTTTATTACTCTTTTAAATAGTTTATATGTATTAAGTTAATTTTGAAATACTCTATGAGGCAAATTCTCATATTAGAAATGAGAAAACAGGCCAAGAAACCTTAAATAACTCTCAAAGGTCATAGAGTTATTAGGCTCACAGTTGTTAGGTTGTAATTCCAAGATTCAAACACGGGCATTCTGGATCCAAAATTAGAATTTCTTAAAACATGCATTTCTTTGTTTTAAGAGCAATGTTGGCCAATTCTTTTTCCTAAGCTCACTGGGCTCTTAGGTAAATTCTCTAGACAGCCGAGACACAAACACAATCTCTTCCAACGTGACTCTCAGGTGACTTCCAACTGGGAGTCTCCATTACTGAACAAGATTTTAGGTTTCCTCTACCCACACGCTCTTTGAAAGGAAGAGTTTTAAGATGGTCCTCAAGATTCCCACACTCTCATGTACACACCTGGACAATTACCTCCATGTGGTTATAAGCAGGACTTGTGAATCCAATGATGTTCCTCTCACATGATTCTATTATGCTATACAGCACACAGGATTTTGCAGATGTAATTAAAATCCCTAATCATTTGACTTTGAGCTATCCAAAAAAGAGATTATACTTGGTAGGCTTCACTCAATCAGGTAAACGCTTATAGGATATCAGAGATTGAGCCACACAGTGGGGATAGAGATCACTTAAAAATAAAATTGAAGCATATCAACAAAGATTTAAAAAAAAAAAAAAAGCTATCAGAGTTATGCAAAGTGAATGACTCTCCTTGTGACCTTAAAGGAGCAAACTGTCATGTTGCAGAGGGAGCTGTGGGGCAGGAAACACAGGTGGCCTCCAGGAGCAGGGAGTAGCCCCAGCTGAGAGCCAGCCAGAAAATGGAAAATGCACTCCTACAACCACAAGACATTAAATTCTGCCAGTGAAATGGAGCTTAGAAGAAGGTTCTTATCTTTAAAAAAGCAGGGAAGTGGTGGCAACTTTGTGGCTCAGTTGGTTAAGCATCACGATCCCAGGGTCCTGGGATTGAGCCTCTGCAGGAAGCCTGCTTCTCCCTCTCCCTCTGCCTGCTGCTCCCTCTACTTGTGCTCTCTCTCTCTGTCAAATAAATAAATAAAATCTAAAAAAAAAAAAAAAAAAGGAGAAGAAGAAGAAGAAGGGGCTCAGTGTAGGTTAGCGCCACCTTCAGCCCAGGGCCTGATCCTGGAGACCTGGGATCGAGTCCCACATCGGGCTCCCTGCATGGAGCCTGCTTCTCCTTCTGCCTGTGTCTCTTCCTCTCTCTCTGTGTCTCTCATGAATAAATAAGTAGAATTAAGAAGAAGAAGAAGGAAGAAGGAAGAAGGAAGAAGGAAGAAGGAAGAAGGAAGAAGGAAAAAGAAGAAGAAGAAGAAGAAGAAGAAGAAGAAGAAGAAGAAGAAGAAGAAGAAAGAAAGAAAAAGAAGACTCAACCCCAGAAGAGAGCCCAGTCTGTCTTCTGAGACATTCAGAAGAGAATTGAACAGCTCCCTGTTCAGACTTCTAATTTAAGAAATGGACATTGTTTTTGACAATTATTTGCTGAATATGACACACAAAGTACAAACAACAAGAGCAAAAATCAACAAAAATGAGAGTATATCAAACTTTAAAGCGTCTGCATAGCAAAAGAAATAACCAAATGCAAAGGCAACCTAAAGAACGAAAGGATATTTTTGCAAGCCATGTATCAGATAAGGAGTTAATGTCTAAAATAGATAAAGAACTCATACAACTCATAACAACAAAAACTCCAATTTAAAAATGAGCAGATGAACTGACTAGACATTTTTCTAAAGAAGACATCCAAATGGTCGACAGGTCCACAAAAAGATGGTCCACATCACTAATCATCAGGGAAATGCAAATCAAAACCGCAATAAGCTATCACCTTACCCTGTTAGAATGATTATCCTCAAGAAGACAAGAGACAACAGATGTTGGATGTGGAGAAAAGCAAAGTCTTGTCCACTGTTGGTGGGAATGTAAATTGGTTCAACCGCTATAGAAAAACAATATGAAGGTTCCACAAAAAAAATTAAAACTAGCTCTACTCTCTATGATTCAGCAATTCCATTTCTCGCTATATAATCAGAGGAAATGAAGGCAGGATAACAAGGAGATAGCTGCACCCCCATGTTTATTGCAGCATCATTCATAATAGTCATAGATGGAAACAACCTAGGTGCTCATCAACAGATGAATGGATAAAGATGTGATAAATACATATCCAATAGAATATTATTCAACCCTGGGAAAGGACATCCTGCCATTTGCAACCACACACATTGGGCTAAATGTGAGAAGTCAAAGACAAGTACTGTATGATATCACTTACATGTGGAAACTAAAAAAGCAAAACTCATAAAAACAAAATTAAATGGTGGTTATCAGGTGACAAGCATGTGGGGACCGGGCAGATGTTGTTTAAGAGGACAAACTCACAGTGAGTCGTAAATAAGCCCTGGAGATCTAGTGCACAGTATAGTCAATATTGACAACAATCTTGTAATCATCACAGTTGCTAAGAGACTAGAACTTAATGATTTAAGAAAGTACCGTTACGTAACACACTAGAGGTGCTGATTATCACTACAACGGCAATCATATCACAAAATATAATGTATTAAATTAATACGCCGTACGCCTAAATGTGCAGTGTTATATGACAAATATATTTTAATTAACAAAAGGAAAAGAAGCGGGCATTGTTATAATCCACTACTTTTGTGCTAATTTGTTATGCAGCAATAGGAAATGAAGACACCCCTCATTGCTTTATACACTGACGCAGAGAAGACTCGGTGTGATAAATCAATTGCAAAAGAGTGTTTTCCAAAAAATAAAAATAAAAAAATAAAAACAAGAGGGTTTTCCAAACAGAGGCATCTGATCCAGTCTCTTTACTATTCAAATGCAGAAATAAAGCTAGAGGGGGAAAGCTCTTCACAAAGTTAACACTAGAATCCAGGTTACTCAAATCCTGTTTCACGCCTAATGCAGAGCCTGCTAGATGCAGAGCTGAGACTTGAGGCCAGGAACTCGCAGGTCTCCATCCAGGTTCTCATTCTCCATGGAATTCAGGTTCTCCATGGAACATGAATTCTTTTCCTGCTGAATTGCTACTGGTGATGAGAAATAGAAATGTGGCCAAAGAAAGAAACCATAGGGTTATATTATTGGACTTGCTGAGTGACTGACTTTTCTGATAGAAAGGTTCCATGAGTCCAATAGTGAATAGGAAATAATTTTTTTTTTTTTTTAGGAAATAATTTTTGTATGTGAGGAGATTCAGATTATGCCCTGGAACATATGCAGCTCACATCCCAAGGCCCCATTTGTAGAGTGAGAAATGAAAAGGACATAAAATAAACTTTCCTAGTTTAGTTTTCAATTAAAGACCAATATATATGTAACCCCCATTTTATATTGCGAGCCTGATGCTGTGGTTGGCTAAAGGCAGCGGCTCTTAAGCTGGAGGCCTGACCCTTTTCTGGGGGAGAGGGAGGGTTCTGACTCTTAATCCTGGCTTTGAACTTGAATCTGACTTTGAACCACCATCCAGGTGTGTAACCTTAAGTCACATACCTCAGTTTTCTCATCTACATAATTGAGATAATGAATGTAAGTATCCCATAGGCTCTTGTGTGTATTAACTTGGTCGTGCAAGTTATGCACGTCCAAAAACAATGTCTAAGATAAGGTCAGCCCTCAAATGTTAATCAGGATTTCTTATGTTTCAGTCCCTAAATACTTGGTTTGAAAAACCAATATCTAAACACATTAATTTGCCAGGTGCTCCCATTATTAGGATTTTGACACATAAATTCAAGCATGGCATGTATTCCCTTCAGTTACACGCCACTTTTTTCTTTTACTTTTTATTTATTTATTTGAGAGCGAGAGCATGAGCAGTGAAGAGCAGAGGGAGAGGCACAAACAGACTCTGCACTGAGCACAGAGCCCGGGGCAGGACTCCATCCCAGGACACTGAGATCATGACCTGAACCGAAATCAAGAGTCCCATGCTTAATCAACTGAGCCATCCAGATGAACCTCTTTTTTTTTTTTTTTATTTTGAGAGAAAGAGAGTTATACATCATTTTAAATGTCAAAAGAGGTGTAGTGTTTCACAAGTGCCTGCTTTGCTTAATTTAGAAAAAGGACTATACTCGAGTAAAGCAAATCTGTGATTTCAGATGGCACTCAAAGTAGATTAACAATTTCATACCAACATTTTTAACCAGAATTTTCCTTGTTAAAGAACGTTAGTGGCTTTCCCTGTGTTTCATCAAGTATCGAGGGAGGGTGACGCCAAGATGACCAACATGAGACTCACTAATCATTTTCCCCAAAACTGTGTGTTCTAGAAGTTCTCTAAAATTGGACTGATGAGATTCCTAACTTTTTGGAAACATAGAATTTATCTATGTGGACAAAATGAACATGTGATAATCTGTAGGTAGCTGACAGTGTGTTCACAGGCTGCAAGATTACCTAGGGACCTATGCAAAATAGTTAACCCCCAATATAGCTCAAGCTTTTCCATAAAGACCTACGAGTACCTACTGGTAAAATAGCAATCCTATCTGCCGAAGCACAGAACTCTACTCCAATTTGAATTCGACTATTGTGGCTGGGTTTTTGATGGGGGATTTGGTGTTGGATTTAGGCTAAATCATGGCAAATCTATAAACACATGCACTGGGATGCAGGGTAAGGGATCAACAAGCATTTCCCAGAAGAAGGGATTTTGACAAGAAAATCACCCGTGGCCACTATGAGGGAGCTAATTAAATTCCAAATCTGAGGTCCGAGATGATGGTTTTGAATGTTTCTGAGCCCTTCTGTGTGTCGGAGGAGAGCCTTTGTGTATAATCCCAAATAGACAAGAGCATTCTGCATCTGCGACACTATGAACTATGCCACTCAGATGAAATTAAGGCAGTCTCTCGCAGACCGGGGATCACTGGCTCTCTGCTATTACGGGGCATAATCCCTTGCTCTGCGTGCGACAGGTGACACAGAGGAAGGGGTAGTATGCTGTTGCCAAAGGAAATGGTGTCTATTTGGGACTCTGCGCGCCAGTTATCCAATTGCTTTCTTCGGAAGTCGAGATGCGTATAGTCTACGGAGAATGAGCTCATCGGTGACTTAGATTTCAGCTAATCTAGTTATTTGTGAGTTTATGTCAATCGTTATATGTGTGCCAACAGGCGGAACACCAGCTTCCAATCTTAATTCAACCATTGCTGAATTTCTGCCCGCAATTGAATGGAAAATACTTCCCCAAGTTGGGGGACCGCAGTTATTAGACAAATACTATAGGAGAAACAAGGAAGGCCCCTGGACCTGGATCTTCACACAACTGGACGTCATCTCCTTTCACATTCCTTTGTCAAGAAGGAGGGGCTTTGCCCGTCAGTTATTTTTGTCCTGATGCAAATTTTATGATACAAAGATTAGGTACTCTTAAGAAGGTGGCTCCTCCCCACATGTTAAAACTAAACTCAAAACTAGACATTTTTGAGGGCTCCTGGGCGGCTCAGCCTGTTAAGCGTCTGCCTTTGGCTCATGTCACGATACTGGAGTCCCCAGGTCGAGCCCCACGTAGGGCTTTCTGCTCAGTGTGGGGTCTGCTTCTCCTGTCCTGCTGCTCTTGGCCCTGCTCATGCTCCTCTCTCTCTCTTGCTCTTTCTCACTCTCTCTCTCTCAAATGAATAAATAATCTTTTTTAAAAAATTAGACATCTAATCTTTGGCCTTGCAGCAAACCCATTTTTTTTTAAATTCTTATTTATTTATGATAGTCACACAGAGAGAGAGAGAGGCAGAGACACAGGCAGAGGGAGAAGCAGGCTCCATGAACTGGGAGCCTGATGTGGGATTCGATCCTAGGTCTCCAGGATCGCGCCCTGGGCCAAAGGCAGGCGCTAAACTGCTGCGCCACCCAGGGATCCCCAAACCCATTTTTTTTTTTATCTGACTTCCATAATCTGGTTCTTAAAAGAAGTTGCTTGTTATGAAGTCATAAGTAAAGGTTTGTGGGAAGTCATTCCTGAGGGAAAACATTAAAGCCTTCCCCATGGGCTGTAGGAATATGGTCAGGGCTCTGAGCCATCTGGCAAGCACCTGGAGGAACACTGAAGGCTTTTGCTGCTGCATTCTGACCCGGCAGCCTCAAACCGAGTCCTCCTATGACATCGCACAGCTTCGGAATCCTGGCATTACTTGTTCATGTTAGAGCCTAAGGTCCAGAGAGATAGAGACCTTGTCTATGGTGGTCATCGGCACTATCTCAGGATCTGGCATAGACTCACTACCCAGTTAACACTGGAACCCACTAACAGGGACTTTTATTTTTTTTAATTCTTAAAAAAGATTTTATTTATTTATTCATGAGAGACACAGGCAGGCAGAGGGAGAAGCAGGCTCCCTGCAGGGAGCCTGAAGAGGGACTCGATCCCAGGACCCCAGGACCACACCCCGAGCCGAAGGCAGACGCTCAACCGCTGAGCCACCTAGGAATCCCTAACAGGTACTTTTAAAGGCAACTTACATGTATCACCTCATTTAATCCCTTCAACCACCCAATAAGTACATGTTAGTCTTATTCTCATTTTATAGACAGGGAAACTGAGGCACAGACCATTTTCATAATGTCACCAAGATCATGCAAACAGAAAGTAAACAGGTGGGTTTAGAAATAACATAAGGAGAAAGTACCAAAGGGAAGGTGGGTGAGATGATGGATGAAAGAGGTGATGGGGATTCAAGTGTACACTTTCCATCAGGAAAAATAAAATAATAAAATAAAATAAAATAAAATAAAATAAAATAAAATAAAATAAAGCAAAACAAAACAAAATAAATAAATAAATATAAAATAAAAAAATAAAATAAAATAAAATAAAATAAAATAATAAAATAAAATAAAATAAAATAAAATAAAATAAAATAAAATAAAATGTAAAGCAAGCCAGGTTTCCAATCCAGCATGCTGGCCCCAGAGCTTCCACCCTGATCACCGCATGCTGATTGAATCAGAGAGAAAGGGTTCACCGGAAAACATGGGCATTTATAAGAACTCAATCTAAGATCTGAACTCACAAATTACCCCCGCCACTTCAGCCCTCTTTATAAAATGGAAGAAGCAGGTCACAGAGCACCAAGCTTGATCACCAGAATCATCAAAACCACCACAGTGCCCTAGAAGCACTAGAGTCCTGACAGCAAACTAAATACTTAATTTCCTGCCATCTTGCATCACTTCTTAACAGATTCTTGTCCACATGCTCCAGAGAGTAGACAAGATGCTGAACCAGGAACCAGGAGATGATAATAACCACCATTCATTAAACATGCATTTCAAACCAGCCCTCGGCTGGGCGCTCTTCCTACACGACCTTCTTTCATCTTCCCACAACTCTATGGGATGCATATTTTCACCCCATTTCAAGGTGAATGAGATAATGTCATCATGTGGTAGAAAAAGGACTTGGCCCTATCCCAAGTCATGGTCCCCTCACAGGCCATGGTCTCTAAGTGGTTATTGAGTTCAAACCCCACCTCTGCCTTCCACCTGCAGCCCAGCGGGTGTGATTTTTGACGAAGTCCACTAGCAGCTCCCTCACCTATGTTTGGTCATCTGTGAACGTGGAGGTGATACACAACAACAGCGATAATAATAATAAAACAACAACAACAACATGTTATTATTCAACCTATCCAGCTATTCTCAAGGTTGTTAGAGGAAACATATGTGAAGTGACTATATTAGTCACTTCAAAACTTGAGTGTCTCTCCCATTGACCACTTCTCATTCTTCATGTTCTCCAAAACAAAATCAATACAAAACCCAAAACTTAAATAGAATCTGCAATTAAAATAGACATCGTGTTGATTTTCTTAATTGCAAAGTGGTGGGTAAATTTGCTAAAGCTGGACGGTGCCCATGCCCTCACCTCCCCCCCCCTTTGCTGAGGCTGCACACACACGCTGTGGGCCCATTTGCTACTCCTGCACTTGGAGACAGGTTAATAAAATGCAAAATGTTCTGCAAAGGTAGGAACTCACCTTGGCGTGACTGTTAGTATCACGACCCACGTCACTCAGGGGCTCAGGGCGGTGTCGCCCTCACTCCCCGCGGTGCCCGCACAGACATCCCTGCCCTGGGGCACCTCTCAGCGCTGTCCTGCCCGATCTCAGACTGGGGATGTGCAGGGGCAACAAAAGGAAAGAATGGCCCCCTCTGGGCCCCACCAGGGTCCCACCGAGGAACTGGGTCGGGTTCAGTATCCAGGCTTAGTCGAGGACAGAAAGGTCTGGCCCCGGGCCCCTAAACACCTTCCCCGCTCTCTATCCCAGGAGCCCAGAACGGCTGCGATGAGGTAAGGACCCCACCGGAGGGTGGGACCCCCCAAGTGTGGTCACGGGGCGCAGTGGGTGCCGTTGGCTTCATCACCTGGCCTCCCGAGCCCGTGCAGAAGCCAGGCCCACGCAAGGGCGCCACGGAGCAGCCTCAGCGCATCTTCAGCGCATCCTTGGCGCATCCTCGGCGCATCCTCAGCACATCCTCAAGCGCATCCTCGACGCATCCTCAAGCGCATCCTCAGCACATCCTCGGGCGGGGAAGCCTCACCAGAAAGGCCAAGTGATCTAAGGGCAGTTCAATCTCCAGGGCAGACACCAGGCCGGGAGGGAACTCCGGCGGGAAACTCTCCCCAGGTGCTCGAAGACACTCCTCCCAGACAGGAGGTCCAGGCTTTCAACCCACCTGCAAAACCAGGAAGAGGAAAACTCATCAGCGAGACCTGCCAATGCCCCGCCGGTGCCAGTGCACCTGCCACGGGCCAGCGGAGTCTAGGGGGGCAGGGGACACACAGAGGGCCACATTTACGCGACCCCGTTCCCTGGGAGCATCCCTGACACAGAGCGGGAGGAGGGGGACAGGCACCCCGAGAGAAGGAACGGTGTCCTGAATTTGTGGGGTCTCCACGGACACCAGCAGAGAGAAGGTAAAATCCTTAGGGTCTCCAGGATGTCAAGGGCAGGGGCGCTGGGAAGGAGGGGCGCTGGGGAGGAGGGGCCTGGGGAGGAGGGGGGCCCATGGGAGGAGGGGCCCCCGGGGAGGAGGGGCGCACTGGGAGGAGGGGTGCCTGGGGAGGAGGGGTTCACTGGCAGGAGGGGTGCCCCGGAGGAGGAACCCAGAGGAGGAGGGTCCCCAGGGAGGAGGACTTATAATTCTGGAAATTTATGACCTTTGGGAAATTATTTGTTCTAGGGGGTATTAAAGAGAAAATGTCAGAATTTCTAGATCCCGATTAAAATCTTTCGGAACCTAGGCTCAGGAGTGACATCCCATCTGTTGGCCATGTTCTATTTGCTAGAGGCTGGTCAGCAAATTCAAGCAGATGGGATCACACAAGTATGCGAGCACCAGGAAGGGGATCATTTGGAGCCCTGTTGGAGGCTGCCTACCACCCCTTGCTTAAAAACAGACAAGAGTGGGACCCCTGAGGGGCTCAGTGGTTGAGCATCTGCCTTGGGCTCAGGGCGTGATCCCTGGGTCCTGGGATCGAGTCCCACATGGGGCTCCCTGCACGGAGCCTGCTTCTCCCTCTGCCTGTGTCTCTGCCTCCCTCTGAGTCTCTCATGAATAAATAAATAAAAATCTTAAAAAAAAAAAGACAAGAATCATAATCTCTTTCCTTTATCTGCTTCTCCTGAGAGTGAAACTATATTCCTTGGTGGCAATATATGGCCTCAGATCTAATGTAGAACATTTTCCTGAGATCTTCTACAGGGAGGATCATTTTTGAGGGGGAAATACTTGATTTTCTTTTCCATATATAAAAGTTGATAATACTTTTTGTGTCAGGGAACACGGAGTCAAATACTACATGAGTAAATATGGTGAAAATCCATAGTTTGTATTGCCTTGGAAGACAGCAACTACAATAATTCTATGAAATGACCTTATCCTACTAAGAGTATTAACAAGAAAAATTACTAATAGGAAAATTAAGGTGAAGATTAGAGTAATTAATCATTCAATTAATTTGAACAAAATATTCATTTGTCTTAATAATTAAGGAGTATAAGGATAAAAGATTACTTCTCCAAAACTATACAAATCGATGTATCAAAATTTATTTTCACTTCACCAACAGAGACATTCATTACAAAAGTGATTACTCAAACTCAGATGCAGTTATCTCATTTCTCAAAGAAAAGCCTCCAAACCCAGAGAATTAAAATTGGAGTTTTTGAGGCTGTTTCCATAATGCCATCATTTCTAGTGGGGAGAAAAATCAGGCATTGAACTCAACTTAGCTGTTTAATTGAGTTTTTCTCACTTCTTGAATTGACTGTTGGGATCGCAGCACCCCAGCTTTCTCCTCCCTATTTGCTGTATGATAGACTAATTATTAAAATTTCCCAAATTCTGGGAAAAATGGATTTTGAGGCCTTGGATTCAAATGTATAATTGAACACCTGTTCTCGCTTCTAACTCTGCGTGTGTGTGTACGCATATGCGGTGCGTCATAAATGTGCTAAACTTTATATTAGTGCTCTCACACATAAAAAACATTGTAAGTTAGCATTGATTGTTAGGTGCAATATCTGAGCTATTTTGAGCTCAGTCAAAGGTGAGCAAATCTGACATTTTTTTTAAGTGAGTTAGAAATTGCATGGGCATTGTGTGACACCTCTCTCAGTGCCAATAGCCTACTTCCCATTATCAAATTCCACTCAAACTCACATCTGCAGAAATGAATCAGCCCTGGAAGCAGTTATATGGTACAAGAAACGTTGACCACGCTATTAAATTCAACTTTCTGTGTGTGCTGATGGAGTACCTTATCATTTATTGATATATTTTCAAACCAATGCTGAAATATTATCTCAAAATATGTTAATTAAAATAAGAAAATTTGCAGGTTTTAAAAAAACAGGTATTTTTAAGCCCCTGTTATGGGTCTGCCACCAAAGTAGGCATAATAGAAAAGAGAAAAGGAATAGAGGTTATAATCCAACAATTTGTCAGTAGAACAGAGCACCTGCAAGAGAATTTCACAGTAGAAGCTATTGGATGTCTATTCCCCACACACATACCCCTTTGGACTATGAAATCTTGGAAGCACAATCCGTATTCTATTAGGTATTTGGTACACCACCGGTATCGAACACACAAACTGGAATAAAATAGATGCTTAAGAGACGGCTAATGGATGCTGAATGAATCAGTGAATCAATAAGCAAATCTGCATATGAACCGGATGCATGATACAGGACACTCTCGAAGTCAAACAGAGGAATATATTCCCTACAGGCTAGTGAAGTAAGGAAATGCTGTAACATGGGGTGCCATAGATGGAAAGTGTCCCCCTAAAATTCATGTTGGAACCTAACCTCCAATATGATGGTAATTAAGAGTAGCACCTCTGAGCGTTGGTTAGATCATGAGAGCACAGCCTTCGTGAATAGGATTGGTGCCCTTATAGAAGAGACCCTTATAGAAGAGACCCTCTTGCTTCCACCATGTATGGGCCCCACAGGGGAAAGATAGAGGTTTCTGAATCTGAAGGAGGCTCTCACCAGACACCAAGTCAGCCAGCACCTTACCTTGGAGTGCTCAGGTTTCAGAACTGTGAGAAAGAAATGTGCGTTGTTTATAAGCCACCTAGGCTCTGGTATCTTTATTACATCAGCCCAAATGGCCCAAGACATGGGATTTACTCAGCTATTGGAAAACTAGGGATATTCTGGTAGGATAGAAAGAAGGCAGGAACCATATTGGAGTTGCTTTCCTGAGAAAGGATCCTTCAGCACTTTCTCCAAACACTCAGACACCAAGAGGTGATCTCATGAAGGTTACTGAGCTGGACTGAAATCCTGCTTCCTCATTGCCTAGCTGGGGGGTATCAGCAACTGATTTGATTTCTCTACTCCAATTTGTAATCAATATTCTAGGAGAACTAAGCCAACTTAATGAACTGTGATGATTTAATGGCTCATGAAACGGAAGGGCTTAGAGTAGTATTCGGCACAAGCAGGTGGTAGCTATTTTGGCAGAGACCAGCCAGCTTGCCAGCAGAGTCTGTTACCCCGTTTCAATTACATAGCGTTGTGACTGAAAAGAGGCTGTGTAGTCAGGGACCTTTCCTAGACTTCCTGCACCATAAGTGTCACCAAGTGACTCGTTCTTACCCACAGAATGTGAGCAGAAATGACATGGTTGCTTCCAGAATAGGGCATTTAAAAAAAAAAAAAAAAAGCACAAGTAGGGGCGGCTGGTGGCACAGTTTGTTAAGCATCCAACTCTTGGTTTCAGCTCAGGTCATGGATTTCAGGGTCATGAGATTGAGCCCCATGTCAGGCTCTGTGCTCGGAGTCTGCTTAAGATTCTGTTTCCCCCTCGCCCCCACCACACACGTGTTCTCTCTCTAAAATAAATAAATAGGGATCCCTGGGTGGCGCAGCGGTTTGGCGCCTGCCTTTGGCCCAGGGCGCGATCCTGGAGACCCGGGATCGAATCCCACGTCGGGCTCCCGGTGCATGGAGCCTGCTTCTGTCTCTGCCTCTCTCTCTCTCTGTGACTATCATAAATAAATAAAAATTACAAAAAAAAAAATAAGAGGAAAATCTTTAAAAAAATAAAAAATAAAATAAATAAATAAATCTTTAAAAAAAATAAAAAATAAAATAAATAAATAAATCTTTAAAAAAAAAAAAAAGCACATGTGTCTTCTCTGGGCTCCCTTTTATTCCTTCTTCTCTCAACTGACTGGGCCCTAAACAATTCATTAAAATATTCATTATGTAATGAGGCCTAGAATAATTTATCACTGATAAGAATTAGTGAAAACATGCCTTACCATTCTCATTAGACTCTTTTCTGAGTTTTCACCATGATGACCTTTACCTTCCATTGGAAATGGCCAGTAGGATAAAGCTTGGGTATCTTTCAGCTTTGCTTTCTTCCAGAGCAAGATGGGGCCCAAAGGCCACAAGGTGCACTTGTGTGCTTAAGTCTTCAAGTCAACACAATTACAGAAACATGTTCAGGGATCCTCATGTCAAGACAGCAGGAACTGTAGATCCTGTTCATGAAAAGAAGCCGTGCTTTGAAAACTCACTTTTCCCAAAACCTGCATTTGCTTTAACCAAAACATCTAATTTTGAAGCACCCTCCGAGAATGCTTATCACATTGCCAATCAAAAAAAAAATTGCCTCATGGGATTGGTAAGATCTTAGAGAATTCACGTGTGTTGGTTTGCTGGGGCTGCCATAAGGAAGGGCCACAGGCTAGGTGGCTTAAACAACAGAAATCTATTTCCCATAAGTCTGGTGACGAGAAGTCCAAGACCAAGGTGTCAGCGGGGTCAGTTTCATACTGAAATCTCCTTCCTGGGCGTGTGGATGGCCATCTCCTCCTTCCCATGGTCTTCCTTCTGTTAGTGTCTGTGTCCTAACTTATTTTCTTATAAGGACACCAGTCATATTGGATTAGGACTCACCCTAATGACCCCACTTTAACTTAATTATACCTTTAACGACCTGATCTCCAAACACAGTCACATTCTGAGTCACTCAGGGTCAAAACTTCAACATATGAATTTGGCAGCGCATAATTCAGTGCATAAAAGCATATGATCTAGCAATGGTCAAGTTCAAAAAATTGAAATACTGCCTCTATCAGAAAATGTTATCCTCCCCCAAACTGCCAGTATCCCTTCTAATAAGTTCCAGGTAGCAATGCACCTTATTTTTCTCCTGCAGCGTTAACTGGATGGAACTACCCTGGTCTCTCAGCGCTTCCAGTAACCAAACTTATTCTTTTCCTAATATATCGATGAAAAATGCTTTTGGGGTCACCTGGGTGGCTCAGTCAGTGAAGGGTCTACTTCTGGCTCAGGTTCTGATCCCAGGGTCCTGAGATCGAGTCCCACATTGGGCTCCCTGCTCGGTGGGGAGTCGGCTTCTCTCTCTCCCACTGCCCCTCCCCCTCCACTCATGCACTCTCTCTCTTGCTTTCTCTCTCTTAAATGAATAAATAAAATCTTTATTAAAAATTGCCTCTTTGGGCAGCCTGGGTGGCTCAGCAGTTTAGCGCCACCTTCAGCCCAGGTCGTGATCCTGGAGACCCAGGATCGAGTCCCACATCAGGCTCCCTGCCTGGAACCTCCCTCTGCCTGTGTCTCTGACACTCTCTCTGTCTCTCATGAATAATTAAATAAAATCTTTTTTAAAAAAATGGCCTCTTTGAGCCCCTTTTGGAAACTGGTTACAAATGATAGTCCAAGAGAAGGAAGAGTTTATTGGCTGGGCACAACCTTGGCATACAAATTCTTGGTGCTTTCTCTGGGTGTCACCTGTCACACATGACGTTAGTTTACTTTTATGCTTTAATGAAGAAGCAAGCTGTGCACATCATGGGGTTTCTTTGTTTTGTCCTGAAATCTCAGACAACCAACAGTCCTAGGAGGGCGGTCTGCTGCCCTGAAAACGGGCTCTTTCATTTGAGCTAGGTTTTGAATCACAGCCTCTTCAGGTGGTCTTAGCCAGGAGATGGAATACAAAGCTATCTTCTACACAGATGTTCCCTGGCTTACAACAGGATGAGTCTTGAAGGACTTGATTGAAATTTGGGTGGAAGTTACACCTTTTTATGAGAAAAGTAAATCATATTCCCAGAACAGTTGGAAGGGGTGGAGTTCATTTATGTCTTGGCTCGGCTGGCAGCTATCTGGGCACTTAAGTACGACATAAATCATTTAATTGGAAACTCTGTAGTCACCTTTATGGACGCTGCTGCTGGACAACTGTGGATTCCATCAGCCAACTTGCCACATTGGAAGAGGAGATGAGAATCACAAATTTGTGAAAACTTTCCAATGCTGGAGGAAGCGTTTCAGCAGGCTAAAGCTGAAAATGATAAAATCTAATCAACTTGTCAGAAGTCTGCAGACACTCAAAAATACTACAAAAGTCTACTGAAAATTACTTCTGTTAAGATGGAAAAATGATTCATGACTTTGCTTGAAAACATATATGGCATCAATGAGGAAAACTCTGGGAAGATAACCCTCATTGATTTGAGGAAAAAGGAAATGAAATCATGAACTCAACCTCAAAAGAAAGGGTCTTGGAAATATCTAGTGTTTTGTAAGACAAACCACCCTCACATAACAAAGAGCATAATGAAGAATCGTGACAATGAATACTCAGTTTGCCTCTTATTCCTTTATAATTTAGGGTTTTCAGCACTAATCCTATGAAAATAAAAGTCAAAATCAGGGGCACCTGGATGGCTTGGCTGACTCTTGGTTTCAGCTCAGGTCATGATCTCAGGGTTGTGAGATGGAGCCCTGCATTGGGCTCCACATTGGGCTGCGGAGCCCTGCTCTCTCCCACCCTGCCTCCCCCGACTGCACCCACACGCTGCTCTCTCTCTCTCCCTCAAAATAAATAAATAAATCTTTTAAAGACTCAAAATCAAATGGATATCAAGATACCTATACACTGGTACTTCAATCTTACCATCTCATTATAACCAAACCAAATCAAATTGATTTTAGGACAATTCTCAACTTTTTTCAGAAAGTAGAGAGATAATTTTTATATGCAAAAAACAAAAAAGAGTGAAAAATTATAATTCTTAAAAAAGATTGTTTCTCTTCTTCATTATGAAATAAATTTCCAGCCAATTGCTTTCATTGCACTAATATAAGTTGTGTTTTAGGAAGCAGAACCAGGCCCTAAGTAAACTGTAGGCTTGCATGCCTTTGGACTTCAGAGCAAACATGGACCATTACTTCTATGTGTCTCTTACCTTGAGGCTAGAATGTTTATTGCTATTGTCCTCTCTCTGTACCAGCAAAGTATCATGGGTATGTCAGGGGCAGACAGCTTGCCCTTAGTACCAACATTTTTAGCTTAAAAGAAACTACAGTCAAGTAACCAAATCCATGAAGCCGTATCTACACATGCACCTGATTTAAATAATAAGCTCCTTGATCTGGAGCCTGAACCTCAAGCCCAATGGAAAAACTGTGGGAGGGGTTTGGGAAGGGGTAAGCCTATTTTACAAGTGGAAGGATAAAAATAATTTGTGGCCAAAGGGCAGAATAGGGTAGTTTCAAAACATGCCAACATCTGTTGCCTTTATTCCCACGGGAGGAGCCATGCCTGGTTCTCTAAGGACGTTCACTCTGAAGGAAGCCAGCTACCATGTAAGAAGACCAGTTTCCCTGGGGCTGACCCTAAAGGCGGAAGGTAGGCATTCTAGAGGGCAGCCTCGCTGAACTCTCTGCCAACGGCCAGCAACAATGACCAGTCACGCAAGTAAGTCATCTTGGACTTCCGACCCTGGTAGGCGTTCTACTGTCCAATGAATGACTGCAACTACATGAAAGACTCAAGAAACAATATGACCCAGCCACGCCATCCTCAAATTCCTGAAGCCTCTGTCCCCTAGTCATTCATTAACTAATTATCTTAAGCCACTTAATTTTGGGGTAATTTTAAACAAAGCAATAGAAACTAGAACAGCAAACAGAAAATAACTGGGGCTAATTTCAAAGAAAAACAAGTTGATTGGGGCAGTAAATGTGGCTCATAGAGTCAAATGGGCAGAAGCCAAGGGATATTCTTGGAGGCAGGTATGAGAAACTATTTCACAATCTCATCTGAGTCCTTCAACTAGAATGAACGCGTTTAGCTTGGCTGCTATAACAAAATCCTCTTGACAGGGTGGTTCAGACAATGGACATTCATCTCTCAAAGTTCTGGAGGCTGGAAGTTCAAGGTCATGCTAACATGGCCAGTTTCTGGGGAGGGTCCACTTCTTCTCTTATAGATAAGTGTCTTTTCATTGCATCCTCACGTGAAGGAGTACAGAGAGAGGGAAGCAAGCTCTCTGGTATCTCTTCTTGGAAGGACACAACTCTCATCATGAGGCCTCCACCCTCATGACTTAATCAGCTCCCCAAGGCCCCATTTCCAAAGCCATCACTTGGGGGATTAGCATTACAACACATGAATTTGGGGAGGGGACAAAACATGAAGTCTGTGACAGATGATTACAAAAATAATTTTTCCCCATTTTTCCTCACCTGACTTGAGATTTAAAGTCCTCAATTGGCCTACCTTTTGGCCACTGTCAACAATTTGGACAGAACAAAGGCATACTATTTACATGTGTAATTCCACTGTGCCAGTTACCCGTTGCCATTAGAAGTTATAGAATAATGATAATAAACCAACGTGAGTCTCAGGGGCTTACAGCAATACATGTTTATTACACAAGCATCTAGAGTTAGCTCAGGGTCGGCTAGGAAGCTCTTCTTATCAGCTGAAATCGTTCACATGTCTACCATTAGCCCCTTGTTGGGTGGGCTTCAGCTTTACATGTCTTTTTTCTGCATTTCTCCTTTTCCATCAAGCTAGCCCAAACATTTTCTACATTTACACAGACTCAGGAGAAAAGGCAGAAATACTCAAAGTCTCTATGCCTAGGCCAGAACTGTCACACCTTCACCCCCACCACATTTTGGTGGGCAAACTCCTATTTAAGGGACAGAGAAAATGTAGTCCACCTTTTTTAGACAGGATCGGCTAAGTCGCATGTCACCTGGCAAACGGCGTGGTTACAGGGAGGGGGAAAAGCTGGGACCATCAGAGCGACCTTCACCAAGGCTATACACATCATGGGGAGGTGGGAGGAGAACTTACCAGAAGGCGTCCAAACTGCCAAAAGGACATTTAGGTTAATTCTGAGAAGCCAATTATAACAATAAATCTTATACAAAATATTAAAGGTGTAATGTGTGTGTGTTTAGATTTCTTTTCATCAGATTCTCATATTAATTTAAGAATCAAAAGAACACCATACAGGGACTCCTGGGAGGCTCAGCTGGGTAAGCATTGGACCCTTGACTTCAGCTCAGGGCCTGCCCCCGGGGTCCTGGATTCGAGCCCCATCAGGCTCCACACTCAGAGGGGAGTCTGCCTCAGATTTACTGCCTCTCCCTCTGCCCCCTCACCTCGGTCTCTCTAAATATATAAATAAAATCTTTAAAAAGAGAGAATATGACATACACATTGATCAGAACACACAGTGGCAGTTCAGTCCCAATATCGAGCTGTAAAAGCTTTGACATAGCTCTGCACATCCGGGCCTCAAACTCTTTGTCTGTAAGCTCTAGGTGTTCCCTAGCTACTTAGCATCTACGGAGTAGAGTCTCTCATTATTCTTCCATTCTTTTTTTTTTTTTTTTTTTAAGATTTTATTTATTTATTCCTGAGAGACACAGAGAGAGAGGCAGAGACACAGGCAGAGGGAGAAGCAGGCTCCTTGCAGGGAGCCCGATGCGGGACTTGATCCCGGGACCCTGGGGTTACCGCCTGGGCCCAAGGCAGATGCTCAACCACTGAGCCACCAGGTGTCTCTTATTCTTCCATTCTTAGAAAAGGACCCTGTGGACATATAATTTATTGAGATATTAGTTTGTGTTTAGTCCTCAAATGTTCAAAACTTCAGAGTAGCCAGATTAGAAGGGCAGACCCTGAGACTGGAGCCAGCCCAGTAAAACCTGCCTCGGCCATTTACTAGCTGGGTGACTCAGGCAATTTACTTGCCCTCCCTGGGCTGCAGTTCCCCTGCCCATAAAATGGGAACAGTAATAGTCGTATCCGCCCCTTGGGTTGTTGAAAGGCAGAAATCGTGACCAGCGCTGGAACTTTTTGTTCTAGCAACGTGTCATGGCTGTGATCCTGCACAGTCACCAGCCTCCTAGCGCTAGGACTGTGTCCTGCCTACCCTGCCTCTCGCCGTCCCCCGGGGTTGGTGACTCTGAACACCGCGAGGCCAAGGCCAGTACGTGGTGGCTGTGCTTGGTGGCAGAAGAGAGCAGCTGTGGGCGGGGACCTCACCCCACCTTCCAAATCTCGGGGGAGGGCATCGTGCTGGTGGCAATGAATTACATTCACAACTGCAGCTGCCACGGAGCCTACGAGATGCCCGGTTCTCTGTCTGCCTTTGCAGCCGCTGGGGTTGACAAAAGCCACCCCATGCTCATTTTTATGACACTGTCCACGGGAAGGGGAGGGGGGTGCAACCTTCTTTCCCTAGGGTGCTGATTACAGAAGCCGTGAAGGCAGGGGGAGGGTGAGATTTCCTAAGAGGAGAGGATGGCTTTCTGCGGACCCACGTGGAAGCACCGCCACCACCACCGCCACCTCAGAAACCAGAGTCAGGGCACACTCAGGTAGACGCCCCCTTATCTCTGAGAGACGCTAAGCATATTTCCCCAGAGGACTAACCTGCTACTAAAATCTTAGTATCCACCTTCAAAGACACTGTGAGAAATGCAGGAGATGATGGAGAGGAAAGCAGCTGTTGCCATAATGACAAAGCGACTGGGTTCCGTGGAGGATTCCTCTGAATTTCCAAGGGCAGGGGATGTGCCCTGTTCTCTGTTATCCCCACGCGTGGTGTCTGACCCAGGACTAGATGTCAATACATGTTTTTAGACTGTACCAACCAGAAACTGCAATTCCACTGCAAATGGGGATGCCCAGAAATCGGGGGATTAAGGAAGGGAAGAATGTAGAGAGAAAGAAATCCCTCTGCCAGAATCAGAGCAGAGAGGACGCCTATTTGGGCCTGCGGAGAACCGGACTTCATGGGAACCAGGGGGACTTAGCAGTCACCCCAACCAAGAGTGCCTTCTAAGGAAAAAAGATAATATTGCCTTTTCAGATTAAATCATGATTCAAAGCACTTAGGCTTCTTATTCTATGTCTACTTATGCATTCACTTATTTCATAAATTTCTCAACCCCAACTTCATAAGTGACAACCTTCAGAATTAACAGGACAGGTAAATCGGGCTCATTTTGCTGCTTTAAAAACTATTATTTTATCTACTTCTGAAACATAGTAAAGAATCTTCTTATGAGACTCAAGGCAATTCCCCTATTTTTATGTGTGTGTCCCCTAGAATCGGACAATGTGCCAAGTATGGGATGGTAAATGTAATAAAGCTAGTTTTTCCTGAACCTCTATTCCACCGCTCACTCCAGTAGGCTGTGTACACAGGTATCTTTAAAGAGACAGAGACTCCACACCAACCACCCGTGTTCACACCACTCTCCCAACAACAGCTGTCACCTGTCCCCTCTGAGCTGCAATGTTCTCACTTCTGAACCTTCCCATAGGACTCTTGTGATAACATACACGAAAGCAAAATGTGAAAAGTATAAAGCGCTTGCTGTATTGAGAAGTTTTAATACTGAGCAGTTTGAAGCATTTTAATTATTAAAACAGTCAATTGACATGCTGAGGCATAAATATTTCTAGAATACAAATTTGAAAAAAAAATTAAAAATTAAAAATTTAATGAAAAATTAAAAATTTTTGAATTAAAAATTAATTTCAAAAACAAATTTGAAAATCTGAAAATGACTTTCAGTTTGACGAATTTTCGAATATTTAATGTGGGAAATATCACGGACATGTCAGAGAATACACAAAAGGAAATTCGTATGATAAAATGTAAAATTGAAAATTAGGAACCTTTCCAGAATTTATACTTGAAGCCCAACGAGTCATGCTACAAATATCTTTTAAAATTAGCAACAGTTTCTAACAGTCTCTTTAAAGGTAAAGGTTTCTTCACAATAACTTTTATGGAAATTTTCACTTTGCTTAAGCTGATAAAGACTCAGATCAGATAGAAAAAGTATCTCTAGAGAAAGAAAATCAAATTACATGCATTATAAACTTTAGACTTGCAGACGGCAGATCAAATCTGGCTTGTCTACAACAATTACAAATCATGGAGTTGAATTTTGAATTATCAAAGTTTGACTTTAGTATCTCCTTAAAGTATTGCTTTAAAAAGAAAAGAAAGAAACAAAGAAAGAAATATCCACAAGAAATGATTCTGCAAAATACGACTTGTCAATCTCTGAATGCCAGACTCCATCCTGATTTTATCCAACAAATCTTCCTAGATTGTGATGCTTGCAGAAGAACTAATATCATTTGCATTGTCCAGGGTAGGTTTTCTTTTAGATGCAAAAGCGGCGACTTTAATGTGAAAGAGAAACAAAGAGTTTTGCTTATCATAACTCCAGTAACAACTGGTGACGAAAAAGCAAATGATTATTTAGTGAGAACTTCTAGCCATGGTCTAGAATATCAGAAAGTAAAGCTGAATTTAAGAATGTGTGTTGCTAGGGGATTACTGCCTCACCTCTGTTTTATTTTTATTTTGTCATAATTAACAATCCCACACGATTGCCTATTCTCTCTCCTCTTAAAATCTTCCTTTGCCACTTGCCATCACGTGAGATTGTCCTACCCCAAGAGTGTTGGTGAAACAGACCATCGTCTTCCTAGGGCTCCCTCTCTTGTTGTCTCTTTGTTTAAAGCATCTACCACCATAGGAAAAATTAAAATCTACGTGAGGATATTAGAAAGCTTTGAAATCTGTGCTCCCAGTTCCCGCTGAGCAGACATGCCTGGTTCCCACTTCCTCTGGTGCCCGGCTCCTCTCTTCAACCCTCCAACCCCAGGGTTGGCAGCAGCTTCCCACGACTGCAATTCTCGAGGTTCCCCTGTCTTCTGGTTGCACTTCCTAACGCTTTCATGACTACATGTAATAGACTCCTTTTATTAAATTAGCTAGCATGGCTTCTGCTGGCAGGTCAAATCCTCTCCAATAAGGGAGGATACGCTGGTGATTCTTTCTTCATCAAAGGTCTCAAACAAGGTCATTAAACTACAAGGTAGCAACATTTTCCATAGCTCCAGTTCTGGCGAAAGAGCCACTGCAAATTTCAGAAAAACTCTAAGAAGAAAGTCAGCGAGGGGCGGGTGGGGAGGGGGGGTTTACTTTCAGGAAGATCAAAAGACCCACAACTGGAGCTTCAAATTTCCCTTTGGGATGTGCTGGTATCAAAGAATTGCTTAGTTAACCAAACTCTCCAATAACCTCTCACTCTGTGATGTGTACGGTTTTATTTTCTTAATTTCATGTAATGTGATAAGAAAAGTAGTTCCAGGCTTCACTTCCATCCCTAGAATGGGAGAGCATGATTTCTAAATTCTTCCTACATAGCAGTTCTGGAGAACCCTCCATATTTAGATGGGGAGCTAGGAAAATATGTCATTATTTAGGGAGCTTTCGAGTTAGGCTTTCCCCAAAACCTGTCTTGGAGCTTCTCTGTTGAAGTCTACAGCAATTCAATCCATTTGTACCTCAGTTCCAGGTCCCTAGTACAGTCTATGATGGTTTCTTCTTGCCATACCCCATACCTAACCCATCAGCAAGTCCTCTCAACAAGATTTCTCACATCCCTTCTGTCCCAGCATAATCCAAGCCACCATCATCTCCTGCCTGGAAAATTGCAATAAACTCCAAAGCGGTCACTCTGCTTTATTTCTTACACTCCTATAACCTCTTCTTAACATAGCAGCTAGAAAGACCCTTCAACAGTATTACTCCTATTTGAAATCCTCAGGTAGTTCCCCAACATGCTCAGAGCAAAACCAAAGTCTTTATTATAAGATCCAGCATTTCCTACATAATCTGGACTCCCCTCTCCTTTCTGTCCTTACCTCCTACTCACTCTCCCTCTTTCTAATTCCATTACAGCAGCGTGGGTACCTTCACCGATCCTCAAACATGCAAGTAAGCACCACTCTCCCATAATTATTACCAGAACACTTCCAAAAAAAAAAAGCATCAAGATATAAAGAAATATAATTATTCATTAGAACATTAAAGTTATATGGAGAGAAAATTTCCAAATGTTCTTGATAGCTCTCTATCCCCAGCTTTGGAAAAGCTCAAACGCCTATAAAAAGTGGTCGCTGCTGGGTACAAGTGTTTCAAGCCTTCTGTCCAAGCTTTGCCTTCTGTGCCCTGGTCAGGACCCTGGTGCTTTATCTCAGTCTCTCTAAGTTTTATCTCCTCTGCTTTCATGACTCACTCCAGCTTGAGTTCAGCTCTGTGTGTCTGAATCTCAACTTGGCTTCTAGGTGTGTCTTTCATATTTCCCCTTGCTCCATAATTTGCTTCCTGAGGGCAGATCACACTCCCACCCCCATGCCCAATTCCAGCCATGTACATAACATGGCTAGGAGTCCAGACCCCCACTTTTTGAATGGAGATGACTATGCCATTGAATAGCCAAAATAAAGAGAACAAAAAAACAAAACAAAACAAAACAAAACAAAAAAACGGAAGGAAGGAAAATGAAAAGAGAAGATGCAAGAACAAAAAGAGAATAACAACAGAGGGAGAGAAGGAGGATGAAACACAGCAAAGACCTAGGAGACCTGCCTTTTTATGCCTGTAAGGCTACAGTTCCCAAATTCTAAAGCAACAAATTTGTGATACTAAATGTACTTTTCTTTATTATTCCATTAAACAATAGGCAAGGGTAGGTATGATAACAACCATAGTTTTAAAGTAGTGAGAGACAGGGGAGCCCAGGTGGCTTAGTCAGTAGAGCATGTGACTCTTCATCTCAGGGTTGTGAGTTCAAGCTCCACGTTGGGTGTGGAGCCCACTTTAAAAAAAAAAAAAAAAGTAAAATAATGAGAGACAAAGTATTTCAGAACCTCAATAGCTGTAATGTAACGTGAAAATAGCTGTGATTTCTACAGATGATAAGGTCATATTAATGTTAATACGTAATAATAGTGTTATATTAATATTAGATGACACGGTCTGCTAACATGGTAGATGGATGTTGCCTAAATTCAAAATGAAAAACTGGTTTTAGTCAGAGATCAGTGAGATTAAAGACACAATATTATTGCCATCCAAGTTCCTACTACCTCAGTAGGCTATTCAAGAATCCTTTGGGAGTCCACAGACCCCATAATCAGAGCCCCTATGAAAAATATATAAACCAAGGAATGAAAGAAAATTGCTTCTGTATGTCTCACACTGAAACTAATTGGAAAAAAATGTCAATGAGGATATTTGTTTCAAGAGTTTCCTTTATGGTCCTATACCCAACATTCCAAAACTTCACTCTTCCCTAAAAAGAAAAGCAAGACAACTTTGCTACTGATGGACAACTCAGTTCAGTTACTTTGAGGCTACAAGGCTAAACTATGGTCAGTTACAGATTACACAGCACTTGTCATTTTGAGTGGTTTGGGTTTGATTCTTACTTGCTTGCTATAATCTGTGAAATGGGAACAAGACACCTGCCTCAGGGTACTTGCTGCTCCTGATACATAGTAAATGAATCCTCAACAAAGGTCAGTTCCCCTTCCTTTTCATTCCCTGAACATCAGTGAGATTTGAACCCCCATGAGATCTCTGGACCACCCAAGTTTCTAACAACATTTATGCCCCCTAGTCAGAGGATGAACTGATTGAAGTAGATCCATCTTTAGGACTTAAAAAATATTAAAGCATAAGGCTTTAGCGATCTCAGATAGCACCAGACATTTAATTCCTAAATGCTGACATTTTATCTTATTGGAGAAGTGAATTTTTATAGGGTTCATTTTTTTTCTGAATAGAAAATTATGTTTGAATTTTTAATATGAATTACTTATATCCAAAGAGATCTTTAAAAATGCTGACAAGAGATTCTAGAAACACTTAAATTCCAAGGCTGAACCCATTCCAGCATGCATTAAAATAATGGTGGAAAGAGATGAACTGGGAGGACCACTTTCTTCTGTCTGGAATTGTGCACAATCCTTTTGAAGTCAGGAGTGGGGAATAAGCTCAGGGGCTTTAGGATAATTCTCAATTTGGCAAGGGAATTTCCTTGAGGCAGGAAACACTAGCCCAAACTGTATTAATGTATTTATGAAAGTAGTTACATCATTGCGGTTTGGGGAATGATTTTAAAGCTTAGCAAAATGTGAAATTAATTTTTGATTTCCTTGTTCCAGATTCCTCTTCAAATCCCTGCTCTGTTCATTGTTTTAAAAAATATCTGCACTTCCTTTCATTGGAAGCACATTCTTTTTATTCCCCAAATATTTGCTGTTTGCTCGAATTTAAATTAATTCTTTCAAGTGTTTTGCAAGTCCCCCACCCCCGTGTGTCAGACACTGTGTCAAGAACTTGGAATACAAAGTGGATTAAGAGATGGTCATTCCCATCAGTGGATTTAATCATGCAGATGGCCCGCCTCAGAATGAATTGCAATGGGTCCCTGGATATGTCAAAGAGATAACGGCGCTCCCATGTTTATTGCAGCATTATTCATAGTAGCCAAGACATGGAAACAACCAAAGTATCTGTCAACAGATGAGAGGATAAAGATGTCTCTGTGTGTATATACATATATATACACACACACAGACATGTACATAAAATGGAATGTTAGTCATGAGGAAGAAAATCCTGTCATTTGCAAATCATAGATGGAACTTGAGGGCATTATGCTAAGTGAGAGAAGCCAGAGAAAGACAAACACTGTATTTTATCACTTAAATGTGGAATCTAAAAAAGCCAAATTTATAAAATCAGAGAGTAGAATGGTGGTACCAGAGATTGGGGTTTAGGGAGATTGGGGAGTGGTCAGACACTTGCAAGGGTACCAGTTTACAAGCAGTAGGTAAGTCAGTCCTGGGGATCTAATTCAGAGATAGTGATTGTCATTGATGATTCTGCATTATAAACCTCAAAGCTGCTAAGAGACTAGATCTTGATAGTTCTCATCACCAAAAAAGGGTCAATTATGTGCCAGAAGTAGCTAATGCTACAGTGGTAAGATCTGCGATATATAAACGTATCAAATCAACCCGCTGTATTCCTTTAACCTACATGTTACGCACATACCTAAATGTTGTATGCCAATTATATCTCACTAAATATAATTATTAACAGAAGTGTTTACCTAAAAAAAAAAAAAAAAAGAGAGAGATCCATGGACTGGTGAATGGATAAAGAAAATGTGATATATATATATATATATATATATCACACACACACACACACAATGAAATATTATGCAGCCTTAAAAAGAAGAAAATCCTATCACATGTTACAACATAGATGACCCTTGAGGGCATGATGCTAAGTGAAATAAGCCAGTCACAAAATCACAAATACTGCATGATTCCCCTCTTATAAAGTATCCAAACCAGGCAAAATGATAGAAACAAAGAGAAAGATGGTTGCAGAGGCTTCAGGAAGGGAAAATGGGGAGTAGTTGTTCATCGGGTAGAGAGAGAGCTTCTCTCCTGTGGGGAGGGAGGGACCTGTGAACCTGCTGCACAAGGGTGTGCATGTATGTGGTTCATGATCTTGTACTGCACAACTGGAAATTGTTGGGTGATTTCATGCGGTGTTTATTTCCTGCTACAATAAAAAAGAAGTCATTGCAATTGAGAAGGCTGCACTGCTAGAGAAGGGCTGAGGATACAGGCTGGGGTGTCGGCCCCATGGAGGGAGCAGGAGGTGCTATCCAGGAGGTCAATCAGGGAGGGCTTCCCACGGGACGAACACTTAGGATGGACCGCGACTGATCAGTAGAAGATTGCCAGGCATGAAGATGGGAAGGGGACAGGCCCAGGCGAAGTGAAAAATGCAGGAAGCAGTGAGGACCTTGGGGCCCCTATCAGGGGTTCCAGAGGGCAGGTACAGAGTGCCAGGTGCTGCTAAAGAGGGGGTCTGCTGAGTTGGATAAGAGGCAGGTGTGGGGCCAGGTGCACAGGGCAGAGACATTCTAATTGAAAATATTATGGACGAGAGAGCTCACCCCTGGTGTCTTAGCTCAGACTGCGGAAACAGAATACCACAGAGCAGGGGGCTCGCACAACAGGCATTTATTTTTCATGGTTCCAGGGACTGAGAAGTCTAAGATCAAGGTGTCAGAGGTTGGGCGCCTGCTGTACACACACGGCAGAGAGAACCGGGTTCTGTTTCTCTCTTCCTCCTCTTTGAAGGACACTAATACCATCATGAGGGCCCCATCCTCAGGACCTCATCGACGGCTAAGCTACCTCCCAAAGGCCCTGCCTCCAAATGCATCACACTGGAGGGCAGGGCTTCAACATATAAATTTGTGGGGCGGAGGGACACGGACATTCAACCTGTAACTCTCGGCTTCACCAACAGCAGGGAGCTGATGCGGTAAATCTACAGGCAAGACCACAAACCACACACTGCAGAAGAGCAGCAGAGCATCGCTCCCAGGTCTGTGACCCAGACACTGCAGGACCCGAAGGGCACCGGAGATACCAGTGTTGCACAGCACTTAGGAGCTAGGGCTCCAGATTCTTCTGCCTGAGGGAGGGCTCAGTCCTGGCTCCCTGGCCTTGAGAAATTCGTGGAATGCCTCGGACCCTCAGGTTCCTCCTCTCTGACATGGGGATGAAAATAATTCTACCTACCTCGTAAGGAATCTTGGAAGACCTAAATAAGAAATGCTCAGCCCAGTGCCTGGTGGAAAATAGACACTCAGTAATCATCACTGTGGTTGCTTTTATTATTATCTAACCCATAAATTACAAGCCACTCAAGGAAAACCACTCAAGGAGATGGTTTTGACCTTGTAAGTATGAGAGATACTTGGTACCAATCAGGTTTTCGAAGCTCTCAATGAAGAAAACCCAAACACCGCATTAGAGCACACACATCCCCAAACAAACTTCTGAGCAGGAAAATGAAGTCAACCCCCCCTCGTGTGAGCTGCCTCAATAAAGTGCTTATTTGTATAAATGTTCACACAGTTAGGCTAACAGACGTGAAGGAAAAACATCCACTAAAATGTTAAGACAAAACACAAGGTAAGTGTCACCACTGTTTAGAGCTTTTAAATATTTAGTAGTTCATCCAGTTCATTTTCGTTTGTTTTTTTAACTGGCACAATTTTATTTTCCCCTCCTTCCATAAAACATATCCAAGAAATGCATTATCCAAAGTAATTTCATTACCGGAAGAATATTCATTAAGATGTTTGTGAAGTCCCGTGGTTTTTATATAATTTGCACTTGGTTCAACACCTTCCAGGACTAACGTGTCTCCAATTTCAGAGCAGTAAACATCCCCAAACCCATTCTGACCCGTGTTTCTTTTGGATGCGTAATGCTCCTCGATGGGCAAGAGGTCTATTGTCCCAGCCCAATCTGAGATCCAGACAAGCTGGGCTCACCCAACCCGTGCTCAAAAACCAATCCCACCTCCCCCCAATGCTTCGGGGCCAAATCATAAGGTGAAGACAGAGTTTAGGATAAAGAGGAACAAGAGTTTCATTGCTTTGCTGGGCAAAGGAGGCTCCCATAGGCTCTGGCCTTGGAAAAACTGCAAGCCCCCCTCTCGGTCCCCCTGCCTCCAGCCTCCTCCCCCTAGGAAGAGACTGGGGGGTTTTATAGGGAAATACGGGATCTAGCTTGTTTGGACAGGAATTGTGTACTTGTGGGATCCCCGTGTGGCTCAGTGGTTTAGCGCCTGCCTTCCACCCAGGGCGTGATCCTGGAGACCCAGGATCAAGTCCCACGTCGGGCTCCCTGCATGGAGCCTGCTTCTCCCTCTGCCTGTGTCTCTGCCACTCTCTCTGCATCTCTCATGAATAAATAAATCTTTTTTTTTTTTTTTTAAAGGAATTGTGTAACTTGCCACCTGCTTCCTTTGTCTTGTCTTCAGGGTGATACCTAGCTCCTGAAACAAAAGGCTGAGAAGGGAGGAGGGGAGGCTTGCAGAAGAGAGGAAAAGAAAGAAAGAAAGAAAAAAAAAGAAAAAAGAAAGCAAGAAAGAAAAAAAGAGAAAGAAAGAAAGAAAGCAAGAAAGAAAGAAAGAAAGAAAGAAAGAAGGAAGGAAGGAAGGAAGGAAGGAAGGAAGGAAGAAAGAAAGAAAGAAAGAAAGAAAGAAAGAAAGAAAGAAAGAAAGAAAGAAAGAAAGAAAGAAAAGAAAGAGAAAAAAAAGAAGACAGGAAAATAATTACTTTAGAATTGAGCTTCCCTGAAGCATGAGTGATTTTTGTTTATGTTTTTAAGTGATTCCATTTCCCCACTTTCACGCCTTCCCTTTCTTTTTTATAAGATTTTATTTATTCATTCATGAGAGGCAGAGGCAGAGGCAGAAGCAGGCTCCCTGCGGGGAACTCGATCCCAGGACCCCGAGATCATGACCTGAACCAAAGGCAGACGCTCAACCACTGAGCCACCCAGGTGCCCCCGAGCCTTCCATCTCTATGGGAGGGGGTGTCCTACTTGTCCGGCAGACTTCTACAGGCCAGGGGCATCATCGAGGGATTTTTACTATGGAAGCCTTGTACTTGTTTTTCACAATTACCCGAACTCTAAAGGTAGATAGACTGTGTTTGCAGACATAAGGCACACACCAAACGATGACCTTTAGCAGCGCGTACACTCCTGGGGCCAATAACAAAAGAGTTTGAACAAAACAAACAAACAAAAAATGCCCAAGAAGATGGATTTAAGTCCATCTGAGATCCATGAGAAAAGACCTGAGAGCCAGTCAGTGAGACCTGTGCCCATTCCCTCCAAAGGAGAAGTTTGGTGACTTAGAGATTGTTGCAACCAGGTGCCCTGTTGCCAATTTTTTTCTGCACTACTCTCAAAGCAGCAAGAGATATTTGTATGTGTACAGTAGGATGTATTTGCAATGGCACAGATATCCTCTTGCTTGGCCAACATATAATCTAAGGCCACAAGATTCTGAGTTGCTTTTATGAGGATAATGGATTTTTCTGACCCTACACATCACTGCTTGGGATTGGGAAAACCTCAGTAGTAGGTCGGTGTCCATTATGGACTTGGGAAAAATTCTTTACTGGATGTATGAATGGGTCATGGCCATCCAGAATAGACTCTGCCCTTGGAAGGCAAATCACTCAACGACCTGTGTAGATGAGCCAAGGTCTGAGCAATGTGAACTAGGACATTATCTCTCCATCCCACAGGGAAGGCCAGTATAAGGCAAAGCATAAATAACATTGCACACTCATTTTTCTTTTTTCTTAAATATGTATCTTGAATCTCCTAAAGGTTGAATTTCCCTTTGGGATTGGTCATCTGACTTAATATTTGGTGTAGGACACTTAAGTATGGTGCACCCAAGGTGTAATTCCTGACAATTTGAGGGATATTTGACAATATCCCAACTGTTGAGGGACAGTTTGGGTTATCAAGAGAACACTCTAAGGTCCTTTTCACTTCTCTTCCAACTGTTAATATGGGCCCTCTTCTTTCTAAGTCTTGAGTAGCACCTTAGTGGCCAGCCTTAAAAGGGTACAGTCGTGCTTCCAGTTGAGGTGGTTTTCTGAGAAAAACAAACTCATGAATAGTTAAGAACTGATTCAACTATCAAACATTCTGCCTTAGTTTCATTTTCTGAACCTAATGCATATCCTCTCCCCTATCTTGGAGAGCTAGGAATGGTCTACCATACGGAATTTCACAAGGGCTTCATTGGAGCCCACCTCTGGGACCACCCCAATGCAGAGAAGGGCAATTGGTAGGACCTGATCCCATTTCAGGGGTGTTTCCTGGCATGGTTTTGCAACTGTCCTTCTTAAAGTAGGATTCATTTTCCCTATTTTTCCCGTAGACTGGGGTCTCCATGGTGCATGTAATTTCCATTTCATACCCAAGGCCTTCTTCCCTTGTTGAGTTGCTCCTGCAATGAAAGAGGGTCCATTATCACTCCGGAGAGAAGGAGAGTCCATACCTGGGTATTATGTCCTAGAGGGCTATCAATTCAGCCTTTCATGCTGATGTGCCCAAGGGAAGTGCTCTTGCTCCCATAACTCGCTAGCCACTCCTCACAGCATATCCTGCTCAGCACTGTCCGTGATCAAGAAAGCGACTGCCATCGGTGAACAAGCTCCAATCAGCCTGTGCCAATCGCTGGTCAGATAAATCAAGCCCACTGGAGTAGACAGTTTCAAACTTCCAAACAATTACGAAAGACAGAGACTCATTTGAAGGAGAAAGCAGCAGACTGTCCAGATTTGAAGAGCTCTCGGTGACATCTGGGTGATCCGAAAGAGGGGCTTGCTCTTTTCCCATTTGGCCTGTGGCCAACCGATAGCCCCTCCCCTCTTTTGCTCTTATAAAACTGATACTTGGGGAGGCACATATATAACATTGGGCTGAACTAATGCGAATTTTTGAAGCCCTGAGGGGACACAGTCCAACAATGCTGGGTGATAACCCCCCATCTCTGGGTCTTGCCATTCAAAACTGAACACAATTGAGACTTGTCTTCAAAAGGAATACGAAGGAAGGCATCCACCTTTTATTTTTTTAAAGATTCCATTTATTTATTCATGAGAGACACACACAGAGAGAGAGAGAGAGACAGAGACACAGGCAGAGGGAGAAGCAGGCTCCATGCAGGGAGCCCGATGGGGGACTCAATCCCAGGACTCCAGGATCACACAGTGTCTGAGCCGAAGGCAGACACTCAACCACTGAGCCACCCAGACACGCCAAGAAAGCATCCATCTCTGAAGTCCAACACTGTAAACCATCCACAGTCTCCTGGCATAGCCAGAAGTCAATAGAGTATATGGTGTGAATCCTGTAGGATGGATATCCTGTACTATCTCGTGGATAAGCCCTTAAATCTTAAATGAAGTGATACTCCTCCGAATGGGGCCTCCTCACTGGTAGAATGGGAGTGGTACAGGGAGACTGACGGGGATGAATCAGTCCACGTTGTGAAAACCGATTGAGAATCTGTTTCATGGCTTCTATTGTTCCCTACTTTAAAGGAAACTCTAACACAAGGCCATTTAGCTCTTTCTTTTAACAAAACTACTGTTGGGGTGGCTGACTGGGCTTGCCCAGATATCCCATCTGCCTAAACACTGGTACTCACTTGTTCTAGATCTCAGGTGGTCCTCGACCTTCTTCCTTTGTCTTCTTCACTCAGCAGCAGTAGCTGGAGCCATAAGGCATTTTCACATGGAACTTAGAGCCACCATTGGCATTTCTCAGCTGAGAAAAGTTATTTGAGCAGCTAATTTGCATACAAGATCTTGCCCCAAAAGAGGAATTGGATAGTCAGGTATGTATTAAAAAAAAGCTATGACCCAACTTCTGTTCACCTAAATTTATATTCCAGTGGTTTTAACAGAGAGCTGGCCAGCGACATCTGCCACAGACAAGGTCAAGGGCTTAATGAAGCCAGTTTACTATTTATTACCAAGTAGCTTACTCTGGTATCCACCAAGATGTTCACTAACCAGGACCCCATTTGCTATTGCACCAGGGCTTCTGTAGGGCCATGCTTGTGGAGGCCATTGACCTGGTTGGAAGCCCCAGGTCCCTTCATCCACTATCCTTGTCCCATCCTTCACTTTGAGTGACCATCTGTTTCCCAGACCTTTCAGCCTGGCCTTCCATTTCCAGTCTAGAAAACTTCGGGCAACCTCACTTCCAACGCCCTTCTTCTTTATAATTGGTCTTTGCTCAACCTGAGATGTCCTGACTTGCCCTTTGTGTTGATGTCTCCTTTACCAGGTGTCAGAAGCAAAACCTGAATCAGCTTCGCCTTTTGTTCTTCCTCAGCATTCTAAGTCTTGTAAGCAATCTGCACCAAATGGGCCAAACTCAGAGTCACGGCACCCTCCACTTTAATAGCTTTTGCCTGGTGTCAGGAGCACTCTGCCTAATGAAGGACATATTGATCAGCTATGTATTCTCAAGGGCCTTGGTGTCTAAATTGGTGTGTTCAGCTATTTTTTTTTCCCTAGGGTCATCTTAACATGAAGGGTTTTGAGATTTCCAATTTAATGAATCCAAGGTAGAAAATGGACTATAGGTCCAATAATAAGCAGCCAGCTGGACTTGTCCATTCACTCCAACAGGCAGTTGGCACACCAAAAATTGCCTTACCCCTACATCAGGTGGGCCCCATCTGAATTGGGTGCCCTGTTGGGTCTTTAATGGGGAGACCCATTCCCATTTGTAGAGTCATAACTTGGGGGTCTCTCTTATTGATTGCACCCTCCCTTCCACTCCTCGACCTTGCAACAAAGGACAGAGATGTTCCAGAGAAACAGTATTTTTTTTTTATGATTTTATTTATTTGAGAAAGCACAAGAGAGTGAAATAGCAGAAGGAGGGCAGAGGGAGAAACAGACTCCTAGCTGAGCAGGGAGCCCTAAGACCCTGAGGTCATGACCTAAGCCAAAGGCAGATGCTTAACTGACCAAGCCACCCAGGAGTCCCCAGAGAAACAGTCTCAAACCTAGTATTTTTTCTCCCTGTGGCAGAGGAAGGGCTGCTCGGGGTGATGGTACAGAGGCCTGACCACAATTTGGATTAAAAGGGTTCATTACACTCAAAGTCAACATGTCTTCATTTGCTTTGTCTTCCAGGGTTCAAGAATCATCAAACAGTGGAGATTGCTTCTCCCAAACTATAAGCAAGATTCAGTACACGCACCGGGGGACTTTCCCAATTATGGCAGAGGAATCTCAATGCTCTCCTTTCACTATGTTCCTTCTTTCTTGAAAGACATTCCCTGTGACTCAGCATCTGGGCAGCCACAAGGCCTAGAACAGGGAGGTCCTCGAGGTCAAACAGACATCAGCAGGTGCCTCCCAGGGGCTCCTCCAAGTCCTGGTTAGTTTCCCACCAGAGGTCAAACTGGGAAACCATCCACCCCACTGGGAAACCATATGCCCCACTGGGAAACCCAACCACCAGCAATCTGGCCTCCACAGCGCGTTTTCCACCCTAGGCCGTGCCCAAGGGAGAGCTGGCGCAGAAACCACCCTGGGAGCCTCTGCTCAAGCCACAGAGTCTCGATGGGGGATCGTGCACAGGGTCCCTTGGTCGCCAAACTTTGCTCCAGAGCCAAAACAGACTCAAAGACAGTTTGGGATAAAGAGGAACAAAGAGCTTTGTTATTTTGCCAGGCAAAGGAGGCTGCAGCCCACTCTGGCCTTCAAAGCTCTGCAAGCCCTTCCCCCTCAAGAAGGGGCTGGGGGTCGGGGGGCGGGGGGTGCTTTATGGGAAAATACAGATCTAGCTGGTTTTGACAGGAATTGTGCACTTGCTGCCAGCCTCTTTTGTCATGTCTTTAGGATGGTATCAGGTTCCTGAAACAAAAGGCTAAGAAGGGAGGCGGGGAGGTTTGCAGAAGAGAGAAAAGAGGTTACTTAACGGAGCTTCGTGAAGCCTTAGTGCAGCCATTTTGATTTCTGTTCAATTTTACATTTTTAAGTGTTTTCAAAACCAGATACACTGAGAAGCTGCTCCCAACATGGGCATCCTGAGGACGGCCTCATCCCTCCACACTCCCTACTAGGAGATACCAGAGCAGAAGGAGGCTTTACGAATCCCTTTGGCCAAAGAGAAGTGGGAGTGCAGACAGAGGAAGTGATTGCCCAAAGGCACACAACCTCTGCGGAGGCCCGGATGACTCCCCGCCACCCACCCTCTCTATGCTGCAACTCTATCACCAGCACCTTTTCCCCCAGCAATAAAGCAAAAATGCCTCTTTATATCCCTTTTTTTTTTCTTTTTTTTAAAGACCTTATTTATTCATGAGAGACAGAGAAAGAGGCTGACACAGGCAGAGGGAAGAGCAGGCTTCATGCAGGGAGCCCGATGTGGGACCCGATCCCAGGTCTCCAGGATCACGCCCTGGGCTGAAGGCAGGTGCTAAACCTCTGAACCACCCGGGGATCCCTACATCCCCCGTTCCTCCCAAAATCAGACAGCACGTTACACGAGGTTGGGGATAAACCAGGGTGGTAGAGGGGGTGAGCCCTGAGCTGCCATGCAGGCCAGCCTTTGGGGGCAGCATTCGAGGGCGGTTGACCACCCAGGCTCCCCAACCTATCATCCCACTCCCTGAATTCCTAACCTCTGGCCTAGTCTCCTCGTTCTTGAGAACAACAGTGTGATACCAGTTTCTTGATGGAAATGGCGTATGGTTTTAAGACAATGCTGCACATCAAACATCATCACGCAGGCCGATGTGAGTGTTATCGACCATACCCAGGGAAGGGCTGCTGGGGGCAGGAGAGGTAGCGGCCAGGGTAGTAGTTGTGGCGATGCTAGTACTCATCACAACGGTGGAGACAGCAGCAGTAGCCACGGTCCCAGAAGAGATGGTGGCCATAGCAGTAGCAACAGTCAGAGCAGGAACAAAAATGTTGTTCTTAGCAGGGCTGACGGCTCTCGGGAGCTCCAGCCAAAGGAGAGGGGGTGAAGCGAGAAGACCTGCATACCATGGCTCGTACAGAGCACACATCCCTGCCCACGAATGGACGGGGGTAGAGGCACCAAGGTAATACCAACTGGGTACAAAAGCCACTCACAACAGAACGTGTGCCCTCTGCGGGGGGCGGTGAAGAAAGCTCACCGTCACAGGCCTGCTGCTGGGGCACTCTGCCGAATTAGCCATTTCCAGAAGTCCACCGAACTTCTGATTTACAAACTTCCTTTCCAGTGTCTGGTGTGAGACGTTGCTCAGGACTTCAAAACAGATGCACTTCCAGGGTACGGAAGTGAGGCAAGCCAGGCCCACCCGGTGCGCCTTTCTAAGACACCGTTAGCTGGAACCCAGCGGGTAGCTACTGGGCTAAGAGGGCTGCAAGCGGGCGTTAGCAGAAGGGGAGACGGGGAAGGAACTGAGGCAGGAAGGAATGTTTCCCAGAACAAGCAGCTCCTACCAAGGAGACCTACGGCCGGGTGTGCAGCGGACACTCCCTTGGGGGTGCCGGCTTGAGCTGGACTGGAGCTGGGGACCCATGTGGAAGCCCCCAGAGTTGCCCTAAAGTTTCCTTTAGTCCATTCTAATACTAAGATCTCCTCCTCCTATGGTTGGGATTCTCTAGCTACTTTTTGAACGTATAATGTATGCACGGGCATGGTTTTTTTGTTGTTGTTGTAGTTTTTTAAGACTTTTATTTTATTTATTCATGAGAGACACAGAGAGAGAGAGGCAGAGACACAGGCAGAGGGAGAAGCAGGCTCCATGCAGGGAGCCCGATGGGGGACTCGATCTCAGAACCCCGGGGTCACGCCCTGAGCCAAAGGCAGGCCCTCAGCCACTGAGCCCCCCAGGTGCCCCTGGCATGTTGACATATTAATCATTCAGTTAAACTGAAGAGCCTAAGTAACAAAATGTGAGTTCCCGAATGGATCAAGCTCCCTCCCCCATTCCTCACCTTGTGTTCAATTTAATGTACCTCACTCAGGGAACCCCTGGAGCTCAGTTATAGGACGTGTGCACCACTTACGCTAAACCCATAACAGCTGTGCCAGAAGATGCTCAGCTCAGGTGCTGCATGTGGGGAGAACATGCTTAAGAATCCATAGGATGGGAAAACACTTCCTTCTTAAAAAAAAAAAAAAAAAAAAATTCTTCTTAGCATTATAGATAGTTCTGAATGTTAAGTATTTTTTTCCATGGGGGTCAACAGGTACTTAAGCAGGGGCACCTGGGTGGTTCAGGGGGCTAAGAGTCCAACTCTTGATTTTGGCTCAGGCCGTGATCTCAGGGTTGTGGGATGGAGCTCAAAACTCCAGCGCCGGGTGTGGGGTCTAGTTAAGATTCTCTCCCTCTGCCTCCACCCCTCCCCGCCATGCACATGCCAGTATGCTCTCTCTAATAAATAAATCCTAAAAAAAAAAAAAAAAAAAAATACCTAAGCATTTGATTGCAGGAAAAATAGGGGACAGAAATCAGGTATTGGCGGTTTTTTCCATTTTCATTTCTGAGTGAATTTTTAAAATAAATGCAGGGACATAAAGCATTGAAGCAAGTTGCAATATGTTTCAGTAAACAAGCTCAGCAGTTCAGCTTTATAACAATTATAAATAAACCTGTTACATTTTTCTGGACAATGCCGGCATTTGGATTTCTTTAAAAACCAGTAAATTTCCTACTGCTAGCAAACAAAACCAAAAAGAAAACAAAAACCCTGGCTTTGGTACCAGGGTACCTGGATTTGATACCTACTTCCACTGCATACTGGCTTAGGTAATTTTTGGCTGATTAGCTAATTTCCCCAGGTTTTCTATCCCTCATCTGTAATACGGTAATAATGAAAGTGTAGCATTTTTAACTGGTAACAAATGATTTGACATCGTTCCTATCAACAGGTGGAGTCCATGTTCCCTCCCTTGGAGTCTGGCAAGGCCTCTGCTTCCCCCCCGCCCCAACCCCCAGGTCCCATGGACACCACTGTTTTCCCAGATCATTTCATAAAAGGCTATATAGTTCCCACCTCCTTGCCCGGATCACTGAGTGCTATGTGAGAGGTGCAACTTCCCCTCCAAATCCACCGATCCTCTATGAGGTAGAGAACAAATGTTTGTTTAAGGAAATGGTGGCACGTGACCATTCCCACCTTAGAAACCTTCCTTTCAGAACAAATGGGTCACCATGTTCTCCTCCTGACGTCTGGGGATGGGGATGAGATGAATCTACTTTAATAATAAGGACAGAGAGCAGAAAGTAGACCAAACTCCCACTGACAATCTCAGAGGTCCAGGTCTCTAGATGAGACAATAACTTTCAAATCTTTGTGAAGTTCAGAAAGCATTGTACCTTTTTTGCATATTTGTTGCTTTGGTTTTCCTTTGCATATTCCTCATAGTGATCCATTATGAAGACACCCAATCATAAAGACACACGTCCTTGCTTTGAGAAAGATATTGGGGTGTGAGCAAAGGAAAGAGGTACTAGACCCAATTCTGCAGCCAGTTTTAAGGGAAAAGAAATCCAACAGGTGCTGGTGGTAGTAATTTTAAATTGGAGGCAAGGAACCATGAGACCCAGAGCAGGGAGGAAAAGGCGAAAAAGGAGAACCGAGAGAAAGAAAAAGTACCAATATCACTGTAATTTTGTTATCGGGGGGTTATGATGTTCCAGGCACTCTTCTAAGTGTTTTACCAATTTTAACACCTTTAATCCGCTGATAATAGTAGATTCCATTTGTCTCTCTTAATAATGTTAGCTAACAAACCATCCTCAATCTTAGTGGTGTAAGCTAACAACCATTTTATTATGCTCACAGAATCTACGGGTCAAGAATTCAGACAGGTCACAGTGAGCATAACTTTCCTCCACCTGCAATGTCTGGAGCCTCAGCTAAGACTCAAATACCTGGGGTCTGACAGGGCTGAAACTGGAGGGTACGTTTCCAAGATGGTTTCTTCATTCACACCTTTGGCTTCTTGACAGGGATGGATGGTTGGCTTGAAGGTTGGGCATGGAAGGTCTTTGTGTCAGAACTATGCCTGAGGGCTACTTGGTGGAATTGGAAGAAAGACAATCAAATCAGCCTCTCTCAGAATCTTTAGAGAAGTGTGGTAGGAACCTCAGAAGGTTTATAAGATTGGAATGGTCACGTGCCACCATTTCCTTAAGCAAGCATTTGTTCTCTACGTCATTTACTTTACTAATTCTCCTGTAAGCAGTGTTACTCCTCTTCAGACTCCCATCTTCTCTCCCTCTTTTTCTCCTTATCACGAGCTCAGTCCAGCCTCTACTGCTCTGGGGGTGAATCACTTAATCTCATTTCCTCCATCAAAAGCAAACTCTGAACACAAGCAAAATCAAAGACCCTAGTTTGCCCTTTTTTGTGGGGGGAGGGAGTGGGGCAGTGTGCTTATCAAGATGGAATGGAGTAGGTGGAAGTCTGTAGAAGGTCAGATGGCCTCCAGTCGTATGAAAGCACTTCTGAGAAAGAGAAGCACCCAACCCAGTTAAGGAAAAGAGGAAAGCACCCGCCCCAGGACAGAGCCGGTCCAAGTCACCTCAGGCCAGTTGCTGGGCAGGATTTTTGCTCCACTTTGTCAAGTGCTAATTTGTACATGAGGGTAAGGAAAGGAAATGGATCCATCTGCTGCATTGACATGGATGATTCCATTTTTGAAACTCTTATTTCTTGTCTTCCAGGGTCTTCTCTCCCTGTTCTTTCCTTGCCCCATACCTTCCCTTCTCTTCTTTATTTTCAGGTCTCCTTCTGTCCACCCTCAAAGTGTGGAGGCTTCAGAGTTTTACTCTTCACATCACATATCCCCTCGGGTTGATAGATACCATTCATTCCATGGTGAATATCCCCAAATGTCTGTACCATGTCCACATCTGGCACAACTGGTCTGGGGCAGATAATCTATCGCCAAGTAATAAGCTACCTCTATCCTTATGTTTACACAGCAGCATACCTACCCAAAGAAAATGGTCTTCAAATACTGAACCTCCACCAAAAAACTATTAGGAGAAAGGAGCTCAATAAAATTTCAAGATATAAAACCAATATACAGAAATCTGTTAGTGGTTCTATACTCAAATAATGAAATAGCAGAATTATAAAATGAATTATATAAAACATATATGTATATTTATATGACAATACACACTTATAAAACATACTATTAAGAACACAGGGACACCCGGGTGGCACAGTCAGTCAAGCATCCAATCCTTAGTTGCCCTTTAGGTCATGACCTCAAGGTAGTGAGATCAAGCGCCACATTGGGCTCTGCACTCAGTGGGGAGCCTGCTTGAGATTTTCTCTCCCTCTTTCATTCATGCATCTCGCTCTCTCTCAAAAATAAATAAATACATATTTAAAAAAAACACACAAACTCTATATTAAATGAATGAATATATATAAAGTTCTGAGAAGAGTCTCTGGCATTGCGTAAGCATTTACTAAATTGTTGCTATTCTCACTACTTATTCTTACAATAATAAGTAAATTATTCTTTACTGTTTACTATTTTACAATAATAATTTACTTATTTTTTTTACTTTGGCTTCTCCCAACTATTATAAATATCTTCTAGAAAAGGCCACTCTTCAATCAATCTTTTATTCTTCAGCAACTAGGACAGAAATAGTCTTCAGGGTAGATTCTCTGATATTTAACGAGTAAAAGGGCAAATGAGTGTAAAAAACAAAGTAGAAGAACTAGAAGGTTGAGGTGGATCACTGGGAAGAGGTAGAAGGGGAGAGGAAGAAAGAACAAGATTTGGATTAAGAAAAATGAGTTTCATAGGCCAGCAAATTCTGGCAGAAAGATAATCTGAATGAAAAATTACTCGAAGGGAATCATGCTTCAGAATTATTGTGTCCTGTGGCATTGCATTTGATGCCTTTGGCACTTTCATCTCCAAAGAAATTTCATCCAGCCCTCATGAATCAGTATCAAAGTTGACTGAAGCATGGCTGTGTTGCCAAAGAGCAGAGCCTGTCTCTCTCTCCCACCAACCAGAGAGCACGTAGCCTTGCCCTCACGGGGGTGTCCTCTTGGCCTCTAAGAATCATCTCAGTGTCCTGCTTGTCAGAGAAGCCCTTGGGATCCCTGCCTGAGGGTAGAATGAGCCACAGCAGGAGATGAAGCTTCTGACACACGATAACTCCCCCCCCTCCCAATGGGAAAGCAGGGAGTGATCTGAGGGCAAAGGCGATGATTCCTGTGAAAAGTTTGAGAGCTTCCTGAGGAAGGAGCTCTCTTTTCATGAAATCTTATTTTTGTTTTTTATTAAAGAATCTTTTTTTTTTTCCAACATTCCTTTCTGCTGATTTAGGATTAAAATTAGCATGAACTAATGAGAAAGAGCATATGAATACATCCTCCCTCAAAGGAATATGAAAGAAACTATAAAAAATAAATTTAAAGACTTGTGTCTAAAAAAGACCTCTTGGGACACCTGGGTGGCTCAGCGGTTTAGTGCCTGGCTTCAGTCCAAAGTATAATCCTGGGGTCCGGGGATCAAGTCCCGCATCGGCTCCTGTAGGGAGCCTGCTTCTCCCTCTGCCTGTGTCTCTGCCTCTTCTCTCTCTGTGTCTCTCATGAATAAATAAATAAAACCTAAAAATAATAATAAATAAAATAAATGACCAAAATTTAGAAAAAAATAAAAATAAACAGGACCTCTTCCTATCTCCTCCCTTCAAGTTACAATTTCCCTTACCCAACCCCCATTTCATCATCTGCGTGTTAGAGCCAGAGCATAGTGCTTTTTCTGAAATTTTAAACTTGAGCATGTCACTTCCATATTTCAAACTCCTCACTCTCTGTCTTTTGGACTTTATCTTGACACAACAAAGCAATCTTGGCCCAACCTACATGGTCCCAAACTACCTCTCTTTCAACACTCTTGTCTCCAGCTCTGGACTCCATGCTTACCCAAACACTTGCAACTCCCCTGCAGAGCATCCTCCCTGTTTTCTACATTTAGGATATTAAAAAAAAAAAAAAATACTGGATGACCAGTTAAATCTAAATTTTCAATAAAATCTTTAGTATAAGCATTACCCTTACAATATTTTTAGGACATACCTATACTGAAAAAATGATCCTGCTTACAAAAGGTCCAAATTTAACTGGGCATCCTGTATTTATCTGGCAGACTTGGGCCCATTCAACCCTACAGCCCATCCGTCAGTACACAACTTAGTGAACACATCTTCCTCCCTTCTCCATCCACCTAAGTCTGAGCTCTGTGGCTTCCCTGATGGGCTTTAGCATCCCCCCTATGTTTACCCTTTCTACAGAACTTACTATACTATTTACAATAGTCTATTTACTTCTAAAACTTAGTTATTAGATTATAAATTCTACAAGGTTAGGGCATATGTCACATTGATCACTGTATCCCCAAAGCCTAAAAAGGTGCCCACAGTATAACAGTTGTTCAATATTTACTTATTAAACAAACAGAAATTCATTGTTTATAAAGCATCTTCACAACTCAGCAAATTATCTATTTCCGTAGTTTGTAAATGGAAATTTGCTTTCTGCTCCAGAGTAATCCAAGAGGATCATTTTAAGCATGGGTCAGAACACTTTATGCTGTTGACTGAAATCTTCCAATGGATTGTCACCATCATTAGAATAAACCCCCAAGTCTCCATGGCTCACCAGTCCCTGTGTGGTCTAACACCTGGGTGTTACTTCTGGCTCATCTGGTATCAGTCTTCTTGCTCATTATTCACCAAGCACTGGTGTCCTATATCCTTGTCTCTGACACTTCCAACCAAGCTCTACCTCAGGGCCTTTGCACTTGTACTTTCCTCTTCCTGGAATCCTTTCCTCATGTATATGTGGGAAGGATTCCTTCCCTCGCTTCCTTCAGGCTGGAGAGTCTCCTCATACGAAAAGCCTTCGATAGCCACCCTCTCTAAAATAGGCCCATTGTCACTCTCCAGGCCTTCACTCCACTTAATTTTTTTTTTCATTATAATTTACTGGTTTATTTACACTCTGTTTTTCTCCAGTGCAGTGTAAGTTCTGAGGGCAGGGACTTCATCTGTCCTCTCTCTTGTATTCTCATATTTAGAACAAAGCCTGGAATGTACAGATGCTTAATAAATATCTATGGAAAGAGAGGAAGGGAGGGAGCAAGAACAAAGGAAGACTTCTACATGTTCTTTGGAGCATCTAAGATGAAGGTTTAAGCATATATGCTCCATAGAAAAGTATATACTGCCTTAAATTGACTATAAGGTATACATCAGTAAAATTAGAGCCATCTCAGAAGTAAAATATTCAAAGATGGTGGAAGAGGTGATGTTATCCAGGGGCTGGGTTAGGGAGAAATGCAGGAGGAATAAAAGTTACAAATGGAAGAGAATATCGAAGAAGTAGGTGACTGGTTAAGACAGAACCATTGTCCCCGCAAAGGTTCCTTCACCTTCAACCTTGTTGTTTTCATCCCTGTGATACCTCCAACCTCCATCACCAACATTATGATGGACATTTTTAATTGCCTGTCCAATGTCCATTCCCACTTTCTCCCTTGCTAACAAAACCCATTTTTGTTTAGAACAACGATTCCAGCCTTCATCTATGGATCATTATTTGATTTAATCCAGGGGTTGGTAAACATTTTTTCTGAAGGATTAGATGATAAATACATTAGGATTCGGGAGACCACATGGTTTCTATCACAACTACTCAGCTCTGCTGCTATAGTGCAAACACGGCCACGGAAATTGTGTTGATCGATGGGTGTGATTGTGTTGCAATAAAACTTTATTTACAAAAGCAAGCAATAGTCAGATCCGGCCTAGGAGCCATAGTTTGCCAATTCTCTGATCTAAGCCATCCTGTTCCCCATATTCTTAGTTCCCTACACAACTAGAAACAGGTAATTCTGTACCAAAAATGAGACAGTGAGCCTAATGGCTGGCTGCAGAGGAGAGGCACAGGATAGTTGCAGGAATAGCTCTTGCTTTCCTGACAAAAGAGCAGGGAAGACAGCTCTGTCTCCTTCTTCTTTCTTCTTCTTCGTTCTTCTTCTTCCTTCTTCTTCTTTCTTCTTCTTCCTCTTCCTCCTCCTCCTTCTTCTTCTTCTTCTTCTTCTTTCCTCCTCCTCCTCCTTTTCTCCTCCTCCTCCCCCTCCCCCTCCCCCTCCTCCTCCTCCCTGGGTTACCATTAATACGGCTGGAGCTGCAGCAGCCATTGTGAAACCATAATGGAAAGAACAAGAGAACTGCTGAGTCTTAGCCCTGGCACCACTGTACCCTTGAATAAATAGCAGCCTACCTCCAGAGTTCCTGAAATGTGAGAAAAGTAAATATCTATTTGTTAAACTCTACCTTAGTTTGGTTTTCTATTACTATCAGCCAGATGCATTCTTAGTGGACACAAAATACATATGCACGCACACGCACATACACAAAGGCACACACCTACACAACAGGTATAGGAGGAACCTGAGGGTATTATGCTGAGTGAAATAAGTCAATCGGAGAAGTACAAACATTATATAGTCTCATTCGTTTGGGGAATATAAAAAATAGTGAAAGGGAATAAAGGGGAAAGGAGAAAAAATGAGTGGGAAATATCAGAAAGGGAGACAGAACATGAGAGACTCCTAACTCTGGGAAACGAACAAGGGGTGGTGGAAGGGGAGGTGGGCAGGGGGTGGGGGTGACTGGGTGATGGGCACTGAGGGGGGCACTTGATGGGATGAGCACTGGGTGTTATTCTATATGTTGGCAAATTGAACACCAATAAAAAATAAATTTATATAAAAAAAAGGAGTGTGTTTGCCAAAGTGTTAACAGTAATAATCTCTTTCCCCAGTATCTGGTGGCTTCTCCTTTATGCTTTTTTGTTCTGTATTATTGTTAGAATCATAAACAACTGTGAGCACTTTTTTTTCATCTCAGGAAGAACAAATTTTAATTGTCTGGGCTGTATCAGATGATTTATTCATAAGAACAACTAACTTTCTCCTTAAAAGTCCCTTGCATGTGCAGGGAGAAACAGACAAACTTAAAGTTCTGCTGTGGGAGGAAGTGGAGGAACCAAACAGAGTGGCCAGTCACTGAACCGACACAGGAAGGGCAGCTCTGTTGGGAAGCTGCTCCCTCAGACCTCTTAAGAGGAAGAGGCAGAAGCCCCTTACCCTTTGTCCATCTCTATCCCTACTCCATTGCTAGTTTGTTTCAAGAGCTGATTTTTTGCATTTAGCATCTGTTATGGTTGGAATCGTGCTTCCTATGCCCCCCCAACTGGTGCCCACCAAGGATATGTTGAAGTACTAATCCCCAGCACCTCACAATGTAAACTTATTTGGAAATAGTGTTATTGACCACTTATTATTTAAGATAAGAGGAGATCAGACTAGAGCAAGGTGGCCTCCAATCCAATATGTCCAGTGTCCTCACGAGAAGACCGCCACATGAAGACACAAAGACACTCAGGGGAAGTCCCACATTAACAATGAAGGCAGAGATTGGAGAGTGATGTGTCCCTAAGCCAAGGAAGGCCTTGGATTGCCCGTAAGCCACCAGAGGCTAAGAGAAGCCAAGAAGGATTCCCTACAGGCTTCAAAGAGAGCATGGCCCTGCCAACACCTTGACTTCAGAGTTCTGGCCTCCAGAACCATGACACAGTAGGTTTCTCTTGTTTTAAGCTGCTCAGGTTGTAGTACTTGCCATGTACTTGCAGCTGTAAGAAACTAATAGAGCTTTTTTTTTTTCTAACCTCAAACTAAAAACAATTGTTAAACAACTTTTGAATGCACTCAAATGTTTAGAAACTTACTTCATTTTCCAAACAACCTTGTGGAATAGGTGAAACTATGTGTGCTTGTATGTGTGTTACATGTATATACATATATTGTTTTAATAAGCAAGTTAAAGACAAAAGGGTTCTTGGCAACCTCAGCTGTTTCTATGTCACAGCACTACTGGAATGCATCTTCATCTGTTTACAAAATTCTGTCTCGAGAGGGAAAGAGCTTGTAGGTCTGTTTATTGCTATATCTGTTCCTACTACAGCGTCTATCACATGGTTCTCAACATACATTTATGAAGTAAACAAGTCAAATGATTTGTCCAAGAAAGAAGGGAAGCAGGCAAGCTCCCATCTACTATGCGTACTCTTTGTATCAAGCCTTTACCTTTCATTCTGTTTTTCCCCCTACCATGCAAAATGTGAATTGTTACCCATAATTTACATGTAGAGATTCAGGGCCCAAAGGGTATGCCTGGTTTGGCAAGAATTACATAGTCAGGAAATGGAGGGTGGCAGGGGGGAGAGTGAATCCTCTTCCTCTCAAAATTGGAAATTGGAAAAATCCACCAAAATAACTTGGACATTTACCTTTGACTCAGCAGCCTCATATTCTAAATGTACGGAACCAAGTAAGGGGAAGGCGCAGGACCCATTGCATACTATTTATTATTATAACAAAAGATTGGAAATAGCCCAAGTGTCCAACGAAAGGGGACAGCTTGAATAAGTCTAGTATAAATAAATTATGGAATGTCCTCTAGCTGTAAAAAGGAATGAGGAAGAGCTCTATATACTGCCATGGAGTGATTGCCAGGACACTTTAAGCTAAAAAGTAAGAAAAATGGTGTGCTAAAAGGGCTAGCTTTCATTTAGGTAAGGAAAACTATATGTATATACTCATCTACATACATATCCTTATTTTTTTTTAATTAAAAACTGAATGACCAGGAACTAAGAAGTAATAAAAAGGCTAGATTAGGAAAGTAAACAAGAAGCTAGGACTCTCAAAATACCCCTCATCCTATGTTTTTAGTCTGGAATTAGGCAAATATTTAAAACAGAATTTAAAACATTAAAAAAAAAAAAAAAAACCAGAATCTAAAAAAAACCCTCCAAAAGTAAAAAGAAAAAACAACAAAAATAAATGCATTTAACTATAGGAAATCAGTGATATAACCCCTTTGTGAAGATACTTTGACACGTTAAAATACATATTTTCACTGTACTTCCCTAAAGGAATAAATTCTAAGAACAACAACAACTGCAAACAGAAAAGACACCTGAAACCAAATTCAGCAATCTTATTATCAGTAGTAATAATACTTGAATTGTTAGATTATAAAGAAAAAAACAATAATAAATTCCATTAATGTCATCAGAACACAAATTTTTTTTTAAAGGGTGTTTTTTTTTTTTAATTTTTATTTATTTATGATAGTCACAGAGAGAGAGAGAGAGAGAGGCAGAGACACAGGCAGAGGGAGAAGCAGGCTCCATGCACCGGGAGCCTGATGTGGGATTCCATCCCAGGTCTCCAGGATCGCGCCCTGGGCCAAAGGCAGGTGCCAAACCTCTGCGCCACCCAGGGATCCAAGAACACAAAATTTTTAACAAAAAGATTCAAGTATAAAAATCAAAGTGTGAACCACATACTGTAGCCTTTAATTAGATATGTAATATAAACTCATGACTTTCTTAAATCTCTAAAAAACAAATACTATGTCCTCTGTCTACAGAGATGGCCTTGGTGCAATGATAAGAACACCCCTAAGCACCCAGATTGTGGTCCTTAAATTCCCCACCCCCCCACCCACAAAACAAAGGACTCTTGGAGAAATGTACAATGCAACGTTGGGGCATAAATATACAAGATGAACACTGGATAATTTCTAGTGCCAGAAAGAATGCCATCATAAATAACAAGGCCTTAATGAAAAAAGAAGAATGAACTTGAAAGGATTTTCAAATGGGCCATTTGGTCCCATGGGCCACAAATGGGACCATTTAAGCACCAAAAAGAAATTAATGATAGCGATGTGGTCAAAACACACAAATAACACTTCAACCACCTCCTAATAATACCACCACCGACAACCACACCAAACCTAATGGGTCACCTTAAATCATAGCAAAACCATCTTCTCCGTATTCTGAAACCTAATGAAGAGGAAGAAAACTCTGGCATTTATCCTGCTTTTCATATGCCAAATTTTTTTCACGGAAACTAAATTATTGATAAAGTTCCCCCTCAGAGAAGAATTCCAGCTAATGACTGCAGAAGGAATGATTAAAAAAAAAAAAAAAATCAGCATTTTGTAACCACGAATGACAACAGGCCTGAACACCAATTGTCAACAGCTGCTGAGACCACTGGGCGAGGTCCCCGAAAACGTGATGGGTCCCACGCGCGACACCTGCAACCACTTGGGGTAGGTATCAATTGCTGTCCTAATAAACACCATTTAGCAGCTTGAGACAACACACTGTTTTGGACCTCACCGTTCTGTAGTGAAAAGTGGGCCCTGCTGCTCACCTGGCTGCAGATTTTCGGAGGCCAGAACCATGGTGCGTCATCCAGCCTGGAAATTGGGGAGATCAGGGAAGCCTCCGTTTCCAGGTTCATGCAAGCTGTTGGCCAACTAAACTTGGGTTCGGTGCTGCCCTTGGCTCCAGAGGCCTTGCTCAGGCCCCCATGCGTCACAGGCCGCGAGGGCACCCCACACCTCCGGAGCTCACCATCTCTCCCACTTCTGACTTCTGCTGGGAAGGCTTCCCGCGTTGAAGGCTCAGGTGCCTCAGCTGAACCCACCTGGGCAATCCTGGCTCCTCCTCGTGGGAGGTCCGTTACCTTCATTACACCTTCGAAATCCCCTTTGCTGGGTAGCCTCGCAGAGGTTCCAGGGCGCCAACGTCTTTGGAAAGTGGGGCTATGCTTGGTCCAGCACACCGCTGGCCAAGGTCAACCTCTCTACCGTGGCCATCACATATCTGGCCATGCTGTGAAAGGATTTCATTCTGAAACGGAGCTGAAGGCTAGGAAATGGAGGATTTCTTGCACACACACACCCTCAGGAAAATGAACCCTGACAGACTGACAGACTGGTTTCCCTGTCATTTCCCAAAAACTGAAACATCCCTCAGCCAATGAAGGCCACCAAGACCCTCCGCCCCTCCCGAAGCCAAAGAACTTGCTGCTTGAACTCTAGCTAAACTCCCCTCTCTTTGCACTCCTTGCTGGTAAAACCAGGTTACCCTGAGCCCTCAGAGACTCACCTGTACCCTTCTGGTCCTTCGAACTTGCCTCAGTTTACCTCCTTATTTAGGTTGACAACGCAATGATACACATAGTACATGGCACCATCTGTGAATTACCCTGGCATCTAGATCTAGCTAACAGTTGTACAGTAAATTGGGAGGGTAAAGAAACAGTGTTTTCAAATGCCACATGGTGCAGTCAGCCACACCGAATATATGGGAAATTCTACAGAGCAAATGACTCAGGATCCTCGAGAACAACAAAATGGCAAAGGAAACTAAAAGGATGGCTAAACTCAGAACACTGACAACACCAAATCCCCAAGAGAATGTGAACAACAGGAATTCTTATTATTGCTAGTGGGAATTCAAAATGGGTACAGCCACTTCGGAAGGCGGTTTGGCAATTTCTCAAAAGGAGATGTACTCTTACCATATGGTGAGCAGTAATATTCACTGGTATTTACCCAAAGGAGTTGTGAACTTATGTCCAAAAAAAAAAAAAACCCTGCATATAAGCATTTATAGCAACTTTACTCATAAATGCCAATACTTGGAAGCAAGCAAGATGTCTGCATCTTCTTCTCAGTTTTGCTATAAGCCTAAAACTGCCCTAAAAAAATACAGTCTCAGTCTTATAAAAGCACAAAGTAAAATAAAACAAAGATTTTGAAATATAAATAGATAAATGGGTGCAAAGAGGTAGGTGGTTATAGATCAAACTAACTGTTAATATAGATTTTTGAAAAACATTAGTAAAACTTGAAGATCCATTGATTTTAGATGGCAATAAATAATTATTGCTTTGTTAGGTTAATATTGTGGGATTTTTAGGTGTGGTATTGTGGGTTTTTGTGAGAGTTAGTTTGTTATTTATTTATTTATTTATTTATTTATTTGGCAGAGGGAGAGAGAGAGAGCATGAGTTGGGGGAGGAGCAGACGGAGAGGGAGAAGCAGATCCCACACTGAGCAGGGAGGCCAGCCTCAACTGAAATCCAGAGTCAGACACTAAGCCAGCGGAGCCACCCAAGCAGCCCTGGAGGGATCTTTCTAAGACAAAAATCCTATAGTCTCATTCCTCGCTCAACTCTCCCATGGCTTTCTACTACCCATCAAGAGGTGGGAAAGTCTTGTCAAGGCCCTATAAGGCCCAGTGTAATATAGCCTCCAGCTTTCTCTCAAATTTATTTATCTATCATCCCTTCTTTCTTGGCTTAATCCTAACTACCTGGCCTCCTTATTAGTTCCTCAGATAAATCAAGTCCACTCCTGCCTCAGGATCCTTGCACATACAATTCTCTGTTCCAGGAGCATTCTTCCCCAAAATTCATGTCGTGTTGTCCCACTTCCTTCAAGGCTTATTTCAAATATCAACCCCTCAGAGAGTTCTTCTTTGATCCCTTTCTCTAAAAGAGCCCTCAGCACCCTGCTTAATCCCCCTGCCCTACTTGATTTTTCATCATAGTGATCACCGCTTATGTGATTTTTATGATGAGTCTCTCTTACATGATAAATCCAAGCCTCACGAAGGCAAGAACAAATATTCGGTTCAAAATCCTGCCTTTGGCACCTAGAATGGAGCACAATGCTCAAATATTTACTCTTTGAATGAATATTGATTGAATGAGAATTAGACTGCAGGTCCTTTTTTTCACAGCCACGGTGCCCTGTCATTTTTCTTATTCATTTCTTTAGTCTTTCATCTACTAATAGTAAAGGAACCTAGCAATTTCTAAGGCGTCTAAAAGCAATGGCTACAATGTTAAGACACATACAACTTCCTAAGTGAACTTAACATCTTTCTAGAGCCATAGAACCAGGGAGAAAATAATCCATCGCCTGGAAAATTCTCAAAAAGCAGTTTTCTTGTAGATGTGTTTTCAAATTCTTTGGCTAGAGCGTGCAGCTGCAGAAATTCAGGCTTTCCTTCTTCTTGGGAGGCCAGGCCCCCAAGGTTCACTTAACTGGTGCATTATAGTCCGATGTAATTTTAAGGCTTAATCACTTGGAGAAGGAAGCATGGCCCTCTCCCCTTGGCTCCTAACCTTAGGCAACGTCCCAACTTACCTTAAAATGTACAAACTGCTCATGGTTCGCTTTTCACCCGCCTGCTTTGTATTTTCCCTTTGTATAAACCCTCTGTTTATTTTTATCTGCAGGCTTGTTTACCTTTTAGCAGACACATTTTGAGGCAAACCTGAAATTAAGCTGTACGTTGACACAGAACTTGGCAGACGTGAGACATAAAGAATTATATTCCAGATTTGTTAATGCCTCATTTTTACTTGGCAGACGTGAGACATAAAGAATTATATTCCAGATTTGTTAATGCCTCATTTTTACTTCTCTGCGAGCTAACCAATGTGAGCACACATATTCTAATGCAAATGCATGTATTTTCATTAGTTTGCCGTGGCCCATGACTTGCAATCACTGAATGGCAAGGAAGCCCCTAAAATAAGTCCTATGTTATAAAGCAAACAACAGGTTTCCAGAGATACTAGTTTGGAATAGTGTTACCAACAGGCCTATAAATTTGCAGAATATTTTCCTTCTCATCTATTTCCTTAGTCCCTCACCTCAACCTTCTAAGGAAAAGTATTACTCTCATTCCACAGATGAAGAGACTAGAGTTTACAGAAAAACAATCGACTTAATGTTGCAGGGGGTCATTGAGCGGATATTACCACTGGTTGCCCCACACGCAGGACCTGGGCAATGGAGGGCTCCTCCCCTCCTCCCCTGTCCTTGGAATTACTTTCTGCCCCCAGTTCCCACAATAAGAGCTGTTTTCAAGGAGGCAGCCTTGACAGAGGAAGGTGTTCTTGAGAGCATCTGGACTATGTACCTGCAGTTAAAGCCTCTATAAACTTTAGAGATTTAGGTGGGTGGGTGTGGAGATCTATTCATCTTGCAACCATCCAAGACAAGTTCTCTTGCTTATTACCATCTACTTGGTATTGCTTGCTACCATCTACAATGTCCCTTTGCAGGTATTTTCAATGGGATCCCAATCCCAAGGCTTAGGGGAAATGACCTTAGCCAAGCTACTGAGACCTCTCCATTCTCCTGACCATAGAGATTAGTTTGAAGACTCAGATTTGGTGGATCTTATGGAAGATGGTCTTTCACCGAGATTACAAGCTTCAGGGAAAACTGAGCCAAAGTTTTCCCTGAAATTCTGGGCCAAATTTGGATGATATCTTCAACGTAAGAAGGCTGGCCAACAAAACCAGGGGCAGAGGGAGAATGAGATTCCATTTATTTGCTGATGCAAACTTGAACTGAATTTCTGGCCTAAGTATCTGGTCAGAGTATATTAAGACTATACTCAAATCTAGGTCCTCCAAGAGCCAATTGTCTCCTGACGCTACACCCCAATAGTCCTAGCCTCCTCTTGGGATCGTAAGAGTCCATGTCACAGGCTTTTTGGCACTCACAAAAGTTTTACCTATACTTTGGTGTCAAAAATAGCCAGTTTCAAGGGCTGGTGCATTACTTACCAGGTCTATGATCTGAGGCAATTAACTTGACCCAAATCTCAAAAGCGTCATCACTATAATGGGAATATATATCATGGGAAGGCCTGCCTCATAAAGTTGTTACTGTCTGTCCAACATTTAATTAATTAGTATGTGGTAAACATCCAGGAAATCGTAGTCTCCATAATTATTATTCACTACTGAGAGACCTTTATTTTTTTATTTTTTATTTTTTTACTGAGAGACCTTTAATGAGATAAGGCAGAGAAACATGAACCTTTCTGAGACTCATCTACCAATATATAAAAATAATTCAGTAGAATGCATAACTGACCTTTAGCAGTGTATGTTGCATGGGTTTGCAGGAAATGAGATGGGAGGGGGGAGAGGAAGGCTAGCAATTCTGGGTTTCATTGGAAAGCTATTCACTGTTTCTGATACTAACAACTTCTTATACTGAAAAAAAAAAAAGTGATGTAATGCGGGATAATGAAAGAAAATTAATGTTTTGAGCATCAGCCAGGTGTCAAGCTTGTCCTAGGCACTATCATAAACAACACATCATTTAATCCCTACAAACGCCCTATAAGGAAGTAGGCGTCATTATGCCCATTTAATGGATCCAAAAACTAAAGTTCCAAATATAATGAATGGAAACACGTGGTAGTAAGTAGAGCTAGGATTTACAAGTAGTGATATCTGCTCTCCTATCCGTGTTCTCTTTCATAGTGTCCCATCTCACAATGGACCAGTAGAGCCACCCCTACGTATTTCGAAAACACCGAAGTCCTCCCACAGATGTGGAGAGAGAAACGTTCTTCCCAGATCATAAACTCCTACAGGTAGGCCTAGTGTCTCACCTGTAAGATGAGGGGACCCAACCCCTTAAGTCACAGAACCAAGACAATGCCAATTGTCTCCCCCATTCCAGGTAACCCCATCTTTTCCCCTTCAATTCCTTCTTGATTCTGAACCCCTAATCATTGTCTACTAGAGCCAGAATAAGGTCACCCTCAAAATGTCTGGATTGTGTTTCCAAATTTTCCACTTATCAGCTGTGTGAGTAATAATTTTTTCCGCCTCCCTCTTGATAAAATAGGAATAGTAATACTTGCATATTCACATTTATCGAGGCAGTGTTTGTTAAAAAAAAAAAAAAGAAAATTAAAAAGCCCAAGAGACAACCAACCATACAGCAAAATGAAAACTGCACACGTGTTTACTTGTTCTGCTCCATTGTGTTCATTCTTTTCCTTCATCATTTCAACATAAATTCCTAGGGAAGCAAACTCTATCTCTGCTTTCTCAATTCCACTGCCTGGCCCCATGCTGTATGCACGATTAGAATCTATTGATTTATGAACCTTTCACCAAATCCTAGAATACCACTTGTTTCCAGTTCCTTGCTCTCCAACACCAACCTCTTAAGATTGGGGAAGCAGTTATAAATGAGGCTTTGTAACAACCTAAAAATAGCTTCACAACATCCACGAAGAGACTCTTGATTGGTCACCACATTTCCTGCCCCCTTCCACGGTGCGGAAATGACCGCATCCAAAAGCCCTGTGGTGAAAGGCTGTAGATGTGATGGAGTCCACTGTATTGTTTAGCACACGTCCCGTTCCAACTGCAAAACATCTCCGAATGTTCAGGTAACCCGTCGCTGTCTCGGAACGGGGTGTATCATCAAGTAGACTTCGCTGTCGTTATTCTTCCTAGAGAGCCTCCCTCCAGACATTCAGCGTCTTCACCTTGCAAGATGGTCCCGGCCTTAGCTATTTGCAAACACTGGAAAATAAAAACAGCTGCTTCCTCTGTTGATTAATTCTCCGGGGCATTGCGTTCTGGGGCTACGTCCCCAAAAATAAAAATAGAAGCACCACCAAAAACATGTTAGGTGGTCAAATAAACTTTGGAGATGTTGCACATTCAAAAACCTTCTTGGAAAGTCACTGTGTTCGTTGGTATGTTTAAAATTCACGATAGACCTGCTCTCAAGGGGTCTTTTAATTTAATTTAGCGTAATTCTTCCCTTTATGGAACGTGTTAACGTCACACGAGGTGACGGTGAAGAATCACTGTTAGTTTTGGTGAGTGTAGCAACGTCTGGAGCAGGTGCCACGATGAGCCACACGCTCGGCCGTCGGCGTGGAAGGCCACCTGGCTCCTGGGAGCCCTGCCGGCCCACGGCACCTGCGCCGGGCCCTCCGCAGACCCGGCTTTCGAGCGGCTGCGGGCTGGAGAGAGACACGGTCACCAAGGTTAGGCCCCCTTCCTGGGGGGTGGGGGCGGCGAGCGCTGCAGGAGTGTGAAGGCCAAACTGTCCCCCCCACCGCCCTGACCGACCGGGGACAGGCTGTGTGTCCTGCCTGGGGCCTGCGTGTCGCTCCCTCGGGCTTCCTTTCCCTCCTGCAGGGGCTAATCCTGATCATCCTAAAGCTCTCTGCCGCCACTCCTCATCTCAGAGCTGGCTTTCCTGGGAACCCAACCTGCAACGACGGCCCGGGGGACAGTTTTGACCTTCTGGATAAACCCTGAAGACTTTTTTTTTTTTTTAAGATTGTATTTATTTATTCATGAGACACAGAGAGAGAGAGAGAGAGAGAGAGGCAGAGACACAGGCAGAGGGAGACGCAGGCTCCATGCAGGGAGCCCGGCGTAGGACTCATCCGGGGTCTCCGGGTCACACCCTGCTGAGCCACTCCAGGGGTCCCAAACCCTGAAGACTTTTTTTTTTTTAGACATTTTATTTCTTTATTCATGAGACACAGAGAGAGAGGCAGAGACCCAGGCAGAGGGAGAAGCAACTCCCTGCGTGGAGCCCGACGTGGGACTCATCCCGGGTCCCCGGGGTCATGCCCCAGGTGGAAGGTGGTGCTAAACCTCCGAGCACCCGGGGTCCCAACCCCGAAGGCTTTAAGAGTGAGGTGACAGGATGCCCCACCATAGTGCAGGCGAAGGGGGGGCAGCTGGGGAAGCCCGGGGCAGGCAGAGCAGGACTCAGGAGCGCTTCACCTGGGCAGCTGGGCCCCGAGGCCGTCGGCCTTGCCTGGGGAGCCGCCGACCTGGGGCAGCTCCAGCGGCCTCTCCTCCAGGGCCCTGGGGGGGGGGGGCGCAAACCGGGCGGCTCCGGGGCTCGTTCCTCCGTGAAGCCTCCCTGACTGCAGGACAGCCGCCAGCTCCTGCTCGAGGCTCGGCTGGGCCCCCGCCACCACCCCCGGGAGTCCGCGGCCTCCAGGCAGAGGCCCGCCTGCAGCCCCGCTTGCCTCTCTCGCCGACTCTATTTTAAGGTGCCTTTTGTGAACCCCACGGCCACCTCCTGTCATCCCCTGTGCTCAGCCACCGATTGTGTCTTCTCGGAGGACGGGGAGCCCCCCCCCATCCCGGGTTCCCGTTTGACGTAGACAGACACTCGCCAGCATAGAAACCCACTGGCTCGGCACCTGTGGTAAACCTCCCCCTTCATCCTCCAGGGTCAGGAGCAAATGGGTTACCCCAGAACCTTCCGGGCACCTCGTTTTCTCAGAGCAGCCCCGCCTTCGAGAGCACCTTCGGGCCAAGAGCGGCGCAGTGTGTCCCCAGTCCAGATTGCTCCCTGATTGTGGGGCCCTCGGTGACCCAGCGCCTTCGTACTTCTTGAACCTGCGCTTCACCTTCCAGCCCCAGCCCCGCTGGCTTCATTCCACACGCCAATCACGTCGCCTCCCTGCTGGGCACTTTGCCCTTATGTCCCCTTTCCCTGAACCATCCCCCACCCCCACCTCCCCGTCCCTGGTCCCAGTGGCGGGTGTGGTTGGCTCCTTCCTGTCATTTACATCTCGGCTGAATGTCACCTCCTCGGATGAACCTTCCCTGACTACTCAGGCTGGAGTGGCTGTCTCGTCCCTGTCTAGCTCACCACCCCATGTTTTAATAGGCATATTTTTAAAGATTTTATTTATTTATTGGAGGGAAGAGAGCAAGAGCATGAACTGGGGCGGGGAGGGGGGGGGGTGGTGGCAGGGGCAGAGGGACTCGATCCCAAGACCCTGAGATCATGGCCTGAGCCCAAGGCAGATGCTCAACCACTGAGCCACCCAGGTGCCCCACATCAGCCCATTTTAATTGTCTGCATGGCACTGATTTTAAGATTTTATTTATTTATCCATGAGAGACACAGAGAGAAGCAGAGATACAGGCAGAGGGAGAAGCAGGCTCCCTGCGGGGAGGCTGATGCAGGACTTGATCCCGGGACCCTGGGGTCACGACCTGAGCCCAAGGCAGACTCTCAATCCCAGAGCCCCCAGGGGGTCCCCACACCGATATTTCCCCTTATTTCCTGCCCCCCCACCCACGGCAGCCCCACAAGACAAGAGACTTACTCTGCCGCTGGCTGCTTGCCCACGGTGCCTGCAGCAGGGTCTGGCGGGTCGTGGGTGCTGCATGAGGAATTGCTGGATTGATGGAGTGTCAACGGAGTCTGGTCTTCAGGTCGTCTTCCCAACAGCAGTAAGGGCGCACCTGATGGTGCCCTGAACCAAAGGGGCCGAGGAGGTTTTGCGATCCAGTGGCTCAAACCAGGCCGCTGAGGTCCAGGCCGGGCCGGGCGCAGGGTGGGGGCCGGGCTGACGCCTTCCCGAGCCGCCGGGTCCCGAGAGGTCACATCACAGGAGATGCGACAACAGCTGGGGTGTGTCCGCAGCACCTACGGGTGGGATTTCGCTCTGCTCTTGGGGTGTATGACCCCCGTAGGGAGTCCCTGGCGTGTTCCCTGGCACGACGCAGTGGTCCCTATAGGAAACTTGTTTAAGAGTCCGGAGAACGGTTTTCTCTCCTCTCTTGCCTGGGTTTTTCTAGGCTTGATGATGTCATTTTCACACCCTCCTCCCTCCAGGATCATTTCTGAACCCAGGGACATTGCCTTGAAGACAGAGCCATGTGCTGGCCCCCAAACCAGAAGTGCTTATAAAGATAATTGGGGATGAACCTGGGGGTTCACAACGAAGAAGGACTATTACAGGGAGGTGCCTGGACTCCTGCGTCTTCTGAGCCCAGCACTGTTCTCCCTTTCTGTCCCTTCCCCTTAGAACAGTCTCACCCCAAAATTAAATCCCACTTGGGAATCCACGGCATTTGTTGAGCAAGCTACAATGAGCATGGGCCAGGAGACTTTCAATTTAAAGCACGCCAACAACCACAACCACAACCACAACCACAACCAAACAACACAAAACCCGTGTGAAAGGAGATGTACCGACGTGTGACCCAGGTTTATCTGTAGGGGGGGCTAGGAAAGAATTATTTTCCTTCTGCCTATTTCTATAGTGATTTCCTATAGGAAGCATGTATAACTTCTTTTTTTTTAATAATGTTTTAAAGATTTTATTCATTTATTCATGAGAGACACAGAGAGAGAGAGGCAGAGACCCAGGCAGGGGGAGAAGCAGGCTCCATGCAGGGAGCCCAACGTGAGCCTCGATCCCAGGTCCCCAGGATCAGGCCCTGGGCCCAAGGCGGCGCCGAACCGCTGGGCCCCCCGGGCTGCCCACATGTAGAACTTCTATAGCGACGGAGAAAACTCTGCGGCCTTGAAAAGACAGCGGAAGAGGAAGGCAGAGCTGCCGCTACAGCTCCAGGCCTGCTCTGGCACCGCAGGAAGAACTGGCTTCAGCCGCCGGGTGGGGCAAGGTACCTCGATTCAAGGTTTTTGCCCTTCAAAGAGGGACTAAAACCACGGGTCCTTCCCTCCCGACAGCGGGAAGCGAGCTGGGAGGGGGAGGAAAACGGACCCAAAGGAGGGACTTATCTTTGTAAGCACTTCTGGTTTGGGGGCCAGCGCACGGTTCTGTCTGCAAGGCAATGTCCCTGGGTTCAGAAATGAATCCTGGAGGGAGGAGGGTGTGAAAAGGGCATCATCAAGCCTAGAAAACCCAGGCAAGAGAGGAGAGAAAACTGTTCTCCGGACTCTTAAACAAGTGGGAAAAGCAATGGTTGAAAGAAAGGCGCCGTAACCGTTTTTGCTTTTCTATTTGTAAACATTTTCTCCCTCTACGCCCTACTCCTGCCCCCCTCCAAGAATACCTGAAAACAAAACTTTTTCTGAGCTGTTGTCTGAGACCTGCTCCAACTTCTCCTAAGGCCCCAGAGTGGCTGGGGGTGGAGGTAAGAGGTGGTCAGCCACCTTGGGTTTCAGGGCCCTTGGCAGGCCGCTCTTGGGGTCCGGGGGCCTTCCTGGGGCACCAAGCAACAGAGGGAGCCCGTAGGTTGTTTACGAAAGCATGCTAAGGGTATTGGAGACAAGGAAGCTCAGGGCCAGAATGTTGAATAAAGAAATTAAAAAAAACAAAAACAAAAAACAAAACAAAACAAAACAAAACAAAAAACCCACAAACCTACAGCTAGAGGTGAGAAGCCAAAGGAGAGGAAGCAAGAAGATTCAGGCCTTTTCCCACGGAACAGGATGCAGTTACCGGGCCTGCCTCTACTTGGGTGGTGGCCCTGTGATGGGTGGTTGGCTTTGCTGGGGACTGATGCCGAGTTGGCAACTTTGGCAGGAACTCACGTGAGTTTTACAGACCTCAGCAAAAGGACCCCACTAGAGGGGAAAACAGCCGAGCCTAAAGAGGGAAAGGCTTTCTGAGACCCATCCATTCATTTCCTTTGTCTAACTGTGTATGTGACCTTGGGACATTGGGCCAGGCAATAAGAACACAACAGGGATCCAAAGCACAGGTGTGGGCATTCCTGGGTGGCTCCGTCGGTTAAGCGTCTGCCTTCGGCTCAGGTCATGATCCCAGGGTCTTGGGATGGAGTCCTGCATGGGGCTTCCGGCTCGGCGAGGAGTCTGCTTCTCTCTCTCTCCCTTTGCCCCTACCCTCTGCTCATGCTCTCTTTCCCTCACTCTTTCTCAAATAAATAAATAAAATCTCTTTAAAAATCACAGGTGTGCTCACCCCTTCACTCCCCACGGATCTTGCTCACTAATAAAAAAGCAGATATTAATCATATATACGAATCATATCCAAAAAGTCAGAGGGAAAACTATAGTTAAGCAATACGAAGCATTGTGGCTTGGAAGGCTAATCCATTAAAGCTTAATCCTCACTACCTGAATCCTGAATTATTGAAAAATACAGAGGATTCAGGCAGATAGAGATGGATAAAAAGCTGCCCTGCACTGTGGGGTCAGGTGTATGGCAACAGTGGGCTGCCTTGCTACAGTCTGCTTGAGGTTTGAGCTGCAGGAAAGACATACTTTCCTAGCAAGACTGCACAGAATGGACGTGCAAACAGGGCCCAGAAACCTTGCACCAGTTATTACCACTCACCAATGGGACCACTCACCCCACTGCCTGAGGGGATCAGGGCAAGGATAGAGGCCAGGATTGTTTAAGGAAAATTCATGGTCTTGGATTGCCAGAGTGGGAATAAGCAACCCTCCCCTACACGCCCTGTACTTTGTTCTCTTAACCCAAGGTCAGTCAGGGTCGTGCGGCCATCTGCCTTAGGAGGGCTTAGCAAACTGTATCACCCAGCTCTGACCTTCAGAAGTCCCAAATCCAACACCAGCTCTCCTTATTTGAGTATCTCCCTGAGGACTTTTAGGACACTTTGACCCCAGGAGAATTTTAGATTGCTCTGAAGAATATAATAATAAAAACAGTACCCACTTTCTATTTTATTTTCCATCCAAATTGTATCAGCTATTGACAAATATATGGCCTCTTGAGGGTGATGACACCGTTTGGGTGTTAGAGTACGAGACCTGGGCTCTAGCTAAGGCAGCTGACATAGCCAGAGCCAAACTCAAATCACCTGTTGGGGAGTGACTGCTAAGAGCTTGTGGATAAGCCTCATTATCCATGTGGATTATCACAAATCCAAGAGTAAGGGTTTCCTAATTTGTTTGTCAATGCTATTCTAATTAACAGCTTCACCTAGGCCACACACAGATGATTTAAAACTGGAAGCTCTCACACCCAAACTCTCGGCAGCATACACAGGGCTGAGTTGTATTTTGAAAACTTGACTTACAGACTTTGCAGAAAAACCATGTAAATACTAAAATAACTATTCTGTCCACTAGATTCTTAGATGTATGAACTTAGATGGTGCTGGGAAAGCTGGATGGTGATATGCACAAGAATGAAGCTGGACCACTTTCTTATACCATACCCAAAAATAAATTCAGAATGGATTAAAGAGTTAAATGTGAGACAGGAAACCATGAAAGTCCTAGAGGAGAACACAGAGAGTAACCTCTTTGACATCAGCTGTAGTAACTTCTTACTAGATAAGTCTCCAAACACAAGGGAAACAAAAGCAAAAATAAACCATTGAGAGAGACTTCATCAAATTAAGAAGCTTCTGCACAGTGAGGGATACAACCAACAAAATTAAGAGTAACCTACTGAATAGAAGATATTTGCAAATGACATGGCTGATAAAGGGTTAGTACCCAAAATATATAAAGAACTTATACAACCCAACACCCAGAAAACAAATAATCCAGTTAAGAAATGGGCAGAAGGCATGAACAGACACTTTTCCAAAGAAGACATCCAGATGGCCAACAGGCACATGAAAAGATGCTCAACATCACTCAGCATCAGGGAAATATAAATCAAAACTACAATGAGACACCACCCCACACCAGTGAGAATGGCTAAAATCAACAACACAGGAAACAACAGATGTTGGTGAGGATGTGGAGAAAGGGGGACCCTCTTGCACTGTTGGTGGGAACACAAGCTGGTGCAGCCACTCTGGAAAACAGTATGGGGGTTCCTCAAGAAGTTAAAAATAGAACTACCGTATGACCCAGCAATTGAACTACTAGGTATTTACTCAAAGGATACAAAAATACTAATTTTGGGCAGCCCGGGTGGCTCAGCAGTTTAGCACCGCCTTTAGCCCAGGGCCTGATCCTGAAGACCCAGGATTGAGTCCCATGTTGGGTTCCCTTCATGGGCCTGCTTCTCCTCCCTCTGCCTGTGTCTGCCTCTCTCTCTCTCTGTCTCTCATGAATAAATAAATAAAATCTTAAAAAAAAAATTTTAAATGCTAATTTGAAGGGATACACACTCTGATGTTTATAGCAGCATTATCTACAATAGCCAAATTATGGCAATAGCCCATGTCCATTGACTGATGAATGGGTAAAGAAGATGTGGTATATACATGCAATGGGATATGACTGAACCATAAGAATGAATGAAATCTTGCCATTTGCAACAACATGGATGGAGCTAGACAGTATTATGCTAAGCGAGTATTATGCTCAGAGAGTGTTATGCTAAGCAAAATAAGTCAGAGAAAGACAAATACCATATGATTTCATTCATATGTGGAATTTAGGAAACAAAATAAACAAACATAGGGAGTAAAAAGGAAGAGGAAAACCAAGACTCTTAACTATAGCGAACAAACTGATGGTCACTAGAAGGGAAGAGGGCAGGTGGATGGATGAAATAGGGATGGGGATTTAGGAGGGCACTTGTGATGAGCACCGGGTGATATAGGCAAGTGCTGAATAACTTCATTTGACACTCGAAACTAATATTACACTGTATGTTAAGTACCTGAAATTTTAATAAAAACTTGGAAGGAAAAAAAAGTGTGAACTTAGAAAGGTTCTCATTTTCTTACTAGCAATTTTTTGAAAGAGCCGTGTCCGCCCTTCAGGCCTGTACCTATAAAAGTGCTAAACCCAGCACCACTGAGCTGCATTCCACGTGGATCACCATGCAGTGTAGTAGTGTGAAGGGCACGCAGTGTGTGCTGACCTCCAGTGTAGAACTGTGAACCACATGCCATACCCCGTATGGTAATGTGACGTACACACAGAACTAACACACAACCGTGTGAAGTCATTCAGTGTAGTCGTACGAACTAACACACAGTGTATTTGACCCTCACACCACACAGGGATGAGGGGGGCAAACGCCCTGCCCAATCAAAAATCCACATTTAACGTCTTCCTCTCCCAAAACATAACAATCAATAGACTACTGTTGATCAGAATCCCTACTGATAACATACGTCAATTAACATGTATCTTGGGTATGTATTGTATACTGTATTGATACAATTCACTAAGCTAGGGAAGATATTATTAAGAGAATCATAGGAAAAATACATTTACTAAAATAAACCCACACTAAAAAAAAATACATTTACTATACTATATTTAACAAAAAAAAAAAAAACCCACATATAAGTGGACCCACACAGTTCAAACCCATCTTCAAGGGCCAACTGTATAGGAGTGTAAACTGTCAGACAGTGTGCAGTAGGGCACAGAGGAGCGGTGTGAACCGATAAACCACGTAGACAATTACAGAGTGTACTTGTGTACACACTACATTGTGAATTACTATACCATATAGTGATAGGAACCGTCACACCCGTAGTGGTGAATACCACCGAATACCACAGTATTACCCACCACACACACAGTATCTTTTTGTGCAGGTCATACAGTCTTTGGAACTTTTCCATAAATCTAGAATGACTCCAAAATAACAGTTTATGCTCAAGAAAGCTCTAAGTTGTACTATCCTGATAGTTTTCAAACATTCTCCTCTTCCAGCAGCTTATTACAATAACACAACCTAAATATTCTGAAATAATTATTGTACTTTAACTGAGAATTTGATTTGGAGCTTCCTTATATATAAACAGTAGAACGAAGCAACCCAAAGAGTGACCCAAAGATATAATGGAGAAAAGGAGTCTGCTAGGCTGAGAACATCTCCACCAAGCATATCGAAGAACAATACATACAGCATGATTCTGGTTACTAAAAGAAACAAACCTGAGAAAAATAAAACAAGATGAAATCAGAGAGGGAGACCTACCATAAGAGACTTAATCATAGGAAACTTAATGAGGGTCACTGGAGGAGTGGGGGGTAAGCAGGGGGTAACTGGGTGACAGGCGTGAAGGAGGGCATGTGATGTGATGAGTGCTGGGTGTCGTATACAACTCATGAGTCACTGACTTCTACCTCTGAAACTAATAATATACTATATATTAATTAATTGGATTTAAATTTTAAAAAAAGCCAAAAGAAATTGTGACACAAGCAATTATAGAATTCTTTGTATTAGGAAGGATGGAGGGATGTCTGGGTGGTTCAGCGGTTGAGCACCTGCCCCTGGCTCAGGGTATGATCCTGCAGTCTCAGGATCGAGTCCCGCATTGGGCTCCCTGCCTGGAGCCTGCTTCTCCCTCTGCCTACGTCTCTGCCTTTCTCTGTGTCTTTCATGAATAAATAAATAAAATCTTTTTAAAAAGAAAAAAAGGAAGAATGGAACTTACAAGTTCTTCAGCACAAGCATAAGCTTTTCCCAGAAAAATCATCTCAAGTAAGACTTTATTAATGGGACACCAAGCGCTATGGAGGGCAATGTTCTCAGAGGCAAAGGCAGTAAGTTTCAAAAGGTCTTGAAGTCACTTTGAAGTGACTTTCTACAGAAGTTGAAGGTAAAGCTGCACAATAATTCAAGGAAAGCAATTCCCAAAAGGCTAAATGAGCTAACACCACATGCGCAACCTTCAAGCGGCCCAGTCGGATAATGATAGAACGTAGATTGGCCGGGGCGGTGACGGGATGCACGGTCCATACCCCATGTCCTACAAGCTCGTCCTCCTTCAGGAGGGCTTGTGTGTGGGGCTGGGAGGCAGAGGGCGCAAGGCTGGCTCTGATCCAGCCTAGAATACAAAGATTCTTCGTGGCTGGTTGGAGACACCTCCTTTGAGGTAATGAAGAGACAGGGTTACAGGATCGTATTTAAGAAGGAAAAACTGAGTTTCATAGTAATTGATAAGACAATGGACAAGTTACTTAGCTTCTTTCCATATGGCAATAGTAACTGCTGTGCAGGGGGTTTGTTATGAGCACTTGGGATTCACGATGACCAACAATAATAACACCGACAGATAGCAACAATAACAGTAACAACAGCGACTCTGTAGGACTCTAAAGAGTAGAGTCCTTGCGCTATGCTCACATGTACATGGTAAACCCCACAGAGCCATCATCGTCCTTAATCTTCATAATAATCCGATATGATCAGTACTTCCTCATTTCTTCGGAAGAAGAAACAGACCCACAGAGTTAAAGCAACTTACTGAAGGCATAAAGCTGGTACTTGTCACAGCCAAGTCTGAATTCATTTAGGTTACCTAAATGCCTCCGTTTCTGTATCTGTGAAATGGGATAATAACAATCCCTCCTTCCTGGGGTTGTTGTAGGATCACGTGGAATAACAGATGTGACGTGTTTAACACACAATAAATCCTCAACGAATGAGAGGTTTTCAAACATCACACAGGAAGGAGCGAAGGCTGGCACTCTGTGAAAACGGAGGCAAGAATTTAACCAGAGTTTTCACTTGCATCAAAGGCTACCTGAGTTTCTGCAGGGAAGCAAATTGCAGTAAAACTAGACTTTTCCTCAGAAGGCAGAAGAAAAAAAAAGCGATATATCTGATGTAACATATGAACAGCACTTAATGCAGCCTCCAAAGTTTTATGAATCATAACCTCCATTGCCAACGTAACTTCTGGGGCCCCGATGGACTATTACAGCATTCATCAAGGAACATTAGACCGTAGAAAGAAGTATGATACCAAGGATCCTCCATTTGCACGGTTAATGTAAGCGACGAAGGGCCCATTTCTCTTTAAATATTATTGTAAGAAGGCTCACGTGCCATTATTTCTGCCATGTATGCATGTGACATATTTTAACACTATAAATTTTTCTCTAAGTTGATCTGTTTTTAGTAATTCAGGCTCTACTGAATTAGTGCCAAAAAGAGGTACCATCCATAATGAGTATCTCTGTGGGCCACGACCTTAGAAAATCAAGATGTTAGTAAAATAAATTGAGAGAATAAATAAATAAATAAATAAATAAATAAATAAATAAATAGAGAGTTTAAGAAAAACCAAGCAGCAGGCTTACCATTTTTAAAGACACTATTGAAGTAGGCATCGAAATGGATTTGGATTCCAAACACTGTTGGAATCCCTTCTACACTTCCCTTCAAGTGATCGGCTTTAACCTCTACTGGGGCAGAGAAAACATGACCTCCCAGAGCCAATTATTTTATCTTCATACTGAGATTCACCATGAGACCAAAAATGTGCCAACACAACGTTATAGCATTGGTGCGTCTAACTCAGATTTTTTTTTTTTTTTTTTTTTAAGTATGAGGCCAGAAAATTGCCCTAAGTTGTTATCATATACACGTGTTTCTGAAATGGAGCAAAAGTCTATCGGTTGTTAGGAAAATGTAAATTGAAACCACGATGCAAAATGACACCCAACAGAATGGCTAAATTTTAAGAAGATGGACAAGATCAAATGTTGGTAAAATATGGAAGACAACTAAAGTGTAGTAACTGCCACGGTAAGTAAGTTTGTGCAAATACCTTGTATAAAATGTTCCGCGGCATCTATCCAGCTCGACCCCATGTCTGCCCTATAACCCAGCAATTCCATTCCTAGTTAAACACCCAGCCCAATCGGGTTTCTGTGCTCACAAAAATGAAAACAACAGTGGAAGATAATGCGCGTAATAATACATAATCAAATTGTAGTGTATTCACACTGGGAAAGCTACGCAACAGTGAGAGTGACCAATCCGCAAAAACCCACAGCAGGTTAGATGGACCCCACGGACAGGATATTTGGAGAAACTGGCAACACAAATGGGTTCTTACTCTTTTATTCCACCCATCTAAATTTTTCATTTTCCACGCGTATAATTCAATAAAAAATTCTACAGATACAAAGAATATTTGTTTCTGAGACTGTATATATTCACCACTTTATTTCAGGAGGTTCTGGCCCTAATGAATCTATAAATATAGATTATTTCATTTGCTCATATTGGACACAAACTGAATCATGATTTAAGTGAATTTGAAGTAAGGGGCACTGGTTGAAATTTGTAAATAAAAAAATAAAAAATAAAATAAAAGAAATTTGTAAATAAAACAATTAAACCTTTCTCTAAGTCACGTACATACTTTTGGTATTGGTATCTCCAGTCTTTCTTTGGGCAGAGTTCCGCTGTTCTCAAATTTAAAATATGTCCTGTTTTGAAAAAATAGCTTTACCTGAAATATTTAAGCCCGTATTAAACAAACAAACAAACACAGAAACGATAATTTAGTGTAAAGATGGCAAATAGGTAGCCCACAGCCCACCACCCTTCGCTGTGATGCCCGCAGCCGGTATGACAAATCAGCTCCATGTTTGACTCCATTCTGGGGAGCTTGACCCCCCTAACCAACCCCCCATCTTCTAGTCAAACAGCACTTCAGGAAGACTCGCGGTATAGAGCAAAGTGAGTAAAATAAGTGGTGGGACGCCTGGGTGGCTCAGCGGGAGCACCTGCCTTCCGCTCAGGTCATGACCCCGGGGTCCCGGGATCGAGTCCTGCATGAGCTCCCTGCATGGAGCCTGCCTCTCCCTCTGCCTGTGTCTCTGCCTCTGTGTGTGTGTCTCTCGTGAATAAATAAATAAAATCCTTTAAAAAAAATAGAATAAATGGGAATACTTTCCATTTTCCATCAGCTCTTTGACCCAACCCAGCCTCTTTGCTCCCCATTGGCCCTCCCGCACTGCTGTCCCGTCTGGCCCAGCCCAGTCCATTAGCGCAGGGTGAGCCGCCCGCGCTGCCAGGACGCAGGTGCACCTTTTGAGGTTCTTTCCAAGCGGCCCTGCCGAGGTGGGCCCGCAGCAGGACGTGGATGCGCCTCTGCGCTAGTTATTCCTACCGTGGCTGCGATCAGGGTCAGCAGGAATGAAAGGGCAGCTGCACACGGGCTCTCTCCAGGGCACGGCACCAAAGAGGCCTTTCCCACGAACCCCAAATCTTCCCCGTTCCCCGGTTGGGCCCAGTCCCTTTTAAACTCTCCAGAGCTTCCCGCAGGAAGACTCCCACGGCAGGTGGGCCTTCCTCCAATGACTCTGGCTTCTCCGTGCAGGTGTCCTTTCTCATTATGCGCCTATTGGGGTCAGCTGATGCCTCTTCAAACCAGGGCAACAGGGGCTTTGGCCAAGCCCGTTTACCCACTGTGGTCGCCGTCTTTCTGTGCCCTCATGCTCACGACATGCCAACTATCCCAGGGCAGCGTGTCTTCAACTTCTCCCTACGGGTCTAACCTGGATGGCTGCTGCTAGACGCCCCGGCTGGACCTGCTTGCTGCCCCCCCGCGCCCCCATTGGCCGTCCTCTGAGCGAGTCCTCCCGCTCGCCCACAGCTGGCACCGTGCAGGCCGCTGCTCACGTTCCAAAGCCCTTCACCGCGCACCCCCTCACCCCCTGCTTCCTTCCCGTGTTCACCTCCTCACGCTGGCCCACCTGTCTGGCTTCAGGCTCACCTCTCGGATCGTCAAACCTGATTTTGCTCCCGCAGCCCCAATCGTGCTGCTCTTCCGAGACAACAGCGTGCATTTGCCCGCAGGACCGTGCAGAGGGTTGGTTTGTCGGAATAAGAATCTCAGGGGGGAATAAAAACAGAGAAAAAGAAATGGTACAAGCATGAGGCAAAGATGCCTGGCTTTTAAGCAAGTGATGGCTCAGCTTTGCAGCCATCTGGGCCTTGTAAACCCTAAAAGGCCTCATCACCTGCTCCTTTCCCCCAGGCCCACTCAGCTCCAGCTGCAGGGGCCTCCTCATAGCTTCTAGAACACGTCAGCCCCACTGAGCTTTTGCCCTCGCAATCCCTTCTCCCAGAACTGCTGCTCCCTCAGGCATCTGCATGCCTTGCTCCTTCCTGTCCTTGTTCCCACATCCCGTTCTCAGTGAGGTGGTCTCTGATGACTCCATCTGAAAAGTACGATTCCATTCCTTCTGCTTCCCACCCCACTTTGCTTTCCCATCCTGCTTTACTGTCCTCCCCAGTGTTTATCACCATTTGTAATAGTCCATATTTTAGTAAGAGTTACGGATCTTGCTTTCCTGTCTCCCCTTTCAGAATATAAGCTCCCAGAACAGAAGAATTTTGCCTCCTTTCCTCACTGCTCTGTCCCCTAGGCAGAGCCGGACGCATGACAGGTACTCAACACATGTTTGTTGGCTGAATGAATAAATGACCCGATAATAAAATGTTGGGGCAGGAAGGAACCCTATTAGGATGAATCCTGGTCAGCTCGGGCTGCTATAACAGAACACTTAGACTGGGGGCTTCAGGGACAGACGTGTACTTCTCACGGGTCTGGATGTCTGGGAAATCCAAGTGGGAGATGCTAGCGGATTCAGCTCCCGGCGAGGGTCTACTTCCCGGCTGGTGGGGGGCTGTCCTCCTGTGGGGCCCATTGCCTTTCCTCTGAGTACAACAAGGAGATCTCTCGCTTTTCTCCTTCTTGGAGGGTAGCCACCCTGTCACGGGGCCCCCACCCTCATGATCTCACCTAAACCTATGATTACATCCCAGAGGCCTTCCCTCAAATCCTGGGGGCAGGGATGGGGGGCTTCGACATAGGAACGGGGCAGAGGGGATACCATTCCGTCCGTAACAGGATGCAAGCTTGACAGCAGGGATTTTTGCCTCTCTTTGTTCACTGATGTAGCCCCAACACCTAGAACAGTGCCTGACATGTAATAATCGCTCGGGCAACATTTACTAAGAAGAGGGGAAATGGTCTGTAATGTAACTGCTGAGCTGAAGTACGAAGGCCGTCACCAAGTCACAGGAGTTGTGACAGGAGTCTCTAGGATGGGATTGTTCTCTCCGAGCATCGCGGGGAGCTTATCAAGGCTGTTGGTTAGGACCCTGGGGTTTACAATAGCCAAACTGTGGAAGGAGCCTCGGTGTCCATCGAAAGATGAATGGATAAAGAAGCTGTGGTTTATGTATACAATGGAATATTCCTCAGCCATTAGAAATGACAAATACCCACCATTTGCTTCAACGTGGATGGAACTGGAGGGTATGATGCTGAGTGAAGTAAGCCAGTCGGAGAAGGACAAACATTATATGTTCTCATTCATTTGGGGAATATAAATAGTAGTGAAAGGGAATATAAGGGAAGGGAGAAGAAATGTGTGGGAAATATCAGAAAGGGAGACAGAACGTAAAGACTGCTAACTCTGGGAAACGAACTAGGGGTGGTAGAAGGGGAGGAGGGCGGGGGGTGGGAGTGAATGGGTGACGGGCACTGGGGGTTATTCTGTATGTTGGTAAATTGAACACCAATAAAAAAATAATTTATTAAAAAAAAAAGGACCCTGGGGTTTACACTGCTAAGGGAGACCCGGTGAACTGGGGCATAAGCTAGGGTCCAAGCATCCTGAAGTAGACAGATGTGCGCTTCTCTCTTATGTGATAATCCAACCCGGCGGGGTGGCTTAATGCCACCAAGTCTTCAGGGGTCAGAACACTTTCTATCTTGGCACCGTCTCGTCTTCACGGCGTGGCCTGTGTCTCTGCTCCAGGACGGCTTCCTGTCTGTGTCTGTGAAAGCAGAGGGGGGCGGGGGGCTGCTTCCCACACGGGCGCTCCTGGACGTCATACCCACTTAGGCCCACCTAAGGCACGCCGAGAAGTTGCGCTCACTTCGCGTTGACCAGACACGAGCCCCAGGGTCACGTCCAGCCAACACTTAGAACGGGAAATGTGGTCTCTATTGTGAGCTGTGAGCCTGGCTGCCGTCGTGACCGAAGAAGAGGGGGTGGCCCTGGGGCCACGAGCAGTCGGTGCCGCAGCGCACAGCCTAGAATGACCCCGTGGAGCAAGGGGTGCTCGGTGGGCTAGTCACTGAAGCTGCGCCGTGCGTGGAGCTTCACCGCACCGTTTTCTCTATTTTCGCTGCACTAGGTTTATGTTTGACAATTTCAAGAGTTTTAAACGTTGACTACGTCACCATATATTTGGGGATTTCGTGGGAGTTTGAGTGAAAGAGGAGGACTCACCAGGTTCGGCAAGAAAGCAGCGAGCAAATAAAGGCCTGCAAGTGCTTGCTGGTGGGGCCTTTCCCTCTTGCGCTGCCCTTGGAGACCTGGGGGTGAACCTGAGCCCCGGTCCTGAGCCGAGAGTCCATACGGTTAACCTTCAAAAGAAAACTGTCAGCTATTTCACCTGCAAAAATGGATTTATTCAGGAATAGCGGAGAACTGCAATCCAAGACAAGCAAGCTACGGCAGAACTATAGGCAAGCTGGACGAACAAAGGAGAGGAAGTCTCGTAGGGAGAAGGAGGAGGAGACCTGGGAAGGGCGTTTGAGCCAAAGTGCATTGGAGGGAAGCGAAAGTTTAGGACGACAGTAATTTCTCGTTGGCTGAGTGGCAGGGGCAGTCGTTTTCTGATAGGAGGCGCGGTGTGCATCTTCTCTCCGCTGGCGCCTGTGATCGACAGTTCTTCCCTCCATGGACATCGAGTGGCATGGCTCCCCTTCCAACCCCCCAAACCCGCCTTACTGAGGGTTCCCTCTCTTAATTCTCACAATTCGGAGGAGAATGGAGGCACCTCAGCTGACAACTTGCCATCCCCACCCTCCCTCTTGTGTGAGTGAGGCCATTCTCCATCACCCAGCTGAGTCCACAGTACTAGCCAGTCAGAGACCCAGGACACACATCATCAGAGAAGAGCTGAACTAGCCTAGATGTCATCCAGGGACAGAAAGGGGTTCGGATAGACGGGGCTTTGCGAGATTCCCGAGGAGCTGGACAACCTATGCAGTACTGACTAAGCTCCATTTGAGCCAGCCACCAGCAAAAAGCAGAAAACACACACACACACACACACACACACACAAAAGTGACTAGATAATTCTTTGAGATTCCTCAATCTCTATGTTATTCTGGTGGCTCCCCGGAGGACACAAGTGCCTGGAGTGAGGATTCCTTTCCTAAAAGATAATTTTCGGGGTGACTGGGTGACAAGCACTGAGGTGGGCACTTGATGGGATGAGCACTGGGTGTTATTCTATATGTTGGCAAATTGAACACCAATAAAAAATCAATTTATAAAAAAATAATAAAACACTGGATTATCACTTTGCTAAAAAAAAAAAAAAAAGATAATTTTTGACTCAGGCTCTTCTGGGGAATGCCCATCCCATCCCACTGGTGCTCTCGGGGCCTGCCAGGGACCACCACACATGCCTGCTGCTCCCACTGGTTCTGCTCCAACCTCCAGAAAAGGAAAGCAGGTGCTTCTGGTTATTCTTTTTAAAGACCATCCTAGACAACTTAATAAATCTGGAATTTCATTTTGTAACTATCCCTTTGCTCTTGCAAGTTTTAGAGTCTTTCCTAACCTGAAGTCTAAAAAGGGTCTCTGCCCTCGTGCCCCCATCCTAAAGGGTTTACTGGAGCATCGCTTCTCAGAGAACACCTCTGTAGCTCCGAGGACTAATGCAAACTCTCCCACTCCAAAACTTCAAAACCTTAGCCGCTCGAGGAAACTGAGGCCCGTTTCCTTCATGTAACCACCCCTAGTGAAAAATGCATCAAAGCTTAAGTGAGAGTGATCTTTAACTGTATACAAAAGGCTTTTTTCAAGTTCTGATTTCTCCTTAAGCTTCGTGTTTATAGAGACAATTTTCCTTAAGTTCTAGAAAATTCCTCCTGGCCTCAACATGCTGGTGATAAAAATGAGGGTTGCACTCAGAGTTTCCCACTGTGTGGTTCCTCTGCATCCACCCATGATTGTAAGACTTCCCGTTCCCCTTATGGAATATTGTATTCTTGTAAACTCTTGGGAGTTCTCAGAGGTATTCCCTGAGTGCTTACTAGGTTAGCCCTTTCAGATACAAGGTGGCCCTGGCCATGGTTATTATTGCTCCTTCCCTCTGTAACAATCTACAAGGATTCAGAGGCTCCCAAAGCCCTCACCGCAACTGGGGACACCTCTCTAGGACCACAATGGCTCAAAACAAGCATGGAAAGGTGTTGCTGATTGTAGTTTCTGTTCCTGCCCTTTGGTCCTGCTTCCACCTTCTTATCATCAGCCCAGCGTCTCTTCTGTTTGGAAATTAGTCCCGGTTGTTTTTTTTTGTTTTGTTTTTTCTTTTAACCTAGTTTACGGTATTGTCTCAAGACACCCATGTTAGCTGAGAGTGCTGTCAGCTGTCACCTCCGTAACGAAGGGAAGACAGGCTCTCACCACCTTCGTGTTGCACTCAGCTCTGTGGGTCTTGTCAACCAGGCGTCTGATGCTCCCCCTTCTCAGTGAGGATTTGATGAGCTTGCCCTTCTGGCTCTTCGTAGCCCTTTCTTCAGAATGCTCAAATGTCCATGACACTGGGCTGGGAGAGAGTTTAAGATAAAGACGTTGTACCCCAAATCTCCTTCTTCTCTGATTCTTCTGAGGCATTGTTCCTGAACCAAGCTAGCATTTCTCATTCCTTCCTTCCCTCATCAAAATTCTACATAGGCCTGTGTTCCTGCCCTTCATGCCAACGGACTCATCCCACCGCTCCCTGTGCCCAGGAGCTAATAATTCTAGGAAGGACAAAGCCCCGGCTGAATTGAAGTAGCCAGCACTTTTTTTTTTTTTTTTTTTGAGCTCCAGTTAAACCATTTAGGATAATGGGGTTCGGCCTTTTCCCTTACTTATAGATTACTACAAGGTACGGAGTGAGCACAATTGGAATTTGGTTCAGGTGCCATGTCAACTCTGAACTTGAAAAACATCACCCCGTAATCATCTTTCACGGGAGAGAAAATAAGAATATTGTGATGATTCGCTGTATGTTCTCCTTTCTCATGATATTTCTTGCTTCTTTTCTTCTTGATTCTCGGTCTTATTTCTGGATCTTAATAAACTCAAAATAGATTGTTTATTGCTTAAAATTCCTTTGTTTTATGCCTTGAGCTATACCAAGGCAAAAAACGTTACCAGTCAATCAGACATACCAAATCTTTTCTATAAAAAGGAGTGAAAAATATTCAGAATGTTCCAGACATAAAACTATTCCAATTTTTAATCCTGTTTTACAGAAATTGGAGACTTGGCTCTAAATTTAGCTGCATCTGACCTGCTTCACCTAGACTCACTTACCATTAACAACGAGAAAGAATTTTAAAACTCCCCAATTCCTGTCAGTTCCCGTTATTAATAAAAAAGCACTTCCTTAATCCTTCACCCAAGAGCAGTTTTGTTATAGTTTCAACGTTCGTGGGGAGAATTCTCAAAATGTTATCATTTTTAAAGAAAATTTGATTTTAAAAGAAATGGAAATTAAGCAGTTTGATAATACTGTATTTATGAACCACTCATTTTTTAAAAGAAAATTCAAAGGGACAGTATGCTCATCTCATGAATTTGTCCTAAAAATTGCAACTGTTTCTTTAAAGTCTTGTGGAGTAGCAGGTGGCCAGGAAGTCATCATTATTAAATTTAAAAGCTTCTGACCCTGAGTCACCAGCCTTTCACTTTCCCTTTGGAGTAAGAAAGAGTTAATTTATATTCTTTCTTTTTTTTTTTTTTTTTTTTTTTTTTTTTCACGAAGGAAAGACTTGAGGCTCTGAATTGCTGAGCTCAATGCCAGGGCTGCACAAAATAATGAGAACCGTATTATAGATCATTTCATCAGCATCTCAAAGGACTTCATACCTGTTAAAATACCACTGTACCCTTCCTCTGTAGGCAAGTATATAGTTTGGTGTAAGGGCAAGAAATTAAATTTCTCTGCAAATGCCTTTTGCTATTTGTTTAATTCTATCTTCATCTCTTTGCAGTCCTCCCAGTTCCACGAATTAAGAGGCTGGACACTCAAGCACTTAGCCACTCTGGCCATGTCACTCCAAGTAGAGAGAGCTTCCTGAACACCAGCTAAAATAAGGCATGGCAGGGCCACCATGAGCAACTAAGAGGACCATTGGCCATGAGTCTCTTTTGAGCAAGAATTGGGCCCTCAGGCAGTATGTATTTCACTCATATCACTTTGATATGCAAATCTGCATTCTTTAAAGGGAGGGAATGAGCACAGAGAATGGGGCAAATTAAATATGAACCAACGGTCCAGGGTAACCTGATGCAGGGTACTTTTGGTAATGGGACTATATTGGCAAGAACTGGTTCTCAAGGAGAGATCTGTGTTGGGGAAATATTATTGGAAATAAGTCCAATTCCTACAGTGATCCTAAAAAAGCATAACAGATATTTGGAGATATAAATTATAATACTTTTTTACATCTTTCTACTTTATAATCATAACTATATTTGAAACCATAAACATAGTTGATCAGTCTGTACATAGGCATCTCAAGGCCAACTTTCATTCTAAACCTGATAATTGTATGCGATTACATGCAGTAAGAATCTTAGTCCTAAATATATTTCCTTATCTCTGAGTCCACTCAAATATTCATTTTAACTTCTACTATTATATTCTTATTTGCTTTGAATGATCTTAGAATGAGGGAAGCTGGCATACACCTAAAGAAAGAGAACACGGCTGAATAAATAAGCTGAGTCAGATACCACAAAAAGAGTAGGAGCCACAAAGAGCAATGAGACACTGTCCCTATTCTTGAAGAACTTATGGACTAATGAAAGAAAAACAACAACAGAGAACCATCATTTCATACAATATGGCAAGTGGAAAGATATGCCTTGGATGACATGAGGGCTCAGCATCGGAGTATTTAGTCCATCCTAGAAGTTCAAGGTAGACCTCTTGGAAGAGATAATGTCTAAGCTAAGTCTTAACATCTCAAGTACGGGAGAAACACTTCCACTGCAGGGTAAGGACCTCCAAAACACCATTCCTCCATAAAGACAATGAGATAACAAAAACTATTTGCAAAAGCAACTTTTTCAGAATGCTGGAAATTAACTAAAGGTGTATAATGATATGAGGAGTGTTTTTAGTAAGTAAAAACAGATGAAGGTAAGAAAAGTGAGATTTACTGTACTTTAACTTACATTTTTCCCATACACCTCTTCCAGCTCGGCAGTAGCCTTGAAACAGATTTGAAACACTGCAAAAATCCCCAACCCCAGAGAGTTGTCACTATTTAACCTCTCTGTTGCTCCAGTCACAGGATTTGTCCTCAGGTGACCTGACTCAGCTCTGACTTTCTGGGAAAATCCTTAACCCCAGGGCGTTTGTCAAAAGTAATCAGCAGCAATTGTTTAATATCATAGCTGCCTGACCTGGGATATAAATCCGGACTTAAAAGGCTTACCAAAAAACTTAGAAGAAAATCCTAGGGAATGAAATATCTATGGGTGGTTTTGAAAATCTCTGGCATATTCATGGGGATCCAGAAGGCCATATCCTTGCCAGGAAAGATCTGAGAAGACCCTAGGCTTTCATCCTTGGCTAACCTTGAGGCTCTCTGGAAATAGTAAGAGAAAGATAAAGTGGAGCAGCAAATTGCCAAAGTGTTGAAGGCACGCCATGACAAACTATACAGCCTCCCCTGGCAAAGAATGACAACTTATATAGCTCAAGGCATTTAAGGAAATTTCTTTCCAATCATTAATTGACCACTACACTAACTGAGCAGAGGCACAAAACACAGGATACAGATATTACAAAATTAGTTCAGAAAGTCATTAAACAAACAACAAACGGCAAAATAACAAACTCTAGGTAGCAGGGGAGGATCTGATTTCCAAAGTTGCTCTTAAGAAGATAATTCAAAAAATATAGAAGAGAAAAATCACAAGGAAATTAAAGGTGAACACTAGAGAGTATCTATTTAACACAACAGAAGATAGTAATGGAGAAACAGAGAAACAAAATGCAAATCATATAGAAAAGAAATAGCAAAATGACAGATGTAAATCCTATCTTATCAGGAACTACATTAAATATAAGTAGAATAAATATTCCATTCAAAAAGCATTGTGGCAGAATGGATACAAAGACATGATCCAACTATTGACGGTCTACAAGAGGCACACTTTAGATTCAAAGTACACAAATAGGGATCCCTGGGTGGTGCAGCAGTTTAGCACCTGCCTTTGGCCCAGGGCGCGATCCTGGAGACCTGGGATCGAATCCCACGTCAGGCTCCCGGTGCATGGAGCCTGCTTCTCCCTCTGCCTACATCTCTGCCTCTCTCTCTCTGTGTGTGTGTGACTATCATAAATTAAAAAAAAAAAAAAAAAAAGTACACAAATAGGTTGAAAGTAAAAGAGCAGCATGCAAATAATAACCAAATGACAATATTAGTATCAGACAAAATAGACTTTAAGATAAAAATTGTTCGGGTGCCTGGGCGATTCAGCCGGTTAAGCATCTGACTTCAAGTCAGATCATGATCTGGGGGTCCTGGGATTGAGCCCCACATTAGGCTCTATGCTCACTGGGGAGTCTGCTTGTCCCTCTCCCTCTGCTCATCCTCCCACATGTGTGCGTGCTCTCTCTCCATCTCTGTTAAATAAATAAAATGTTTTAAAAATTTATTTCTAGAGACAAAGAATAGCTTATAATGATAAAAAGATCAATCCTTCAGGAAGCTAAAATAATTACAAACTCTTTGTACCCTCTTCATCCAGTCACACAGCAGCAAAAAAAAAAAAAAAAAAAAAAATGATAATAATTACAAACTTTTTGTACCCTCTTCATCCAGTCATGCAGCAGCAAAAAAAAAAAAAAAAAAAAAAAGATATAGAAAAGATATACACATACACCCTAAATGTATGCTAAGGGTGGAATAAAATAAAAATATTCACCTGAAGAAAAAATCTGATTAAGAAGTGTTATTGGTGGATAGTAGGACTGGCTTGCTGTATGAGCTTGACTCCATAAACTCTGAAATTCTAAGAGCATAATCATGCCTCTGGCTAGAGATTTAGTTTGCTCACCCTGGAGGGGGAGGAGGAAACATACGCAAACACACAAACATGCACGCACACAACAGATGCACACACAGACATGACTAGCTCCGAGTCCAAATTCTGACCTTTAAAAGAAAAGCCTAGAGGGAGGTCCATAGAAAGCAACATCAGAAAACAATGTCATTTCACAGATGCTTCTATGTATGTCTCAAGAAATCCTTACTTATTCAGAAATTCTAGTTAATTCAATGTTCAAATATAATTTAACATGATTTTACAATGAACACTGATTTCTTTGTAATTTTGAGTTTCGATAAAATTTGATTCTGCGAAGAAAGAAAACCCAATGGAGTGAAATATTGTCAAGGAAATTATGGATAGGTCTTGTTTTTGCTGTCAATTTTAATTATCTTAATTAATCTGGGCTCTCCTGGCCTTGTCTTCTGGTTCTGCCATTAATCAGTGATTTAACCTTACGCGAGTCATTCTTTCTTTTGTCCTTACTAATGATGAAGTTGAACTAGAAAGCCTTCAAAGTTTCCTTTCAGCTCCAATAATATTTGTGTTTCTGAAGTATGGATTAAAATTTAGTTATAATCTACTTACATATTAAATTTCCCTTGCCCCACCATACTAGCTACAGAAACAAAATCACTAATAAACTAAACATTAAAGATTTTAGTTAAGTTCGGGGAGGGAGGTAAATGGAAAATTAATACCTTAGTTGATTAAGTGTGGGTTTCACAATTGCCTATTTTTCTATTATTGCTAACAAGTCCAAAGTATAGTGCCCGGTTATAGCCAAATTGCCTTTAAGACCACTTTTGGATCTTTAAAAGTTTTAACAAGTACTTAACTCTTCCATTTTAAAATTGCTTGCTTCAGAAATTTTTATAGAATAACTAATAGGAATGGGTTTTCAAAGGAAAGTAGATTTGTTTCTCTAAATCTGCATATATTTCTTAGCCCTGTGGAGCCCAGGGGGCGTATGCCATGTTGTACAAGAGCCTCCTAGATTATATAACCCTGTTTCTGAGCACACCAACCCACCATGAATACTCTGTAATAGATGTGTGACAAGTGTTATTATTATCACCATTAAGTTATTCAGTTGGAGGTTATATTTTCATTGCTATGCAAATATGCTTAAACAATGACCTATTTGCAAATATGTATGTCTATAGCTACCAGAGTAGATAATACCAATATTACATTTCCTCTGACTTCAGCCAAGCATAAATGGAACAAATGGGTTTATTACTCCCCTCTGTTCAGCTCAAATCCGAGATTTAAATTTGAATAGTCCTAAATAGCTCTCTACACTCAGGTAGCACTCCCTTGACCATCTGCCAATATGCACGTTTCCTAATATAGAACACTGTTCCCGCAGGCAAATTCATTTCCGCAATTTTCTAGAAGCTACAGAAAAGCTCAGCATCGGCACAGGCTCAGACCTTAGAAATGGTAAACACCTCAAACAATGAAAATCATCCATTTCCTTGAAAAATTAAAATACAATTTGGCATGCATACTTTCTCTGGGCATAACCTTCCCTTCATAACATTCTTGGTGGTTGACTAGTTATTTATTTGAATCATTTAGGAGCTATTTGAAGACAGATGAGCTTAAATCACATCTTTAAACAAAGCAAAATAGATTTAGACTTCCACAAACATCTGTTAATTTTTCATACACACTGAATCCATTAAGATAATTCACCTTATGGAATCACTCACAACAAGGAGCTCCTTCCAAAACACGCAAGAAAGGAATATTCAGTTATGCAAATGATTTCCATTTAAACTGTGTTCAGTGAACAACAGGAAGTGTAGTGATTCAAACTGTATGTTAATCACCTTCACATCTACTGAGCTCTAGGGAAGCCAAGGCCCACAAGGTCAAAATTTCAGCAAGATTCTAGAATTGCAGCATCCTGAGGGTGGAAGCCTTGTCGGATCGTCCATTTAAGAGTGAACCAAATGGTTCTCTGGGCTACTAGGAGTTTCCACTACTTGAATTTCACTTCATGGGTGACTATTTCCTCTGCTGATATATTAAGATGATTGGAGGTAGTGAAGGGATGCCTGGTGAGCTTCCTCAAACTGCTCAACTTGGACCAAATAAAGAAGTGGTTGTAAAACACCTTGCAACTGTGGCTAAAGCTGCCTTTGGTCTTTGGTAACCGAGAGGGAGATGCTGCTGCAACGTGGCAAATCCCAGGAAACTCTGAGTAAAAAGAAATCATCCCTAACTTCTCGTGAGGCTTGAGAGTCCGTTGAGCATAGCCAAGGAGAAGATTCTGCAACTGAAAACTTGGGCCAGGGGTCCCACCGAATTTGGGACATCTACAAAGGCTCTGATGTGCCTAGAGGAGCAAATGCTGGCACAGAGCCGTCCTTCAGATATCTCAAAGAGTGGTTTTAATGAGTTTGCCAAAAAAAAAAAAAAAAAAAAAAAAGGTATTTCTACCATTCCTTCACTCTCCCATGGGCTTTTTATTTAGAGTAAGTTTTTTTGTTGTTCTTATTTTGTTTTTGTTTTTTGTTTTTTTTTGGTTTGTTTTGTTTTTTATTTATGAGAGAGGCAGAGATGGAGGGAGAAGCAGGTTCCCTAGGGAACAAGGAGCCTGATGTGGAACTGGACCCCAGGACTCCAGGGTGGACCCCAGGACCCCAGTCCATCACAACCTGGGCTGAAGGCAGCTGCTTCACTGAGCCACTGAGCCACCCTAAGGGCAGTTTTTAAGTATTGAGAACTAACTTCTGGGCTAGAAACTGTACTAAACAGCAGGTAATTTCACTTAACATTCAGGATGATACTGAAGATAGGAAATATTATATTCATTCAACATTTGAGGAATTTTGGGGTTAGGGATTTTAAATTATTTATACCAAAAGCAAGGACAGAACTAGGATTTGAAATTGAGCCCTGGACTGAATGACTTCCAAAGGCCATGTAGACAACAATATGCTACTCTATGCTCTGCATTGCATTAGTTAGGATCACCCTGACTTCTAAGGCCATAGGGTTTTTCCACCCCTAGGCATAATTTGAAGGGTGAGTTTAGAGTTCAAAACTCACTTGCCTGAATTTTTTCTCAAAAGATTCTAATTCCATGGGTCCGGGAGCCAGGCAGGTATAGTTTTTAGAAGTCCCATCCCCCACCTCCAGTTGATTTTGATGCATACTTTCCAACAAGAATCACTGATCATATGACTTAGTGATTCTATGACACAGAGAATCCATATATGCATTCTCAGACATTTTGGGTGTTATATGAGAAATTTTTAAAAATTATTCTCAAAGTTAATTCTGGATCTGGATAACCAAGCCCTGCCAGCACACTTTATTCCCCTCTGTTTGTTTCAGCTTTGCATTTGTAGTCCCTCATTTATTCATTCAACAAATATGTATAAGTTCCTAATATGTATTATTCAGTGAACACTCATAAATAAGATGATAAGCAAAAAAAAAAAAAAAAGATGATAAGCACTTTTCCTCATTTATAAAATGGTGTTAAAAATAGTGACAACCAGGACGCCTGGGTGGCTCAGTGGTTTTGTACCTGCCTTCAGCCCAGGTTGTGATCCTGGAGACCCTGGATCAAGACCCACGTCAGGCTCCCTGCATGGAACCTGCCTCTCTCTCTCTCTCTGCTTCTCTCTCTGTCTGTGTCTCTGCCTCTCTGTCTCTCTGTATCTCTCATGAATGGATAAATAAAATCTTAAAAAAAAAAAAAAGGAAAAAAATAGTGACAACCTCACTGGGTTGCTGTAAAATCCAATGCAATAATACATATAAAGTGCTTAGAGAAGGGTCTAGCATAGAATACTCAGTGAATGTTATATATGATGTTGTCACTGCTCTTTTTCATTTTTTCAAGTAAAGAAAAATTTTAATTTCATATAGTTCTACGTGCTATGGACAAAACCAAAGCAGGGTAACATGATAAGTAGCAGCAGGTGTTGAGAGTAAGATGGTAAGAGGACGGTACTGGTTGTTGGTCTGAGAGATATTCTTCACTTTAGTGATATTTAATAAGTGGCCTGAAGGAAGTGATGGAACCAGCCACATGGCCATGTAGGGAGGAACATTCTAGGTCAAGGAAGGGGCCAGTGCAAACATTCATTCTTTTCCAGAAATTAACTAAGGTATTCATATCCATAGCTACAGGTGGTCATGTAAGAGACAGAATGTAACTATCAATGGAATATTTTTCAAAAGGCTAAGGATCTTATGGGATGAATTATGCCCCACTCCCTATTCATATGTTGAAGTCCTAACCCCCCCAGGACCTCAGAATGGGACTGTGTCTCAAGACAGGGTCTTGACAGAGGTAATTAAGTTCAAATGAGGTCATTAGGATGGACCTTTATGCAATACGCCTGGAGATTTGGACACAGACATGTAAGAAGGAAGACGGCATGAAGACACAGGGGGGAGATGGCCATCTATCAGTCAAAGAGAGTGGCCTAGAACAGACCTTCCCCCATGGATCTCAGAAGAAACCAACCCTGCCAACACTTTGATCTCAGACACTCAGCCTTCAGAACTGTAAGACAATTAAATTCTGTTGGGTAAGCCACCCAGTCTGTGGTACTTTGTTGTGGTGGCCCTAGCAAACTGATACAGACCACATTCTCAAGAATAAAAAGGGATTTTTCCCTTTAGATGGGTTTATTTATTATTCGAATTTAAAGGTTCATTCTGAAAAGGTTTAGAAATATTCAAAGGGATAGCAAAGCTTAATTCAGGTTAGGTCTCCCAGGACTTTTGTCAAGGGGGTTGGTCAAATAGGAAGAAGTCCAAAAGCAAACGAGTTCTCTAGGAGGTGTCTGGACTAGTTGAACCTTGGGTGACATCTTCCAAAGCATCCTGACCAACACAGGATTGTTAACTTTTCTTACAAATGGATTTAATAGCAGGAATTAAGATTCTAGGGAAAGAATACAGAATGGTCATCTGATAAACTACCAAGCACTTTAATTCTCATTACCATCATGAGGTTCCCAAGTCTTCTGGTTGGGGGCAACATGCTCAAAGTCAGACTACATCTGAGTCTTACCTGCAGATTGTGTACTCAGTGGGAATTACCCAAGAATCATGTCTAAAAGTAAAAGGTAACAGGGTTGTAATGAAGAAGAGCTTGGTGACTAGACTTTTCTTTTACCCTTAGAAGTTCCTGGCCAGCCAGAGACAGTTGGTGCTGAGAAAACTGAGCCACGTTGTATTCATCAGGATTAGAGAGACAAAGGTAGTAAGAGGAACAGTTGTAAGAGATGAAATCATTGAGGGGTAGGGATCAGCAAAGGGAAGTGAGGACTGAAGCCAGATCTAAATCCTCCCTCTCAGAAGGTCTGCATGGGTATCCCCTTAAAGGATGACAAAGCACACCCTATTTCATAGAATATGAGTGCTTAAAGGGGGGGAACTACCCCTGAAAATAGACACACTGGAAGGCATAGACTTGACTGCAATTGAATGAAGTGATGCTCAAGCAACTAGGAAGAAAAAACGCATTTCCACCAAGAATAAGATGCACCAGCAGGCAAGGTTGCCATGACATTTCAAAGTCCTTGTTGCACCAGATTCTCAGCTGTAAATTGAAATGGAGCCATAATCAGGTGACATTCAGACTCGGGCATGTTATAGTTAAATAAATTTTTGAACCAATGGTTTTATTAAGTTTCTCTCCACAAAAGCCAGCACTTCTCTTCAATTCCTACCTTATTAGAAAGGTTAAATGTCCAGCTTCCTTTACCTGTTTATAAATGATAATACAATGATTTAAGCCAAAATACTGGAAGCGTATCACTTACTAAAATATAATCAAGCCTCTTAAAGTGAATTGGTCACATGTAAGGAAAAAATGTAATTCCAGAACCACATACATGCTACGAAGACAATATAATTGGTTAAATTAGGGATAGAAAATAACTCAGGGGTTATCTACTTGCTTCTCCAGGACAAGGACCTTTAAGCAGAGACTAGAATGATGAGAAGAAAGCAGGCTTGATGAGATCCAAAAGGAAATCATTCCAATCAGAAGGAAGTGGAAGTGCATAGGCCCTAAGGTAGGAATGAACCTGACATAACTGAGTGATGATAATAAGCATTAATAAGCAATAAGACTGAAATGCAGTGTATGAAGGGGCAAACAGGGGAGATGAGATTGGAGAGTGAGTCAGGTTATTGACCAAGTAAGACCCTGTGGGATAAAGGAAGGAATCTGGGTCTTACTCTAGTTGCAATCAGAGACTCTTAAAGATTTTTAGCAGAAGGATGATATGATCTGATTTATCTTTCCCACAGACCCCAATGGCTGCTTTGAGGAGGACTGCAAAGGACACAACAAGACAATGTAGAAGGTAATTTCAAGCCAAATGATGAAGGTGGCTCAATTACAATTTGGTTAGTGGTGCTGGTGAGGTAAATTGTTGATGGGTTGACTAAAGGGTGTGAAGAAAAGATGAATTGTAGAAGAGTCAAAGAGGGATCCTAGGTGTAGGGCCTGAGGACAGTGATACCATTGATAGAGATGGGAAACCATGGGGAATAACAGATCTGATAGGAGGGACTACCAATAGTTAGTTCTGCTTTGTTCAAGTTAAATTTGAGATACCAAGTCGACTTCCACATAGAGATAGTGAATAGTAGTTTAATATATGAATCTTGGGCTCAGGTCAGAGTATTGAAATAAACCTACCTTTTTGGGTATCACTATCATAAATATGGCACATTTTAGAGACATAATATAGATGAGATCATGTAGGGTCTGATTGAGGATGCTGAGAGAAGCTCTGAGTTACTTCTGCATTTGGAGATCTGGTGAAGGGATGAAGCCAGCAAGGAAGGCGGAGAAGAAATGACAAATATAATAGGAATAAAACCAATGAAGAGGGCATAGTTAACCACTGCAACTGCTGCTCGGAATTCAAATTAAGTAAGAACAAAGAACTGACCTTTGGTTTGGAATTAATGGGAGTGGAAGGAGGTGGAGACTTTGAATGGAGAAGATGACTCATGAAGTTGTTCTTTGAATAGAGAACAACAAGATGGGCTTGAGGAGACTCTGAGGCCAAGAGAAAGATTATTTTCTAGTAGGATGATATTTATGAATATATGGTAAGCCAAATGAGAATAATCCAATGGAGAGAAGTTGATTGATTATATTAATTATGCTGGGCTAAGTTATTCTGCAATAAGAACTAGAAAACAAAATCTCCTTTGAATAGAATACAATTGAATTGCTCATTTTCAACCATAGTTTACTGGTGGAAGACGTACTGGGGTGAGGGTGCATTTCTCCGTTCGGGTTTTCTGTGGTCATTCAAAGGGTCTCCTGCCATCTCAACGTAAACCCTCTAAATTCTTTTAAGGGAGAGAGAGGTGCATGCAGGGGATTTGAGGGTAAGGTCTAGAAGTGGCATAGGTTACTTTTCCCCCACATCCTACCGGCCAGAACTCAGTCATAAGGCTCCACTAACATAATGAGAGAATGAGAATAATGAGAATACGATCTTCCTATGTAATCAGCAGCAAAATGAATTGGCTTTGATAAACACCTCTCATTGTCACTGCAAGTGTCCTACTTTGTGGTTTCCAAATATTCATTTCATTCTTTCTCACAGACACAGAACATGCTCACCCTTTCCTCAAGGAGGCAACCCAGAGATCCAATCTTCCTGAAACTAGCTCCAAGACCAGGATTTCTCGGTGACCTCTCCATTTCTGATGTGGCTTTCATTGCACAATAGTCTATGAGCTAAAAAGACAAGTTACCTTCCTCCACTTTCGCCTACAGTGTGCAGTGGTGGGACAGAGAAGGATCACCAGGTAGAGACTTCCAGTTAGAAAAAGGAAAATTGGGCAGCCCTGGTGGCTCAGCGGTTAAGCACCACCTTCAGCCCAGGGAGTGATCCTGGAGACTCAGGATCGAGTCCCACATCGGGCTCCCTGTGTGGAGCCTGTTTCTCCCTCTGCCTGTGTCTCTGCCTCTCTCTCTCTCTCTCTGTGTCTCTAATGAATAAATAAATAAAATCTTAAAAAAAAAAAAGGAAAATTGGGAGATGGTTAGTAGGCCACTGGTTGGTAGCAACTCTGAAATACCATTGAACTGACTTTGTGAAGGTCTACTGTGAAAGAAGTGAATAGACCCCAGTTCTCTCTAAAGGAGAAATTCACTTCCCCTGTGTTCCTCATTATTCTGGATTTCACTTGAGGACATTCTTCCTGAATTTTTAAAATTTTTTAAAATTTATTTATTCATGAGAGACACAGAAAGAAAGGCAGAGACACAGGCAGAGGGAGAAGCAGGTTCCATGCAGGGAGCCCAACACAGGACTTGATCCCATGTCTCCAGGATCTCTCCCTGGACTGAAGGCAGCGCTAAACTGTTCAGTCACCCAGGTTGCCCATTCTTCCTGATTTTTAAGCCCATGTTGACCACATTTAATGTGGGTGTTGGAGAGTGTGCGCTTGTCAAGAACTGCACAGCTCACGTGGCCCACATCCTGCATGAGGGCTATTCTAAGGCTCCCTGAACACTTAGGTTTTCTTTTAGGCAGGTTCAAGAATCCTTTGGCAGCAAACTCCCCCAAATAATCATTATACTTCTGATTGCCTTATTTCTAGTAAGATCCATGAGCTGTTAATTATATTCAAGGTAATTGTGTAGGTTTGGATCACAGATTTCTCTATTTGTTTGCTTCCTCACTCCACCTTCTTTCCTTCCTCTCTCTCCACCTTGAGACTGTTAGGCTTGAGTAAACAGGCCATTTCTTTCTTTCATTTTTTTTTAAAGATTTTATTTATTTGAGACAGAGAGAGAGCAAACGTGGGCAAGGGGAGAGGCACAGAGTGAAGCAAATTCTGCACTGAGCAGGGAACTTAACTTGGGGCTTGATCCCAGAACCCTGGGATCTTAACCTGAGCCGAAGGCAGATGCTTAACCGACGGAGCCATCCAGGTGCCCCTAGATGGGCCATTTCTTTGACTCAAAGCTGATCTCTGCTTTAAAGCAGAGTCACTCCATTCAACTAAGAATTCTCACTGCATCTTCATCTCCCAAAGCCTTTTAAAATTGCATCTCTTCCTTTTCTACTTATGTAGGACCCTGGCTTTGTAGGCCTTATTCCCTTTCATTTTAGCATATAACTGTCCCATTCTTTCCTGAGCTCATCTCTTTTTTGCACCACATTTTATTGATTATAAGATGCTCATTCATTTCTCATTTTAATCACTTTGAGACCAGCTACATGTCATAATTGATGCAAAAAGTAATTATGGGAGAGTTTATCAAATTTATTTTTCCCTTTCTGAGTAGTATGTTAAAAAAGGTGTGTCTTACAATCTATAGAATAACATAGTCTATGAACTATAGAAATAACTCGCAAAGTGTAGTTAATAATAACCAACATAAACATCTTAACATTATTATTCAATCCCTTCCTTAAGAACGTATGCTCAGCATGTAGGTAGCTTTTCAAGTGACTACAGGTTTTACCTGAGTTTTGCCACCACATATGTGGGTCTCCCGCCATCTAGATTTCTATTCTTATTTTCTCAACTCCTGCCACTCAACTGCTAAGCAAACATCCTGGTACCACTCCCTAGGCAGGCACAGTACTTTTCCCTGCCACCTCTGAGAAAACGCTAAACATACACACGCTTGCAGTTTGTTTTGGCCTTTTGCTCCTCCTCCCTTCCCATGAGAACAGTATATCTCAAGTAAATCTGACCCTTCGGTCTAAGTCCCATGATACAACATACAGGGCAGAGCTGAGCAGATGAGAAATATCATGAAGTCCAAAAGATACTAGGTTTAGGTGATTTTATAGATGATTTCTATTAACAATTTGAGGGATAAAAAAATTCTAGTCTTATATAAAACGCATCACAGAATATTGAGAAAAGAAAGCTACAAACTCATTTTATGAGGTTAATGTAGCATTGATATCAAAACTAGAGAAGACCATCACAAGAAAAAAATTTAAATATTAATATTTAATATATTAAATATAAAAAATTTAATATCACTTAAAAATATACAGGCAAAATTTTAAACACATATAAGTATAATAAATTAAATGTCTGTTAAACATATAATAACTGAAATGGGTTAATCTCAGGAAAGCAAAGATAATTCTTTGCTTCAGAAAATCAGAAAATCTATTACTATGATCATCAGAATAACGTATTAAGGAAAAAAAATAATCATCTCAATCAATAATCACTGAATTCTACTCCTAAAACCAATATTACACTATATGTCAACTAACTAGAATTTAAGTAAAAACTTAGAAAAAAGGAAAAATCACCTGACAAAAACAATTTCATGAAGAAAACTTCTAAACAAACTAAGAAATAAGGAAAATATTTTTCTTAATAAAAGTTATACATGAAAGGAATTACACTAAATCTCTTTCCTTACAACCAAACATTAAAGGAGTTTCTTAGAGAGCCGCCTAGATGGCTTAGTGGTTGAGCATCCACCTTTGGCTCAGGTCGTGATCCCAGAGTCCTGGGATAGAGGCCTGCATCAGGATCCCTGCAGGGAACCTGCTTCTCCCTCTGCTTCTCTCAGTGTGTCTCTCATGGATGAATAAATAAAATCTTAAAAAAAAAAAAAAAAAGAATGTCTTAGAACTAAAGTGCAAAACATGGATACAACTAAGATCATTTACATTCAGCAATGTACCAAGCCCTAGCCAAGATGAAGAAGTAAGATATAAGAATTGAGAAGTAATAGAAATTATATGTCCAGATTTGCAAACAATATAATTATAAAAAAATTCCTAAATAACATGCCAACAATTTATCAGAACTAAGGTAATTCAGCAAGGTTTCTCAATGAACTTCAGCAAGAACAATGAGCAGCCTTTCTTACATGGCTAATAATCAAATAGAAAATGTAATAGAAAGATACATGAAATACTTTGAAATATATGAAATAGTATCAACAAAAAAATTAAGGTATGAGAAATAAATCTAACAAAAGATTTTCAAGACCTTGAAGAAAATTATAAACCATTACTAAAAGGGGAAAAATTCAAAGAAACAGCCCCAAATAAATGAAGAAATATACCGTGTGCATGTATTGGAAGAATCAATATCCTAAAAATGTCAATTTATCCCCAGATCATTTATTTTTTTTGTATTTTTTTTCTTAAAGAGAGCACCTGTTCTAATTGCATAAGCTTCAGGCTTCAAAACAATGAAATTTCAATCATAATTTCGCAATGAGGCTTCAATCAAAATTTCTCAGGGCTTGTTGCTTTAAGCACTATGCTTTTGTGGAATATGGACAGTCCAGTGAACACTTCACATGGAAGATAAGAGATTGGAAGAAGGTAAGAAGGTTGCTGTATCTGATATCAGGAATCATTATTAAGTGACAGTAACTGACACAGTCTGCTATTGGCACAGAAAAAGATGGGGAGGCCACCCGAAGGGAATAAAAAGCACAGAAACAAACCCTTGCCTATATGATGACAGGATATTAGATTTCTATCACTGCTATCACAAATTACCACGAACTTGGTAGCTTACATGACGCAAACGTGTTTATGTTACATCTCCACAGTTTAGAAATCCCACATGGGTCTCATCAGACCCATAGAAATATGCCAGCAGGACTGTGCTTGTTTCTGGCATCTCTCATCAGCAATCCTGCCTTTTCCCACTTCTAGAAGCTGCCTACATTCCTTGACTTGTTCCCCCCATCTTCGTCTTCAAAGCCAGCCACATTGCTTCTCTCATCATTCTCTAGAGTCGTATCTCCTTCTGCCCTCCTCTTCCACGTTTGGGGATCCTGGTCATCACCCTGGGTCCACCTGGAGAATCCAGGATAATCTCCGTATTTTAAAGTCAGCTGATTAGCAACCTTAATTCCATCTGCAATACCAATTCCCTCTGGCCATGTTCTCTCACATGTTTACATGTTCTAATGATTTAGGGTGTGAACCTTTCTGAAGAACTGTTATTCTGTCTCCCACAGCATTAAAAAACAAACAACAAAAACAAACAAACAAAAAAAAACAATGGGCACTAGATGCATCTAGATTTAGTGAAGCCTGAAGCTTATGCAATTAGAACAGGTGCTCTCTTTAAGAAAAAGAATGCAAAAATATTTTGAAAGATTTATAGAAATATACGACTATGTGACCGCAGTGATAAATCTCTTTCTGGGGGCTTAGAAGGGTCTGGTAAAAGTGAAGATACCTAAAACTTATGTTGCATTAGCTCTGTAGTAATTCCGCCCCTGAGCAAAAGATGACTACTTAATACAAGTAAGCTGGAATCATTTGTTAGCTATATGGGCAAAATAAAAAAGAAATGCCCTACATCACCTCTACAAAAAGAAAAAAACAAAATCCCAGTCGAATAAAAAGTTAAATACAAAAACGAAACTTCAAAAACATTTAGATGAAAATATGGAAAAATTATTTTTTATAATCTTGGGAGAGGGAGGGATTTTTTAGGTACATATCCTAAAGGAAAAAAAGTGTGGGTTTTAGCCAGGTGAAAATTTAAATCTTGCATTAAAACTTGAAACTCTCTGGTTTCCCTTTGACTCCCACTCAGCTGTGTGTGTGTTCGGTCCTCGTCTCCCGCCGAGGTTGACCTCTCTGTGGCTGCGGGAGTGGAGGATTATGTGGATGCTGTCCTGCTAGAAGGAATAACTTTGGGGTTGGCTGTACAATGAAGGCAGATGGCCCCTTGCATAGGAGATGGACAGCCTGCATCCTCTCGGTGGAAGCAGCTCACATTCCAACCGTGTAATCACTGAGTGCTGGACACTGCGGGACAGCGTCCGCTCGACATAGCATGTCCTCCATGAAAGAATTGCCTTGACAGGTCTTGTGATAATCTTCCCAACCATGATATTTTTCCTTTGGGAAGAAAGGGGTTTGGACGTGCGTTGGGAAGCAGGGATGTTCCGAATTAGAGGGAAAATCAGCGTGAGAGGGAAGATGCTCATGGTCATCGATCTTTTCTTTTTTTTTTTTTTTTTTTTTTCCGATCTTTTCCACCAGGTTGCTCTACACTAAATTAAGAGTCTTCTGTAGTCACTTTATGTTCAAGTTGAAGCCTGCGTATAAACAGGCTCAAAAATTTATCTGTGTATAAACAGAAATGAATTTAAAATATAAAACACGGTCTCCAAAGATTCATACATTTGAAATCTCGTAAGGAATGCTGGAGCCAGATTTCAAGCCCGTGGAGTCACCTGCGTGCTTATGTCTATGCAGGTCCCGCGTCCCCGTCTTCAGCTCCTCTTCTGCTGCTATAACACCTTCCGTCACCTTTCCATCCATTGCCTGTGCCCTTCTGGATGCTGAGACTACACAGAGGACGAGCGGTGAGGACTGGTCCCCGATGGTCCTTTGACTGCCATTGCTTCCCAGGGCCAAAGGCACCAGGGAGCTCGAAGGCTGTCGCAGGCACGCTCTTGAAAAGACACAGCATGTCAACGGCCTCCAGCATCTCCTGCCCCAGCCAACTCCTCCGGCAGCGGCACAAGAGCTACTGTCACTTGAATTTCTCTGACGGAAGCGGGGAACGGCCAACTAGGTCTTCTTGCATCCGTGTCCTTGCACAATCAGTGCCACGTCTCCACCCCTCCAGCGTTGGGTCTGCTAGCTGTTCAAGCTACAGCAGCCAGCTTCAGTTCTTGCTAGGTTGGCTTTGTTGACCCTTTAATTCTCACAAACTAAACAGGAGTTAAGGAGGGAAGGACATGCATCTGGTATGTTCTGCTACTTTTTCTTTTCTCCAGGACTTTCTCTCTCTCTCTCTCTCTTTCTTGGTTCAGGAAACCAGCACTACAACCAGCAGGAAGTCGGTCAACACAGGGGCTCTTCCCGCCATGTCTTTCTCTTGCCAATTTCTAGGTTCTGGGGACAGTTCTCTCAATTCCCTTCGCTTTCCCTTTCTTATAGCATATAAATCCCATAGCGCCACTTCATTCATCCAACAAATATATCTTAGGCAACCTGCCAGGGCTTTCCAGTAGCTACTAGAGCTACAAAGGTGGATGGAACGTGGCTTCCTACCCAGTGGGAGCCTCTGATTCATGGACAGGACAGTGCAGAGATATTAACTGTGTACTGCCAGGCGGGCTGCGGGGGGAGCACAGGGGTGGAGGAGGTGACAACTCAGCTGGGTGTTACGTGAGTCGGAGACACCCAGCTAAGAAGGGACGAGGAACAGGAACAAACCAGGCTGAGGGCAGGCTATGCACTAAGGCAGGGCTTCTCAGGCTCAGAACTACCCACATTTGGGGCCAGATAATTCTTTCCTGCAGGGGAGGAGGGCTGTCCTGTGCACTGCACAATGTTTAACAGCATCGCTGGCTTCTATCCTTAGATGACAGCAGCATCCCCTTCCTCAGTTGTGGCAATCCTAAATATCTCCGGACAGCATCAAATGTTACCCCATGGGACAAAGCTGCCCCTCTCTGAGAACTACCGTGCAAAGCATGGAAGACCTGGACGCAGGTTGGCAGAGCTGGGGGTAAATCATGAGACAGAGAGCAGCTCGTGTCAGACGTGGGGAGGTATGCGTAAGCCAGATCCCCAAAGGCTTCTCAACTTCAGGAAATACTGTTTCCTCTGTTGGAACATGGAAAGAGTGAACGTTTCACCGGGGGAAGACGAGGCCGGCTAAGTCAGACCACATATGCAGAGAACGCAGCACAGAGCTTGCTGCACGTGAAGAGATTTGTTCCCTTTCTCCTGCTCGGCCCCACTGTCCGGCCTGTCCAGCATGGGAGTTCGGGGCTGCCCCGGAGGGCAGTGCGAGGGCAGAACGAGTGGTGGGCAGGGCCCCAGAGGCAGAAGCAATGAAGCCACGGGCAGAGCTGATGAATGAAGAGCTGGACCTGCTCCTATCAGGTGAACGGAAGCCTGAAATCTTCTAGACTTTGCCTTTACCCACTTCTGAGCTCATCTTTCCAGAACACCTGGCTCCCATGCGTTGGTCACACTTCTTTGCCTAATGTTCCTCTCAACCCGGCCAACAGCTACACTGCTCCTGACATGGACATACTAGGTCACGCAAAAGAGAGTAGACATTATAATAAATAGAAAATCTAAGAAAAAAATAAATAGAAAATCTGGCCTTGAGGACCTCTATATAAAGGATGGGGCGAGGGCACCCCTGCTCCTCCTGTAAGAAGAGCCTCCCTCCCCTAAGCCAACGGCTCAGGCCCCCCCAGCCCAGGCATCAGGGCTTCTCAGAGGCCTGCGCTGGGGATCTCCCTGTGCCCACCTGGGCTTGGGCTTCACGTCTCCAAGTGGCTCACAGCCCCCGACGCCCCCTCACCGCAGCCAGTGGTGTGCTGCTGCAGCATGGCTGGTTCGTGGGTTGGCTTGTTCCCTAACCGACGCCTCGGGTAGCTCGCAGGCAGGTGTCCTGTCTTTCGCAGGCGCTGACGGAAGTACTGTGCCCAGACTCAAGCTCCAGGGCAGCATCTGGACCCAGCATCTGGGGAAGGCGGCCCAGAACCCGCCCTCTCCACCCACCAGTGCTTGCAGGTGCATCACCTCGTAGCCGGCACACAGCTTGTTTTCGGTTCTTTGACTCAGATTTTTTGACCTCCGATATTAGTCTCCTCGGGCTGCTGTTAATATGCCATAAAAAAAAAAAAAAGACAACCCTGGGGACTCTAATCAACAGAAATGGATTCTCTTCCCACTCCAGAGGCCCAAGTCTGAAATCAGTATCACTGGCCCAAACCAAAGTGTTGGCAAGGCCAGGATCCATTTGGAGGCTCTAGAGGAGATTTTTCCAGATTCTGATGGCTGTGGGCATTGCTGAGCATTTTGTGGCTACGTGACCTCAGTCTCCGCCTCTGTGGCCACACTGCTTCCCCCTCTTCTGTGTGTTTATTATAAGGACACTTGTCATTAGACTTAGGACCTGGATAATCTAAGATTATCCTTTGATCTCAAGATCTTTAACTTACATCTGCAAAGACCCCTTTTCCAAAAAAAGGTCACATGTCTGTATTCTGGGGATTAGTCGCGGACATTTCTCTTTGGAGGCCATCTGTCAAACCACTATCCCATCCTTCAACCAAGATGCGTTGTTTAGAGACCCAGCTGGGTATGGTTACCTCCTCCAAGACTTTAGCCTGTTGGAATTCAGCTTTATATAGTTGGAATTAAACAGAGAATGTGGGTTCTTTTGAGCTCTGCATAGTTATATAACACGTGTTGTTTACAAGTACCTTTCTCTCCTCCAGCATGTTGCCGCGCAAAGACCTCTGTGCTCAGAGTTAAGTACATGAGGATAGAATCCCAGGTTTGCACCTTGAAAACAAGTTAGCTGTAGTTTCCTTATTTGTAATAGAGGGCCTTGGCCAAGTTCATGGGTTTCGTTACCTCATTACCCATATCTGTTTTCATTTGCTCTTCACAAAAAGCCTTCAAGGTGGAAGCTATTGCAATACTGATTCTTAGAAATCAGGGAACTGTGGTTTCCTATGATTAAGCAATTTGCCCATGATCACAACACAGGTCAGTCTAAGGCCAGGTCTGACTCCAAGATCTCTACTTCCCACTAAACCACGCTACCAGTCTCTCTTCCACCGTGTCTGAGACAGGAAGTTCTCCATTTTATCCTAAATTATTCAAATATAGGATTTCAGTAGAGATCCAGATTCAAAATACTACACACACACACACACACACACAGAAGATTTGTTCTCTATTCACAGAAGATTCTATGAATAATTAAAAATCAGTTTTCATCTGCTTTACACTACGTGCTGTCAGGGCCCTGAACAGGGGGCCTATGTCAGTCAGCATTCTTCAGAGGCTGGGCTGCCATTTCATGACTGTTTTCAGTAAAACAAACTCATCGTCAAGTAAGCTAGGTTTGGTATAAAAGTTTCTGCAAAGCAAAAATCACTTCTCCCGGATTGTCAACCCAACCTCAACAGGGTAGTGATCCTGCCATGGCTATTTTCTTGCCAGTGTTGGCTTTTATCCTGATTCGGTGGTTTGCAGACAAATAGCCAACTCTAGTTGAAGGCCAAACCAGCAGTACGAGAAGAAAAAGGAGAGCAATAAAAACTATAGATTGAAAAGGAAGCTCCCCTCATCTGGTAAATAGGCATTTCCTCCAAGGAACGTATATTTTGAAATATTTGGTCCTCCTTATTACATTTGCAAAGTAATAATCCATCCTATATTTTCCTTAATTGCAGACCCAGGTAAACGCCAGTCAGATTTTGATTGGAAGTTCATTGGCATTTTCATTCTGAGTTAATGTAGAGCTCCAAGTCCTGGCACCAAGATCTAGTACTGTCCTAGATGCGAACATATCAAGTGAGGATGTTAAGGATGAGAAAGTCAGAATACTGGGGAGTGGGAAGGGGTTAGAGAGGGGAGGAAGGGGTAGGAAGAGAACATCTCCCGTTCCCTCTAGAGGCCAGAGTGGTGACCCCTCACATCTGGGGCTCACAGATAGAAAACCACCATATTAGGCAGAATGGATGTATCCTGGAGCCTACTGATGGCTCATGCCAACCGCAGGATTTATGGGCTCTCAGGAAGAAGCTTGGGACCACCCAAAGACAAAGCTACTCTGTCACTGAGAAACGACAGGTTACACCTTCAGTTTTATCAAGAAACTGACGAGACCAAGGTTATGGGACCAACCTACACAGAGATCATTTAGCTCTGACTTCACCCATGGCCACGGGTTCACCCTTAGTGTCCTAGACCAGGCACGTGGGATCACCCAGCTTCCTGGGCACAATGACCATCATTGTACCTAAACACACACGGCGCACCCCTTCCCTCCTTCAAGCCTTTGCTTAATTAGCACTGTCCCAATAACGCGTGTGCCAATCACTCTATTTTAAATGACACGCCCTCCCCACCCCCCAGCAAGGCACACTTGATGTTTTTTAATCATTTTTCTCTTTTATCTGTAGTAACGGCCAGCTTCTAATAAGCCCTGGAGTTTATGCATATATTCTATTGTCTTTTCTATTTTCTCTCTTCCTTGGTAGAATGTAAGATCCATAAGATCCACCAGGACAGGGATCTTGGTTGGTTTCATTCATAATGGAATCTAAGCACTTAGAACAGTGTCTGGCATGTTGTGAGATCTCAGGAAAATATTTAATGAATAAATGAGTGCAAACATCAGCACAAAATGGCAACTATTGAAGATCTTGACAGAGAGAGATGGAAAACGGTAGAATGGTGTTTAGAGGATGATCTTTTTGTTTGTTTAGGGTAAAATATCTTTTATTTGTTTATTTACTATCCTAGAAATGACCACCAGTAACTCTGGGGAACCAGATAAATAGGATGCAGAACATCAGGAAATGCTCCCCGGCGATACCAAGGCATATCCCACTTCTAGAGACTGCTTATTTAGAGCCCAAACCTTGGAGTTAGGTTCCAAGGCTCAGGCTCTGAGTCTACCACTTTCTTTACCTTGTGCATGATAATACTCTAGGCCTCAGTAAACTATAAAATGAAGGTAGTAATAATACCAGGTTTAAGTAAGATAACTCATGGAAAAACCTAGAACTCTGCCTAATAATTTCCATTGTCATTATATATTTAGATTAAATCCTAAAATAATTTTAGTTTATCTTGACTTGATAAACTTTCAGCTGATAAGAACATAACCATGTAACTACCAATAAGTAAAACCAACCACAACCACCTACCTATGTTCATAGTGATTTCTTAGAATCTTCCTAAATTATAGTCAGTCGGTTTCTGAAAATCTGTCCCACCAAGGTCCCAGTCAATTTCTCATCAATTAACTCATTCTATCACTTTGGTTTTCCTAGCTTCTAATGCTGCCTCAGGAAATCGAACTCAGATTAACTCCATCAGTTCTTCCATCTTAGATCAAGTAAGTAGGCTAGGCAGCCAAAATACTGCATCCAGATCTGAGTTGTGAGCCGTTGGGCTTACCCCTGGCCTAACCAGGTGATTCTCCTTGACCAAAGGACTTAAACATTCTCAATCATAAAACTTGAACATAGAATCCATCATTTATTTTCTTTGATATTATACAAGATATTTTCTCATTCATTCAGTGTTCACTGAGCACCGGTCTATGTGTTTATGTACCGACATTAATGCCAGGATAAAATAATTTAATATACAAAACCAAAATATATTGTGTAAATTATCCCCAGGACTTGCAATATATTCAATGACATATAATATATTTTCTAGCTTAGTCAATAGAAACTGGGTGACTGTACATCTTGCTACCTGTGAATCATAGTAATAAACTATCAAGGCAAAAGGCAGATATACCAATTCAGATCAATAGAGCTTAATGTTGCTGCAAACTTATTAAATGCCATGCCACCACTGCCTTTCTCATGAAGGATGAATTGCCTAAGGAATATTAATAAATTTCCAAAATGAAAAATCTTATATAAGGCCATACCTAACTGAGACATACATCATTCCTTTTACGATTCAGATTTTCAAATACATAAATGGGACAATAAATTTTGAGGGAAGCTATTCAACAGGCAGTGGCTTCAGTTCTTGCTGCTAGCATTCTCTGTCAGTGACAGTATCATCAACATGAGTCCAAAGAATTGAGCTCTGTTTTGATCTTCGGGAAAAATCCAATTCTAATACCACAAAAATGAATTACTCTTTCCTTTTACCATTACCGCTACCATTCGGTCATGGTAGATGCTTTATCTTTGGTTTGATGTGATTAAGTCACAATCCCTTGTTTTGCTATTACTCTCACACTTCTCAAATTGGATTTTTCTAAAGGACTTATTCTTTGTGAGATGTTAGCCGCAGCGACGTTGCTTGGTGCACAGAGAGCCTCACGAAAGTTGCTCCTTTCAGCACTCAGATGACATACGGTTGCGGGGACGAGATTGCAGAGGCAAATGACAGAGCCTGCTGGCTTGGAGGTAGAGGCATTTAATTATAGTTTTAGCTCAGAGTCTGAATTTCTTGGGGCACATCCAAGGCTTCTACCTCAGGGTGGGCATCTATAAAATAGGTAAAGCACGGCTCATCATCTATCTTCTCACAAGAAAATTATCACCCACATCAATTCCTGTTCAGGAACTCTGGCTCTGGCAAGGCCAGGGAGATGGGAACAACAATCTCTAAAACACACTTTGAGATCTGGTGGTGAAATTGGCCAAATTAAACCATCATGCATATTAAATATAGAGAAAAGGCAATGGAATTAAGACAAGAATAGCGACCTGCACCGTTTATCGAGCACATCTCAGATGCCAGGCATCCTGCAGGTGGCTTTACGTGCCTCATTGGAAACCCTCACTGCCATCTTGTAAAGTCGGTATTCATAGTCCCATCTTTTCACACCAAAGATCCAACTGAGATTTATGGGCGTCAAATAGTTTGGCCAAGCAACAGAGTCTGCAATTGAATTAAATCCAGCTTCACCTCGGATGCCTAGAAACAAGCTGTAGCTATGTAAACTGTCACGAGACTTAGAAGAATTTAGGGGGAACAGGTGGTCTTTCATACACTTTACAGGTATCTCAACATCTCCAGTGATGAGAAGTGCGTGTCCACCTGTCTGTGTGTAAAACACCGGCTCATACGCTCTTTTCTTCTCTTTTGTTTGTCATTTCCTAAATCACAGCAAATCTTTAGCCATCTTTGGGATTTTCCACAAAATGATGTGGCTTAGTCCACTGGCCTCGGCATGTCACTGCTGCTAATAGCTCATGTTGTACACACAACAGGGCTGTCTCTACCCTTCTGTGTCACTCTTCCAGAGTCTCTGGGAACCCTAACTCTCCCAAAGCAATGGGAATAGCCATATTTGAGGTCCTCATGTCCACATCTGATTTTTTTAACTTCTAATGAGAATTTACCATTGGAGGATGAACAATCCATGCTAAACCACCTGTCTGTTCAACACACTGCATTCCTTGCTATCTCTAGGACTTTGTCCGTGCTGTTTTCTCTACCTTAAATGTCTTTCCCTTCTATGTCTGATGCAATTGTATCAGTTGCCTTCATTCTTCATGGCCCAGGTCGGGTATCACAGCTTCTAGAAAGCTTTCTCTAAACTTCTGGGCAAAATTAATCCCTTTTCTGAGTTTCTACTAATATTTTATACTTTACTATGAACATTTAGCATCTTTTCTAATAGAATCAGTTGTGCTCATCTCTCCTATTGTAGCTCATCCCCGTATCCCTGCATCTAACACAGGGCTTGGAACATAACAGCAGCTCAAACCCATTCACTGGGTTGCATTGACAAATGAGCTTGTATTTGCAAATTTTTAGAAATTGGAAAGATGGTGTGCGGAGGATCATCCTGGATACATTGAAAATGTACCACCTTGGGAAGTAAATACTGAATTATATTTAACTTCCAACTTCTATGTAAGGATTTTCTGGAGATAAAAGTCCTTCTGAAGAGATTGAAGAAAGAGAAACAGATGACTGAGCTGAGTGGGAGCACGGACACAGGGAAAGCAGCGAGGCAAAGATGGATGTCCCATGGAAGCACGTTCGCTTAGGATCATTGTTCTTATCAGTCACCTTGACTACACATTTTGAAATGCTGGGCAGCTCACAAAATGTTTCTTAAAAGAATCATCTGATGCAAGAAGTATGATCCCTCTTTGATAACAAAGAACTGAGTCTCAGAAAATTGCTCAAAGGTCACATTGAAGATCATATAATTGGTTGGAGGCTAGATGAAACTAGGAGCTAGGTGAGGTTTGGGGCGGGGGGAGGTATTTTGTTTTGCTTTGTTTTATGCCACTCTGTGCTCCTTGCCTGAGAGCATATACTGTGTCAATCAACGACTTTCAATTGGCCCTTGTCCTCAGCTCACTCTTCTCCTTCATTATCCCTTTTTATCACTTTTTTCCAATTCCCCTCACTTTTCTCCCTGAAATCCCTGCACAGACTCTTTTAGATTGTCATTGTGAAGAAAGAGCACTGTAAACAATGCCAGGTGCTCTGCATTGCCTTAAATCATTAAACCCCCAGTCTGCAGCAGGAAAGTGACTATTGGCAGCAAATTGGTCTTTTCAGATACACCTGTTCATGCAGAGAAGTGTCACTCCTGGGAGAACCATCCTAAAATATTGACTGTTCTACTTTCAGAGTTCTCCAAGGTACTGCCATTTAATGCACTTGGAAAAAAAATGTGCTGTTTGCTAATAGTATTTCATGTCTACTGCTCTCTAGCTGCCCAAATTTCAAGTCAACAAAAGTATATTGAGCATCTAATACAGGTCACGCCCTGTTCTGAACACTGCGGATTCTCCAGGTTAAATGAAACATGGTACCTGCCATCACTTTGATCTTAAGAACAGTGATTTATAATACAATAACCAGGTAAAATGCAATAGGGTAAGGTGATGCATCACGGACTGAGCAGAAAGGTGCCACTACCTGTTAATGGCTTCCTTCGGCCCTTGCAAAGCCACTAACCTATCCAGGCACCCCTCTGCCTCTGCCAAGGCAACATCCATTCCTTTCTATTGTCCACAAAAGTTCATACCTTCATCCCCCCTCACCAATCTCCTACTAATAACCTCCATCCTGATGCTAAGCCAAAACCTTGTCCGTCACCTCTTAGAGAAAGTTTAAGAAGCCCCTTAATATTCCGAGCTCTCTTGCCCCATCTACTATGGGCACAGGCTAATGTGGACCCTCTCCCCTCTTTGTCTCTACTCCCACTGGCCCCTCATAACCTCTTGCTTCTCCAAGACCTCATCGCACCAAAGAGCCCCCACCTGTGCTAGCTAGCCAATATTGTCCACCGTCTCTGGGTCCTTGCTCTTAGCAGACAGATACACAAGTCTTTCTCATTCTCCCGATGTCCACATCAGAACCCTAATAGCCATCCTTGACTCTTCTCCCTTCCTCCGTGTCTAATCAGTCACCGTACATATAGGTCCAAACTCCTGAAGACCCCTTACGTCCCCCGCGGTCTGGGTTCATTGCCATTGCCTCAGTTCCAGCCCGAATCCTTCCTTACAATGGTCATTCCAGTAGCCTCCTGACTAGTTCTCTCTTGTTCTATTCTCTGTTCTCTCCAATCTAATGAACACCATGCTCCCAGAAAGCTTTCTAATATCTGCAACTACCCATGCTACCACTCTGCATAGCATCTTTTCATGGCTCCCTGGTGGCTGTGGAATAAAATTAGACTCTCTTACATAATGCACAATACTTTCCCGGATCTGCCTCCTACCTACCTGGCCAGCCATTCAGCCTCTCCCACTGGCATTCCAGCCTTCTTAAACTTGTTTCCTCCCACATCTTTATCCTTGTGTTCATCCCCACCCCCTCCCCCCCACACCTAAAACACATTGCCCCTCCCATATTCTAGTGTTGACAGGTCCTTTTCTTTCCAACTCCCTCAGGAAGATTTCTCTGATCCCCATGTTCTCGCACACACTGACAGTGTGGTCAATAATGTCAAGTGTTTACAGAAACCAGAAAAGGAGAGTAATTTTACCTGTTAAAATATTGTTTGTTTTAGAAACTTCATCTAAACGGATTTGTCTAAACAGTCCATGTATTATTTGGGGGTCTGCTTCTTTGGAAATCTAAATTATTACGATCTCACTCATTTTCCTTTTTTGATACGAAACTCCTGTTTTTTTTTTTTTTTGTTTTTTTGTTTTTTTGTTTTTTTTATAACCTAATTTTCATGTCAGGAGGAATTGCCTCGAAAATTCCAGTTGCAAAGCACAGCAGATGCAGACGGCTCTGGGAAAAGCATAGTCAAAGGCAGTTAATCATGAGTGCCCGCTTTTCAGTAAGCAAAGCCAGATGCTACCGTTGTAGGTCAGTGACAGGTAAAGTGCAAATAAAGTAAATTATCATATAAGCCACATCAGGTATCAAAGCTTTTATTCTTCATTCTTCAAGAGAGAACATGCACTTGTTTTCCATCAAGAGTGAATAAAGACATCACTCCTCCATCTGGATCATAAAAAGATCACCCACTTATAGATAATCAGTCCTTTGGTGGCCCCCGTCCTAAGGACAGGTTCTGACTGTTACAGAGATGAGCCAGTGATGGGGCACAGCAGAGCTTATGGCCTAGGGAATCCTTTGTCCTGGGTTCAGAGCCTTGGCTTGGCCACATGGCCCGAGCATGTTCCTTGACCTTTCAGTGCTCCAGCCTGCTCCTCTACAAGAGAGGATTCATAAAGATAATAAAATGTACCTCACAGAATTGCCACAAAGATTAAGTAACATATGCTAAATTGCTGACACCTGTTAAATGTCCAATAAGTGGCATTAACAGTTACCTCGGTGTTAAATGACAAAGTCTACAGAATCCATTTAGAGGAAAATGCTCTTCTTCCACAAGTTTTGCTCACATTTCACCCCCTCTCCTAAACTTTACCTCTAACCATTATTCTTTTCAACCACAGTATAGCTTCCTTTGGGACCACGGTTGAAAAAAGGTTTGGACTGATGCAGACAATATTACCACCAAGATTGATTGATTGATTGATTGATTCATTCATTCATTCATTCATTCATGAGAGACACAGAGAGAGAGGCAGAGACATAGGCAGAGGGGGTAGCAGGCTCCCTGTGGTTCCCTGTGAGGAACCCAATGCAGGTTTTGATCCCAGGACCCCGGGATCACAATCTGAGCTGAAGGCAGATGCCCAACCTCAGAGCCACCCAAGTGTCCCTACCACCAAGATCTTAATTCCAATATTTTTGCATTGATTTTAATTTCAAGAGGGAAATGTCAAGTACCTGACTCTATATTTCAGGAACAGATCCCTGTCCAAGATTTAGTTTGCCCCCTCAGTCTTCCTAGTAATAGCAGCTCCACAGCATACTGATGGTTCATGCCATCATACCGGGCACTTGGGTCACAGAGGAATCTCTCTACAAAAATTAATGTTGCCAGCCAGTGAATAAGGAAAAATGTCAACACTTGTCAGATCTAGGTCAGCAGAACTTATTCCAAAGTAATGTGGAAAAAAAAACCTACTCTGGTATTTATTTTGATCTGATCACTTGGAAGGAAGGAAGGAAGGAAGGAAGGAAGGAAGGAAGGAAGGAAGGAAGGAAGGAAGGAAGGAAGGAAGGAAGGGAGAGAGGAAGATAAGGGGAAGGAAAGGAAGGAAGGAAGGAAGAAAGGGGAGAGAAAGAGGAGAGAGGGAGAGGAAGGAATGAAGAAGGAGATTATTTCAATTTTGTGTTTTATAAAAATCTCACTTTTCCCTTATTTACACATCCATGCAAAAAATCTATCTCTAAGTAAAATATATGGACAAATATGGACAGATGCAGTCTGAGCTATGGATGAAGAGAAAGATACAGATAAACACTGTATAAACACGCACACACACAAATGTAGTATTGAAGATAGGACGAAGTCGGAGGCAACATTTTCTAGTTTCTTCTTGCAAGGATTTGAATGGCTTTTGAGCATGTGTAACCCATTCTGCTATGCTGTGTTTTGTATCTCCCGCTCTTTCGTTTTTCCCAAATTTGTTTCATGATGTTCTGTTGAGAAAGATTAGCCTAGGAGTTCATGAATTAAAGGAAAATAGCCAAAAGGGTGAGCAATGTTGTGTAGGAACCAGGAACTGGGTTCAATGTCTCACAAATATAACCCCACTTGATGCTCATGTAAGGGATCCTCTTGTTTTCCCCATTTCACAGATACCAAAGAAGAGACAGGAGACAGCTAGGCATAGGCACTCACCCCTTCACAGAACTGCCTCACCCTATAACATTCTTATCTCTAAATTTCGCAGCGTCAACTCTTACCTTTTCTCCTTAGCACTTATTTTCCATTGTTCCCCTAAAGAGTCTGAATGTTTTCCTGAGACCTTCCTAGAGTCTTCGGTTCTGTCCCATGGGTCTAGTTCTCTGTCGCTCGCATGCAAGGGCGTACACGCACACACAGACACACGGACACCTGTTTGACTACAGACTTAGAACTCCCCCGCTCGCTCAACAAACGCGTACTGAACACCTGCTCTGCTCCAAGCTCCATTCCAGACATGGAGGATACAAGAAACCTACAGGAAGCTTGCACTTTGCCCAGGTAACAGATATTAAAGAAACGTATCAAACAGAAAATCATCTGTTACAGTCACAACGAATGCTGGAGTAGAAGGCAGAGTGAAATGACAGACCCAAACATGGGGATCTAACCCAAAATTGAGAAAAAAAAATAAATATCATTTTTTATTAAGAACATATTGCACCGGTCCCCCTGTGGGCAGCTCCACTTGCTTCCTGATGGTGTGAACTAGTTCCCCTCCCCCGGCTTTCTCACTGCCTGAAGCAACTGTGCATCTTGGCACCATGATACCCAAACCAGACCAAAGTTTACAGAAATCTCAAAGATTTGAGGGTTTGACAAATGCTTGGATTCTGATTTTCGTGATGCCTCCTCTTATGCTAGTATTGTAACATACATATGGCATAGCTTCAATTTTTAACCTATGGATCTGAGTCTTTGGATTTGACATTCTATCTCAGGTATCTTCCTTTCTCTTGATTGCTCTAACTTGTTGAATACGCACTGTGCCAATGGACACAGGAAGGTTTTTGTTGTTATTTTACCTAGCTCTTCAGTATTTATCCTCTCAATCACAAAATGTATTTCGAATACCTACCATGTGCCAGGCATTGTGTTACCTACTGAATACACAGCTGGGGAAAAAAAAAAAAACAGGCATGACTTCAGCCTCACGGAGCTTATGGATTAGGCTGATTATTTGTTGCTATATGATTCCTTAAATGCTTCCTAAAATTTTTAGCATTGCCAAAGATGTAGCTGCTGCAGAAAATAACACTTCTGGCCCTGCGGAATTTTTTTTTTTTTTTTTTTTTTTGCCCCTGCAGAATTTAAGTTCTTGTGAGACAAGACCTAGCACACAGAACAATACATGACATTATATTGTTGGAAAAAAAAATGGACATTTTCCTGTCCAGGGGAGACTTCTTTGAGGAGATGAGGTTTGAAAAGTGCCTTGAAGAAAAAATAATCTTGGATAAGTGATGGGAAGAAGTCATCCGGGGTGGAAATGACAGAGGACCTTCTAAAAAGGTTGGAGAGAAGACAGCAAAGAGATAGGGTTATCTAGAATGCATGCTTACCCCTCCTCCCCCCAATAAAAAGGAAGGTAGGGAGTTAAGTGCTAAGATCAGTTATTGAGAATTGTTTAGACAGATAACATGAAGCTCTTCTTTTCCTGGTAAGTGAGGAGCTCTTGGATCCCTTTCTAGTTCTGTTTATGCTACAAAAATTATTTTTGAATGGTATCTGGATTTCAAGGACAGAAATAAGAGGCAGGGAGACAGATGAGAACATTGTTGATTTGATTTAGGTGTGATGATATCTGTACAAGCGTGTACCCAATGGCACCAGAAGAAATGAATCCAAGAGATAATATATAAGCCTGTGCTGAACGGAAGAATGCAAGGGATGAAGGAATGATGGACAGGAATATAGGCCAGGGAATGTGGGAGATGAGGGTGTGAAAGACAGACACGAAAGGATAGCAAAAGAGTCTTGGTTAAGCTGGAGTTTGTTGAATTTTATTTGGTGGTGGAAATTTTGCACGAAAACTTCCTGTGTTTGTTTAAAACCATGGTCCTGGTGCCTGGGCAAGAGTCCGACCTGGACCTCAGGAGGTCACGGAGCAGGAGGGATGCACAACTCTGAAAACAGATGAGCTCTATGGATGGAGGATGCAGAGACAAACCCAAACTTTCAGAAGCCAAAAAAAGTTAGCAGTAACTATCTACTAGAAACAACAAAAACAGAATAATTAGACTTCAGATGATAAGAATGCCCAATGCCACTGACATCAGACATTTATTATGCTCAGAAATTTCTTGTGAAAATGTAAATGCTAATTTGGGGGAAAAAAAATCCTCTTCATTAAGGGTTGCTCACATTCTAATTTTGTGGTTTCTAGAGAGGTCAACACTGTTGGCTTGGAAGAGGCCAGCTTCCATAATTACCTGACAAATGCTAATGATTTGTGGGAAAATGGTAAATTCCCCATAAAGACAATGAGAAGATGGAAGCTGATTTATTTCCAGCAGCTGCATAAATCATAAGAAAACTTGAAAGATTTCATTAATATCAGAAATGGCCCCCAGACAATTTAGTAAAGGTAGAGTTTTTTCCCCCAGATTCTTGTCACTATTAGCTCAAGGGCCCCTGCGTTAAAAGCTTTTGTGACAGATAACAAGCTTTTATTTCCAAGACTCTAGCAAATGACTTGTGATGCTGTCATGGAGTATGTTCCACATATACCAACGTATTTGCCAGTAAACTCTCAAGACTCCTGTTTCCCAATCACACGGAAAAACTCCACAAAAATATTTAAATTTTGAATTGCAATTTCACTTTGAAAAATACCAGACACGTAAAGGTATAATTGTAAAGATATAATCCATGCAATAATTTCTGACTGCAGACACCAGTTCTGATACTCAAAACCTTAAAAAAAAATGAAAATCAAAATGTGTTCCAAGTGTTAGTATTCAGTCTTAGTCTGGCTGCCTTGAGTGAAGCATATTTGAGTCCATACTATATACCTGCTTTGGGGGAGTTATTCCCAGTTGGAATATTAACCATGGTATTGCCAGTTCCTTAAGTGTCTCGCTCACTAGGCAATTTAGGGAGAAACAATGCCTTATAGTTTTAAAGTCTCACTCCATCATCGTGGCCTGACACGCTCTCACCTAGTTTCAGTGCCATTTTCCTTCTGAAATCATTCGTTTATTTACTAGAAGAAGCAGAAGAGGAGGAGAAAGGGAAGAAGGAGGGGGAGGGGAAGGGGAAGGAAGAGGGGGAGGAGAAGAGGAAGGAAGAGGGGAAGAAAGGGGGAGAGGGAAGAGGAGGGGAAGGAGGAGGGGGAGGGGAAGGGGGGAGGGGAAGGGGAAGGAGGAGGGGGGAGGGGAAGGGGGGAGGGGAAGGAGGAGGGGGAGGAGGAGAAGAAGGGGTGCCTGGCTGGCTCAGTTGGTAGAGGATGCAACTCTTGATCTTGGGGTCATGAGTTTGAGCCCCAAGTTGGGCATAGAGATCACTTAGAAAAAAAGAAAATCATTCATTCATCCATTCAACAACTATCTAAGGGTAAGTGCTGGGCAGACAGATCTGAACAAGAGAGAACAGGTCCTTGATCTCACGAAGGTTACACCTGTGAGTGTGAGTGTGTGTGTGTGTGCGCACGTGTGTGTGGAGGGCCAGGGTGAGGGGGTTTGGGGAAGAAAAGACAAACAAAAGAGAGACCAGGACAATCTCAGATATCAGCAAATGCTGTGAAGAAGGAAACAGAGAGTGAGCTGATGGAGGGTGAGGAGGGGATTTCTGAGCTCAGGTCCCGAGGGCCTACCTGGGGAGCGAGTCCACGGGGACGGTTGGAGGCAAGAGCAAGCTAGACCCATTGGGAGTGGGTTTTAAGCATAGCAGGAAGCCACCAAAGGGCTTTAGACAGGATATGATTTGCTCTGTATTTTTTTTTTAAACCCTGCTCACCCTGTGCAGAGAACGCACCGCAGGGTGGCAGGAGCAGAAGCAGGGAGACCAGTGCAGCCAGTTACTGGCGAGGACCTGAGGAGGGGGGACGGCCGCCTGAATTTGGGAGAAAACAGTGGGGATGGAGGTGAGCCGGCACGTTGAAAATGCAATTTAGGTTCCCCTGGGGTTGGCTGGACCAGCTGATGTCCTGAACGTGGGAGGTCAGGGGAAGGGCCAATTCACGGATGATGCCTACAGTTTTGGCTTCATCAGCTGGGAAGACTAAGAGGAATGGGGACTGTTTGGGGGCGTTGGAGCAGGAAACCAAGAGATCGCCCCCCAACTCCTTTCTTACCCGTTTCACCTTAAACACACCTTGCGGCCGGGTATGCCATGTTTTATTGTAACTTGCATTTTAATAGATTTTGGGTCCCTGGACAGGGTCCTGTTTTATTCACACCCCAGGGACTACCAAAGCATCTAGCACATAGTAGGTGCTCAAGATACACTTAGTCAAAAAGCCATGAATTGAAGTAAAACGCTTCAAGTCCAATTGCTTGTCTTTCTGGAAAAGTGGTGTTTGCATAATTGGGTATTTCCTTTCGCTTTGACTTACGAACTATTTTATTCACCCTGGAAAATACATACCATATAATAAAAAAAGAGCTATGACTGTGATTTAGATGCTCCATAATTAAAATAAACCCGTATTTATGCCTAAAGCAGGTCATCCTTTATGTAGAGAAGAAACCACATAAGTTGATTATAAACAAGAAAACTTCGAAGTCCCTACAGGGCTTGGGTTAGTCCCTCTAAATTTAGTAGGGTTTCCATACATATTTAATTAATAAATGGAATTGAAAGTGATAGGGTGTTTTACCTAAAAGCCTTCATCGGTCTATAAAAATGATATATGAGCAGAATACTTCAGAATAAACTGTTAAAATCTTGGGAGGATTTATATTTGCCATGTTGGAAAAAGAGCCATTGACATTTAAAGGCCCGAGTTAGGAACCAAAGAGTCTCCTCTCCCGTGAATTGAGCCCTGGAGAGGACCCTTTCCCGCCGCACAGCACGCGGGGTCGGTGCAGCGCTCCTTGCAGGTGACTTGCTGTGTCTGTGGTGGCTGCTTCCCTAAATCTCATACTTTTAGGAAAATGAAGTGTTTAAACCACAAAACCCCACGTGGTTCAGCCGACAGGTGTAAAAAGCAAGGCGATGCGGAAATAAAACATCGTCAGTTTTGGATTAATGGGGGGAGAAGTGTTGACACAGCACGCAGGCTCCAGGTCTTTTCCCCTTTCCTAAGCCACAGTGTTCTGCGAAATCTCCACCTACACACCCACGATCAAAAGGGTGCGGTGAGGGATGCAGGGACAGAGAGAGAGAGACCAGGGCTCGGATGGGGAAATAGGGCCGATGGGGCCTCCGTGGTGTGCAGCTGGACGCTGCCACTGCTGCAAGCATGACCTCTGCATTCCTGTCCATCCGGACCCGACGCACCTGTCACGGGGTGGAGGGTCGTTGGGGGGCGGGGGGGACACGGCAAAGACTGCCCAGAAAGAACAGCAGCACCGAAAAACAAAAGCATTATTTCCTGGGTCTTCGACTAAGCAATCTCCGTGGCACCCACACGGCCGCAGGTTTGCACTGGTTGTCGCCAAGTCCGCAGTCATCTCGTGGGGTGCGTGTGTTACCCTCCTCCCCCGCTTTTGGCAGAAGAAAAGGGCAGTTCAAAAAAAAAAAAGGATCGAGAAACTATAAGAGGATCAAAGCCGTATTTCTAGTGAGAAGCAGGCCAGGATCCAAACCCGGCTACGCTGCATTGGGACCACGCCCTGAACTAGGCAGGGGTGCGGGAACAGGCGACGTCGGGGCGGGCACGAGGCAGCGTGGAAGCCACTCTCAGCCGCACCTGTTGCCGGGGCGGGAGAAAGACTCGCTGTCACCCACAACGTGGCCCCGTCCTGAGCAGAAGTGCTCAGCCTCGCCGTCCTTCGCGGATCTGTTCCGCGAGTTCCCTCCCCCGGCCCTGCTGTCCTCCGGACGGACCTGGGGGTGTTGGGAGAAAGGAACCTCAGGCGACCCAGCTGCCTGATCCCGTGGGCAGGGCCCCCCAACCCCGGGCGGCCCAGGCGAGTAGAGGGCCCCAAGGAGGCGGTAGGCGAGCAGGTGCCCGGGCTCCCCAGCCCCTCGGCCCCCCGCGTCTGCAGCCTGGAGCCTGGAGCCTGGAGCCTGGAGCCTGGAGCAGTCGCGCACACACACCTGCGCCAGGGTCGTTCCTGCAGCCTGGCGTCCGGGAAGCCCCCGCGCCCCACCCTCGGGTGCTCTGCGGTCGGGGCCGAGGGACCTCCGGGCGCCCTGGGGTTCGTGCTACGCTGTTCTGCGAGGTGCAAGCCTGTTGGGTGAACCTGAAGGATGAGAGTAAGCGGACGAGCGGGTTCTCCGGGCCAAGGATGGAGAAGGGGGAAGGGGCCGGGATTCGCAAGGAAGGGACGATTCTAGAAGCAGGAAAGGTGCGCTCGACGACCAGAGGCTGAGGGGTCGGTGACGTCACATGGACACCTGTGCTCACTGAGCAGCTGCGTGTGGCCGCCTTATCCCCCGTCGCCCAGTGTCCGGCGGCACCTGTTCCACCGACGGGGACACGGAGGTTGTCACACACTCCGTTACCTCGACCAGTGGCCGTGGGGCAAACCGAAGGCCCTCAGATGTTCAAACTCAAAGCTGAATGTGTCGCGATTCTGCGCTGCTTCCGGGACGCCGGAGGGGGCCCCGTGTCCCATGGCCCGGGCGTAAACTGAGGCACCCAGGGGCTGTCTCTTCTCGGGGTGGCCGGCTTTGCACGTGTCCTCGGCTGGGAAAGTCTCCCTTGGTCAGTCCCTCACTTGTCCTTCAAGTTTCAGTTAAAAATCAGCTCATCCGGGGCACCTGGGGGGCTCAGCGGTTGAGCATCTGCCTTGGGCTCAGGCCGTGACCCCAGGGTCCCGGGTTTGAGTCCTGCATCAGGCTCTCCCTGCAGGGAGCTGCTTCTCCCTCTGCCTGGGTCTCTGCCTCTCTCTGTCTGTGTCTCTATGAATAAATAAGTAAAATCTTAAATTAAGGCAAAACCAACAACCCGGCTCATCCAGAAGTGAAGCACGGAGAAGGGGAGGAGAGCCGGGAGAGCCGGAGCCCCCGAAGTGGATGCCCCCCCGCCCCCCGGCAGCCCGTGGAGGCCGGGCCGCTGGTCTCCTGGGCACCGGCGCTGCGCTGAGCCCCGGCCTCCGCGTGGGGACGAGGCCGGTGGAAAAGCGCGCCCGGCCCGGCTGCAGCCCTGTGGAGCCACCTGCCCGCCCCCCGCGGGGCCAGAGCCCACTCCCCGCGCCTGCTCGGCCTGCTCTGCCTGCGGGCCGGGAGCCCCGAGCACATCCTGGGCCTGCTCGCTCCCCCTTGGGCCGTGGCCACAGGTGGGGGCCAGGGCTCCGCTGGTGTCTCAGGGACAGTCCCACCACCTCTGCGGCCACGGCGCGCAGGTGTCAGCGGCCTCCCAGCCTCCCTACCGGTGTCTTGGCCACTGACCCCCCCCCGCCCCGGGGGCTAGGCCCGTGTCACAGTTTTTAGGGTAAGTCGAGGAACAGGACACAAAGGGCGGGATTGTCAGCGAGGAGTGCGCTGGGGGCAGAGGCGGGGAGCAGGACGGAAGCCGTGCGAGCGGCTGTCCTCGGCCACCGGGAACCGCCTGCAGCAGAAGCACTTTGTGCCAGCCGCCCCCGAGGATGGGCCGCAGCCCGGCCGTCCTTCGGGGACCTTCCCCGTGACACATCCCCACCAGCAGTGTCGCGTCCAGCCCTCGTATTGTCCCCGGACGGCCGTGGATTGCAGGCCCCGCGGCAGGGCTACAGAGCGGTGCCCCAGGCCCCCGGGGAGCCTCCCTTCCAGCCCGGGGAAAGCCCGCGTTCTTGGGACTCCTAACTCCTCTGGGGCGCCTGGAGCGCTTGGGGGCTCAGCGATTGAGCATCGGCCCAGGGCGTGACCCCGGGGGCCCGGGATCGAGTCCCGCTCCGGCCCGCAGGGAGCCTGCCTCGCCCGCGCCCTTGGCCTGCGTCTGCGTGTCCCTCGTGAATAAATACAATCTTTTTTAACCAGCCCTCCCCCCGACACACACACACCCCAAGACTCTGCGCTTCTCACTTGAGTCTCGGAAGGGGCCTGGGGCCTGCAAGAACGAGTGTTTGTCTGCCGTCCTGACCGGGAGGGACAGGGCCCTGGACGTGCGTGTCCGCGGACGGAATCCTGTCCCTTCGGTGCCACCCGGACGTCAAAGGGACAGCTCTCACGCGCCGCCGTGGCCTCTCCTTCAGACAACGCGGGCTGACGCGTCCTTGTCGCGGTAGGTAAGGAGACGGACGGCCAACCGCCGGATGGGGCGGGCGGACCACGGACGGATGAGAACGACGGTGACCGACCGGGCCCCTGGGTGTGGCCGCGGGAGCCGAGACCTGCTGTGGCGTCCCCGGGGCCGCTGGGATGTCCCTGTCCCGGCCACGGCTCACGGGCCTGCTGTCCCCAACGCCGGCGGGTCTGCGGCCTCTGGGCCGGGGTGCAGGGCAGCCTGCGGCCGCTCCCCCAGGAGGCCAGGCCGGGCGCACCGGGCGGGCCCAGCTCCCCGAGGCCACTGCCCCGAGCCTGCCGAGGGCCCCGGGCTCCCTGCTCCGCGCCGGACCCGCCTCCGGAGGGGCCAACCCGGCCACGGGCACCTTGGCGAGGCTCCATCCGACGGATCTCTTCCCACCCGAGGAATGTTGCTTACGGGGAGAGGAGAAGCCAACCGGGGGACACAGGCCGTGTGGGGACAAAGACGGGGCGTCCCGGGCTAAGAGGCACCAGGGGAGGAGGGAACGAGCAACCTGGACGACCGGCCCTGGGGCAGGGCTGGAACCCGGAGGGGGCGACGCGCCGGAGGGGACGTGTCCTTTCTTCCCAGAACGAGTGTGCGGGTCGGCCCTCCCTCGCTCGTCCTCGCCCTTCCCGCCTGGGTCCCCACCTGCCCTCCCGCGGCGGCCGCTCACCCCTCCGCCATCCCAGACGTGTCACCCGCAACACGGCGGGCCTCCTTTGTCCCACCCCCACCTCAGAAAGGTCCCGGAGCCCCGTTCCTGACGTTGCTCTGACTTACTGCCAGCTGGTGTGCTTTGCCTGTTTGGCTGACATATAGGCGACCTCCGTCTCCCTGTCCCCCCACGTAGCCTCGCGGTGGCCCCCGCAGACCCCCGACGCGTGTGAAGGGATGAACGGGTGACAGCATGGTGCCCCGTGGAGCCGATTTCAAGATCCGACCTGTTCTCTCTCCCTCCAGACCCTGGGGTTTGACCTCCTCTGTCCCTCAGAGCAACAGCCAACGTCCCGATCCTCTATCCCTGAACACAAAGGAAGGGTCACCTTCAGGACAATCCCAAAGCTATACAGGCCACACCATGCAGAGGGAAGGTTGTATCTAATGGAGGTTTCTTGGTGTGTCTTTGTCTTAGCACGGAGCCCGGTGGAGGGCTTGGACTCATAACCCGCAGATCAAGACCCGGGCTGAAGAGTCAGACACCCACCTGACTGAGCCCCAAAGGCCAGGCTGTGGTTAAGAGTTTGTCAGTCTGGGCATGGGTTAGGGTCCGCAAGCCTGCAAGGACAAGGTCCCCAAGCACCTGCACGCTGGGCTCCAGGTGCCCGAGGCTGCCTGGGGGGAGCAGGTGAGCCTGCGAGAGAGGACACCGAGGCACCACGGTGCTGCCTTGCAACACAGCCATGCAGCGGCGTCGCCTGTGCAGCTCCTGCCCCGACGCCCACCCGCCTGCCAGGAGTCTGCTGGCCTCCTCTGGAACGCGCTTAGGGGCATCGCAACACCCAGACAAGGGCTGAGGTCCAGCGGTTTAGGGAAACAGTAAATCCCTATTCTTTGCCTCGCCTGCAGTGTCTCCTCAATATTTCCTTTCCTTTCTTTTTTTTTTTTTTTCTTTTAAAGATTTTATTTATTTGAGAGAGAGACATGAGCAGGGGGGTGGGAAGAAAGAAGCAAACTCCCCACTGAGCAGGGAGCTCAATGCAGGACTCGATCCCAGGACCCCATGATCATGACCTGAGCCGAAGGCAGATGCCTAACCGACTGCGCCACCCAGGCGGCCCCTCCCCAATATTTTTTTAGCCTAATCGCATCTTTTCCCGTGTGCAATGTGCACGCACATGCGGGCGCACTAAGGCCTGTGAAGCAAACCTGCCACTGTTGCAGGAAAGCTGCTCGGGATAAATGTCAGGCTTCCCGAGGTTGGGCTGTGAACCTAGTGCCCAGCGAAGTGTGGGTTAGACCACTTGAACCATTCTTTTCACGTGAAAAGACATTCTCCTTTCTGAACAGTGAGGTCACAGGATAAATTCTGGAGCAAACTTGGTTCATAACTGGGGACTCGCCTAGAATACTAGAGATTTAAAGTTTGTAACACAAGGCCAATAAATCACAGATCATAGTGGCGAAGACGTGTTCTGACAAGTACACCGGGCAAGTTAGGAACTGTTTACACTGGTTTTATTGAAATCTGGGCAGAGAAGATACGGCTAACAGCTGGTGCCACCCAGCGCACAGCAAGAGCCCGAGCAAGAGCGGCTGTATTTTAAGAATGACAAAGGCCAAAGACTATGCACGGTTAATGTCTGACGTGGGAAATCCAAGACACCACAGTGGTGGTTTTAGAAATCGCTCTTCATCAAGATTTCAGATTATTGCCCTGTTTTAGTTACTCAGGTGTAAGAAGGTATCTTTCTTCGATGCTTTCAGTGTCCTTTTTGGCCCTGGACGCCAGGTCCCGTGAGTCTGCACGCCAGGGGACTCCGGGGATGCCTCACCCCTCTTTCCAGGTGTGTGGGGTGCATTGAAGGGAAGCCTTCAGCCGTGATGAACACAATCAGGTGTTGCCCTCGTGGCCCCGGAGGTGGAGGGGGGCGCCCACGCTGGGAAATGGGCAGGTGCCAGAGCCTCCCACCAAGAACAGGCCGTCGGACTAGGAGCCGACTCCTTTCTCACTCCTCGTTCCTGCAAATAGTTTTACTGGACATGAATCGCACTGACCTATCCACCGGCTGCTCCTCTTTATTATCTTCCTCTCACTAATACCACTTTCGGGAAGCACGCAGTGGCCGCAGGCAGCGCGCTGATTGCTGCCTCCTAATGCTGGCGAGGAGGTCTCGGCGCGCCCCGGGCTCATTTCACTCGCTCTTCCCCAGGGAAGGTTTCCTCCGGTTTCTCACTGCCCCAGCAGTGGTGCAAGCAGGGGTGCTTAGACACGTTGAAGAGGCGTCTGTAACCCGGAACAGGGTTGGGGGGGGCGGTAGGGGATACGGGTAGGCCGCTTCATTCGCTCTGCTAGGTGGCCCTCCCCCATGTTTCTGGCAGGTAAGGCCTGCCCAGCCGAGTATGAGAATTCCCATGTCCTTCCCATCGCCAGGGCTTTGCTATTTTCCTCATTGCCAACCTTGGAAGTATAAAGGATCATATCAGGATCGCGTTACTGATCTGAAGGGTATAAAGGATTATACCACTATTGTTTTAATTTACGCTTCCCTGATGATTGGCGAGCATAAGACCCTCGGATACTTAAAAGCATTTAGGCTCCCGCGTTAGCGAATTGCCAACTCACGTCTGTTCATTATTTTCTACTTTTATTTTAATTGCAGATCAGCAGACATTTCTTTTTTTTTTTTTTTTAACTTTTTATTTATTTATGATAGGCACACAGTGAGAGAGAGAGAGGCAGAGAGACACAGGCAGAGGGAGAAGCAGGCTCCATGCACCGGGAGCCCGACGTGGGATTCGATCCCGGGTCTCCAGGACCGCGCCCTGGGCCAAAGGCAGGCGCCAAACCGCTGCGCCACCCAGGGATCCCAGCAGACATTTCTATTATGCCCTAGATCACAATCCCTTGGCTTTTTAATTGTTGCAAATATAGTTCCCGGTTCCCAATATGTAAGTGGTTTTGTTACCTTCGTTGTCCTTCACTGCCAAAAATCTTTAGTTTTGTTGTAGTCATTATCCAACCCACTTTCTTTTTTTTTTTTTTTTTTTTGAGATCTTAAAAAAAAAATTATTTATTTGTTTAGAGACAGAGATAACCGAGACATTATTTTATGTGCTGGGAAAACAGACAAAAGGTCCTGACCACCACAGAGCTCATCTTAGGGTAGGCAGGTAGTGTAGAGCCCTAAAGGTCACTCGAAGAATTTTGGCGATTAGTAAAATAACAATAGCAGCTGGCACCTATGTTGCATTACCGTGCACCGGGCACTGTTCCTAGAGCATCGCATGTAGGAATCTACCTAATCTTCTCAACAACCCTGCGATAGCCTTACTACTATTATTCCCCACCTTACCGATGAGGAAACCACAGCACAAATAGCTTAAGTCACTTGCCCAAGGTCATGCAACAGGCGAGGGACGAAGCCAGAATTCAAACCCAAACGGTGTGGCTGGAGCCTGTGCTCATACTCACTGCCTTGTGCTGTCTCTGCCTGGGATGGGAAATCGCCGCCCGGATACCATGAGTGAGCCACACGTTAGGTTTCCTTAGGCTTCTGTGTTGAAATTAGGCTGTAGGGGGGCAAGAGTTGAAAAAGGAGACCAATTAGGGACTATTTGAGTAGGTTCAACAAGAGATGATGATGATCTGGACTAATTGGTAGCAATGAAGGAGGTCAGGGAAGTCACATTCTTGATTTGTTGACAACCAGACAGTGGAGTATTGCAGAGAGAGAAGAGACACTGGTGAGTCCAAGGTTTTTCTTTGGAATGACTTCAAGGATGGAGTTGTCATTTACTAAATGGGGAAGACAGCCTGAAGAACCAAGGAAGAGAAGAAAACCCCCTTGATCTTTTAGATGCCATTATATAAACGGGATCAAAAAGGTCCCTTTTAGATGTCATCAGACACTCAAGAGAGATCTGAATAGGTGGTTGTCTACGTGAGTCTGGAGTTCAGAGGCAAGATCTGGCCAAGATATACAAATTCGGGTAACGTTAACTTAAAAGACTACGGGCGTATGGGTGGCTCAGTGGTTGAGTGTCCGTCTTCCTCTCAGTTCATGACCCCGGGGTCCTGGGATGGAGTCTCACATCGGGTTCCCTGGAGGGAGCCTGCTTCTCCCTCTGCCTATGTCTGTGTCTTTCATGAATAAATAAATAAAATCTTTTAAAAAAAATGACTTAAAAGACTAGAAGTCACCAAGGAAGAGAGAAGAGGAGGACAAAGAGGTCCAAGGACTGATGTTGGCACCTTCCAATATTAAGAAGGCACAGAGATGCAGAGGAAATGAAAAAAGCTTAAGAGGAGCAGCCGGTGAAGGTGGTGTAAGACCAGGAGGCTACAGTTTTAGAGAAACCAAGTGAATAATTGAGTGTTTGGAGAAGAAAATAATCTACTTAATCAAATACCCATGATAGATGATGTTTGGTACACTTTTTTTTTTTTTTAACTAATGTCTCAGCAACACTGCTACAAGATCTTACCGGTTATAATAATTTGGTTGTATTTTTTAAAACATTTTATTTATTCATTTATGAGAAACACAGAGAGAGGCAGAGACACAGGCAGAGGGAGAAGCAGGCTCCCTTCTGGGAGCCCGATGCAGGGCTGGATCCCAGGACTCCAGGGTGACATCCTGAGCTGAAGGCAGTTGCTCAACCCCTGAGCACCCCCAGGCCTCCCTGGTTGTTTGTATTTTTACTCGTTGGCTTCTGTAAAAAACTCAGATCTACGGAGGACCTGTGCCTTGTCTCCCTTTGGTAGTGCTCAGAGTGGGCCACCGATGTTTCCATAGCTTCCCCTTGTGGGTGCATATTAGGGTCTCCCTTCCCGAACCTGGTTTCTGGCCCAGTGAGTTGTGAGCCAAGTGCCCCGTAGCGCTTTGCAAGCACAGCCCTGAGTGCTGCAGCCCGGCCCAGTTGTCACCGCCCCTTCCCCCTAATGCCCGGCAGCCTTAGAGGTCATGGCTCTTCGACAGCTGCCCCCCGCGGTGGTGAGAGACCCGCCCCCCTCCCCAGGGACATGGAGTAGGATCATGGGGACCCTCCGTGGGGTGAGGGAGCCCCAGGGGCAGAGCTGCCGGCCTGGGGCCAGTGGTGGACCAGCCTCTTGGCAGGTCTCCGGGGGCTGCCCCACCAGTCCTGCCTTTACCATGACTCCCCAGGGACACAGCCCCTCCACCATGAGGGCCTTCTGCTGGGGAACAAGCTTCTCCCAAGAGCATTATTTGGATCCTGGACTTCAGGGCCAAAGTTGGGCCCCAGGAGCACCTTTTCCCCTGCTGCCCACCCACCCGCTTTGTAATGGCCCCAGGAGGGTCAGCCTCCCCCAGGCAGCAGGGTTTGAGGAATCGCCATGGGTTGGGGTCTGAGTCCCAACCTGGGAGCATCTACTGAAAACTGGGCTCCTGGGTCACCTCCTCTGGGCGGGGAAGTTCCTACCCCTGCCCCACGGGCTGTCCCAACAGGCCCTGGCCTGTGCTGGGAGGCACAGCAGCTCCTGGGGGACCTGTGGCATCGGCTCCCCCGCAAGGGGGCACTTGGCCAAGACACAGGGCAGTGTAAGGCCCACAGGGTGGCCCGATTTCCCTGAACAGAGTGCTTGGAGGCAGTGGGCACTTGATCTTCCCAGAGTGGGAGCCCCCGAGACAATGTGTGGCCTGGGGGCAGGAAGCTGGGAGGAGTCCGGGTACCCTCCCTGGTCTCCTGGAGAGGTCCCCTGGGGCCTGCTGGGTGTCATGGTGTCGCAGAAACACCCATTTCCAAATGAGGCTTGGGGTTCCTTGAGTTCTTGTGGTTTTGCTTTTCAATCTGGCTGAGCCTGGGTCCACACACACAGCTGGGCTGGTGGCCCGCAGGGTCACACTCCTCCCACTGGTGTCCGTCCTGATCTGGAATTACCTTTGATGTCACAAAGACACCTGGATCATATATTTTAGAGATTTGTGCCGAGAGTATATTTAATAAAAATTAAAATGACAAAAAACCCTCTTGTGGTTTTTTTAAGCAACTAAAATGTTTAGGTTTTATGAAGCGAGGCATAACTTCAACCGCTGATCTGATGTCCCTGATTTGTTTCCATCGTGTTGCCTCGGTCAGGAGCTCCAATCCCATGATGAAGACTAATGCTGGAGTGGGGATCCTCAGATTATTCGATGGCATGTTACATAACATTGTAGTAGCTTTTAATCAAGTTAAGTAATTTTCCATTTATTTCTACTTGTCCAGATTTTTTGTTTTTTCCATCACAAATAGGAATTCGGATGCTATCAAATGACTTACTGCATCTCTTCAGTTTAACATGAGGTTTTCTCTTTCAATCCATTTGGTGTAGCGAATCTCTGTTATAAACCCTACTGAGATTCCTGAGATAAACGGTACTTAATCATGGTACATTGTTACATTGTAGGATTTAATTAATACCACATTTGCATTTAGTCACTTATGTTTGCAAGTGAAAAGGGTCCATAATTTTCTTTCTCATATCTCTGTGTCTGGAACAACGGTTTTTCTAGTCTCATAAAACGATTTGGGTCTAAACAAAACCATCATGCTGTATACGCCACAAACCTATACAGTGATGTTTGTCAACTATCTCTTAATAGAACTGGGGGAAAAAAATGAATTGGGCAGGTCTTTCTGTTTTCTGGAAATGAATCAGTAAGGTTGGAATCATCTGTTCCTTGGTAGTTTGATGAAACTCAAAGCAAAAATGGATCTTACTAAAAAAAAAAAAAAAGGATCTTACTTAATATTTTTAAATAATTTAATTATATAATCTTTGATTTAATATTCTGGATTACTTTTACTCAGTTTCATGGATCTCTGCATTTATCTTTATTACTGTGGAGCATGTGAGTTAAACATCAGTAACAATGCCTGGGGGGGGCAATACAACTGTAATATTAATGTGAACTTATTGTCATTATCTGTGTTTAATTTCTTATTTGGGTTTAACGTTGTACATTGTCAATTCCTTTTTTTATTGAACAACCAGGTCCTTCGACTTCAGTTGTTTTCTGTGGTAAATGTCTTTAAAGCTATATACTTTCCACTGAATACTATCTTAGCTGTATTCTACAAATTGTCATATAATAATTTTATAAATCCATCCTATTTCATCAGTTTATCATTATATGTCCTGTTCCCAAGGGTTATTTAATATTATGATTTTAGTTTCCAAAGATGTACTGGTTTTCTAGTTTTCCTTTTATCACTGATTTTTTTTTTTAAGATTTTATTTTTAATTTGAGAGAGAAAGGGAGAGAAAGCATAAGTAGAGGGAAAGGCAGAGGGACAGGCAGACTGCCTGCTGAGCAGGGAGCCAGACACGAGGCTCGATCCCAGGACTCTGAGGCCACAACGGGAGCCAAAGGCAGACGCCCAACCAACTGAGCCACCCAGGTGCCCCTTGTCACTGATTTCTAATTTGATCAAATTTTCCTGTTACATTGATTTATTTTACCAGGGCACCTGGGTGGCTCAGTCGGTTGGGCATCCAACTCTTGATTTTTGGCTCAGGTCATGATCTCAGAGCCCTGGGATCCAGCCCCATGTTGGGCTCTGTGTTCGGTGGGGCGTCTGCTGGAGATTCCCTCTCCCTTTCCCTCTGCTCCTCCCCTGACTTGTGCACGCTCTCTCAAATAAATAGACTGATGTGCATTAAGGAGGGCACTCGATGTAATGAGCACTGCGTGTTATATGCAACTGATGAATTACTAAATTCTACCTCTGAAACTAATAAAAAATAAAAATAAATGAATCTTTATTGTCCCCTAGTATTTTCAGTTTCTTTTATGAGCATTCAGCAAATGCTAAAAATTTTCTGTTTATTTTTTATTTGTATTTCTGTATAAGTCTATTATTCTGAGCATATGTTATTCTAATCTTTTTTTTTTTTAAGATTTTGTTTATTTGTTCATGAGAGACACAGAGAGAGAGAGAGGCAGGGGGAAAGCAGGCTGCCTGCGGGAACCCATGTGGGACTCGATCCCAGGACCCTGGGGTCATGCCCTGAGCTGAAGGCAGATGCTCAACTCCTGAGCCACCCCAGTGTCCCTCTAATCTTCTATTACATTCAGTTTTTATCTATTTGCTAAGTTTCCAAGAAACATGTGCTAAAACACTACCCCACTGTCTCCTCATAGGCAGTGCAGTTGGACTCAGCCCCTCTGCCTGCTTCCAGCATTCGACGCTCCCAAACAGGCTACTTCATGTCAGCACTATTTAAGCGTTAGTCCACGAAGCCTGGCCAAAGCTGAGCTGGATCTGTGGGTCTGGGGCCCTCCAGTGGCTCAGGCATAAACGATAAACCACCAAGAGAAAAAGAACAGAAATTAAAAAGATTCCCCAAGACCTCTTTCCCAGGCCGATTACTCTGTACTCTTCCTTAGATCTCCCAGGAGATTCTTAGAGTTTGACATGAGCTCCTCGGTCCCCAATACAATGTGTGCTCCCCAAGGGAGAACGTTCAGTGGGTCACAGGTCAATCCCAATAAGCACTAAAAGGTGATTAAAACAAACATTTCTCCAGGATCTACTCACCTCTGGAGCAGCCCCAGATCTGAGATCAGGGCAGGGAGCCAGCGGAGCAGGTAGGTTTACCATTTTCCCAGCTAAGACATTCAGGAGGTCTTTGCTCTTTGTCACCCATTTTAGCGTAACGGGTGTCTCTGCCGCAGAACCAGGATGCTTCTCCGCTCTGGGCCCTTGCTCCAGAACTTAGCTCCCGTGGTGTTCTCTGCATCATCATTTTCTCTGCTGGCTTCACCTCTTCAGCCTAGAAGCATGTTCAGTATCCTTCTCCCCACCTTTTGGTTTCCGTCCTTTCCTTTCCTCTTTGACTTCGCTAAGTTACTTTTCAAACACTGACTCTCCCGCATTACTCCCAGGACCCTGTATTTGGGCCAGAGCCACGGGATGCGGCAAAGCCAAAACAAAGGTGGAATCACCTTGGAATACGGTATTTCAATAGTCTGGGGGGAAATGGAAGTGAGTGTGGACGGATGTGGTGCAGTCAGAGTTGAGGAAGACTTGAAAGGCAGGAGAAAGAGTTTAGACAAAGCAGAAAATATATAAGATATTTATTCCAGAAAGTTACCTATTAATAATTTAATAATTTTCTTTAATAAGAAAGTTAATAAGATGGTTCCGCAGTGCTGTGTATCCACTTGAGTCTGACGAACAGGACTTGTCAGTGTATCAGTCTGCCCCACCGTGTGATCTCCTCTAACAACTCTAGATGCACGGGTGCCACCAGTCATGACACTCGTGAAGGGTCTGCGAATCCCTGACGTGCTGGCCATCTCCTCTAGATTAACCTTCTTAAATCAGTGTTGGGCTTACTTTACTTCTCTGCAGAAATACGTACGGTGGCTATTCATTGCCTCCATAATAAAATTTAAATATTTCTCAAGGCTGGCATTCAAGGTCTCTCCACATCCGGCCCAAATCCAACTTTTCAGCTTTATCTTCTCTCTCCCATTTCCTTCCTGTCATATTCATCTATTTGCCCTTCCCAGAACATGTCCTGCTCCGCTTTATAGGGCTTTAATAACGCCTTCCCATACACCAAAGACGATTTCTACCTTCTCTTTATGTCCCCAGACTTACCTCTCAACTGTGTCCTTAAAATCCAACGCTAACCCCAACTCCTCCAGGAAACCGTCCTTCGTTGACGGGCCAAGGAGTTTTGGCACCTTCACACGTTTCCTTTATTCCAGTTGTCTGGGTACTTGACTCAGTCAACACATCACCTGGTAACATAGGAGCAAGAGATTGGATGCTTTTGCTTTCTTTTCTCCCCACAGTGCATCATCTCTTCTTCCTCTGGCAACTGCACTTAGATGTTCCTTTAGGAAAACCACCTCTCCTACACTTTTAATCCATATAATTTTGGGAGGGGCACCCTTGGGCAAGGCATGCGTACATAACCCAAGCCTATGTGCAGTAACTGGCTCAGGAAGCAGATACGTCACTGAAACCATGGAAATTCGAATCCGGGAGCATCGAGTCCTGGAGCTGGTTCTAGAAACATGGGGGTGGAGAAGCTCGTTACTGGGGGTGTGAAGTGGGCAGAATGTGGTCCTGAAGATGTTAGGGGCAATCTGGCCCACATGAAGAGGACTTCATTAAGAAGTAAGCCAACAGAAGAGAGGAAATCCAGGAGAAGGAAGGACAAATATTATTGATGTCATCATCTGCGTCTGGGGATATGCCCATGCCAGATGAACTCCTGGGTTTTTCAGTTATATCACCAATGATGCCCTTTGTTCACGGAAGTTTGATTTTGATTTTTGAATACTTCAAGTCCTATCACCTCTAGAAATAGGCACACACAACCTTGTCTCCCAGCTCCAGGGCTCTGAGACACCTACTGTGTAAACACCAATTCAATATTTAGGAAAGAGTGGGTTATATGGTCATTTACATAGTTAATGCATTTCCTGCCTCTCTACCTGATAGATTATTTGAGGACAGTTTTCTGTAGGCCCTGATGCCAAACTTCCTGAGACTTGAATGCTAGTTTCACCACTTACCTGCTGAGTGACATTGAGCAAAGCACTTCACCTTCTTGGGCTCTTGGTTCATCACCTGTGAGATGGGAATGAAAGTGGTAACCACTGAAAAACAGAAACAAAAAGAATGGTAACATCTCAGAGAGCTGTTGCAAGGGGTTAATATACACAAAGCCCTTGGAAAAGTGTCTGGCACATAATGCGCACCATACAAGTAAGCCCTATGTAAGTGTAAGCTATTTTTATTACTATTATTATCACAACAATGCTGACTATCATTATTATTATTTGTAACCCCACTGCCTACTGCAGTGCCCCTAATTATAAACAGTGAATCACTCTTAACTATTATGTAAGAGAATTTTAATATAGTACTTGTTTGCCTGGTCCTAGTGTTTTAACATGGATCAAAGCACCAAGGCATCAAAAGGCAGCCCCTGCCATCTCAGCTCAGGATACTGCCAAAATCCCAAGTCTTCCTGCCTCATTTCTGCCCCTACCTTCCCCTTCCCCTCCATCCCTGCCTGCGCTCACCGCCTGGCCCTATTAGCTTCCTCTCTCATGCCGAGCATCCAACAGGCCCTAGAACTTGACAGATTTCTCCTTGTTCAGGTTTGGGTACCCATCCTCTTCCTTCACCTGTCTCTCCATCTTACAGTGGTTTCTACGCATTACCCCATACTGGCCTTCTGTCCTGGGGGATTAGCTAATAGTTAACATGAGAGCATCTATTCCACTGCAAGGCTCTAGAATGTACTCTGATTGGGATTTAAAATGTAACCTCCAAGACACAGGAAGTAACTAAGTATTGCAAAAGGACTAAGAATGAAAATATATCTTTTCTTCAACTAAATTCCTGCCCCCCTCCCCCATGTCTGTTTCCCTCCAAGTTCAAGAATTTCTAGGTTAGGCAGCTCCACTCCACGCCAACAGCAGTCAGTCACCTAAACAGGATTAGGATGCTGATTGGGTCACATTAATCACTCACAGTCTAATCACTTACAATCTAAGGCTGGAGGGAAGAGGGGTCAGTTAGTTTGCAGATCATGAGCACCACTGAGCTCTCCCTAAAGTCTATTTATTATGACCTGTCCATTTTGAGGGTTGAACACCATCACCAGTCTGGATGCAGAAGAAACTGCCATTATTCAGAATATTACCTGGAGCAAAGTGGGAGATGGAGTTAGCAAAAGGCACACGACCCATAAAAACATCTATGATTTAAACATGAGACATTTCCAATGTGCTAAATTTGGAATGATTTGCTTACCCATGGTCCTGCTGGAGGAAATAAAATGCGCAGCTTGAGAAATGAAGGAAGAAAACATATCAATGTTTTGCTCATAATGCTGAAAGAAACAGAATTATCGGAACCATGTGAATTCAAAATGTACCCATTTTTAAAAAGCACATTGGCTATATTTGGGATACAAGTTAAGAACTTAGATTTTCAAACTCCTGAAAATTCAATAGTGGAATTTTTAAGGCAATTTCTAGTTTCCATACAACGAATACATATAAGCTGCACTTTTATACATGACTACATTCAGCAGAAAACTTTTCTGCATGGCTTGCTACAAAAAGTATCAAATGTCAAATCAAATTTCATGCAAAGTCACAGAGTAACAGAAGGCATCCTAATATGACACTGCATGTAATGTCCGTCATGGGCTCTTTCCAACCTACAATGAATTAGAAAGGGATACACACCATGTTAAACAACAAAAAGAAAGGGAAAAACATGAGCATACTCATTAGATTTTAATGTGTATTTTGTCCTAAGTCAACTTTCCCAGAGTCAGATCCTGAAACGAAGGTTCACATGCAAGGAATTTATCAAGGAAATGCTCATAAGTAAAACCAACGAAAGGCTGAAGGACTGAAGGAAAAAGGACAAAGAGCAGGAAGCCAGGTAAAGGTATGATCCCAAGTGAAATCCCACGCAGCCTAATCCCACAGGGGACGTTAGAAATGATCACCTGAGAGTTGTTCTAACCTGAGTCAAGGAAGCAGGGCTCTGAGAATCCATTGGCAAAGAACATGGCCAAGGGATTAACCCAGGGGGCAGCATATATTCCTGCATTGAAAGAAGGCTCCAGTTAAAGGAAGGAGGTCCTCCCCCGAATCGCTAGAGCTTACGAATGATGGGAATAAAAAGTACACTGGATTCTGCAGACCCAACGGAACAGTGGAAAGAGATATTACAGAACCCGGATAGAGGACTGACGTGATTTCCTATCTGGTTCTTTAATGATGTTTATTCATATAAGTAATGCCTTGTGCCATTATCGTTAACTTTATTATCTGAAAATATGGGATAGACAAACTTGCACAATTCAGACGCTGGATATATCTTCCTAGTATGAACAGATAAATTTAACTGCCTATACAGATCAACTCAAACCAGGAAGAATGTATTCTGTGATTCACCATTTTTATTTATCCAATCACTCAAGAGTATTCACGGACTGGCCACCGTGGAGAGTCCATTTAACAACGTTGTTGGTAACATTGGAATCACAAAGAACTTGTTTTGAATCCCGGCTCTGCTGGCTACCAAGTATATGACTTGGAGCAAACGACGAAATTCTCCAAATCTCTGTTTGCACCTGTATAAAATGGGGACAACCATATTACAAAGATTAAATGAGACGCTACATGCAATCGACTTTGCATTAGTGCTCGGCAGGTGTTAACAAGAGTGAAAATTATGATAACGCTCAAGGCAGGGCGATACCTTCCGTGTAGGCTATATAGCATGTTTACGAGAAAAACAAGATGTGGCCCCTGCCTTAAATAGCTTATCTCGGAGGGCAAGGCATACACATATTTAGCACAGAGAAGATAAGTAATCCAAGAAAGCAATGCATGATGGATGCTGAATGAGATACATAAAAAAATACATAAATAAACAGAGATCTCACCACTAATCTCCACTTCCCACTAACATGTTCTCCACACGGACACTGGAGTTTCTTTTTCTAAAACACACCTCTAACAGGGACACTCTTGCATCTGTGAATTGTAACGGCTCCCTTTGTATTACTACGTAAAACAGTCCGGGGTCCACAGCATTCACCCACGATCTATGTGCACCCTGTCCCCACCGATCTACTAGAGTTGACGTCTTTTGCTTTATCCTGGTGACAGTTCTTCATCCCAGGACAACGAAGAATAATATCTTTCTACATTTGCGTCACTGCTTGAGCAGTTCATCCATGTGGAATCTTTTCTCCACTTCTTTCTGTTGAAATTTCTTCATCCTTCGTCATCCATCCCAAGTGTCATCTCCTGTATCAACCTCCCTTATCTCCATTAGGATTACTTCTTCTCTGCCCATGCTCCCATAGTGCATTATTTTGCTGCGTAAAGGGCACTTCCTGGCGGTACACCTGCGGACTAACAGATGTGTAGAAGTAAGTGGCTGGGAAGAAGAGTTCTGTGCACTGAGACTGGGCCAATCGCTAGCAAGGGTCTGCCAAAATGTTGGCCTTGGCACTACACTGTAAGTTTCTTGAGGCCAAGGATGACTCCTAAGATGTCACAAATTAAAAAGAAGAGAAATTAGCATATTGCAATATTGTGAAATTAAGGGAAGATCATTTCAAGAAAGTAGACAAAGGATTTGGTGCCAAATACTTCTAAGAAGTCAAGGGAAACAATAAATGAGATTTGTACAGTCAAGGTCATCCATAATTTTGGAAAATGCAAATAAAAGCTATGAGACATAGTACCTGGTGGAGGGAGGTTGAGGAGATTTATGTCATGAGAAAGTAATTTGCAAGATTTTTTTTAAAAGCTGTTTTGGTTAAAAGTTAAAGGAAAATGATTCATTTAAAGAGGGGACATATTAAAATTGCTAGCAAGAATTATTGGAGAAGGAACCGATTTTTTTTTTAACTACACTCAAAACTTGACTCTGTAATTAAATAATGTGGTTGTGTAATTCCTGCAACTTCAGAACGTGGAAATTAAAATCATCCAAACGCTAGCTTGACCTTGCAGTTTAGCCTTTTCCTGTTGCATTGCTAGATTCGCGTATTTGAATTCCAACAGCAATTGTTTGCCCTCTGCTCCATTCTTAGGGAAATTCTCCGCTGGCTCTAAGCAGTTCTCCCTTCAAGCTCCCAGATCCACTCAGGATGACCAGGTTCCCCCGCCCTTTAGCAGAGGCTTCCAGGTGTGCAGGACTGCTGGAGGGCAGCTTGACTCTCCATGCGAGGGCCGCTGGCAGGTGTCCGCACCGGAGGGTGTGTGTGTGTCATGGGTCATTTCCAGATGAAGGGCCTTTCCTTCCCCTCCCCCTTTGGGGATTCCTAGTTCCTTCTTCCAGTTATCTCCTTCCGAAGAAGTCGCCACCCTGCCTTTCCTTTCCTCTATCTCCAGCCCCAAGCCCTCAACCTTATGGTCTAGGAGAAAAATAAAACAGGACAAAAACAGACCCAAGAATCTTTGTTTAGAATTCAAGTCAATAGTCTGTTTTTTTATTTTTTTTATTATTTTCAGCATTGTGTGAGATGAGAGAGGGAAAAACCCTTAAGAGATGAAGAAAAAAAAGATTGGTGGTTATTAGAAACGGGGAGTGTAAGGTGGGCAAATGGGTGAAGAGGTCAGAAGCTACGCACTTCTAAGTCATGGGGATGTAACGTGCAGCATAGGGACTGCAATTGATTATAGGATACTGCATATTTGAAAGTAGCTGGGAAAGTGGATCTGGGAACAAGTTCTCACAACAAGAAAAACATTCGCAACTACGTATGGTGATGGATGTTTAACTTACTGTGGTGGTCCTTTTGCAACATATGCAAATATCAAATTATTCAGTGGTACACTTGGAACTAGTATAATGGTACGTCAACTATATCTCAATTTTTAAAAAAGAAACCTCAAGATTCTGGTGAGAGCAAAAAGGAGTAGAAAAATATACCAAAAACAGATGAATGACCTGAGGCATAATTCTGGCATGTTATCAAATGGGTAATAATAATAATGGTTGTGTAATAATAAAAATATTATTATTAATATTAATAAAGGGTAATAATAATAATGGTTGACGCTGAGTGTTTATTACCTACCAGACACTGGTTGGTCTCAGCCTTTATGTATATGACTTATGCAATCAGCCACAAACCAATGAGACAGGTGCAATTATTTTTTGCCATTCTACTGAAGCACAGAACAGTTAAATATTTTGTCCGAGATAACTCTGCTAAGAAATGCTAGAACTGAATTCTGGGTCTGGCCTGTCCCTTTCCAGAGTCTACACTTGTAATCACCACACCATACTTCTGCGATACAATGTTCTTCGCTTTGTCAAAATAACGCTTCTCCAAAATAAACCACCATCACTGTTGGATATTTCAAAAATAGACATTATTTTTTTTATTATTATAACCCTGTCGAGGAAGATTATTTCACGCAAATCAACATTCTTTAAGGTCCCCATGTTTGTCCAACTATAAAAGTACGAAGCGTAATTGTGGATGCTTCATGGATGCAACATTGAGAATATTAACTGTTGGATTTGAAGTAGTTTACATGGATGGTTTATAAAACCACATATGACTTGCCATGGGAGCATGTAGGTGGTCCTTAGGTACATAGAGAAAGGTGGGAATTGACAAAATAGGTCTGTCTCAATTGTATGATTTTAATTAAGTTTTTATGTAACTACTTTACAGGTTGCCTGAGTAATCCGAAAATCATCTACAGATACACAGCATGGTCATGTCATGTGGGTTCTGAGGTAGCTGATTACAGTTATCTCCTACACAGACTGTAAATATTCCCAACATCCAAATGAAGCCTTCCTAGAGAATCATCTATCGATACAAATAAATAGAGGCATTACTGAGGAAATACTAAACACGGGTAATGACCTTCTGGTTTCTCAGAGAATTTCTACATAGAATCCATTCCCCTGCATGTTGACAATATCTAAGACAGGAGTTTTCACTCATTCAAAGTGACAATTGTGTCTCGGAAATAAAGATTCCTGTACATTCCCAGAAATTCTGACTCATGAGGTCTCGGCTGGGCATGGCCCCAGAACCTGTGTTGTAAATAAGTCCCTCTGGGAATTCTGACACTGCTGATCCGCCCACCACACTCTGAGAAACACTGATCGGAGACAGACTAACTCAGGGCAATGTAGGTCTACGTCCTGAAGACGGGCATCCTTTGCTCGGCAGCACCTGGAGAGGAGGCCTTGTACCTGGTTTGCTCCACAGCCAATGGCTGAACGGTCAGTTTGTGACAACCCACCTGAGTTACCACCCTTAACCTCTGTCCAAGAATTCAGTGACTTGGGATTTCAGAAAACCAACACAAGGATCCGTTGAAACTGAACCTGGAATATAGAATGAAGTATTTGCTATTTACTCAATGGTTAATACCAATTTACTACGTGCATCAGGCAAACACATCGACAGCAAATTGTCAGGAGCAGTTATTAACATCTAATCCCTCCTCATGCAAAGACTAACAAAAATTATATCCAGAGGAGATGAGGGGTAACGTTTTTGTCCTATTCCTGCATGAATCATCCCCTTCATTGTCTTAGTTTTAATGGAATCTGCTGATCCCCTTCTTGTCTCATGGGTGTTAACGTTGATTCAGGCATCTACTAATTTAAAAAATATCTTTATACAATCTGTAATCACTCATTAAGGTCTTCGCCAATTATTCATCTGTAACAGTGGTTGTTCCAGCTTTTCTTAGCTACTACACAGATCTGTGTAGAATTAAAATCTGTTTCTCCTCTGACTTGGCGAACACGCTCCCATGTCCAGTTATGACAGTATGGGGACAAATACCATCTTTGTTATGACAAAGTGAAGATGACAGAGGCAGCCTCGCTTTTTCACAAGATAAGAAGGGCTGCCAAACGGAATGATGTCTAAAACGGTTTCCAACAATCGGCAGAAGGTTTCACTTTTTCAGTATGCATTACATAATCCGACGCCCAAATGGATGCTGCTATTTAAACATACCATTCCCTCTTCTGTGTGGGTTTTACGAGCTTAGTTTATGTTACCATGTTGGTTCTTTTGTGACACAGAGTTGCATCAAGATCTACTTGCTGGGGTTGCAGTTTGTAGTGGAAAAATACATTTTTAGTATCTTTGGAAAGCTTGGAATTTTACAGAGTACGTTTTTTTTTTTTTTTTAAGTGGGTTTAGGAAAATGAAAGGTCTTCAACATGCCAAGACCTATAGACCATTAGTTGATAACTGTTTTCAATCCATTTAAAAAATATTTATTTATTAGAGAGAGAGAGAGAGAGAGAGAGGAAGAGAGAGAGCACTACACAAAAGCAGGGGGAGCAGCAGGCAGAGGGGGAGGGAGAAGCGGACTCCCCAGTGAGCAGGGAGCCCAACCTGTGGCTCCATCCCAGGACCCTGGGATCATGACTTCAGCTGAAGGCAGATGCTTAACCGACTGAGCCACCCAGGTGCCCCTCAATCCATTTTTCCACTGATGATTTCCCAGGAAAACAAACCACAGGATGAAATCTTTCTACATATTCTTCATTGTATAGTTTTTGTATCCTAAAAACTCATAATTCATCAACAGTGCTGAGAAGAAGAGTCAGGTAGTTCCCTCTTGTGCTTCCGCCACAAGAACCTCTTGTCTCAGGAAGTGGTGCCCTGACAAAAATCCTTATTGTACGTGCACCATGGAAATGGTAGTTCTTGTGGGTCTGTGGCCCCTGTGTGGAACTAAAGGGCTCAGGGTCAAACATCGGCACTCAAAAGTATATCTGGGAAGCTTTGGAGGCCAATGAGAAGGAATTTTTGTATTTTAGCTCCCTTAAAAAGTAGGGGAAGAAATCTTGTTATCTTACAAAGAAAGCAAAATAAGATCTGGCTTTCCCATTAAGCTTACTGTATTAACCAAACCAAACCCAACCCAACAAGAATGGAAGCAACTCTCTGGGGTCCTGCATCCTGCTTTAACCTTCGGCTCATTCCAGCTACATTCTGGTCAATCACAGGGCTTCAGAGCAGCTACCTTGTTTTTCATCCCCCCTCAGACACATATCCAATTTCCTAAATTCTACACTATTAGCTATTTTTGAGATTTCTTTTTTTTTAATTTTTTATTATTTATTCATGATAGTCATAGAGAGGGGAGAGAGAGGCAGAGACACAGGCAGAGGGAGAAGTGGGCTCCATGCCGGGAGCCCAACGCAGGACTCGATTCCAGGACTCTGGGATTGCGCCCTGGGCCAAAGGCAGGCACTAAACAGCTGAGCCACCCAGGGATCCCCCTATTTCTGAGATTTCTAACCATTCCCAAGTCTCTAAAGCTTTTGTTCTGCCCACCTGTGTGAAATTTGGGGGGTAAATTTTTGCTTTTTTCTTGAAATTTCTTTGCTCAGTTAAGAGTTCTCAGAACCAACATTTGTATTTTCGATAGTTATTTTTAGAGCAAATAAACACTTCACTTTGATTAAGCTAAAGACAAACTCGTCATTTTTTTCTAAAAAAAAAAAAAGGTTCAAGAGCTCAATGGAATATTGGTTCATTAGTTGTGACAAATACCCACAGCGAAGTAAGATATTAATGTGAAGGAAAACTGGCTGTCAGTATAAAGTAACCCTCTGTACTATCCTTGCAACTTTTCTGTAAATCTAAGATTATTGAAAAAAAAAAAAACTTTTTTTTTTAAAGCTCAATGAGTACAAGGAAGAGAGATAAGTGAGACTTTAAAGATTATCTAGTCCAACCAACTGCTGAGCACTGAAATCTGTCAACATCACTCAAAAAAGGGTCATCCAGGCTACACACTGGAATTGTATTGCAGGCAGAGAGGCTCTAAGCCAAGACAACCCAAAAAGCACATTTCTGGGAGACTCCTTAGAAAGTTCCTCCCATTATCGAGTGCAAAGGTATCTTCTCTGCAGATTCCAGTTTGGAGCTATTCCTTGGAGTCCTTGTCGGCAGGGGCTCCCCATCTCGTGCCCTCGGTTCAATACCTTTTGAATACCAAACAGATCCCACATCTTCTGTAGTTTGCTGGGCCGCCGTAACAGCACACAATAGAGCGAGGTCTCTGTCCTTGGCTTGCAGATGCCGCCTTCTCACCGGGTCCTCTTGTGCTCTTTCCTCGGCAGGCAAGTGTATCAGCGCCTCTTCTTACGCAGACCTGAGTCCCACTGGATTAGACCCCCACCCTTATAACCTCATTTCATTTTAATTACCTGTTTAAAGACCTTATTTCCAAATATAGTCACATTGGGGATTAGGGCTTTGACATGTGAATTGGGGGGGAGCACAATTTCAAGCATTAAATCCTTTCAAATATTGGAAAACTCCAGTGAGATATCACAGTACTGGTCAGGAGTGTGGACTTGGGGTTAGTCCTGAGTTCACATCCCCCACTTAGGCACTAGTTAGCAAGATATCTAAGGGTAGCCATTGACCCTTGTAGAATTTTCACGGTCTCATACAGAAAATGAGAATAATGGTAATTATTCAATATGGTATTATGAGGCTTTAATTCATAATCCATGTAAAGCACTTAACAGGATATCCAGCACACAGTAGGGGTTTACTTAATACTAATGATAATAATCCATCTTGATTCTCCTTTAGCCTAAGAAACCCTTACTTTTTTAAAGGGCTTTCAGTCCCTTGAACCTAAACTGTGTGTCCCTGCACATGGGTTACACTAAGCCTACCACTTCCATGGGGTTGGAAACATACAACCTAATACTAAAAGCAAACAGTGCACTTTCTCTTCTGGCTCTCAGATCACAATAAGCTATCCAGTAAAACCCAAGGAGTCTGACTCATGAGTCTTTTTCTTTGGAGATTTCTGCTAAGCCAGGTCCCATTGTCACCTAATGGGAAGGTCAGTTTCCTAGAACCAAAGTCATGATGGCACATTCATTTATATCAAATTTTATTTTGTTAGCATCACACCATCAGCCCATTCTCTCTTTAGATGTTCACAAATCATCTTCTTGCTCATCAGTGATCTGTTTCCAAGCTTTGTTTAGGTCCATCCAAATTGACTGATGAGTATAAGGGAATTGGTCCACCCTGGTGACCATGCAGGTATCTGTATAAACAAAGCTTGAATGGCAGCTTATCCGAGTCCTGGTGGAACACCACCCTGAAGTGCAGAAAGGGTGGATGGTCTTGAAGGAGCTGCTGGGAAGCCCTCTCCCACCCACTTCTCTATCTCCTTACGAGGAGGTTATGAGACAGCTTATCATCTCCTGGGTTCTGAGGAAGCAAAGGCAAGTCAGCAACAGGGCATCACATGACTAGTCTTGCAATCATTGCCCTTTGTTTGGGTGTCATCCTTTTTGGTGTATACGACAACAGCTCACCTCTCTGCCTTATTCTTCTTCCTGTTATTTGTAACAAACTGTCAAACTCTAAAAGTGGCTCCATTGTATTTCTACTGGTTGACCAGTTGGGTCTTGGCTTTGCGTTGCCTTCTAAGTGTGGGTAAGCTTGACAGTGTAAGGAAGCTTCTCGTTCTTTAAAATTGGAAATCAATATACCCAACTCTGATTCATCCAGAGTCTTCTATTCCTCAGAATTGAAGACAGCTATGACTTACAGCAGCTGGTTGTTGCTTGTTGCCTTATAATCTTCTCATCCATTTGAACTTCTTTTCACTCTTATCCAAGTTCATTTCATATTTTATTAAGCCTTTTTTTTCAATTTTTTTATTTTTTTATTTATTTATGGTAGTCACAGAGAGAGAGAGAGAGAGAGAGAGAGGCAGAGACATAGGTAGAGGGAAAAGCAGGCTCCATGCACTGGGAGCCCGATGTGGGATTCGATCCTGGGTCTTCAGGATCGCGCCCTGGGCCAAAGGCAGGAGCCAAACCACTGCACCACCCAGGGATCCCCTTTATTAAGCCTTTGTTGTGCAAGCAAACTTCACCCGCCATTATACACCACTGTACCAATGTCTAGAAATCCGTCTGGCTCTAGAAATCACAACCTCTGACTCCTGGATAGCTGGTTTACATTGAGGCACACATTTGTCCTTTCATTCGAGTGCTTAGTAGGTAGTGACTAACAAGGAACATTAAGATACTAAGGGGTTAACACTTATCAATGGTCCTTAGCAGGTATAGGTCCCATTATTATGGTGTCCATCTGATGGATGATTAAAACAAGACTGCAAAAGGTAAAGTAAGTTCTGGCTACCACAACTTACTTTCTTACTATACCATGAACAAGGCATGATCCCAGAAGTTCAGGGGCTCACAGTCCAGTACCTCTGAGTCTGTGATATCTAAATCAATGGTCCTGAAACCATAACTGATACAGTAATGAAGGGCTTCCCTAATCTGGGGCTAACCAGAAGTAGAACACATGGTGCAAACAGGTAGAAAAGAATGAAGATAAGGAAAGACAGAGGAAGAGAATGAAGAACGTATCAGTGAACAAAAGGGAACTTGATTAGAGTGGGCTCTGATCCAGTGCGCATTTTGTGTCCTTTTAAGAAAAGAAAGCACAGAGAGAAGAAGGAGAGCTCTATGTGAAGACGGAGAGACACACAGGGAGAAGAACGCCACGTAAAGATGGCGGCAGAGACCATTAGGGTTGTGTGGCCATGAGCCAAGGAATGCCTACAGCTACCAGAAGTCGGAAAAGCCAGGAAGAGTCTTCTGGAGGCTTCAGAGGGGGCATTGCCCTGATGACATCTTGATTTTCAGGTTTTTAACCCCCAAAACTGTGAGAGTTATTAATAACTTATCACTTAACAGCAATTTTCCACACCTCACAGAGAAGCCTTCTGCCCGGAGCCTCCCTGTGCCCAGGGTGAAAGAAGATTCCAATGTGATCCTGGTACAAACAATTCAATGCATTCCAAATCCAAATAGAAGTAAATTTTTTTAATAAAGATTTTTAAAATTTATTCATGAGAGACACAGAGAGATAGGCAGAGACACAGGCAGAGGGAGGCTCCCTGCAGGGAAACTGATGTGGGACTCAATCCCAGGGCCTCAAGATCATGAACTGAGCCAAAGGCAGATGCTCAACCACTGAGCCACTCAGGCATTTCAGAAGTAACTTTTGCATGATTTTTTACTTGCTTCATGAAACACTGCCCATTTCTCTCTAAAATTTAATTAACCGCTATTAATACTATGCTTATTAGAACTGCCATTTGGAGAATTATAGCTATGAATATCTCTTCTCCCTCATTAAAATATTAACTCCTCAAGGATAAAAGCATTATTTTATAACTCATTTAGTGAGAGCAAGTTATTATAAGGAAAAGGCTCACATCATTACAGAGGCTGAGAAGTCCCAGGATCTATACAGTCAGCAAGCTGAGGAAGACCCAGCAGAGTCAATGGTATGGTTCCAATCAAGTCCAGGGCCTGACAACCGGGTGAGCTGATGGTCTAAGTTCTAGTCCAAAACTGAGTTCCAAAGTAGGACAAAGTCTGTGTCCCAGTTCGAAGACAGACTTCTCTCTTTTTTAAAAAATATTTTATTTATTTATTTATTCATGAGAGACACACTGAGAGAGGCAGAGACACAGGCAGAGGGAGAAGCAGGCTCCCCCTGGGGAGCTCAATGTGGGACTCGATCTCAGGACCCCGGGATCATACTCTGGGCCAAAGGCAGATGCTCAACCACCGAGCCACCCACGTGTCCCATGACCCTATATTTTGATTACTTCTTTACACTATAGTCTATAATTATCTATTTGTATAGGGAGAATAGAAAAATAATTTCCTCTAATATGGATTATCAAAATTTGTATTTTACTATCAAGAATTTGGAGAAGATCCTTTTAGCTTCACAATCCATCGTTGGTAATTTCAATGTTAGGCAGCATTTGATAATCTGAAATGTACAAAGCATGAAACTTAAGATATGAATGTTCTATTTATAGAACCAATTAAGATTTCTGTACCACAAACACAGGAATTCTGGTCAGTTCAATTTCATACAATTCTCACTAAGGTAAGAAAAATGCATCGTGTGTTTATAATTGTATGCTTTGAAGAAGTATTCCAGATGGGAAAGAACTGCCATTTTGACTAGGCATCAATGAAAACTGAAACCTCGGACTCCAATCTGATCACTGAAAGACTCCACAGTCCAGCTTCTGGGTCTGCACACTTCAAACCGTCTTTCCCTTCCAGTATCCACACACTTGGGTGGCCCTAGAGGCCACCCCTACCCTGGGCCAGCTAAAGATACTGTAACTCTCCAAGGAAGTGGCTGCAAACCACCGTCACCATCTCAGGATCTATATCAGGTCCAGATGCAGATGAGGCTATTTGGATTCAAATTGTCAAGAATAGTTTCTCTGGGTCCAGAGACCTGGTGAACTAAAAAGACAAACTTATCTACCTCCTTTCAATGAAAATGCATTGCTGAGGCCAGTATCGGACAACCATAGTGGATACTCCCATTCAAAAGAGGAAAAGCAGGAAGCCAGAAATATTCCTTGGATGGAGTCTAGATCTTCTTCCTGGCAGTGGTTACTCTTTGTGGACCTTTTGATCTCATCTTCTCCCTCTAAAATAGACTTCCTTTTTAATAAGAAACGTCCCATTTTCCCAGAAGACAAATGTTTCTGAGGTTCCTTTTTAGCCATGAAGGTTGGAATCCTAGAGGTCTTTTCTTATTTTCAGCTGTCTCTGTCCTTTTCAGTCCAAGCTGGAAGTATCTTTCCTAGCATAATTTTCTTAAAAATTATGTGCGTGTCCTATGAAAATTAGTTGGGTTCATTTTATACTCCAAAAGCCACATCCATAATTCTTCCAGAGAGATTTCTTTGTACTGGGTCACATGTTAGGTAACTGAGTAATTAGACACCACTAGACGTGATTCTTGGCTGAATTTTTTTCTGGTTCTGATGCTGATTGTTCCTGGATGATTGGGTCCACACTAGTGACAGCAGTGTAAAAGGTATTATTATGGTCAGTTCACCAAGAAATTTCTGTTGGGTATCAGATGTCAGGAATGGGCATGACAGTAAGCACAGAGTGTGGTACGCTTAGCCTTTTCTTTGGCTTGTATTTGTTTTTTTTAATCTGCAATAATATGGGTTCCTTTAACTCTAAAGATTCTTGTTGCCTGTCCAGAAACTCTAGCCTTTTATATTTTCACTTATTGTCAAACTCCATAAAAACAGGATTTCTATCCTAAACATGAAAAGAAGCAGAATTTCTGGCAGGCTCTTTGATTTCTCTAAATAAATGAATTAATTCCAAATCAATGTCCCTGCAGGGTCTTTAAATAAAGCTAAAGAAAGGAAAGGAGAAATCTGTATCACTTCAAATTAGAAAAATTGATCCAGAAAAATAAGGCTTTCTACAAGCCATGTAAACCAAGAAATAATGGTTCTACAAAATATAATCAAATTGAACCTTTAAAAAAATGATGAAAATCAATGACATTATTACAAGGTATGGACAATGAAAAAAAGTTCTGCCAAATTCGGAAGAGAACAAAATTGCAGAAATGCACAACAATGCTCCCTCAACCGATCTAATGGTCTTAATTATACGGTTTTGTCTCTTTAACTGAGAAACATTCTTAATAGCTGCTAACAACTCTGTTGCTACCTTAAGAGCTGTAGCTTTATCACAATTAGTTCTCCTATTTTTCTAAAGAGTTGATAAAATTTGCATTTCATGAATAGAAAATATATTTTGAGCAAACAGCCTGACATACCTTGGTTACCTCTAGAAGGAGTTAACAAATGACATTGTAAGTTGAATAAAATCTAATGGAGTAGGGGGCTTCATTTCCAGCAATGCTGGAGTAACTGATATCAGATTCATCCACACACAGTAAAGAAGTAGGGGAATGGACAACACACGTGAAACTGTCTGTGGACATTAGAGATTATGCAGCAAAGGACAGTCTCTAAAGGAAGGGCAACATCTTGAAGGATCATATAGTCACCCCAACTTTCTGCCTGGAAGCACTTTATCGACTGCTGGAAAAGAGAACTCCAAGCAGAGCTCAGGAGTGTCACAGAGTCCACGAAGGAAAAAGACAGGCACTCAGTGGAGCCATGAGGCTTCACTTGTAGAAAATAAGCAGAAGTGAGAGCACCATACAAAGAGACCCAGGAATGTGCATGGAGATCTGCTCCAGGCTATAATTAAATACTAAGCTGTGCATGCAGGAGGTGAAATTTCACCAAGTCAGGAAAGAGCAATTGAGAAAGTGTAAGAGCTCTTACACTGACCTGAGAGAGGTTTGAGTTTTATCCAGGCACAGCAGGGAGGCCAGAGTACCCACCCAGAATAGAGACCTGAGGGTTACTGCTAAGTGGTAGGGGAAAACCCAGTCTCCTGGTGAAGTCCACACTCCACAAATCCTGAAATACCAGCCTTTAAAGGATCAAGCAAATCCCCAAGTGTCTTTCAGAAAAAAATAAAAAATAAAAAAATAACTCCAGTGCTCCTTAAGACAACAAAATCTAACACTTAACAATGTAGGAATCACAATGTACATCCTTCAATTAAAATCAATAGACTGAAGCAGGAAAATGTCATCGGAATGAAGGGGAAAACGTCAGTCAATAATAGAAGACACTAGAAAGGACAGTGAATGGTACTATCAGACAAGGACTTAAGAGACCTACTGTATTTTATTTTAAAGTAAAACATATACATAAGGAAAAATACAAAGAAAGACCACATGACGTCCTGGAGATGGAATATGCGATATCTGAAGTGAAAAACTGGATGGGTTTAATAGAGATTAGTTACTTTAGAAGAAGAGATTGGTGAACTTGAAGATAGAGAAATAGAAACTATCCAAACTGAAGTACAGATAGTAACACAGACAAAAAATGAACAGAACTTCAGTGATTTTTGGACAACATCTTGCTAATTTATCTGTAAGGCAAAATCAAAGAAACAGTCTGCAGATTTTACAAATTTGATAAAAACAATAAACAAGATCAAGAAATGTATAGACAAAACCACACCAAACACATCAGAATGAAGTTGCTGGAAACCAATGATAGAAATCTTAAAATAGACAAATATTTTATAATAAAATCATCAACAGGCACAACATTTCTAAGTTTATGTATGCACTTAGAGTTTCAAATATGTGAAGAAAAAAATGACAGAACAGAAAGTAAATAGACTAAATGTTATCACTAGAGATTTTGATATCCCTCCATGACCAATAGAACAAATAGACAAATAAGAACAGACATCCTTAATTAACACTGTCAATCTAACTGATCTGACATTTATAGACCATTCTATCCACCAACAATAAAATGTACATTCTTTACACGTGGTCACCAGACATTCAACAAGAGAAATCAAAGGCTGGACATAATACAAGTATCAAATTGATAAGGCCTAAAGACTTATGAAGCATGTTCTCTGATAATAAAAGAATTGGATTAGGGAATCCATAATAATAATCACATCTGAAAAATCTTCCAACATACTTCCAAACACCACATGGGTCAAAGAAATGATGAAGAAAATTAGAGAATATTCCAAAATGACTAAAAACGAAAATTAAAATTGAGGGGATCCAGCTAACATAGAATTTAAAAGATAAATCTATAGCTCCAAAATTGCTTATACTTAGGGAAGAAGAAATGATGTCTAACGATGGTGAACAAAGACTCTATTTTAAGAATAGAAAGGAATAGCTTTGAGTTAATAAAAGGCATCTATGAAAACCCTCTACCTAACTCATAGTTAATGGCAAAAGAACAAATGTTTTTCCTTTCAGACTGGAAATGGCTTCAAGAAAATGAAATAAAACACATTAGAGAGAATGAAAATTGCCCTTACTTGCAGGTAACATGATCATGTTATATTTTATATATTCAATATATATTCTACAAATGATCACGATATATAGGAAATCCTAAAGAATCTACAAGGAAGTCACCATAATTGCCATGTAAATTTAGCAAGTTGGCAAGATCACTCCATGACGATGTATTGCTCTTCTGTACGTCAATTAAACAATTAGAAACTGTTCCTTCTCTCCCTGTCAGTCTTGTTCTGCTTTGTCCCACTGCCAATTCCCAGCTGTTAATTTGTTATCCAGCCTTTGAATGTACCGCATTCAAATCCAAGTCCTCAGGCAATCATAGCTCAGGAAGCACCTCCCATCACCTGTTGATTGCAGAACCGGCCACAAACCCTCCCCATCCTGTGGGCTCCCTCCTGTGAGGTGTGACTGCAGCTCGGCCCCTCCGAGAGGGCCCGCGCTTAGGTCCCTGCACATGGGCTTGCCCACATGGCTTAGGGTTTAGGAGAAACTCAGCAAATGCGTCAGAAGCAAAGGCGTGAAAAGCGCTTGGGCACTGGAGTTTATTTTCTCTTCACACTCTCCGGCTCCCTGGGACCACGGCGAGAGGATCCAGAGCCAGCCTGCTGACAGATGGGAGGACGTGCAGAGCAAAGGATGAGGCCGCTGGACGCTCTCCTGCACCAGCCGGCCGCAACCAGGCTGACAGCCGACCACGGGGATAAGCCCAGCTGTCTCCGACCAAAAGGCATGCCCACCCAACCCCCAGAATCATGGGGGATGATGCCTGCATGAAGCCACTAAATTGTGGGCTGATTTACTACACAGTGATAGCTAGCTGGCGCATGGGAGAAGGGAGAGGAACAGGTGACGGAGGCTTGCTGAGTACAGGGTATGGACGGAGGGTGCATTCATCTGCTTGGGCTGTCAGTTATTGAAAAATGATTTTATTTATTTGACACACACACATACACACACACACACACAGAGTGAGCACAGGTAGGGAAAGAAGCAGGAGCCCGATACGGGGCTTGATCCCAGGACTCCGGGATCAGCACCTGAGCAGGAGGGAGACGCTTAACTGACTGAGCCACCCAGGGGCCCCCTGCTTGGGCTGTCATAGTAAAATACCACAGATGGCTGGTTTACACAACAGCTATTTATTTTCTCACAATCCTGGAGGCTGGAAGTCTGAGATGAGGGTGCCAGCATGGTTGACTGCTGGGGAGAGCCCTCTTTCTGACTTGCGGGTGGTCACCTGTGTCCTCACGTGGTCTTCCTGTGTGGCAAGAGATCACTCTCTTCACCTTCTTACAATCCTGAGAGATTAGGACTTGACGTCATTTAACCTTAATTGCATCCCAAAAGCCCCATTTCTAGAGTCACATTTAAGGTGAGGGCTTCAACAGGTGAATTCGGGATGAATTTGGGAATTTTATGAATTGAACATAATTCAATTCATAGCAAGGGGGTTCATTATACTATTATTTCTAATTTTTTTACATTTGAAAGGTTTCATAAGATTTAGAAGATGTAAATGTATTTTGGCTCCTATGCTCTTATGCCTTATTTTGTGAGAGAGAGAAAACCCCAGAAGGTTCTATGGTCTCCTGATACCCTTAAAATCTTGACTAGGTAACTAGAAATTACAGTTCAAAATAATAAAACTGTGCATTTGCTTTAATGTCAAATCTTCTACTTTCTTCCAGGTTGCTGGTAATACTATAGTTCCCAGTCTGTCATGGGACAGAGAGGGCGGCCAGCTACTCCACTGCTGCGTCTCCTCTCCCCCATCTATCTACACGTGGCTTTCGCTTCCATCATAACTGACATGCTAGGGGTCAGGGGTAAGAAAGGTTTTACTTGAACTAGAACGGTCATATGCTGGCGTTGAGCTCTCTGGACCCAACTCTGCTGACACAGATGGAGGCATATGGTCATTTGGAATTCCCTCCTTAACAACAGAAAGTCTATGGCCCATTTCCAGACTTTTCTGGCTGAGACTCCCTGCTCCCACAGAGGGCAGTACTGGACAGGCCTCGTGAAAATCTCTCGCCAGCAATGTCTCCTGTGAGGTCCACATCTGATCCACAGAAAATACCCTTCCATTTCCCCACAGTGTGTGTCTGTCAACCTATATCACAGCAACCGCACTCTGAGCCTGTCATCAAAGCAACAACCTGTATATTACTTTCCTATTACACAGCAGCAAATTATCACACAGTTATTATTTTTTAGTTCAGGAGATGAGATGTCCAAAATCAGTTTCACTGAGCTAAAAACCAAGGAGCCACTAGAGCTGCACTGCTTCTAAGGTCACTGAAGAAACAGAGAGAACCCACTTCCTGCCTTTCTACCTGGAGGCTACCTGCACTCCTTGGCTCATGCCACACTGCTCTGACCCCTACTTCCATTATGGCATCACCTCTGGCTGACCATCTTGCTTTCTTCTTCAAAGGATCCTTGTGATACCACTGGGTCCACCTGGTTATCCAGGATAATCTCACCACCTCAAAACCCTTAACCACTCTTGCAAAGTCCTATGTGCCAAGTGGGGTAACATATTCACTAGTTCCAGGGATTAAGATGTAGATACCTTTGGGGGGGATCTTCTATCTATGACATACTGTCTTCTATGTTTTTCAGGGGTTAGGAATAGTTGGACCCCAATTCATTCTGCTTCTGTTTCAAAGCACACATAGCAGCCTTCCCTGGTCTCTTCATGGAAGTCCCTCCCACCAGACTTGAGATAAAGAAGGTAGCACTCTCCTCCTTCCCCAGGGATGGCAAGAGGTCTCCAAAGAACTCTCTTCTCCTGTCCCCACCCAAAGGGCAATCTGACCTCTTCTCTGATCCTTGGTCTGTCAGACAGATACAGAGTTGTGGAATAGATCCCTTCACACTTCTTTTACAGAATTTGCAACGCTCTCACTCCACTTGGTATCTTGATATTCATAGAATCAGCACCTTGGTTGAAGCTGAGGCGTGGAATGTTCCATTCTAACATCCTGTACATAACTATTCCCCTAAAGCAGAAACATGAAATTATAAATAGATCCTCATGAATTGTTAAATTCTTAAAGCTGGTCTTCTATTTGGTGACAGAATGTATTTAATGAGTCAAAAGGAATTTCAATATTCAAAGGTGAATATTAAATGAATAACATTCTACAGAACACAAAAATACTTTGAGGAGAGCATTTTTGCTTCTGAATAGCTTTTCAGTCAGACTGTTCCTTCTTGAAATAAGAACTATCACTCAACCAATCTTCTGTTCATGTGAAAAAGAGTAATTTGAGCTGGAGAGCAAACCTCACCTGCAAAACAGTAAATGTGATATGTGATGTTGCCATTCTCCATTTTGCCTAAAGAAATGCATTTTTTTCATTCTTAAAGCTCTCTCGGATAGTGTGATAGCTAAAACTTATAAAACCCACAAAATAATGGTGCCATAATTTATATATATATATATATATATGTATATATATATATATATATATACACACACACACATATATATATAATTAGGTATTTCTACTCAAATGAGAATGAATAGAGTGTTTATGGAAAAATGAAACTGTAGCATTTGATCGTCAGATCTGGAATATTTCTTCTATCAAACATTCCATCAAAACAGAGATATCTAATCTCTGCAAACACACAAAACAATGAGGCTCTGTTGTTGTATTAGCTTGATTTCTTTTGGGGATGCAAGTAACAAAATTAACTACAGCTTTAGCTAAAAAGAAAAAAAAAGAGTGGGGGGTAGAGGGAGAGACTCAATAATAGAGTGTATGGCACAGAACTGGCAGGTAAGGAATGCAGCTAGACTGGAGGATAGTTTCTTGTCTCTATTCCCTCTGGTTTTCTGCACTTTTTTCTCTGGCGGCAGGGTAACATGACCAAATTTATAAAAGCCAAAGGATCTGAACTCTTTAAATTACCCATCACATGACTAGACGAGATTTCTTTTTAGTTCAAATTCCCAAGGAAGACATGGCCGACCTTGGCTTGGGTCACGCACCCATTCCTGGGATAATAACTATGGCCAGGAGATCATACCGCACGAAGATGGTATCCACTGCAGATGAGCGTGAGATGGAGAGGTGAAAGAAAGACAACTATGACAGCTCATTCCAACGCGTTAGAATAGCATAACACTGAATGCCTAAGAGACTGTTCACATCTGGACTCCTGAATCCTGTAGGTTGCTCGGAATGTGTACTTTCAGGCTTGTAGTATGTTTGCTTCTTCCATCCGCAGAAGTGGTATCTCACAAGGTCATGTTGATTTTACCATCACTGGTTGGGGATATTCATGGAAGGACACAGGCAGTAAAAATGCAAACACCGACCCATGTGGTTATAAACTCGCAGAGGGGATAAACCAGAGCCCAGGCCCTGACTGATAGACTCCTCTGTTTTCTATCTCTGAAAGTGGGGTAGAGATTTCTTCCTGTGAACGGAGCCCCCGAGGGACTCAGTTTTGTGTAGTGATCTTGGCTGCAAATTCCTGTCTCTGTAGGGACCCAGGCCTCCTGTCAAGAAAACCAGTCAAACCTTCCAGGCCTGCCCCGGTGTCAGCTTGCCAGGGGAACCCTGAGGTTAGTAGAACGTATGGAATCTCATATATACACAACTTATCAGACACAGTCCACAATCAATGCTTCGAAATTTTATGCTGTAATGAGAAGTCTGACTCAAACCATTCCCTATTTTAAAATTTCCATTTTTTATTACAATAATTCTAATGTTTCAGAGTTTTCTTCACTTTTCATAAAACTAAACTATTTCAGGCAATATTCTATGTGAGCAAATCATCTCCACGTCTCCTGAATCATAGTTAGAGTTGTTCTACAGCAAGATATTCTCTTCTGGTTTTGCCTACACCGAGGAGTCTCTCAGGCAATGTATCCTCAAATGGAAGCATATTCTGGCATCTTTACCACATGCCATTCACCCCAGAAATGTCTACTGGCATGAGAACAGAAGGAAAACCTGTCAAAATGAGGAGTTCTGAAACTCAAGCAGGTAAGGGGATCCTTGGTGGAAGGGTTAAAAACAGAAAGGATGAATACACTTTAAAAACCACTTTCTTACTATACAGTAAACAGAAATAGCCTATCTTATTTTTTTTTAATAAGATTTGGTATTTTTTTAAGTTTTTATTTATTTATTCATGACAGACAGAGAGAGAGAGAGAGAGGCAGAGACACAGGCAGGGGGAGAAGCAGGCTCCATGCAGGGAGCCCGGTATAGGACTTGATCCTAGGTCTCCAGGTTTCAGGCGGCGCTAAACCGTTGAGCCACCTGGGTTGCCCATATTATCTTATTAAGAAAAAAAGAAGAAAAGAAAAGAAAGAAAAGAAAAGAAAAGAAAAGAAAAGAAAAGAAAAGAAAAGAAAAGAAAAAAGAAAAGAAAAGATGAAGGTATCTACACATAGTTTACAAGGTTTAGACTGATAAATACTATGGTCTTCGTTATTTCTAAACAACATTCACAGAGAAATACACGGCTGTAATTTTAGATTTTTAAAAATGGGAAAGTTAAAAAAATCCCTTTTAAAAAGCCTAAGAAAAGGGTGCCTGTGTGGCTCAGTTGAGCATCTGACTCTTGATCTTAGGGTTTGAATTCAAGCCCTGAGTTGAGTTCCATGCTGGGTGTGGAACCTAGTTTTCAAAATTTAAATAAATAAAATAATATATATTTTTTAAAGCCAGAGAAAGAATAGCAAGGCAAACCACAAAACATGAGACGGAATAGTTGAAGAACAAAAGGCAACAGCAGTGGGGCAAACAAAATAGACAAAATGAACACCACCGGAGTTGGGGTTTTAAAAAGGTTAACACAGGTGACAAAGCTCTAAGACAGAACCTTTTAAGTGGAGAAAGCACAAAGTAGCATTATCAGGAATGAAATAGGTGAAATTAGTATACACTTTAAAGGACCAGAGGAAATTAGAAATATCTTTATGACAATGAATGTTAACTTTCGATGAAATCCCCAGATTCTCAAAGAAAATAAGACATCTTACACAATTGAACAAGAAAATACGGAAAATTTTTAATAGTTCAAGGTCTTTCAGGAAATTGAATCTGTAACTGAAAAACTACCCATGAAAGAAAACTTGAGGCCCAGGTAACTTCACTTGAAAATGCTTTCAAATACTTAAGGAAAAACTAACCAATCTTACAAAAACTCCTGAGAATAGAGAAGTATGGAGTATCACAATTCATGTTAAGAGGCCAAGACGACATTAATCTAAAATCCTTTAAAAAGGATATTAAAAGAAAAACATAGACCAATTTCTCTAATAAATGTAGATACAAAACCCTAGAATGTACATATGTAAGTCAAATCCAGTTTTATAGAGAAAGGGTAATATTATATGACCAAATAGCATTCACTCTAGGAATGCAAAGTTGGTTTAACATTCAAAATTCAGTCAAGTACTGGACTATAGTAACAGAATAAAGGAGAAAACCATGCATTTCAACAAATACAACAAAAGCACTTGATAAAATCCAAATCCCATTCATGATAAAAACTCAGCTAACTAAGCATTAAAAACACTTTCTTCATGTCATGGAGGGTATCTACAGAGTACCTATTTCAAGATCGTATATCAAAAGGCGAAAGACCGTGATTATCAGTACAAAATCCTCAACAAAATACTAGCAACAAAAATTCAATAGCACACCGAAAGGGTTATACAACATGTCCAAGTGGGATTTATTCCTGGAATGAAAGGATGATTCAACATATGAAAAATCAATCAGTATTAATATACCACATTGACAGAATGAAGGGGGAAAGGCCATGATCATCTCAACTGATGCAGAAAACACATCTGACAAAATGAAGTACCCTTTTTAACAACAACAACAACAACAACAACAACAACAAAACCCTTAAAAAACCAACTAGGAACAGAAGGAAATTACTTCAACATAATCAAAACCATCTATCAAAAGCCCATCACTAAAATCCTACTAAATGGTGCTTTTCCCTCTAAGATCAGGAACAAAACAGAGATGCTAACTTTTATCACTTCTATTTGACATAGTACTAGAAGTCCTAGCCAAAAGCAATTAGACAAGAAATAGAAACAAAAGGCACCCAAATTAGAAAGGGAGTTAAATTACCTCTGTTTCCAGAGGACATGATATTATATAGAGAAAACTCTAAAGATTCAAGAAAAAGACAAAAACAAAACCCTCGTAGAATAAACAAATTCAGCAGAGTTGTAGGATATAATAGTATCAAGACAAAAAAAAATCACTATACAATATACTATTCTATACACTAACAATGAACAATCCAAAAATAAGTTGAAAGAAGACAATCCCACTTACAATAGCATCAAAAAGAATAAAATATTTAGGAATGTAATTTAACTAAGGAAGTGAATGACTTGTATGCTGAAAACTACAAAACACTGTGGGAAGAAACTTTAAAGACACAAATAGATGGAAAGACATCGTGTGCTCATGGATTGGAAGGCTCAGTATTGTTAGGATGTTAGGATCAGTACCATTCAGAGTGATCTACAGATCTATTGCAATCCTTATCAAAATCCAAAAAGTATTTTCCGCAGGAATACAAAATGCCATCCTAAAAACCATATGGAATCGATCTCAAGAGGTCCCAAATAGCCAAAGTAACTATTTTCTGCTGAATTATGTATCCCCCCAAATTCCTATGTTGAAGCTCTTTCTTCTCCCCAACACCACCCCCCCCCAACACACACACATAGCTCAGAACGTAACTGTATTTGGAGATAGGACCTTTAAAAAGGTGATTAAGTTAAAATGAGGCCTTTGGGTGGGCCCTCGTCCAATCTTACAGATGTCCTTATAAGAGGAAATTAAGATACAGACGCACACCAGAGATGTGCATACTGAGAGGAAAGGCCCAGTGAGAACAGACCAAGAATGGGACCATTTGAAAGCCAAGAAGAGAGGCCCCTTAAGAAACCAAACCTGCAGACACCCTGACCTTAAACTTCTAGCCTTCAGAACTGTGGGAAAATAAACGTCTGCCACCCAGTCTGTGGCACTTTATTATAGTCACCCTAGCAAACTAATGCAGCAAGCCTGAAAAAACAAAGTTAGAGAGGTCTCACAGTCTCTGATTTCAAAACTTAGTACAAAGTTGCAGTAATCAAGAGTGTGGTACTGGCATAAGGACAGATAAACAGACCGATGGAGTAGAATCAAGAGCTCAGAAAGAAGCCTGCAGATCCAGGGTCACAAGACTGTCAACAAGGGTGCCAAGACCATTCAACTGGGAAAATGTCTCTCCAACAAATGGGGTTGGGAAAACTGGATATCCCCACACACAAAAATTAAAGTTGGATCCTTACCTTAAACCACACAAAAATAGCTTTCATCTGAGCTGCCAACATGCCATGCAGACTGAGGAAGACCCAGAAACGTCGGAGCCACTGGAGCTAGGACCACGGCTGCTTCAGCAAATGCTGGAAGCAGCCAGGAGGCCGGGGTGATGCTGGCGGCACGCATTACCACAGGATCAAGTTTGACAAGTAGCACCTGTTACTGTGGAAAAGTCGGTATGAGGCATTACCGCTAACAGAGGAGCCAGAGCTTCTGCTAAACCATCAACCTTGAGAAACTGTGGACCTGGGTCAGCAAGCAGGCAAGGGTGGATGCTTCCAGAAGGAAGCCTGGAGCTGCTCTGAACACGGATGTGGTGCAATCCGGCTACTGCAAAGTTTTGGAGAAGGGAGAGCTCCCCAAACAACCTGCCACTGTGAAGGCCAAATTCTTCATCAGAAGAGCTGAGGAGAAGATTAAGTATTGGGGGGTGGGGGCCTATGACCTGGTAGCTTGAAACCACATAGAAGGAGGTTCATGCAACGCTAATGCAACAAGCGGGGGAAAATACAAAAACGAATTTAAAATGGATCCAAGATCTAAATGTAAGACCTTAAACTATAAACTGTTAGAAGAAAACAAGGGAAAAGTTTCATCACGTGGAGTTTGCAAATATTTCTTGGACATAATACCAAAAACATGAGGAATATAAGTAAAAATTGACAAATAGGACATCAGATTAAAAACTTCTGTGCATCAAAAGACACAACTGACATAATGAAAAGACAACCTACAACGTGGAAGAAAAATATTTGCAAATCATGCATCTTATAAGTATGATTTCTACATAGTAGAATCTTAAAGCACTTACAACTCCACAACAAAAACCCAGTAACTCAAAAATATAGACAAAGCATCTCCATGTTTCTCCAAAGATACACAAAACGGCCAACAACAATCTGAAATGATGCTCAGTATGACTTACCTTACTGTTAGCAAAATGTAATATACCCAAATGAGCTATCACCTCACAAAACAGAAATCAAGTGTTGGTGAGCATATGGAGAAATGGAAACCCCTGTGCAGGTGGTGAGAATGTAAAATGGTGTGGCCTCCAGGAAAAAAAATGATGGTGGTTTCTCAAAAATTTAAAAATAGAATTGCCATATGATGAAGCAACTCCACTTCTGGGTATAAACCCAAAAGGACTGAAAACGGGGTCTCAAAGAGGTATTTGTCGTACATGGGTTTTCACAGTATTACAAAAGCGTAAAGATGGAAGCAATCCAAATAAATGTCCATTGGCAGATATATGGATAAAGAAAATGGGGAACATACACACAAAGAATTATTATTCAGCTTAAAAGGAAGGAATTCTGACGCAGGCTACAACACGGATGAATCTCGAGGGCATTATGCTGAGATCAGCCAGTCACAGACAAATTCTATGAACCACTTATACGAGGTACCTAGAGTAATCAAAGGTACAGAAACGAAGTAGAATGGGAGTTGCCAAAGGTTGGGTGGAGGGTAAAATGGAGACTTGTTTAATGGGTACAGGGTCTCAGTTCTGCAAGGCCAAAAAGTTCTAGAGATTGGTTACGTAACAACTGTGAACCCATTTCAACTTCAGCCAATGAACCTTGCAATATAATCACTGTGAAATAAGAATATTAAGGACACAGATCAGAATGGATACTGAATTTCCATGTATTTACTGCATTCTTTTAAAAATGTTGACCATTACATAATCTGCAAACTGACAAGACATCTAATTTTTTTTTTTTTTTGGAACTTATAATGGATCCATTCTTTTGTAAAAGTTAAGGTTTTTAATGGGTAAGAAGACTAGGTGGGAATAAAGCTCACTGCTGTCCATCCTGGGAATCTATCCCTGTGGCTATCTGGTTATTTGTTCACCAAACCATCTTTCCCTCCTTCTTGGGCACACAGCTGGACCTCATTTCCCAGCCTCCTCTGCAGTTAGGTGTGGTCGCAACTGTGTTCTGGCCTGTGGGCACGCTGGAAACATGCCATCCCCAGGCCGGAGCCATAAAACTCTCCCAGGTGCTACCTCTATTCATCCTCTCAGGAAGGGCCTGGGGCGTGCACAGCTGGGCTGAGAGCCCTTGGGGAAGGCTGCCAGGCCAGGTACACATACACCAATCCTTCAGCAAGAAATTCTTATCATGATAAGCCTTCAAAATGATGCATTTTTAAAATGCGAAATTTGTCATGGTTGTTAGTCGTGGTTGCCCTCTAAACAACTTTATGCCGTGTTATACAGGGATGTACATGATTAACAAAACACACACCCTGCTGAGTAGTAGAGGTTCATTACTGTCACACAGAGTATCCACCTAGGCCCAATCTTCACCGAGTTGGGGACCCATAACTACTTACTCCTGGCTTTGTGAGTGATCACATCTTGCATATATATTTGCTCATATGACACTCCCAATTGATCCACACAAACCAACCTTCGTCAATATTATATGGAAAGACACTGAACACAATGATTGCATCATTCAGGGTGTGATTAGCTGGATTCTTTACATTGTGAATGCATCTCAAGAACCTCTAGAAAGATTTTGAACTTTTAAAAAATGCATGGAATAGTCTTAAAATTTTCATCGGTACCTTCTCAAAACTAGATGACAGCAGCCGGTAATGGATTAAACACATACACTCACGCACACTTTTCTTCAACCACATTGCAGACCTCACACAATTAGAAGGACAAAATGTGTTTCAAACAATACGAAGCAAAAACTGGTTGGAAAGAATCTAACAAGATTTCAGCCAGGAATGAATTATAAGCATCCAACTCTATTGGCGTAGGCAGTGGTCCATCACGGACTATAACAGGGGTCCTGTAAGTTCATACTTGGTGTCCACCTCGGAGCCACTGGCACCCCCAGTGAAAAGCAGCACAAGGAAAGCTATGACCGAAGGCTGCTGGGGGCTTCACATACAGCACCAGGTTTACCAGGAAGGTAGAAAGACAGGATGAGTCAGCCCAGACTAAGTGAATACACAGAGTAATCCCTTACAAATGTCTCCTTGAGGAGTTGGCTTCATTTGATACAAATAAATCTATTGGATTTATCATTACTTGTATTTCACTGAAAAAAGAGTGAGTTGACCCAGATGACAGTACTAATATAAATGTTGGAGAAAATATGGCGACACTGGCGAGAGTGATGAATGACCCAAGTTTGGGAAATACTATCCTAAGTGCTATAAATAATCAAATCATCTCTCAGATAGAAGCACTGGAGTGAATATTAAAATAATTAAGTGATTCTGGGAATCTGTAAAGAAAGAAGAGAATTAACGTTTGTTTTAAATTTTTGGATTGCGGTTTGTAGGACTCACTTTTCTTCACGATTTAGCTTAATTCCTGGCTGAGATGCTACAGGTTAACTCTTTTACTGACTCATTTTTTATGGTCTCAACCAACTTCAGCTTGGGCATCCTGAACTCAATGCCTGAAACATGGAGGTCTGAATGTTTTAACTTTCTTATTTTTCAATAATGAGCAAAATGTAAGTTTCAGCATCTATATATAAGTTGCCATCTGTTGGTAAGAATATATTTATATGAATATATTGAACAAGGACACAGAGTTGAGTTGCACGTGCAAAAAAATTCCTAAGATTTAAAAAATTAATTAGTTGCTACCTATTATGACCTGCAATACGAATATACATTTATACACAAATATAAATCTGGTCACACCAATACTCAAGCACAAACCTGATTTCTAATTGTTACCTAGAACCATAGGCTGGCATTTAACACTAGCAAATAACACCAAGATATTATATTACATTACATAGTGTGTGACAACATAATTAAAAAACCTTTTGTGGAATAAAATAATAAATCATATGCATTTCCTTAAGCAGAATATGACCAATTACATACCTCATTATGAAATTAAAACTCAAATTAAATAACTGGGATGAGAAGATGGTTTGGTAAAACTATAGATCATAAACATCGTGAAGAGCACCAGGGATCGCCTCCAGGGAGGCAATGCCATGGGCTGCAAAGCTTGGTGACTGTGGAATCAGAGACGGGTCCTGCTCCTAGATATGGCATAACTTGCCAGCACGCTCAGCAAGTCAGAAGTTCTTTGAGCTTCAGTTGCCAAAATTTTTAAATGGGGAAAATGAATGAGCCAATCTCTGAGAAAACTGAAACACCTCTTAACAGTTCATGCTTCTATGAAAAATAGAGAAATCACAACCAGCAACAAGCCATAAATAAAAAATCACAAAGGGGTGGGCTACGATGTGTTATTCATATCCAATACACAAACATTACATTCTGACTCAATCAAATACTGAGTTTAATGCATAAAGTCATTGCTCATCACTTTCTATACTTTGAATATCAACACCGTCTAAATATTTTTAGTGGAATCCTCATTTGATTCCAAGTATTTTTTTCTGTCCTCCACCCTTACTATACGCCCAGGCTTCTTGTCTTCTGTTATCTCTATGAAGTTATATTTAAATTAATAGATACTTACTGAATGGGCACCATTTCCAGGAAGGGAAATGTCTCACTTCCTGTGAAGAGGTAGGAAAAAGAGGAAGAACAAAATTCTGTCCCTATGTAGAGTTGACCTATGGGTCAGAGAAAGAGGTTAAACTCTCATTATGCTTGGCAAAATATGAGAGAAAAATTGAAATTGCAATAAAGAAGGGCACCTGGGTGGGTCATTCAGTTAAGCATCTGCCTTTGGCTAAGGTCATGATCCCAGGACCCTGGGATCAAGTGCCGCATCAGGCTCCCTGCTCAGTGAGGAGTCTGCTTCTGCCTCAACACCCCTTCACCCCTGCTCACACTCTCTCTTGCCTCACGCTTGCTCTCTCAAATTTTTAAAATAAAATACCAATAAAAATAGGCATTATTCACTCCATTCTTATTAGTTTATCTTTGTTATTTCTAAACATTATCCTACACATATACATCAACTTACTAAGAGACACTGGACCAGGCAGTGGTTTAATATGCAAGTATCAAATCTACCCATTTAGTTTCCTGGTTTCCCGTACCAAAAAGTGTCTCTAAAACTACCATTTGACAAAAGGCTAAAGTTGAACTACCAGTTTTATCATTGCAAAGCAAAATAATTTATTTCTATTGCAGTACCCAGTGACAAGTGAACATTTACATTCTAATAAGTGATCTACCGGTGTCTCTGAGAATTACTCAATGTAGGTTAAGCAGGCCATCTCTCAGATTTGAGGTTTATCAAGCTAAACTTGACTCTTACCATTTCTTGTATGTATACTTTGAATCTGATCTGATTCAAACTCAAATCAGATCTGAGCTGTGCCTCATTTCTCAAGTGTTGTCTTGCCTATAGAGGGACTGGATGCACAAAGGAGTCAGGGCAGACCCAATCTGACTTTCACAGCAGTTCCAGGAACCAACTTCCAGGGAAGCTGGTGGAGTGGGAGGACCCTAAGCTGCCTCTATCTCATAGACACAACTAGGTAACGGCCAGGTTAGTATAAATAACCCAGAAAGCAACCCAAAGACTGACAGGATAGACTCTCCACACCCAAATGTAGAGAAGAGGCCACAGTGAAGAAGGTAGGAAGGGCAGAGACAAGGCTGGGAGCTAAACGGACCTGTAGGGCTGTCCCACAGGAAGGAGGGACCCCACGGGTATAGAGAGGGGGAGAGAAGCAGATTCTCATACCAGTGAGCCTGCATGAGAAGCATGAATCCCCATAATGTTTGGCCTTGAAAACCAAGGAGCCAAATGTCTCTGAGTTCTTACAATCAGCAGCCACCCAGAACTTTAAAAATCAGCAGGCTCAGCTCTGGGAGAGCAGAGGCTGAAATCCTCACCCCTAAAGAGACGGCACAGCAAACAGCCCCACAGACATACAGCATGGAGGCAGCAGTTTGAAAAATACCTGGGGCAGACAGGAGAGAGATTTGTTTGCTAATCTCAGAGCATGTGCTGGAGGAGCTGGGATCTTTGGGAGATTTCTCCAGGAACAAAGAAGCGGAGAGGTGCCATATCTTCTGCAGCCCAGTCTAGACATGTGGATGCCTGTGAGGACCAGGATGTCAACACTTTCTACCTAACTTGCTAACACCATGTCCCACCCACATGGTCTCCTGCAGATACACTCCCTCCAGCCAGGTCTGCAGCACAAGACTTGCTAACAACACAAACCCACCCCTTACTCTTCCACCTGGTACACTTCTGAAGATCCATTCCCTTTACCTGACCTGCCTTGACCCTTTCCCACAGGGGACCAGTGCAGATGTTGCTGGTACTATGTGCACCAATACTGTGTTCTTCTGCAAATGAACCCCCTCCACTTAATCCTGTCTGGAGCACTAGGATACAGTGCCACACGGCTGGCAGTGTGCAAGCAGTGCTGATAGAGGCCAGTACCACTCCAAAGTGACTCGTGCCCAAGGGAGAGAGGGTAACCACACACACCGGTCTGACTATAGCCCCAGTAGTGGTGCTGGGGGCAGACATCTGATCTGACTGCAGGCCCCATTCAACAATGAATACTTCTCAGGGGACAAGACTGGGAACACATCCAGAAAGTTCTGTGCTACTATATCTCTGTGCTACTTTATCTCCTGAGATATTGTGTATCTCTGGCCAATACCTGGTCTAACTCATTAAGTTACTTAAGCCTAACGTGGTCCCACAATGACCCACTAACACAGAGACCAATCCCTGCCCACGACAGCCAGAGAACCATTGCAGATGACTAAAGTGTCGGGTTCTAGAGAACTGGAGACATTGCACTGCAGGACACTACAGGACCTCCTCTTCTTAACATCACTACTTTCAAGAGCAGGAGACATAGCTGAGTTTTCTAATACAAAGAAACAGACCTAGAGTTAGACAAAATGAGGAGACAGAGGAGTGTGTCCTAAATGAAAGAATAGGACAAAATAACAGCAAGAGAGCAAACAAAATGGAGATAATATGCTTGACAGGGAATTTGAAGTAATGGTCATAAAGATACTCACCAGAATTAAGAGTGGGGGACCTCAGTAAGACTCTTAACAAAAAGAGTGAAAACAAAAAACCAATCAGGGATGAAGAATTAAATAGCTAAAATGAATAATACACTAGATGGAACACATAGTAAACCAGAAGGAGCGGAATGGGCCTGTGACCTGGAGTGACAGAGTAATGGAAAGCAATCAAAGCTTAACATGAGAGAGAAAAAAAAAAAAAAAATGAAAATAGACTTAGGGAACTCAGCAACACCATCAAGCATAATAACATTTTTATTACAGGGATATCAGAAGAAGAAAAGAGAGAAAAGGGAGTAGAAAATTTATTTTAAGGACTAATAGCTGAAAACTTCCAAATTTGGGGAAGGAAACAGAAATCCAGACCAAGAGGCACAGACAGCCCCCAACAAAATTAACCCAAGGAGGTCCACAGCAAGACACCTTGTAATTAAGATGGCCAAAAGCAGTGATAAAGAGAAAAATTTTAAAGCAGCAGGAGAAAAGCAGTTACATACAAGAGAAACCTCATAAGGCTATCGGTTCATTTTTCAGCAAAAATTTTGCAGGCCAGAATAGAGTAGCATGATACATTCAAAGTGCTCAAAGTAAAAAACCTACAGCCAAGAATAATGTATCCAGTAAGGCTATCATTCAGAATAGAAGGAGTTGAAGAGTTCCCCAGACAAACAGAAGCTAAAGGAATTTATCACCACTAAACCAATTCTATGAGAAATGTTAAAGGGGACTTTTTGGGTGAAAGGGAAAGACAGTAAGGAGTAAGAAAAGTAGGAACCACAAAGCAGTAAAAATAAGTATATCTACAAAAATCAGTTAACGGATTCACAAAATAAAATAATTCACAAAACAAAAGGATATCTAAAATGTGGATACCAATACCTAAAATGTGGAGGGGAGAGAAGTAAACATATGGGTTCAAACCTAAGTGACTTTCAACTTAATATAGACTACTATATGTATATAATACACAAACCTAATGATAACTGCAAATTAAAACTTGGTATTAAGAGTGGAAAAAAAAGAGTGGAAAAAACAAACAAACAAAAAAAACAACAAAGAGAGCGAGGTGAGAGAGAAAGGAACCTAAGTCTATCACTAAAGAAAGCCAGCAAACCATGATAGTGTAAGACAAGAACAAAAGTAATCATAAAACAAAGAACAAAATGGCAGTAAGTACATACCTATCAATAATTACTCTGAATGTAAATGGACTAAATGCTCCAATCAAAAGACATAGGATGATGGAATGAAAATATATATATATATATATATATATATATATATATAGCCTACAAAAGACTCATTTCAGACCTAAAGATACCTGCAGATTGAAAGTGAAGATGGAGAAACATTTATCATGCAAATGGTATGAAAAGAAAGCCAGGGTAGTGATTGTTAGACAAAGTAGCCTTTAAAACAAAGTAACAAGAGACAAAGAAGGGCACTATGTAATAATAAAGGGGACAATCCAAAAAAGAATATAACAATTGTAAATGTTATGGACCTAACATGGGAGCACCAAAATACATAAAGCAGCTATTACAAACATAAAATAATAGTAATGCAATAATAGTAGGGGACTTTTAATATCACACTCACATTAATGGGCAGATCATTCAAACAGAAAGAAAATCAACAAGGAAACAATGGCTTTGAATGACACATTGGACCAGATGGATTTAACAGATTCAGAACATTCCACCCTATAATAACAGAATACACATTCTTTTCAAGTGCACACTGGTATATTCTCCAGAATGGGTCACATATTAGGCCACAAAACAAGTCTCAACAAATTCAAAAAGATCAAAGTCATACCATGCATCTTTTCTGACCAAACCACTAAGACACTAAAAATTAGCCACAAGGAAAAATCTGGAAAGAACACAAAAATATATGGAGGTTAAGTAACATGCTACAAACCAATGAATGGGTCAACTGAGAAATCAAAAAATCAAAACATACATGGAGACAAATTAAGATGAAAATATAATGGTCCACAATCTTTGGGATGCAGTAAAAGCTGTTCTCAGAGGGAAGTTTATAGAAACAGAGAGAAGTTTATAGGCCTACCTCAAGAAGCAAGAAAAACCTCAACTCACACCTAAAGGAGCTAGAAAAAGAACAAATAAAACCCCAAACCAGAAGAAGGAAAGACATAATAAAGATCAGAGCAGAAATAAACTAAATATAAACAAACAAACAAACAAAAAAACACGACAGAACAATGAAGCCACAGCTGGTTCTTTGAAAGATCAACAGAATTGATACATCTTTAGCTGGAATCATAAGAAAAAAAGAAGAGAAAAGAAAGGATTCAAATGAACAAAATCAGAAACCAAAGAGGAAAAATAATACCACCACAGAAATACAAACGATTATAAGAGAATATAATGAAAAATGATATGCCAACAAATTGGACAACTTAGAAAAAAATGGATAAAACATAAAACCTACCAGAACTGAATGAGGAAGAAATACAAAATTTGAACAGACCAATTACCAGCAATAACATTGAATCAGTAATCAATATACTCCCAATAAACAAAAGCCCAGGGCCTGAGCAGTTCCACAGGTAAATTCTACCAAACATTTATAAAGAGTTAATAGCTGTTCTCAAACTTTTCCAAAAAAATAAAAGAGGAAGGAAAGCTTCCAAATTCATTCTATGAGGCCAGCATTTAACCTGATTAAACATGCAGAAGAATGAAACAGGATCACTTTCTTACATCATGCACAAAAATAAACTGAAAATGGAATAAGGTCCTATATGTGAGTCTTGAAACCATAAAAATCCTAGAAGGAACACGGACAGTAATTTCTCCAAAATCATCCATAGCAATATTTTTCCAGATTATTTCTCCAGGCAAGGGAAACAAGGGAAAAATAAACTACTGGGACTACATCAAAATTCAAAGCTTCTGCACAGCAAAGAAAACAATCAATAAATCTAAAAGACAACCTACTGAAAGGGAGAAGATATTTGCAAATGATAAACCCAATAAAGGGTAGTATCCAAAAAATATAAAGAATGGGGACAACTCAAGACAAAAAAAATATAATTAAGATGGGCAGAAAACTTGAACAGATGTTTCTTCAAAAAATATATGCAGATAACCAACAGACACATGAAAAGATGCTCAACATCACTTACCAGGGGAATGCAAGTCAAAACCACAAGGAGATATTCACCTCACACCTGTCAGGATGGCTAAAAGTCAAAAAACACAAGAAACAACTAGTATTGGTGAGGCTGTGGAACGAAAGGAACACTTGTGCACTGTTGGTGGGAATGCAATCTGGTGTAGCCACTACGGGAAACAGTATGGAGACCCTCAAAAAATTAAAAACCGAATTATGAACCAGTAATTCGACTACAGGGTTATGTACCCAAAGAATATGAAAACACTAATTCCAAAAGATTTACACACCCCTATTTTTATTCTAGCATTATTTACAGTAGCCAAATTATGGAAGCAGCCCAAGTGTCAATCAATAGATGAATGGATAAAGAAGTGGTATGGGGGGCACCTGTGTGGCTCAGTGGTTGAGCGTCTGCCTCTGGCTCAGGGTGTGATCCCAGGGTCTTGGGATCGAGTCCCACATCAGGGTCCCCACAGGGAGCCTGCTTCTACCTCTGCCTCTCTGTGTCTCTCATGAACAAATAAAATCTTTAAAAAATGGGACACACACACACACACACAATGGACTATTACTCAGCCATAAAAAAGAATGGAATCTTGCCATTCGCAACAACATGGATGGGTCTAGGGCGTATAATGCTAGTGGAGTCAGTCAGAGAAAGACAAATATCATGGGATGTCAAACTCGTTTGTGGAATTTAAGCAACAAAGCAAGTGAACAAAGAGGAAAAAAAAACCCGACAAACCAAAAAAACAGACTTACCTCTAGAGAACAGACCGATGGTTACCAGACGGGAGGTGGGCGGGAGAGTGGAGGGGACACGTACTTGTCGTGACGTGTGCTGAGTAATGCAATGTACACTAACATAAACTAATATGACACTGCACGGGAACTATATTGGAATTAACATTGTTTTTAAAAATGCAACACATTAAATGACTTTAAAAGGCAAAACACAACAGAGTTCTAGGAATGGACTCCAGTGAGACTAGGGACCAGGGAGGGTTAAGGTTTTCTCTTTTTTTCCTTTTTTTTTTTTTTTTTTTTTTTAATAAACACAAGACTTTATTATGTTTACATGAATTGGAAATACTCAAATGGTTGTGTACTCTTTCAAAAACTTTTTGACCATGTGGTTTATTTTTTTCCCCCTAACACATAATTCTGCTTAGCATAAGCTGGGATGGTGCAGCAGGCTTGGCACATTAGATATTCTATTAAGGTTGACATTAAAATGACAAATATCTCTGACCAACTGGCTTCATATATTTAATGAGGAATGTACCTATCTAATTAGAAAACTGGAAAAAAAAAACTCACTGATTCAACTACAAATGTATATTGAACATCCCCCCAGACATAGCTTTTTTTAGTAAGTGCTACAAATTAGTAAAATAGCCTATGAAGCAGCTATAGTCCAATGTACACCTAGATGAAACCGGAGGACTCTTTTGGGATCGTTCTGAAGTGGAAACCACAAAAATCAGTGTAAAACTAGACTTGTTTTCTCAATTCCAATCGACTCAATCAACGACTCGTGCATCAACGACCGGTGGGAACAGCTGGATCACAGCAGCTGTTGCCCTCAGAATGGAATTCAAAGATCAATCCTTCAGCACGAACCTGCAGAACTTTATCTGAGAACAAAGTCGCAGGTGACGGAAGAGCCAACACTGAAGAACTCAGAGCAAGTGAGTGTGAGTCTTACTCATTTGGTGGCTCTTCATTTACATTCAAGAGCAACTTACGTGCTGCTGGGGAGAAAAAGAATAAGAAAATTAAGCCGAAATATAAATCGCTGAAAAGCCACAAAAGTGACAAGACAATATCAACAGGACCAAGGTGATATGGGAAAGTAATGCAATTTAGAAAGAGCTTTGAAGACATTTCCATTAAAAAAAACAAAACAAAAACAACAACAAAAAAAAGCAATACAACATTCCATAAATCTTTTAAAAACCTTACAGCCTTCAAAACTGTATTTATAAAATACATCCATCCAGAAGTGCTTTGATCTACACAGGCCATAATCAGTGGAGTTAATTACGTGGAAGTCTGGTAGCTGATTCATGTGTAATTCTCATTAAGATACCCTCACTTTGTACAGACACGATTAAAACAGAAGTGCACGCTCCTATTGTAAGGTATAAAAACGTAAGACTGACACACAATGACAAACACCTATTTATTGTATTAAATACAAGCCTGAAGTGTTAAGTTGATAGAACAGATCTCCCATAAAACGACACTGCAGCTTCTCCAAGTCCTGCTGGTGCTTTGACAAGGAAAACAACGGTTTGGAGGGTTTGTGTGTGTGTGTGTGTGTGTGTGTGTGTGTGTGTATGTTTTGGTTTGAAATCCATCAAAAAGCAACAACCGGAGGGTATAAAATAACGTAAAATCCCAAGCTCAGAGGTTTACCCCAAGGCTTCGAATCCCCACGGCGGCCGCAAGCAGGGAAGGAATGTGAGGGTCACAGCTTGGGCGCACCCCTCGGCCTGGGCCCGCGGCTACACGGCCGTCTCGTGTTTCCACAGGCCGGTGCTGACGCTGCCGGGGCCGTCGGGGGGCAGCGCGGGGCCCTCCTGCGCACGGCCTCGGCCGGGGCCGTTGGGGACGGCCAGGTTCAGGCCGTAGGACTTGTGCTGGCCGTCGAGCTGGCCTGCGCCCGCCTTCCCGCCCGCGTCCCTCCTGCTGCCGGGCCAGGGCCTCTCGCAGTCTCTGCTGCTCCGGGGCGGCGGGCCGCAGCCGTCGCTGCTGTCCTGCTGGGCCGCGCCGTGCTGCCGGGCGCGGTGGGCCAAGTGGGCCAGGTGGGCCAGGTGGGCCCTGCGGCCCCGCGCGGCCGGGCCGTTCTGCACGCTGCCCTCCACGCTCGTGGGCACGTCGTAGGCGTACTCCCTCAGGACCGTGAGCCGGCTGGCCCGGTGCCCTTTGCTTCTGTTCTTGTGGTGGCGGCTCGGGTGCCCGTTGGTTCGAAACTGCGCCTCCAAGGGCGCCACGTGCATCTTGAGGTCGTTGTCCACCGAGTGCTCCGTCAGACTGTTCTCGAGGGGCGGCGCGGGGCTCACGGGCGCGGCGGCGGCGTGGCACTGGGCCGCGGCGGCCTGCAGGTTGGTCAGCTTGCAGCCCTGGGAGGAGTTTTTGAAGCTCGACGTGCTCTTGTTGGTGCACGAGGACTCCGCGCTGCTGTGGGCACACTTGGGGGCCTCTCCGTTCGGGCCCCCGGGGTTGGGGGGCTGCACGTCCACCTGCACGGAGTAGGCGCCCCGGCCGGGGCAGCAGGTCGCGATCCACGCCAGCCTCACGTCCTCCCTGTTGACACAGTGGTGGACCACGACGAAGGCGCCGAAGCTCAGGCACGCGGCCCCGAAGAAGCAGCTGAAGACCAGGTCCAGGGGGTAATCGGAGGAAACGGCCAGGGCCCCGAACATCCACAGGGCCACGTAGGACAGCAGGGTGAGGCTGGCGCCCAGCAGCTGCGCGCGGAAGGTGTGCTCGTTCTCCAAGGCCGCCGTGGGGGCCAGCGGCAGGCCCAGCGCCTCCGGGCGGCTGCCCTCGCCGCTCTCGCCGGCCGCCAGCCGCTGCTGCTCCTCCGCGGGCTCCTTGAGCTCGTACCTGCGCTCGGGGTGCCTCCTCAACTGGATGAATATGCTCAGGAAGTACATGCAGTTGACGAAGGTGATGAAGCCGGCGGGCCCGTAGAAGGCTCCCAGGGAGGGTTCCCAGGCCATCCAGCAACTAGAAGAGCAGAGGGCACAGCGGTTGAGGGGCTGCGCGCCATCCCCTGCTCCAGGAACCGCGGGAGGCCCGGGCGGCAAAGCACCAAGGGCCAGCATGGGGTGGGGGACCCGGGGACCGGGGACAGGGCTGCAGAGAGCACGGGACACTCACTAGGGCGCGCTCAGCCGGCTGCCGTAATTCCTGACGTTGGCCGCCGCCGTGATGCCGCACACTATGACCGGGATGCCGCCGCCAATCAGGTAGAACCTGGACGGGGGCACAAGGCAGAGATCAGCTCAGCACCCAGGCATCCAGGACACCCCTCCCAGCGTCCCCGCCCCACCGGCGTCACTCCTTGAGGACTGGCTATTATTTCCTACTCCAAGAACAACCCAGAGAGTCACTTTTGGGGGCAGCTCTGTTAAGAGTAACTTTAAAAAAATTTTTTTTTAAAGATTTTACTTATTTATTTATGAGACACACAGAGGCAGAGACACAGGCAGAGGGGAAGCAGGCTCCCTGCAGGCAGCCTGACGTGGGACTCGATCCCGGGATTCCCGGGATTCCTGGGAGTCCAGGATCAGGCCCTGGGCTGAGGGCGGGCGCTACACTGCTGAGCCACCCGGGATCCCCAAGAGCAACTTTTTTTTTTTTTTAATTTTTATTTATTTATGATAGTCACAGAGAGAGAGAGAGAGAGGCAGAGACATAGGCAGAGGGAGAAGCAGGCTCCATGCACCGAGAGCCCGACGTGGGATTCGATCCCGGGTCTCCAAGATCACGCCCTGGGCCAAAGGCAGGCGCCAAACCGCTGAGCCACCCAGGGATCAAGAGCAACTTTTTGAAAACGTTTCGGTGTTCGCTCGGCCGCCTTTCTGTTCCAGGAGCTGCCCGGCGGCAGCAGCAGCGCAGCGGGGCTTGAGGAAAGCTGGTCGGCTCCTGCCACCCTGTGGGCAGGCCGGGCCACTGCAGGCTGCGATCCCGGGCCTACGCTCCTCCTTTCCCAAGGAACCAACTGGCTTCCTTGGATCCCATCCGGCCCTTAGGGTCCCACTGTGCCACAGGCCAGACAAAACATGCGACGGCGGGAACTGTGCACGAGCGTGGCTAGGCCTGGGCCTTCTGGGACGCCCCGACTGCGGGCGCTCAGGCCTTCTGGACCCCGGCCCGGGGACCCACTGGGGACAGCAGGGGAAATGACGGTGCCCTAAGAACGGAGGGAGACAGGGTGGCAGTGGGGGCGGGGGGGGGTTTCCTACAAACAGAGACTTCGTGGCCGGAGCTCTGGGAGCTCTGCGAGCTCTGTGATGAGAGGAAGCGGGGCCGCTGGGCCTGGCCGGCCCGCCTGGCTGCCGGCACGACCCTTCCTCCGCACCTGCGCCCGGATCCTGAGCTGGCTGGACACAGGCATACTCAGGACTTCACGCCTTGTACTTGGTGCTTTTTTTTTCCTCTCTCAGAACCTAACAGGAAGGGTGTTGGGGTCCCTAAATCTCTTCAACCCCCGTCTCTCAGTTCTTTTCACGCCAGTGACCTAAGAGTCCATCGCATCCTGTAATGTGGCTCCGTGGCCGAGCGCTCCTGCTGCCCGTCAGGGTCCACGGGACCACTCGCCCCCTGGCCCTTCCATGTTCTCCGTGTTCTTTCAATTCTCCCCTTTACGTGCTACGGCCCATCTATGGAATGTGAACATGGCCCCAGGATCATGCTTTTAAGAGACCTCCCGGGGCAGCTGGCTCGTCGTCACTGCTTCACTGACCACACGTGAGCACGTCTCCCCGCTGTCTGCAAAACGCCCAGCACGCCCTCCCTGCCCAGCACCAGGTTTCCAAAGGTTCTGGCTTCAGGACTCCTGGGGACCACCCGGACGACCTCAGCTGAACCCCTAACCCCCAGGCTCTCCAATTCCTACTCCGTGTTAATGGAAGCCTGTCCTATAAGGTTACCTAGTCGGGCCATTCCCTTAGGTCACAGTGGACGTCAGCGGCTGCCCCCATTTTACCATGGCTCCCAGACGCCTGTCGCAGAGCCGTCACCCTGAATTCGTCACTTTCCACCATATGCTGTAGGTTCCGGCCAAAGTGCATTTCTCCAGGTTCCCTCAGCACCCCACATCATCCTGGATCCACGGGGTCACCCGTCCCCTCTGCCCTCATCACGAACGAGGGTTCATCACTAATGGTCGGTACTTCCTGACACCCGCCATCCCGCCAAATTAACGGCACCTCTGTTTGTACTTTCAAAAGAACGTATCCCCACCACAGCTCTTGTACCGCCTGCAGTTGGTCCTTCATGGTCTCCTCGGGCCGACTGGAAACTCCTCAAAGGCAGGACAGCTTCAGTGCCCGGCCCAGGGCCTGGTGCACAGCCCGCCTCCAATACGCTCAGTCACCACTGGTCAACTTTTACTCCTCCACCATGAAAACCCATTATTTTTTATTATAATTGAGAAGAAGGGTGTAACTCCCAACACTGCGTGGTCTTTCGCAGAGAATGATTCAATTGAAACATATTTAAGGAGATTAAAAATCTCTGACATGGTCCCAAGGAAATACAAACAGCTAACATTGTCTTAGAGCCTGTTAGATGGCCCGTCCCACCTGCAGACGCTCACTTACTCCCACTTTATAGATGAGGGTGGGCGGGGGGAGGCCTGGAGAGGCAACACTTCACGCAGGCTCCCAGCTGGAAGGCCGCGCAGCCGGTACTCAAACCCAGGAAGCCGGGCAGCCCCTGTGGCGCAGCGGTTTAGCGCCGCCTGTAGCCCAGGGCATGATCCTGGAGACCCGGGATTGAGTCCCACATCGGGCTCCCTGCATGGAGCCTGCTTCTCCCTCTGCCTGTGTCTCTGCCTCTCTCTCTCTCTGTGTGTGTGTCTCTCTCATGAATAAATAAATAAAATCTTTAAAAAAAAAAAAAAAAAAACCCAGGAAGCCCAGCTGACAAGTCCACCCTATATTCTCTGAAACCTACTCAGCATGCTTCTGTTTAAAAAAGCTTCAATGGAACAGTTTAATGAACATTTAGCGTAACACAGTAAACAGAGATAACAGGTACCTGAGCATCGGTCTTGGCGGGGGTGGCAGTTCATCAGGATCCTGGCATCGTTTAGCCTTTTTAGTGACTTGTTTATAGATATTTCGAGCTGTCACTCCCACCCACAATACGGTAGCAAGAGTGGAATAATGAAGAATTATACCAACCTAGAAAGAAGAGTGAAGAATATATAAACTAAAAAGGGAAAAAAAAAAAAAAAAAAAACCCTCGCCAGTAGTTAACTGTCTCCAAGGTTTACCAAAAATAACTGGTAAGTAATTTTTTCCAAAACAGCATAAAGAGATATTCTGAAGATCGATTCCTTTGGCCGCTAATGAAACAAAGCATTCTAACAGACGTACAAGAGACGATGATGTGCTCTAACAGACAAAGCAATGCTTGGATCTAGGAGGCCCACAGACCACAGATGCTTTACACCCAAGACGGAGCCCTTCATACACAGTAATTCCCTTTTGGAATCAATGCACTCTTTGACGACATTAAACCACAGGCGTGTTTCTCGCAGACGCAATGTCACATACACTGGAGTTCATTTTCTGAGGCCCATGTTTGAGGAGGAAGGTAGAGGGCAAGGGTTCAGGGGGAAGTCACTGCACACAGAGAGTAAGCATTAGTGTGACCGACCTGAGTTGTTCTAATTCAGAGCCTTTATACATGGTAACGGTAGGTCAGTGATATAATACATTGGTGGGTAAGAGGGGGAGGTGTAAAACCTAACCTTTACTTGGTTTTAAAGACTGATTGATTGATTGGTTCATGAGACACACACACACACAGAGAGGCAGAGACATAGGCAGAGGGAGAAGCAGGCTCCATGCAGGGAGCCCGATGCGGGACCCGATCCCGGGTCTCCAGGATCACGCCCTGGGCCAAAGGCGGCGCTAAACTGCTAAGCCACCGGGGCTGCCCTTTACCTGGTTTTAAAAGCAGGATCCACCGGTATCTGCCGTGATACCTCAGCAAAGGCACATAACCCCGCAAGCACTGGTTTCCTCGTTTGCAAAGAGAGAGAGATGGAGGTGCCGTGGGTGGGGCTAACCAGGACAGTCTACCTAGAGATTCAGCATGTTGTCTGGCACATAAACAATCAAGAAAAATACTATCTATGTTTTTATCATTACTTATTAGGAGGGTGCTTTTAAGTGAATAATGTTACCTCTCTAAATTAATTTTCCTCATTGGAATAGAGGGAAGGTTATCAATCACCATCCCTAGGGTTTCTGTAGGGACTGTAAGGGCACAAGATTGGAGACACAACAGGTACCCCCAAAAATAGTGGAAAATTGCAGTGTATGGAATGGTCACATTACTTAAGTTCCTTCCCCAGAGGAGTGGTGGGCGCATGTTTACCACGTGGTGTGAACCAACTCTATCTGGAGATAAAATTCTAGTTGGAGATACGTAAGGGCCTAGGGAAGGTTTAAATCCATTTTAATAAAACTAAGTGTCTGTGTCATTGGAGCATCAAGGACATAATTCAGCTTTCTTATCTGACTAATTACTTCCTATCTTTTTGATCATTTCGCTTTATATAATTACCACAGGTAAAATCCTATTAGTGAAAATCTTCAAGACAAATTTTTTCATTCTAAAAGGACGGCTCCCCAATCTCAAGAAAATCAAACTGACTGACATTATCAAACCTAGGTCAAAGGCATTTAGATCGCTGCCCAGAGTTCATTTTAATGAGAATCAGCGTGCAGCCGAAATCTGGCAAGTGGAAAGCCAAGTCTTATTTTGCAAGACAAAAGAGAGGACAATCCCTGTCCAGGGTGAATCTTACACTGACTCGGGAAGTGCTGGCAGGGTGGATCCGGCTTGGCCAGCCTAGAAAATTCAGTTATTTTCTACATAAGGAAAAAAGTGGCTCCTTGGTTTCCATTCGTTTTACTGTCTGTATGATAAAAGCACAATTTACAGAGAAAAGTGGAACAAAAAAGCATAAAAGAAACCTTAAGCAATCTGGAGTCACACCAAATACTGTAAGTAAAAATAGTGTAAATGAATTTGGTCCATCGACACTGAAACGTTGGAGATAAATCACTAGTATTGACTCAAAATGGTAGGCTTCACCACTGGCGGAGATCTCTCAGAGGCCGGGGTCAGAAGAACGAGACAGAGCTGTAGAGTAAATAAGTTTAAAAAATAGGAGTGAAAACATTTTCAACACAGGAGGTGCAAGATGGAGCATTTTGTTGTTTTAGATCTAAGAGGCAAAGCTCAACCTTTAGATTTTGAAGCGTTTCTTACGGCACTTCAAAATTTCCAGAGTGCTGATGCTTGAAAGATACTAAAGCCTTCAAACAAAGAAGAGCAGAATTTTAGGAGTCTGATGTCACCTCGTAACCATCATGTAAGCAAATCCCCAGGTAATCCACGAGAACCAGATTTAATAAAAGGGGGAAGAGAGAACTGGCAGGGAGGGTATTTCTCTTGGAATGGGATGCTTCCTCCTGGATTCTCCATCAGACACGTGAAATGCAACCTCATTGTCGCATTTCTTTCACATAAATGGGAAATACACGTGGAAAGGCCGTAAAGTTTGGGACTAAGTATAATTCATGGAGCCTGTAAACGATTAACTAAATGCAACAGGTGATGACTTAAGACAGTCACTTGACCTCAAGAGATCAATTTCCAAGCTGTAAAATGGATATAAAAATAACTATCCTCAAGAATTTGCACTCTATAGGTTACCAAACCATAAGCTCTCACAAACTAGAGACTGGACATTATATTGATTTTTAACCACCAGTAACCCTAAGAGAGTACAGCATATATAGTGAGTGTGGGGGGGGAAAAAGACGTTTAATATTCATATAATCATGTATGAATGCACAGGAAATAAAAACAGCTCCCACTACTGAATGTCCGCTGCGTGCCCCCAAAACCTATTAAGACAACTTGTATGTGTTTCCATTTTATCCTCCTAATGTCACCATTCGGTGAAGGGTATTATTAACTTTGAGCTACAGACAGGGAGAGGGCATCTGAAAGACATGAAATCGTCCACTAGAGGTCACGGGCTCAGTGGCAGGCCTGCGTCTCCAACCCACGTCTGCTGGTTTCCAAGACCCATGCCCCTTCCATTATGCCATGCTGGTCTTCACTAAATCGTGAGGCACAGTGATGGGGGGCGAGGGGGCGCTGAGGGACGCCTGAGTCAGGGAGACTGGCATCTGAACCACACCTCTGCCACCCAAGAGCCCTGGCGATCTGCGGGCAAGTTGCATCAATTCCCTAAGACTCAATTTCTGTACTGATAAAATACAGGAGGAAGAAGTGCCTTCTAGGGTTAATACGAAAGTGAAGATAACACATCGCAGGAGTTGGCAAGCAAAATGCCTTAATATTCGCTGATTAAATCTCCCCAATGCATTTCACGTGCCACGGCACAAGAACTCTGGGTGAGAGACACGAAAGGACACCAGGGAAGGTTAGCCGGCGCCGTAGTTAATAAAGTAAATCATGGAGTGGTAGGCCAACAAGGTGACTTCAACAAGATCCAGCCAAATCTTTTCGCCGCATAGCTAAGGAAACCAAGGACTAGAAAATGAATGATGACACAATCATTTGGCAGCACATCATGACCCAAAACCCAGGACCCTTCCAACCCGGAGTCCACAGCCCCGGCCACTCTGGCACTTGGCTTCTTAGCTCTCCTTCAACTCCTTCTGCAAAAGAGAGCCCAAGCCTGTAGAACGTGGGACTGACCTAGGACGCAGAACGGGGTGGAAACCCTAGTGGAACCCGTTCTCACCGTCCACAGAGACTATGAGCTCCGCAAGGGAAATACGGACATAAAATACCCCGATGATGCGCACACAGGAAACTACACGTAAGGTACGCACACGTTAGGCTTCCCTGTTGGAACCTTAGGATTCTAACAGGTGACTGAGGGGCAGAAGAACCTTAATGATCACTTAGAGGTTAACGAGCCCAACCCATCGCGTTACGGAAGACACGTTAAGGCCCTGCTAGGTTAAGTGACTAGTCATACTGAGGTGGAAACAAAGGCAGAAGAAAAAATTATTGCATTTCCTTACTGCCTACAGCCCACTGACAAGTCCTTGAAACAGGCAGAGGGACCTTCCACCAGGGGCTCAACCGCCTGCATGGTCCTACGTTGCTGAGGGCAATGGGCACTCTTAGGCCGACCCCCAGGAGCCTGAAGTCTGCTTTAACATATAAAAATTCCCCTGGAAACCTGCTTTATCTCTACTTTCAAGATACGTGTTGGCCATCATCCCCCAAGCGTACGACCCATGAATACACATCTACAGGATCTCAGGCTAAGGTTTTACTAGACTGCAATAAATGACCTTCCCCTCCCGTCCCACAAGAGCTAGTCCTCTCAAGGTCCTGGAAACCTTGCTTCCGAAATTCCTTAGAGGCTTTGGCTATTCCTAAGCTCCTCCCTGAATGTATATCATGGGCCCCTCCTCATGACCTCAGGACAGCTCTTCCTGCCCCCGGGCCTGTCCCGTGCTTTAATAAAACCACCTCCTTGCACCGAAGACGTCTCCAGGATTCTCTCTGGAATCCTCTCTGTCCGCTTTGAACCCTCACGTCTTTCCTACATCTGAACCAGGCATCCCGGCAGACACAGGGTTAGAACCCACCTGCCAGTGTCTGGAACGCCAGGCTGGTCCTGCCGCTTCCACCAACCCCCGTCGGCAGGCTCCCAACCGAACTACCACAACGGCACAGTGAAGCCGGTCATGTCTGAGTCAGAAACGGCGAGAATGTTGTCTTTCATAGAGGAACGGGAGAACATTGTAAAAACAGAAGCTAATGCCGTGTGAAAACATGTCAAGACTTGCCTTTCCTTTAAAAAAAAAAAAAAATCTTTAAGTCACGGACATTCAACGTAGAGGCCCTGAACGCTGCACAAATTCCTCTCCTTTTCTTTCTAGAAAACGTGTATCATTCAGGACGGTGAAAGGCAGGCCTCTTCACAACGGCCTCTTTCTATTCATTTCCTAAGGAAATAAATGTGTCTGCTCCGTGAAAACAAGGAATCCTTTTACACAAAACTGAGACTCCCACCACCGCCACTGTGCACTCTCCTCATAGCCTCTGCTCAAAATGGCGCCAGGGTCCAGTGATTCCCACTATTTGTGAATCGGGGGCCCTTTTTGTTCATTCACCCAATAAATATTTGTTAGGGATCTAGTATCACCTACTCTGGGTCAAGTCCCAATGCTGATCCTTGGATAAACACGGGGCAATCAGATCAATGGGACTCCTGCCCCTGCGGAGCGTCGGGTCCAGAGACGGCAAATACGGAAACACCAGTCAACAGCAAAGTGTGGTAGGCATCGTGGAGATGTCGCAAGCACCACAAGGTAATGAAGGGAGGGGAGGGACAGCATCTCCCCAACGGTTAACAGTAAACTGAGACCTACAAACAAGATGAGTAGGGATCAAAATGGGGGGCGGGGTGGGGAGGAACTCAGAGAACACGACCATCTTCTGTGCGTAGAGGCAGTGGACTCCAGACCCATTACCTGACCTCTCACAGGCTCCAATCCAGTCTGCTTCCCAGTGTATACCAACGGCCTGCAACAGAAATATTCTGCACAGCTGAGAGGTAATTTTGTCAATAGTGACAGTAGGAGTAGTAGTAGCTAGTATCTATTGAGCACTTACTGTATACCAGGTCTCCTGAGTGCCTTAATCCTCTCCACGATTGCGCCCACCTGCAGTATGAGCTGGATGTCAGCACTACAATACTGGATTGCCAACCTTAGGTTTAGGACACATTCTGGTGACTAGACCAAGCACACTCTGATTTTATTTAATCAGTCATTATTCCTAAGTGCCTGAGAATCTCTCAGCAAGACAGAAGGTAAGACCTTGACCAAAACCTGTATCAAACAATTTAGTCCCCTTCACCCAAGGCAATCATCCCTCTTTATCGTATGTTTATCATCCCTCTGTCTTCCTTCTACAGTTTTACTGGATCTGCATTATTTTCATTAAAAGCGAACAGTTTCATTTTAGTTACTTCTTGCTTTATTAAAAAAAAAAAGGACAGCAGGTTGGGCGTAATTTATGGGACTTAATTTTTTCACATATATTCCTCAGACTTACTCATATTGTTACACATTGTTGTAATTCATTAGTTTTGACTGTTGCATAATATCACAGTTTATTCATTCACTCTGTCACCGACAGGCATTTGGGTTGCCTCCAGGATTTTTTCTGTCATGCGCAGTGCTGCTCTGAATATTCATGTGCACGGGCGAGCGCACCCTCGGAGTCAGGAGTGGGGCTGCTGGGTCCCAGGGTCTAGGCACGTTTGACCTCAGGCTGCAGAGCTGCCCAGAATCATCCGCTTACATTCCCACCCACGGTGTGTAACCACGTGCATCCACATGTTGGTCAGGACTGATTTCTGCTGACAGCAAAGGCATGAGTGGAACCCCACTGTCGTCATTTCAATCTCCATGACCGCCAACCACGCTGAGCACCTCTTCCCATGCGCACGGACTCTGTGGACACTACGCTTCTAGGAGAAGCCTGTCCATGCTCACCACTGTTTCTCCTGGGTTGTTTGTGTCATTCTCATTGATTATAGTTCTTAATTGATTTTTTTTATTCCACTGCCCTTCCAATGACATGTATTAAGAAGAGCATCTTCCAATTTGCTTGTCTTTCTACTTTCATTAAGGAACCTTAATTAACAAAAGCTCTTATTTTTAATTTAGTTAAAATTATCTCTCTTCTAGTCAATGCCTTTTAGTGTTCCATTTAAGAAATCCCTATCCCATAAATTAAAAAAAAAAAAAAAAAAAGAAATCCCCATCCCGGGGCACCAGGGTGGTTCCGTCGGTGAAGCGTCTGCCTTCGGCTCAGGTCATGATTCCAGGGTCCTGGGATCCAGCCCTGCATTGGGCTCCTGACTCAGTGGAGAGCCCGCCTCTCCCTCTGTCCCTCACCCCTCTCATGCTCTCTCTCTCACTCTCAAATAAATAAATACCATCTTTATGAAAAAAAGGGACCAAGGACTGTGATATTTTCTAATACAAACTTTAACATTTTGGCTTGGCCATGTTAGGTTTTTAGTCCATGCACGGTTGACACTTTTCATAAGGCCTGAGGTACAGGTCCACTCTAAGGTTCTTACGCGTGGATTTTCCCCAGCATCTTTTTACTGCACAGAGGGCCCTCTTCCCCCAAGTGATGAGGCATGCAAACCTCCGTCTCATACCGAAGTTCCACATGGGTCTGCTTCTGAGTCTCTGTTCTGCTGTGCTGGTCAGGTCTCTCTCCACACCAGATGCCACAGAGTTAATGACGAAAGAAGCCTCCTAAATTCTGATGATTAGAAGGACCGTGTTCCTTGTTCTACTCTTCCTTTGCAGACGCGTCCTGGCTATCTTTATCTTTGGTCCTTGGCTTTTAATGTAAATTTAAAAACGATTTTATTGTGTGCCGTGAAAAATTCTCTTATGTGCACATTAATTTCAGAGAAACTGCCATCTTTCTGATATTGACACTTCGTATCCTTGGGCCTAGTATACCCACCATGCATTTAGGTCTTCTTTTTTTAATTTTTTTAATTTTTTAATTTTTTAATTTTTGTATTTAGGTCTTCTTAAAGACCTATTATGATTTTGCCTGTAAATCGTGAACATCTTTCATTATTTCTTGGTACCTGATGTTCTTTGATGCTATATACATGGCATCTTCACATTACTTAGGCTTTCTCGTAGTTGCATTTCTGCATGCTTGCATCAAACTTCTGTGCTTTAAGCTTAGGTTCACCCTTGGCTACACCTTCCAATTACTTCAAATAATTTATCTATAAATTACTGTAGGATTTTCTTTTTGACATAAATGATCATGTCATCTGTCAACAACTCAAATATTATTCCCCATTTATGGGTGAGAAAGCTGAGACACAAAGTGAAACACTGAAATGACAGGATCTCAAAGAAGTATCTCCCCCCTATGTTCACGGTAGCATTATTCGCAGCAGCCAAGAGATAGAAGCAACCAAATCAATGTCCAGCAACAGATAAATGGATAAAGAAAAGGTGATGTATTCATACAGTGGAATACTATTCAGCCACACAGAAGGAAGGAAATCCCATCCGATGCAACGACACGGGTGAGCCTTGAGGACTTTATGCTCAGTGAAAGAAGCCAGTCGCAGAATGATAAACGCTGCACGATTCCACTCAGATGGGGTATCTACATAGTCAACCTCACGGAGACAGACCGTAAAACAGTGGCTGCTCAGAGCTGGGAGGGGAGGGGGATGGCAAGTTGCTGTTTATCACAGTGTTTAGTCATGCAAGAAGAGAAAGTTCCAGAAATCCGCTGTACAGCACTGTACTTCTATTTAATATTAAATCATACACTCAAAATGTCTGTGGAGGGTAAATCTTCTGTTATTTTATTTTTATTTTTTGGCAATTAAAACAAAAGTAAAATAAATTACCCATAAAAACAGTAAAGTAGACCAGAGACCCAAATCCAGGCAGTTTGAACTCAATTACTACATGGCACCACTTCCTGACATGCATATGGAAAACGATACGCACATTTAGGAAATACGCACACTGATTTATGTCTATTCATATGTTGAATGATTTGTATTTTTAAATACATATCCCAGAAGAATACTGTTCACTAAGGCTACATGTGTAATAATTTATTTGAAATTAAAGTTGAATATTCTTTGATATTTCATATTTAGCACACGTGAGAGGTTTCTGGCTTTTATATCTTACAGTTAAATCTTTCACAAATTCCTGTTGTTTCCATAAATAAATGAAGTAATTTTTAAGACCCTACTGTCAGAAAGTATCACTTCTCTCTTAGCTGACATCAGGGTTCTACCAATTTTTTTAATTAAGGGTTCGGCATCCTAAAAGACAGAACAAGAAGCAATGAATTCCCAAGGATAATGAGACAAGCTCCCTAAGTCACATGTTTGGTTGTGAAATAATAGTTCAAAACCTGAAGCATATCGGTAAAAACGTGTAAAAGTGAGACGCTCGGTTGAAAAAGAAAAGCGACTTTAGAAAACAGGCTTTCTTTTACAGTTAATAAAACATGAAATTACTTTCTAATATCATTATTTTTTCCCATTTCAGTTTTCCACTCTGACTTACCGCTTGGCAGACGCTGGCATTTCTGGTTTGGGTTATTCCTCCCACGAAGACCACACAGGTCAGGAAGATATGAAAGCACAAGTTCACAAGCATATGCCAGCCCTTGAGACTGATTCTAATCAAACTGTTAAAAGGGAAAAAAAAATATTAATATTCAGGCTGGTCCATGTGAAGCCGGATGATATTCATCCACAAGTTAGCAATTCCAGCTGCATAAAAGGCCAAACGTAAATGTTTTATGCTTAAACATTTCATTTAAAATACATGTACTATCAGACACACACACACACAGGGTTCAAGACATTATTTAACTCAACACAGTTTCTTAACATTTTACTCGATGCACTAAAAAAAGACAAGTCATTTATGAAACTATTGTTCCCAACTAAAGGCTAAACAAATTCTCCATAATAAGAAATACCCGGGCCGCTGTTCGTCGCGACATCTTAGGACAGCTGGACTACTTGTTTGCTTCCAAGGGGTTTCTGCAAGGTGCCAATCTCTGCTTTTCCTGACCTACTAGGGTAACGTGGTCTAAATGCCCAGAACAGTTTCTCCCTGGCCTTTCATAACAAAAACATTGAAGTCTCTCTTTCTTTTAATATCAAAAACCTCCTTTTGTTTCTTAACTAAATGTCAAGAAATGCCACCTAGGTCCAGCTTAAATAGGAAAATACCTTCTAGGAGAACCTCTTGTACAGTGAATTTCTGTTTAGCAAATCCTTCTAGTTTATTATTGCCGACCATAGAATAAAAGTTTCTGTAGCTCTGCCTCCAATTAACAGAAACTATACTCATGTTTAAATGCCACAGACTGTCTTACAAGTGTCATCTATAAAATAAAGAATATCACAACATGCACAAAGTCATAAAACAGAAAGATCAGCCGAGTCCGCTTCTGGAAGACACGTCCGCAGGTAACAAGTCCCCAGCTCACCTCACCCCCTGCGGCCCCCATGCCCCACGAGCAGACTGGATGCTGTAGGAGGTGAATTTACCATCTCCTGGGCTTATGTCTCCAACTGCACGACACGAAGGAGGCTCGTATGTATTCTAGAGTAACCGCTCTTACTTTGGAAAGACGGCATGGTGTGAAACTCAGTTTTATCCTCGTTCGATGTGAAATAAACTCCTTCCGGTCAAAGTCCCCTGTTGGCCAAGTTTCCCTTCTTACCTGTGATGGTATATGTAACTGACGATGACCGCCAAGAGGCTTAAGAGGAGGATGACGGCGGTCGTATAAACCACGGGGTGCAGCAGGCTGGCTGCCTGGGCATAGAGTTCAGATCCTGTCAAATCCTGAGGGGAAAACAGAAAGCACCGATTCCAGCTGCACGTTTCTGAACATGTGCACATGCTACTCCTCACCTCTACTGCGTGAAGTACTCGGGGCACATGTATAGACACACATGCAGAGGTACACAAATACACACACACGCAGCCTTGTTCTGCATCCTCTTTGTAAATCTGAGTACGGACTTTGCCGCAAGGGTAACGGAGAGACGGCCGCAGCCTCGTGACAGGGCACAGCACAGCGGTACCTCTAAGTCACCCAAGACTACACAGGCCTCACTCACCATCTGCAGCCAAGTTCAACAAATACAAGTGGACTAAACCCTGCGTAAGGCCCTGAGGACGTAATAGCAACACGTAGGTCCTGCCCTTAAGGAGCTGCAAGTCACAGGGGAGAGAGACCCACAACCAGGTGGCAACAGTGTTTGACGATGGCAAAGACAAGACGGTTTGGGGACTAAAGAGCTCAGAAATCAGTAGTGTGGATAACAGCAAATCATTTCTATAGCATTGACCACAATCCGGGCGCCGTGCCAGCACTTTCCACTGGGTAACACAACGAGCTAGGTGTATTGCCCCGTTTTATAGCTTCAACAAGTGAGTCACAAAGAGGTTAATGGCGCCCTGAGAGTTAGGGCCAAGGGAACGTGGCTCCCAAGTCTGTGCTCTTGAACACTATGCAGACAGCGCCCTACTAAAACGAAAACACCATTAGGCTTCCTTCCTTATAAGGGACCGGAGCAGGCTGGGCCGATGCGTCCACCCCGGCCACGGCCGCCACGCCAGAAAATGGGGGTTGTCAAAGCCCAAGTTGTAGGGTCATGAGATCCTGTTCCTAAATTATCTTTCTAAACTGACTCTGGGAACTATAAACTGACAGCTGGATGTAGGCAGTAGTTCACAGTAAATGCATCTTTAATCTGGAGATGCCGGACACACCTAGGAAAGCTGGAGAGCGGGACACCTGGGCGGCTCAGGGGTCGAGCATCTGCCTTTGCTCAGGTCGTGACTCCGGGGTCCTGGGATCGAGTCCCACGTCGGGCTCCCCGCAGGGAGGCTGCTTCTCCCTCTGCCTGTGTCTCTGCCTCTCTCTCTCTGTGTCTCTCATGAATAAATAAAATCTTAAAAAAAGCTAGATGGAGAAGGGGGGCCAATTTTCCCACAGAAGAATCAGAAGTCGACAATATACAAATTATAGATCTAAAAAGATCGCATCAGACACCTTAACAAGGCCCTCACTGTAACAGATGATGAGCAGAGGCCCACAGAGCCTGACAGAAATCGCAGTTAATAGGAAGCTGGAGATACAACATGGGAAATTGAATTCCAGTCTGAGTGCTCCACTACGCTGTGATGAGTCTCAAACCTGCAATTCATCTATTTATTTGACACATGTTAATTGGGTACCCACCATGGCCAGGCACTAAGCCAAGCACCGGATATTCAGCACAACGCAGAATGCAGTCCCTGCCCTCGAGAGCTGACAGGCTGTAAACGGAGTACCAAAAAAAGGGAAAATACAAGAGCAAAAGCCCATCACCGTGAGGCCTGCACAATGTGCCCTGTGAGATGCCCGCGAGACGAGTCTATGGTACAGGGCCTCACCGCACTCACATTTTGCCAGAAGTGCAGAGGATCAATGGGGAAACTCGAGAAACACGGGGGCAATGAGAACCAGTTAGATGCTAGTAACAGCAGACACATTCCCTCTCAATTTCTTTTTTTTTCTTTTGTTTTTAAAGATTTTATTTATGCATGAGAGACACAGAGAGAGAGGCAGAGACACAGGCAGAGGGAGAAGCAGGCTCCCTGCGGGGACCCCTGATGCAGGACTCGATCCCGGGACCCCGGGGTCACGCCCTGAGCTGAAGGCAGGCGCTCAACTGCTGAGCCACCCACATGCCCTTCCCTCTCAATTTCTACAAGAAGCTACCATTTCAGTGCTGAACTGATAACTGGAGATAAACCTTCAGTATCTAGGATTTGGGCTCTAGGCCCCTTTCTCTACATTCCTTTAGGAAATGTTCAATAACCTGTCACCAACCTACCTCCTGGCTATGTGATTCTGGAGCAGTTGCCTCCCTATGAAGTTTAGATACCACCGACCACCTGGCAAGGTTTGGGAAGGGGCCAGAGGCGGGCACACAAATGTGCCTTCCTTCCCCAGGCCTTGCGGGACAGTTACCAACACAAGTGGCCACATAGTAGCTAATGAAACCCCAAAGTGCCTATTCAGTTCTCAAAATATACTGTATGTAATATCTACACTTAAATGAGTATTTTTCAAAAGCCAAGTGAATAGAACATAATATAAGAAAGACACTGGAGGTTGAAATAATGGGCAAAGACTCTTTATAATTCCAAGTTACACCTGGAGAGGGGCACAGATGCTGCTGTCCCTGGTCCCGCGGGGCCCTGCTTCTACTGGACCCTTGTGGATTGTCACGACAAACGGACCTGCCCAAGTGGAGGAGAGCCCCTGCCGAGAGAGCGACTCAGGAAGAAAGGGTAAAAAGTGCCAGACGGTAAGCTCTTTAGGCTTTGAGGGCCAAGAGGGAAATTAAGGCTACTATGCAGGTGCTTGTTAACCACCTGAAATGTAACCATTTAAAATAAAGCAGCTGATGGGACTGGGCCTGTGGGTGAGATGTTGACCATGGTTTACAGACCCCAGGGATAGAGAAAACAAATTAAGCTAAGGAAACATCTATTTTTTTGTTGTTTGTTTAAAGATTTATTTATTTGAGAGAGAGAGAGTGTGTGTGGGAGCAGGGGGAGAGGCTGAGGGGGAGGCAGAGACATAATCCCGAGCCGACTGCGCTGAGCGTGGGGCCAGATGCAGGGCTCGAACCCACGGCTCTGAGATGGTGACCTGAGCCGAAGCCAAGGGTCTGACGTCCACCTGACTGAGCCACCCAGGCGCCCCCAGGAAACCTCTGACGCACTGAAACCCAAGGACGTGAGACCACTGAGAAAACTGACAAGAGTGAGATGGGATAGAAGTGAAAGATCTCAAGCAACAGCGTAAGTAGAAATCTGAATCCGGTTAGTTCCCATTGTACTAGCGACCACGCACCAGGTTAGTGATTCCGGAACACAAATACCAGGAGAGACGCTGCCCCAACAGGACCACCGGGAGGCGCCTGCCAGAACACGAAGTAAAGCCATTTGCAGTAAGTGAGAGAAGAGTCTGGGCCTGGGCAGGGACACAACAGCCCATCACCCACCGGCGACACCGGTCATTCTCTTTGCGGCACGAAGTGTAAGAAAACACTGGAGAAAGGACATGAAAAGTGCAGGGTCTCACAGGAGTTAGTTAGCGTCACTAATGCAGAGACTATAAAAACACCTGAAAGTGTGTTTAAAAAAAAAATCATAAAGACGATTAGGGACCCAAATAAATGGAAGAAGAGTTTGCGGAGGACGCCCGGGTGGCTCACGGCGAGACCCCGCGGTCCTGGGATCAAGTCCCACATCAGGCTCCCTGCGGGGAGCCTGCGTCTCCCTCTGCCTGTGTCTCTCATGAATAAATAAATAAAATCTTAAAAAAGAAAAAAGTTTCTGAAAATTTTTGTTAACTTGATAAACAGATATTCACAAATTTACATGTTCCTTCTAGCCTAAGACTTACTAAATATAAAACCACTGTCAGTTTTATTTTTGTTTTTTTAATCTTATTTAAATTCAATTAAATTAACCTACGGTGTATTGTTGGATTCAGAGGTAGAGTTTAGAGATTCATCAAGTGCTTCTAACACTCAGTGCTCATTACATCAAGTGCCCTCCTTACTGCCCATCACCCAGTTACCCCTCATTGGCAGTTTTAAATAATCCACTGCCATTATATTAATAATACAGATAATTATAAATCAATAATTACCTAAACTTGCCAGGACCTGAACAATGGAAAGAAGTCAAAAGGAATACCTTCTGTCAGAGTTCAAAGAATTATTAAAACGTTTACCAATAAAATAAAATTTAAGAATAGACCTTAAAAAAAATAAAAATAAATAAAAATAGACCTGAAATCAGAAATGAAAAAAAAAAAAGAAAAGAAAAAAGAAAAAACTATGACTTCTGTGCTGCTTTTAATTTTTTCCCTAAGGAAAAAAGAAGAGTATCAAGATTTTGCTCCCTATGGCAATTCTAGTCCAATCATGGACTTAAATGTTAAAGATAAAAAATATTAAAGCTTCCTAAAACAAAGAATCTCTCCATAATCTTGAGGTAGAGAAATATTTTTTTAAAAGATTTTATTTATTTTTTTGAGAAAGCGCAAGAGAGGGAACATGAGCAGGAGGGAGGGGAGAGGGAGAGGCAGACTCCCCGCGGAGCAGGGAGCCCGATGTGGGGCTCGATCCCAGGACCCTGAGATCATGACCTGAGTCAAAGGCAGATACTTAACTGACTGAACCACCCAGAAGCCTGAGAAATATTTTTTAAGTAATATATAAAAAAGCACTAACTATAAAAAGCAAAACTTTAGAAATTGTCCATAAAGACAACATTAAGAGAAAAAGAAAAAAAAGGCACTTTTATAGACTGAATGTGTCCTTCCAAAGTCCCTCTGTTGAATGGTGTTAAGGGGTGGGGTCCACTGGAGGTGATCAGGTCATGAGCGTGGCCTCATGCATGGATCAGCACCTTCATAGAGGGGACCCCGGAGAGCTCCCTTGCCCTCTCCACCTGACGCCGTCTATGAACCAACAAGCGGACGCTCACCAGACACCCACCCTGCTGGCGCCTTGATCTGGGCCTCTAGCCTCCAGAACTGTGAGAGGTACACGTCTGTTCTTTATAAACCACCCAGCCCGTGCTACAGCCCATTAGAGCAGCCCAAACCCATCAAGACAGGCATGGACTAGGAGAGACCCTTGCAACCCAAAATCCAACAAGGCGCTCCTTCCTATTCGCAATACCTATCAAGAATTCCTGTGAGTCAGGAAAACAACAGGTAGCCAAGTTAAAAATAGGCAAGGCTTATATGTGGAATCTTAACAACAAAATAAAACAAACAAACAAATAAACAAAACCTCACAGAGAAAGAGACCATCACTATGGTGACCAGAGGCAGGAGATGGATGAAGGGAATTGGATGAAGGTCGGTCAGAAGGTACAACTCCCAGTGATAAGAGGATACCAGTGTGCAGTGTATTTGAAGGTTGCTGAGACTGTAGAGACTATAAAATGTTCCTTTCTTTCTTTTTTTTGGAACCTCTAGGAGATGAGAGATGTTGACTAAACTTATTGCGGTGATCATTTCATAACACGTGGAAGTCATTATGCGGTACACCTTAAACTCATACAGGGTTGCCTGTTCGCTGTATCTCAATAAAACTGAAAGAAAAACAATTTACGGAGTCTAAGATGATGAAAAGAGGCAAGATCTGAGCAAGATCTTCACAACAGGGGCTACCCCAGCTGACAATAAGAAAATGGAGGGGTGTCCAGTATCACTAGTCAACAGAGAACAACAAAATAAAACCACAATGACATATCCTAATACCACCACCAAGGGCTAAAATTAAAGACTTAACACTAGCAAGCACTGGCAAGGATGTGAAAGAACTAAAACACTCATTATTGGTGAGACCATAAGCCGAAGCCACCACGTTGGTCAACTGCATGGCATCGCCCACCAAAGCTAAATATACGGGGAGCCTACAATCCAGTAATTCCACTCCCGAGGGCCTATGGCCAGCAAAAATGATGTACGTGACTACTCAGGGCACGTTTCTCTTGATAGCCAGAACCTAGCAACAGCCCAAATGCCCATCCAAAGCGGAACACACAAGTTCTGGTATTTTCCTACCACAAACTATGGAGCAATGGAAAAGAATACACTGTCGCTACATGCCAAAACAGATGGATCTCATGGACGTGATGATGGGAAGGAAGCCACACACAGAAGAGTGCATACTGTAGAATTCCAATTCGATGAAGCTTAAGAATTGGCAAAATTGGTCTAGGGTGAAGGACACGGGGGGTGAGGGATTTCTCATGAGATGGCAGTAGAATTAGCCAGAAAGAGGCTCAGAAGAGCTAACAAGTGCTCAAGCAAAAATTTTAATCTTGATGGTAGCCAAATGTGTGTTTTCACATAAAAATACCATGAAGGCAAACACTTAAGATCTATCTATGCACTTTGCATGCTATCTCCACTGAACAAAACTGGTCCCCCTTTGAGGCCACTTCAGAAAACTTATCCTGCAGATTTTTAAAAAGATTTTACGTGAAAGATTGAAATAACTGAAATTATTTATTTGTCCTTCCCCCACTCACTCCCACACTCTCTCCTGCTGTCTTTGCCCTCTAGAATAAGTAAATAAATCCTTAAAAAAAAAAAAAAGAATGAAGAAGATATAAGAAGATTTCCGAATGGAGATTTAGTGGAGTGATTAAGAACACTGATTTCCGGAGTCTGAATTCAAATCCCAATTCCAACACAGACTTTGTATAGTCGGGCAACGTGCTTACTCTTGCAATGCCTCAGTTTCTCCATCTACAGACTGAGGGTAAGTGATAATAGTACTAGACGTCAAGAAGTAGCTAAAATGAGCAAATAAGTTAATGCACGTATAGACTGCAGGAGGATGCCTGGAACACAAGCAGTTAATGAAAATTAGGAGCATCGTATCACCATCGTAAGGTACCCTAAGATATACTGTTCCAAGGGCATCATCTCTGTCACAAGATATACTGTCTCGTGGACGGGGGCGGAAAAAAAAGCATAGTCTGAAAAAATGTTTGCAGCACGCAGCCTTCATGTAAAAATGGAACTAAACAGAGGACTTTATATTGTTTGAATAGACATGAAAATACCTTCTTCAACAGACAAGAAACATTAGTGGTAGGTTACCTACTTTGTACAGAATGACCTTGATGGGAAGGAAGGCTGGAGGCCAAGTTTTCACTACACGTTATTAATATGTAGAAATAACTGAAATGTTCGAGCGCCTGGTGGCTCAGTCAGTGAAGCGTCTCCCTTTGGCAAGCGTCTCCCTTCGGCTCAGGTCGTGATCCTGGGGTCCCGGGATGGAGCCCCACGTCGGGCTCCCTGCCTCTCACAGCGGGGAGCCTGCTTCTCCCTCTCCCTCTGCCCCTGCCCCCTGCCCCCTGCCCCTGTTCTCCCTTAAATAAATAGAAAAATAAATAAATGGATAAATAAAATCTTTTAAAAAAGAAATAATTAAAAGGTTTGATCCATGTGAATGCAGTACCTATTTAAGAATTATACATAAAAAATGTTGCTCTAGCGTTCGTGTTTAACTACAGCATAGATGAAGCTGAGGTTGGCTTTCATCAGCAGGTTTTATATGGACAAAATTTCAGAGCCACACTGGAGGGATGTAGAAACAAACGGAGCTCTCCAGTTTGCCGTATTTCTGTGTGAACACAGTAACAAAACAGAAGCAAGGTACAGAGGCCTTTTTTATCTTCACTACTGTCACCAATTAAAGGATCAAGTACTACACACACGGCCTGACCCTACTCCTTATCTCCCTACGACTTTTTGTTCTGTCTCCTACTGACGCCAACTTCTAGGAATCTTCCTGCCGCAGTTCCTACTATTTCTGACTATGTATTTCAAACAAACCTGATTTCTGTTTATGTTTTTTTTTTTTTTTTCCTCTGACTCCCCTTGTGACCCGGGTTATGCATAACTGGTGACAGCAGGACCTCTACTGAACCAAACTACGGTATCTATTCCGGATTTGCAAACAGATACAGTCTTTTGGTCTTGTTTTTTTAATACAAAAATCCTTTAAAACCCGATCAGGAAAAAGTTTTTTATCCTCCAAAATAGGAATTTAGACTGGCTACATAAAGCCACGTATTAAGACAGCTTTCAAGAAAAATAAGCTTTTATCTATTATTCAAAATGGTGTCAGGTAATGAAAAAAAGAGGATTTCCAATATTTAGAAGATACCTTTTTATCTCAGACATAAGTTTATTCAAGAGTAGGTATAATTTCATTAGCACTGCCTTTGTGTTTAATTAGCTACTCTAAAAATCCCATGTACTAACTTTACTGTAATATTTAACAATTTCAGATATGTTTCACTTTGCTGCCTCTAGGTGGCAGAGTTATATTTTAAAAGAGCGAAAGAAAAGCTATTCTTTGAAAATAGAAAAATATCTCAGTACCGTATTTTAGCTTTAAAGAATTGTGTATTACATTTTTTAAAAGATTAAAAGCATGAAAGATAAAAAAGCTTATTCCTTCTAGAAAAAGGATTATACCAATTTAAATAGTTTAGAAGAACAGCAAGGAAGTTCAAAACTAGACACTTTTAACTAGTATTAAATAAAAATAAAAGTTTCACATGTGCAGTATCATGTCATTAACAAGGAGGCTTATAAAATGCCTTTTGTGTGTTTTGTTTCATTTATTTTGCCTAACTTTTTCTAGTTATTATATAAAGTTCAGATAATGTTGTAGCTCTATTATTTCTCCTCCAGTACTCCCTAGTTTCGGGTTATTTTATAATCAAAACCGGAACGATAAAACACTTTTAAAGTGAAAGAAAATAGTTTAAAAGTGTTTCGTATTTTAATTAATGCCCCGTGCTTAAATGTGAACGGTTACTACAAAATAATAAAATGTGAACTTAGAGAAACCAGACTCAGACTTACAGGTGTCGCACTTCTTCTATTTGTGAGAAGCCTACACCGATCAACAGGAACTATACACGAGAAAAGGATAAATGACTTAAACAAATATGCTGAGTCTGACTAGCGTAGACTCCACCCACTGTCAGCTGAGCTAAATAACCGAGGTATTAATGGGGGTCACTGAAGACAATCCTCACGCCCTGCTAAACAATATATAAACAATATATTTCCTCGTCTGTCTGTCTCACCAGATGCTGGGTAAGGCATGTACTTAGTTGAGGTGCGAAGAGAAAACCAAAAAAGGAGTTCAGGAAAGTCTATTCCACTTCAAGCTGTCTTCAAAATCATTTCTAGTGGTAAATGAGCTTTTTTTTTTTTTTTTTAATTTATTTAAGAGAGAGCGCATGTGTGCTCGAGCGAGCACAAGCAGGGGAGGGGAGGAGGAAGGGGGGGGGGAGAGACTATCAAGCAGACTCCCTGCTAAGTGCAGAGTCAGAGGCAGGGCTTGATCCCAGGACCCTGAGATCATGACCTGAGCCAAAATCAGGAGTCAGACACTGAACTGACTGAACCACCCAGGTGCCCTGCGCTTTTTTTTTTTTTTTAAAGGAGAATTTACGAAAGCTAAGATATATCCTGTTTCAAGATTATTTAGTGCTTTGATAAAATACTGTCTAGATAACAGATTCAGAGCTGGAGGCAGGAACAGAAACATAAGCATCCTCGCTCCCACGCTAGCCTTGTGCCATTTCTCTAAAATGTCTTTCAGATTCATAAGTAATTCCTTTCACTGTTCTCCAAATTCATTGCCCACATACTCCATGTATATACTGTAGCATAAAATATAAAGTAATATGGTTCATTTCACACTTACCAGCTTGGGAACCAGGTTCACTTAAGTAACTCGTTAATAAAAGAACGGTCTCTGTATGCTCACACACACGTTTATGTACATCTATCTACACATTTTAGTTTCCCCAAGACTAAAGAAATTGGCTACCAAAGACTAACAGGTATGAACAGTGGTGAATAACAGAAAATAACATTAGCTTGATTAGAGTTAAAGGCAGAAAGACATGACCCATGTCAATACTGTCATTTACCGTGACTAAATTGAACTTGCCACCACTACTCTAAATTCATGAGTCTAAAACTTAGGATGTATCGTGGGGAAAGGTGCTAGCTGGCAAAGAAGGAAAATCTCACTGTGCACCGTGTATTTGGGCAAATGAGTCACTCATTCCTGACTAAGAGTTGGACGATATAAAACCCCAAATGTCTCCAAATTTTCATAAGCTCAAAGTTTAGTTGAACTGATCCCCTTATAAAGGTGACTGAAAATCCTTATAACCAAGTTCAATCCCATACATTGTACTTGGTAGTAACTTAAATTCCCTTTAAATTCAGAATTACACCAAATATCACCTCTTAACTAAAGTCAACAACTTATATTGAAAGTTTAAAAAAAAAATCTTCGAGATTAACTAAATGCATAGGGGAAACAATTAAGAAATTTAGTGTTCATGTATGAAATTAACAACTGCCGTACCATTAAAACTGCATAGTTACTAAGGGAGTAGCACTGAATGGTAGTGATATTTTCATCCGAGTAAAGTATATTGCACCCATCTGACTTCCAGCCTCCTTGTCCGTTCAGCAGATCGAAATCCCACTGGGCGGCCACAGCGTCTGCTCCGTGTGCGATTCGACGCAGTGTCACATTAACAGGGATGTGGTGGGTATCCACATTCACGCCATCTGGAGAAGATGGGAGATGGAAAGATTTCTGAAACAAACCTCAGAAACAATTAAATGTCGACTTATACACCAATGGGCACTCTGCAGTTCTTTTTTTTTTTTTTTTTTTTTACTAGGGACTCATTAAAAGGAGAAGGAACAAAAATAAGCACTTTTTGGTACAGCTTATCATAGAGTTCCACTGTCCGGTCACTACAGGAAGAACATATGCCACCGAACACACCTATTTTGGTGAGAATCACTGGGGTAACCACCGTACGCCGCTTTCCATCATCAGCCAAGTTTGTGGAATTCCCAGTGGCTGGGAAGAGTTTTCCGTTGCGGAATGCGATGAGTTGGAGCTTGTAGAGAGAGTCATCAGGTGATCTGACTTCCCTTTTTTGCTTTGGCGAGAAAAGGGAGGGAGGAAGCTGAATAGAAGCCTCGACGATCGTATTCTGAACACACATGAAAAACACAATCAAGAAAGTTGGCACGTGAGCATGCAGAAACCAGAAAGGACAGTTCAGACAGCTATGAGCCGTCCCTGATTGTATGCTGCTGGCCAGGCTGCTGAATGTGATGTGCACGATACTTAACAGTGAGCACGATTTATCAGTTAAAGGAGATATCTGGACACCACACAGAAGCACAGAAGAAAAGCAGCAGAGACTACAGAGAAATGCAAACTGTATTTCCAAGAGTTAAAGCAGTAAACAAGGAATTACTTCACACTCGAAAGTGAATTTTCCCATGGTAACACACCTACTGCTGAAGTCGATAGCATTAAACAGATCAGGGGTCTGGGCGATCACTCTATCAATTTTACAACAATCAATTATAGACAGAAGCACCAACGCGGCCTACCACAAATGTGAGTTTAATTAATTTGGACTTATGGAACTCTAAGGTGATTTATGATGGATTCAGACTGTCAACAAAAAGAAATTCAGACTTAACAGAAACAAAAAGAAATGCAGACTCCATACAAACAAAAGGAACACAGACTTAATAGAAACTTAGATTCAAGCAAACTCTGATCTCAGCCCAAGTACCCCTGAGACTAAGAAATATGTTAGAAATCAGGTTAGAAAAACATGGTAACAAATAGAACAGCTGGATTTGGGGCTGATCAAGGAGTGTTTTACATATTTTATCAGGGATTGTTAAATTATAAATTATTCAGCATTCAATAAAAAAATAAATCTATGTACTCAGGAGGCAAATAATTAGCCATCTTAAGAAAAAAAAAAAAAAAAACTGTTTCAAGAATTCATCCCAAAGTTTCTCTCTTGATGTCAATGTCTCTCCAATCCTATGTCCACGTTCCCAACAGAATTTCCTTCCAAGAAACAAATTTGATCTTGTTGTTTTAAAGAACACTCCAGTTCTCCAATGTTTAGAGAACCCTGCCCCCCAAACCTAAGTACATCCTGTGATTTGGCTAAAATCTACGCCTCAAACTCCTCTTCGAACATTCCCTCTACCACCACCGGTAGCCCGGCCACCCTGACTTGATCCGTCCTTGAGATTTCCTACGTTTCTGATGCCATTGTGGGTGCTGCTCCCACCAGGATCCCTCGCTGAAATGCTCTCCTATTCTTTTGTCTGGCAAACTCCTGAACTGGGCAGATCCGATTTCTAGCAAGAAAATTCTGCAGGCGGGGATCCCTGGGTGGCTCAGCAGTTTAGCGCCTGCCTTTGGCCCAAGGCGTGATCCTGGAGACCTGGGATCGAGTCCCACATCGGGCTCCCTGCAGGGAGACTGCTTCTCCCTCTGACTGTGTCTCTGCCTCTCTCTCTCCCTCTCTCTCTGTATCTCTCATGAATAAATAAAATCAGGAAAGAAAGGAAAGAAAGGAAAGGAAGGGAAGGAAGGAAGAAAGAAAGAAAGAGAGAGAGAGAATTCTGCAGGCAACGTCAAAGAGGGATCAGAATAAGAGTGGTTGACAGCGAGGAGAAAGACATCCTTAAAATGGGGCGTCTTGGGATGACCGATTACAGGACTCCTCTGGGCGCTGCTTTTCTAGCAGGCAGCTCCCTCTTCCGGCCTCACGGGCACGCTGCAGGCATCTCTATCACAACTAACATGTGCAACACCACAAGGTAACTCAACGTCTGCCTCTTTCACTAGAGGAGCAGGATTTTCTAATGCAGAGGATCTCACTTATTTTTCTGGACCCATTATGTTAATAATAGTTCCTGGCACTTGTATTCGATAAAAGTGACCCACTGTTTGTAAAACTAATGGAAGTCTGTGTGGCATGATGATATTTTTAAAAAGGTTCTATTTAAGCAAGTGATTAACTTTAAAATGAGTTTTTAACTGCTGTGCTTAGAACAATGCTGGAACACATTGGACACACACCAGTGTTCTGTTGAATAAAGTATTCTGAGAGTTTGAATACTGGAAGTCTGAATACTTCTTTTAAATTGAAGATGCTAAGAAGATATTTGGTAGAAATAGTCTGCCTAAGACAAATGCACAAAAAGGTTTCTACTACTCTCACTTAAACATTTAATGACCTGAGGGCGACACAAAGTGTTTTTTTTTTTATAAATTCATTTATTAATCTAATCAATTTCTATTCTGTATATAAATTTATTTTAAGTATATATAATGAGGTATGCAAAAAAGGAAAAAAATAAAAGACTGACTAAGTAACAGGTCAAAATCCCAATAAAACACTACATACTGGACATTTATTAAAACCTAAGAACTATAAAATTCAATAAAATAACTTTACTGTGAACACAAAAATGACTCAAAATCAATGTACAACTGTCTAGGAAAACATGACTTACAGATTATCAAATTAATTTTAAAATTAATTTTAAAAAGACATACTGACATTTTCTAAAAGAGCTAAAAAAGGAAATGACATCTATAATTTTCAGAAGTCAGAAAATGTTTTCGACCGAAGTTTAAACTTGTAAAACCATCCACACGACAACAAATTACAGAAACTCAGAGGAGTACAAACAGATCAGATAGAGACAAAAGCTACATAGTTTGGCTTCTAAAATATCCTTTAAAGTCCAATATGGAATATTGCTCAATAATAATTAGAAGGGCTCTGAGATGGACAGAAGGTGGCTGAAAGTGCTGGGAAAACTGTATCAATAATGAATAATGTTTGGATTTTCATAGTAAGACTACAATATTTGTATATTTCTTTAAAAGAAGTGACCATTTATTGCGGAAAAGTTGTAAATCTAATGAACAACATCACAGGGGAACACCCATTTGTTACATCTGTCACGATTTTACCTTTTGCCACCTGACAAGGAACCCGTCTGTCATTTCATCTAACCATCGATTCATTTTTTTTTCCATCTATTCATTTTAAAATGCAGGGATCACAGCAATGGAAACAGACATGGCAATTACAGCTAATAAATCAGAGAAAGCGTTCTTAAAACCCTTTGGGAAATAAGTGGGGGTAGTCTAATGTTAATTATGGCAGGTCACATGCCACCCCTGGGGAAAGGAATATAAGATCTGAAATAAGAAACCAGGATACAGGTCCCAGCCTTACTGCTCCATGGCCCCTTAACACGGCACAATTGTGTTTACGCTCCCTGGGTCTCACCTGCCACAGGCAGCAAATGATCTTTCTAACAAATGGCTGTGAGGCCCCCATGGGATCATGACCATGACGAGCACGAGAGACTATGTAACTGCGGGTGGTATTTTTATTACTATTACTGCCTTGGTGTGGCAGGTGGTTATCTGGAGGCTGGGGACGCAGAAAATGCCTTAAACCAACAGACTTACCAACAATCATCTAGAACCTCAATGTACTTTGACTTACACAGTTCACTTTAAGTATTAATTTCAAGACTAAAAATTGACAAAGCATGAACACATGAATAGTTATCAAAGAACACTTATTATTTTATTTGCAAAATTCATGAGTATTTCCCTACTTATAATGACGTTAAGCCAGGAAGAAAATACATTCCATAAGGGTTATTAATTCAAATACTTCCACTAGATTTTAATGCCTTTCCTAATGAAACAATCTGAACTTCTGTCATTGTGTAATTAATAAATTAAAATTTCCTGAAATCCGGGATGCCTAGATGGCTCAGTGATTGAGCGTCTGTCTTCAGCTCAGGGCGTGAGCCCAGTGCCCCGGGATCGAGGCCCACATTGGGCTCCCTGCAGGGAGCCTGCTTCTCCCTCTGTGTCTCTCATGAATAAATACATACAATTTTTAAAATTAATTAATTAATTAAAATAAAATAAAATTTCCTGAAATCCTAATTTTGTTCACTTCTATGAAATCCTAACACTAAAAGTGGAATGAGTAAAAAAGGCACCTGCCTTAAAACAATAAAATACTAAAATAATTTTTTTTTTAAATACTAATTTACTCATGTTGTCTTAACATTCTACACACTTGATATTAAACAGATGGATATGATATGTCCTCATTTTCCGATGTATAATTAGTTATTAGATGCATACCACTTTTTGGTTATCTCACTGCTAAAAGATGAACAGGGATTATCTTTGCCTTCAGAATCAAGTTTTTAACTAACTTTCCTTGCTAATTAAGCTTCGGCTGTTAAATTTTATCCAAGAGTATCTATTGGATGTGTCATTGCTCTGTGCTAGGCACTCTGGAGATACACAATGAGTAAGCCATGGTCCCTGCCTCGAATATTCATAATCTAATGAGGGAGACAGAACAACAATAAAACAATAACAAGCACATTATTAAGTGCTTATTCTGTGCTGGGCACTATTATATAAACATCTACACATCTGCCTCATTGCATGCTCCCAATAACCCTCTGAGGTAGGTACTATTTCATGCTTAGGTATCAAGTTAGGAACTGACATTCGGAGAGCTTGAGGAACTCGCCCAAGTTTGCACAGGAGTTAAGTGGAGGAGAAGAATGTGAATCCAGACTGTCTGGCTGCAGAGCCCACACTGTCACCATATCCCATGGCTTCTCTCTATAACTCAGCTTGCTATACTATCCGCTTCTAATTATTCTGGAGAACGAACAAAGCACTATGGAACTAGCAGGCAGGGATGAATTCTCGGGAAAGAAGGGAGGTACTATTGAATGGAGTCTTAGAAACAGAGCAGCGAGGCTTTCCCCAGGCAGGGGTGCGGCTGAGGACAGGAGAAGGGGCAAAAGGGAGGGAGGGAGGGGGCATGAGGACCTACACGACAGGTCTGGAGAGGTAAAGCACTTCAGGTGGGCGAGAGCCCTCGGTGTCCAGGACCAGGGAAATACGGGATGCATACAGAAAAACGGATTTCTAGTTTCCAATCAAGAAAACTTTAAAGAATTAGTTCTTTCAGGGCTATATTACAGCTGAATTTCAAGCTTTTAGCAATTTCTAAAAGCTCTTGGTCATTTATCAGAAGCAGCTACTGTTTGGTGATGCTAACGTGATCTGTTATGGTACCGACGGGGGAGGGAAGCATTTGGTTAAGAAAACAGAACAGATTTGGTGCTGCAGGAGTCGGATGACAGCTAATTCAATCCCCACCTGGCCGACAGGCACAGGAACTCACGGACTCCAACACCAGCTCAGCCTCCAGCAATCCTCGGGCCGATGTCGGAGCCACGAAACCCATTTGGCTCCCGTGTGTCACAGGCAATGACAAAGAGAGGGGCAGACAAAGTACGGAGGAGAAATAAAGAAGATGAGGGTAGGGGAGGACCGACAGGATGGTATTAGGTTAAGATTTCTTGAAGGTGGCATTTCTGCACGCAACCAAGCTGTAGGAAAGGGGAAGAGGAGGAAAGCCAGGAATTCTAGAAGAACTAGCATGAGACTGGGCCTAAGAATGGCCAGTGGCTGGAAGAGGAACCAAGGACTGAAGAGAGAGGAGGTAGGAAGAGATGTGTGGCAGGAGGGGGGATAAATGCCAAAGGATGACACTACCGGATGGCCAGCCTCCAGAGAGACACAGGGTATTTTTCAGTGCATGTGCAAGGTCAATTTCCATGTGGGGCAGATCCAGGGATAATACTAACAATATTAACCACCCGGAATGAGCTGCACAGGGACAACCTGCATAGCTTTAGCAAACAGGAGGGCTCCAGGAGGCCCTTCAGTTGCTAAAAGGTGGATAGACTGGGTGGTGCTCCCCCAAAGGGCCAGCAGGGCAGAGGAGGCACTCGGGGAATTGGCACGGTGGCTAATGAAATGCTGGGACACCCACACCCCGATGTTTCTAGCAGCAATGTCCACAATAGCCAAACTGTGGAAGGAGCCTCGGTGTCCATCGAAAGATGATGGATAAAGAAGCTGTGGTCTGTGTATACAATGGGATATTCCTCAGCCATTAGAAATGACAAATACCCACCATTTGCTTCGACGTGGATGGACCTGGAGGGTATGATGCTGAGTGAAATAAGTCAGTCAGAGAAGGACAAACATTATATGGTCTCATTCATTTGGGGAATATAAAAAATAGTGAAAAAGAACAAAGGGGAAAGGAGAAAAAATGAGTGGGAAATATCAGGAAGGGAGACAGAACATGAGAGACTCCTAACTCTGGGAAACGAACAAGGGGTGGTAGAAAGGGAGGTGGGTGGGGGGTGGGGGCGACTGGTGATGAGCACTGAGGAGAGCACTTGATGGCATGAGCACTGGGTGTTATTCTATATGTTGGCAAATTGAACAGCAATAAAAAATAAATTTAAAAAAAAGGGCAAGTTAAAAAAAAAATTGCTACAGGGTACGGAAGTATTTCATTATTTTACTGACTGTCATGATTGCATTGGTTGAACACCAGGCCTAGGTAGACCAATCTATATGAGAAGGATGGATTTTTTTTAAAGATTTTATTTATTTAACCATGAAAGAGACAGAGGCAGAGACACAGGCAGAGGGAGAAGCAGGCTCCTTGTGGGGAGCCCGATGTGGGACTCGATCCTGGGACCCCAGGATCACAACCTGAGCCAACAGCAGAGGCTTAACCACTGGGCCATGCAGGCGTCCTGAGAAGGATGAATTTTTAAGGATGAGTCTGGAGACCCACAGCCTAAACAGGAAGTCACACTGGTTTGGGTAACAGAGACGGCCAACCCAGGTGGTGATGGTAGCAAAGACAGAAGGACAGAGATCGAAGAAATATGTCAGAAGCAATTCAGTTAAGGCTCCTCTTGCTAACAGAGAATTGCCTTTTTATAGATTTAACTTCATATGTTAGCATATTCTCTCATTCGAGGGTAATATTATCATTTGGGAGGTGTTTGTGTTATCTAGTTAGTATATTCAAGGCATTAAAAAAAAAAGAAGACATGCAGAATGAGTAAAAATTGCCCCTGCATAAAGTTAAAAATGTAAAGTAAGTTTTATATTAAAGTGCCAAAGCATTTTGCTCTGTTGATGTTATAATTTTTAACTAATTTTACGTCACGAAGAATGTATTCCTTTTTCACTCGGTTTAATCATGTCCCTCAATGAAGCATGAATAATAGTGTAATGTGTCCTTGGTTTCTGGCCACAGATGATCTTATAAGGATAGAAGAGTATGAAATTGACAAATCTGAGTGTGTTCATTTAAAGCTTTCGACTCTGGCAGGTAGAAACTCTCCTCACCCAGAGGGGTGGCTTGTGAAATTGATGAAATGTAGGGTTTCATCATTTGTAATCCCTTTCTACCAACTATGATCATCTAAGATAGAAGGGTTCATCAATTTTAAGAGCTCCTCAAAGACACATGCCTTTCTCTCTTGGGCTCGTGTGCCATGCTGTTTCTTTGCCTTTTGTGGTATGTTTTTGCCGATGAGCAACACAATAAGGAAAAAAGCAGGTCTGCAGTGGCACGGCTGGGTGCGCTAAGTACCCTCACAGAGCAAAGAGGAACAAATAAATCTTGTCAATTTTCCTCTGAGTGTATTATATCAAGTAAATATAGTATCATTAGACATTCTGACCTAGCTGAGACTGTCTTGGGCGGGCAGTGGGGTAGGTGGGCTACTTCTAAATTTGGCAAACCCGCTCTCCTTACGGAGGTCACTGATGGCAAGATACAACAAAATACGTTACTTTTCTTTTTTCTTTCTTTCTTTCGTTCAATATTTACTGAATGTTCTCATTCATTCATTCATTCACTCATTTATTCAATGTCCTGAGTGCCCACAAAGTACCAGGACACCTAACACCTATTTGATCAATTACCACGCAGCCTTTAAAGTGACTGCAATACTGTTTGTGATATAATTCAGGGATAAGGCAGAAACAAAGAAAGTAACTGTGTAATTAAAATCTATAGAGAACACAGTTACACATGGCCACACAAAGCTAAATGAGAAAATGTGGTTCCATTAGGGTGTCGGCATTGTACCTCCACTACGGGCTTCTGGGTAGTTTAATGAAACACATCTATATCCCAAATTTTAAAACTCAATAAAAATGCTTTTCATTTTGCTGGGCTGCAATAAAACGCACATTTTTTGGAAGACAGATCACGTGTTTGTGCTTCTTGGCCAAAAATCTTGATCTACAGCTTGCCTGATGAAATGCCCAATCTCAAGGCTGGCTTTTCCACTAGGTCCACTGGGCACAGAGCCAAGGGCACGCAGTACTTGGAGGAGGTCTACGGAAATGTTTTCATGTCTTTAAAATCAGGAGCATAAAAATGAACTTTAAGGTCAAAGAAAATGTTCTAATATGTATTAATATATTCATCTTTTTACCACTTGTAGCCATAAAATACAATTTTGATATTTTTGTGTGGAGAATGGGGTGCAAAGGGCAAGAGGGTCTAGGTCCATGAAAATCATGACATGTCCCTTCCTGGTCTGAAGTTCTTTGAAAACAACAGCCAAAACAATACCAACACCCACCCCACCCTGTCGCACCCCCAAATAGCTTCTAATAAGGTTATTTTGCAAAGCAAACCATTTTGAGTATTCTAATCTAATAGTACTAACAAGAAAGAGTCTTAAATGCTTACGGAATATAACATACCTTCAGAGCCAGACTTGAAAACGTATTTGAAACATTGCACTTAAAGCTCAACTGTTTATCCAGGTTTCCATCCGGATCCCGCCTCCCGTACTCGGAGAGGCCTGTGCGGTCCGAGGCAGCTACCTTCTGAAACACGGTACACGTCATCCCAGTGAAGCCCGCGGCCTTGATGACGTAAGCTTCCAGAGCAATATTGGGTGAATACTTCAAAAGTCAAACAGGAGTTATGAAAGATTGACAGCATGAAGAGAAAAAGCACTTTGAAACAGTTTTCAAACACAAAACACTGTACGTAAGCTACAGGCAAAAGCTCAGGTTCTTACTTAACAAAGATGCTGGGCAGGTAACTGGCAGACAAAAAAAGGATGCTGGAAACAAAAGGGTACCCAAAACTAGAGAGATTCCAATTGAGGAAATAAGTCCTAAAATACGGAGGATTAGAGATAGATGAGAAATCAATTAAAAAATCATTTAAAGAGCACTTTGTTGGAAACTATACGCTAAAAATCAAAGTGTCTTATATATAAAAAAAAATCAGCTAGAGAAATCAGTGGACTCTCTTAATGATAATATAAGAGGAGTATGAGGGTTTCGGAAATACAGTTTTAACAGTTGCCTCATTCTGGGGCGCCTGGCTGGCTCTGTCGGCAGAGCACACGAATGTTGATCTTGGGGTCATGAGTTCGAGCCCCACATTGAGTGTGGAGATTACTTAAATAAAGATTTAAAAAGTAAAATTAATAAATAATAAAAAATATAGTAAAAGTCTCCTCATTCCAACGCTTCATGCCATATTCATTCTTTTCTATTACGGGGGCATTGAGTTAACTCTTTGCGGGTAGACAGCATCTCCAGTCTGTCTTTAAGGATGATGAAGTGATCCCTACTGTGTAGGCAAGCACCATTCTAAGTACCATATATGGACAACGTCCTCTTTTTCGATTTTTTTTAAACATAAAACATCTGTGAGAGATGTGTGAAATCTATTAGGAAGATAAGATACAAATTAAAACAATATAAAACGCCAGGTAGACTCTGCCAAACACCATACGCATGGTACAAAAGATTGGTGGTTTCCCAAATATCCAAGACTAACAAATCTGGGCGTCAGCTTTTGTCACACAGATGACACGCTGTGAAAAATCTTACTAAATTCAATTATATTTGTTAACCAGTGATATTCCATTCTTTTACTGATCAAAGATATGTATGATTACAACAAACATGTGAAACCTCATTTAAAAGAAAGAAAACTGCAGTTTTGAGGTGCCCTGGAAGCTGTTATCATATTATAAGTAGATGCATAATTTCCCGGAACCTTCTTTACACTTTGAAGTGGAGCGCAGACACCTCCAATGCACCTTTCATATGTATATCCTTGAGTTCTCTCAAGAACCAGTAAGGTGCAGAGAAAGGGAGAAGCTGAGCTGAGTAGTAAGGCTGAAGCATGGGGTTTAAAATGGATCTAAATGACCAGGGAGGACCAAAGGTGGCCACCAAAATGGCAAGCTGGTTTCAAGTAAGGTCATGTATCTGAGAGAGAAATTACCCTGAACTACGCTGTGAGGATAGCAGCCATGGGAGCCCTCCATTACGTTTATTATTCAAAGAGGTAATCCTAAATGTAATTGAGCAAAAGGCACCATGAAACACAGTATCATCAAAGAGATCCCACTGATCTTTGGAAAACCAGTAATCTTTAATTGTCTAAAATCATAGGAGGAAATGTAGAATGTTCTATGAACCCACTAAAATAATTAGGTAATGAGAACCATGGACCAGATCGGAGTGTAATAAGGGAATGACACATTATTTATCATATTTACCACATGTTTAGAAAAAGTCAGCAGTACAACAGCTCAATTTAGCACAAATAAAATTTAATACTATTTAACCAAGTGGTTATTAAATCTAAAAACTCCTCATGCCAAGAGCGAGACTGCCTAGAAATGCCAATCGTTCATAAGGGCTGGAGGGCCTCCCAGCAAGCAATCACTCTCCAAACATCCTTCAGAGCCCAGAGCACAGCATTAGCCGGGCTGGATGCTGGGTATGTGACAGTACAGCAAACCTACCAGGTGCTTATTTGGTTTTAGTTTAAGTGGTGATAACCATTCAAATGGCAAATTAAGAAAGTATTTTCCAGTTACTGCAAAGACGGATCACTCAAAAACAAAATGAGCTCTTAAACTGTTAGACAACAGGAAATTCTGTAATGATCAGCAATAATGGAAAATACCCACCCTGTCATGTGGGGGAGGGGCGGGGGGGATGACTCTATCTTTCTTAAGTTCCAGTTGCTTCCAATGAATGTTTTTCTTAGAATTCTAGGACAATGTTTCACTTACTGTTGAATAAACATGAGCTCCATTTGCTAATCGGTATGTAGCGATGCGTTGTAGACACTGAACAATTCTACTGCAGGCCTTTTCTTCCCTCTGTGCCAGCCACAGGACACGCTCATCAGCCAACATGATGTTACTTGCAATGTCAACCATCACATCACCTAGCTAGCAAGTGTGCAGGAGAGTAAAGAAAAGACCTTTAAAACCAATACAGGATGTTTTACATAATAAAAATCACAATGAGACACCAAGATTGGCCCGCAGTCTACACTTTCACATGATAACCCAATGGATCCTTTTTTTTTTTTTTTTTTTTTAATCAAAATGTTCTCGGATAGGAATAGCACACTTGGTTATGACCATTTGGTAGCATCTGGCTCAAAACACTGTCCTTAAACGACCACCAACTCATTGGTGAAGGACGGCAGGTGGTACAAAAAGGCAATTAAATTAATCAAGGGCAACGGAAAGATAACACATGATTCCCAAAATAAAGAGATCTCCACTATTTAGCTGGGAAAACATTTATAAACACCTCTTTCTGGTAAATGTTAACTCGGTATTATTATTAAGAAATAACAGGGCCACCTCTTTAGTATCCTGTCATGTCCAAAACCCTAAGTAGGTCCAGCTACCAGGAGTCCTCCACATGTGCTGGGCCACTGGATGGGTCTTAGCCCGTGCGGTCTCCACTATCCAAATGAACGTCTTCCATTCCTCCCAGCTTGATGAATGCCTTAAGATCCAGTACCACAAATAAATGGATCCTATGAGGTGCTCACTTTTCCACCACTTGTTTTGTTTCATTACTGAATTCCGTTTATTAAATCAGTCCCTCACCCACAGATATAAACATCTGTCAAGCAATGCCAGCAAAGTGTCAATTAACTATTGTCGACGCTGACTTGTAAGTCCCATGTCAGAGAAATGCAATGAATAGTCCAGGCTAATGAGACACACTGGTGTCAAGGGGGTTTGGTATCAAGGAGAAATGTTCATGAGAGGGAGATCTATGGCAGAAAGAACTACAGAAACAATCCAGAGGCAAGATCAGAGGATTTACAAGCTGGCTGGTCCTCGGATCAAGAAGCAAGTAGCAAAGGTGTTAAGCCCCGAGTGAGAAAGCTAAGGCCATTTTAGCAGATGTCTTTTGATCATCCCAGAAGATCCCAGATGAGTTTTTCAACCCTGTTCTGTATCCAGTACTCTTCCCAAGATGCATAGTTATGAGGCTGAGGTGGGCCTAGAAACTGTTCAGTCCATCCCACCCATTCGCTTCACAAAGGAGATAAGCCTGTGGAAATGCACCAGACCACAATGCTGGAACGCAATGGGATGAGGCAACTAAATGAGTAAGGGGTAAAGAACAGGACTTCAAATCCGACCGCGCTGGCTGAGCTGAACACTTAACTTCTTGCGCCTTCTGTTATTTGTAAAAGGGGGATACAAATGATCCTGTCTTTTCTGAATGTTGTGAAGATTAAGTTCCTATAATAAACAGTAGGTTACGGAAACCATGCCTGGTTGGCTCTCCTCATTATTTCATTGCTCCGTTTTTCTCTTTTTGAAACATTTCAATCCCAGGATAGACCTTTCTTTGAAGATAGCTCTAGAAGAAGTGTTAAGAGGTGTGGTGCATTTATATCCAAAAATATGTAAGAACTCATAAATGTCAATGGCCAAAAAAAAAAAAAAAAAAAAAAAAAAACCCCAATCTGATTAAAGTCAGGAAGAGGATCTGAATAGACATTTTTCTACGGGAGATGTACAGATGACCAACAGGTATGTGAAAAGCTGTCCAATATCGCTAGTCTTCAGGGAAATGCTAATCAAAACCACAGTGAGATGTCACCTCACACCTGTGAAAATGGCTATCAAGAAGGTAAGAGGTAACAAGAGCTCAGGAAGATGTACAGAGGGGAGCCCTGTGCACTACTGGTAGAAATGCAATTTGGTGGAACCACTTACTTATGGAAAACAGTATGGAGGTTTTTCAAAAGAATAAAAATAGAACTAACATAGGATCCAACAATTCCACTGCTGAGTATGTAGCCAAAGGAAATGAAAACACTAATTTGAAAAGAGATACGCACCTCATGTTCATACCAGCATTATTTATGATGGCCAAGATATGGAAACAACCTATGTGTCTATCAATAGACCAATGGATAAAGACATGATATGTGTGCACACATGCACCTGCACACACACGCGCACCCACAGACCGGAATATTACATAGCCATAAAAAAGGACATCTTGCTATTTATGACAACATGGGTGGAACCTAACTGGAGGTATTATGCTAAGTGAAGTAAGTCAGAGGAACACAAATACCGTAGGATCTCACTTACCTGTGGAATCTTGAAAAAAGTAACAAAAAACCACCAAGAGAACAGATGGGTGGTTCCCAGAGGTGGGGGTGAGGAGTGGGCCCAATAGGTGAAGGGAATCCAAAGGTACAAACTTGCCATTATAAGTAAGTCATGTGGACGTACTGTACAGCATGGTGACTGTAGTTAATAATACTGTATTGCATATTTGGAAGTTGCTAAGAGAGTAGATCTGTCTCATGATGAGAAAAAAAAATTGTGACTGTACGGGGATGAATATTAACTAGACTTATTTTGGTGACCATTTCATAATACACACAGATACTGGATCATTATGTGGCACACCTAAAACTAATATACTGTTATATGTCAATTAAACCTCAATAAAAAATAAAAAAAAATAAATTAAATTTAAAATGAGGGGTGCCTTTTTAAATAGAGTCTATTCATATATAAATAGGACTGAAGCATCCAGCAAAATTGCCTTTCTTTATTCTCTGAGGTGCTGCTACCTCATTCAATTAAAAATAGCTTACTGACTTCTTAATGCCCCTAACATAATATATCACAGTTCTTTCCTTATTTTATTTCCAATGTAAACATCTCGAGGGCAGAGATGACACAATGTCTTACTTATATCTATACCCTATTCATCAGTCAAACTCCTGGTATAGAAGCCAATAACTGCACAGTTCCATTTACTCACGGACCAAATATTTATTGAGGACCAAGGTGAGCCAGACACTGTCCGGAGCAATGGAGATACAGCAGTAAGAGAAATATACAAGATCTATTTGGGGGCTTAGAATCTTTGAGGAAAATACAAAACAAGCAAGTACGCATATTTCTTATAAGTGACTGGATTGTGATAACTGCAGTGAAGAAATCTACCAGAGGGATACATGATGAAGAGTAATGGGATTTAATCCAAACACCCTATTTTAATAGACTCAGACAGGCTCAAAGGGCATTTCCCCCAAACCCAAGACACTAACAAGATCAACTGAGAATTAGAAAGGTCTGTAATCAACCTCAATGCAATCCAGAGCCTATTGGCTTTATACAATTCATGGACTATTAGCATCTTATCATATATATTCTACATATTCCTATTAACAAACAGGTATGAAGGTGAGTTGCATTCTAACAGAAGTCCTTTGGGGTGCCGGGTGGCTTAGTCAGTTAAGTACCTGCCTTCGGCTCAGGTCATGGTCCCAAGGTCCTGGGATGGGGCCCGGCATCAGGCTCCCTGCTCAGCAGAGAGTCTGCTTCTCCCTCTCCCTCTACTCCTTCTCCCATGCTCGTGCTCTATCTCAAATAAATGAATAAAATTTAAAAGAAGCAGCAGCAGCAGCAGCAGCAGCAGCAGCAGCAGCAGCCCTTATTTCTGGAGTTATAAAGGACAGTGACTCCCAATATGCCAATTGCCAAATATGTCAATCAGCCATTTATACAGCAATTGGAATAATACCTGCCAACTTGTAACAGGAATTCAGAGTAGCTGAAGAACTTGGCTAAGTATCCACTATTCTTACCAATTGCTATTGCAAATGTTTACATAAAAATAAACAGGTTTAGAAGACATGCTGTGGTAAAATATGCTCTACGGCTACCAAAGACACTCCCATTGGCTCCAAACACCCAAAAGACAATATATGGGAAAATCTGGACCCCTGAGAACTACAGAAATAAATAGATAAGGATTTACAAATTAGCACATTACAACGCCGCTTGTCTCATACTTTAAAGTTTTAAATGTATGGACTTTATCCACCATGAGACCCGACAGATGCATCATTTCTACTGAAAAACTGTAATTATTACATGAGCAAAGAGCTACTGCTATGGCCCACTAGGTAATGCCAGTAATGGACTTTAACAATGGACTTTTACATTTTTTTAAAATAATTGTAAAGAAAAGTTATCTCTAAGAAGCTATATAGCTAGCAAGAGTGATTGCTTTAGCTGTGAACAAGCCATCTTTCTCATTATTTCATTCCAAATGGCTAAGAACTTAGGAAAGGGATTTGTTGCCAAAATATTCCCTAGAGCAGGTAATCGTAAAATGTTGTATATTTCTGTAGCTTGGTTACGGAAGCAGCTCTGAATCTGTCACAGTGGCAAAAAAGGACACAGAAAGGAGAACAGTGAATGAAAAATTACATTGGATTAAAGGAGTATTCCTAGATTCTGACACACAAAGATAGTTTGGCAACTGCAAGGAGCATTAGAAAGCATTGTATTTCTCCTTCACCTCATTTCCTGAAGGCCACTCCAGCCACAAAAGGGTCAGAAGGAATCATGCACCTGCTCTTCCACCTGTCACACTAAATGGTTGAGGCTCAAATAAAAACATGTGCGAATGCACTTTTACCAAAGATAAAAGGGTAAAGCAATGAAAATGCCACATGAATAACAAAGGAAGTATTAACTGTCATTTCTTGTAGGAATATTTCGTGTCCTCGATATATATGTTTGGAATCCTGATCAAAATGAGATCCATATCATCTGTAGATTTCATGAATTTCTGGTATGTTAGCATATGAAACACACAAGATAATAAACTAAACTTGTATTTAATTTTAATGTAGTAGTAGAGCCCTAAAGACAGAATATTCATGTGTCATGGGCGGCTCAGTGGTTGAGTGTCTGCCTTCAGCCCAGGGCCTGACCCTGGAGACCCGGGATCAAGTCCCACGTCGGGCTCCCTGCATGGAGCCTGCTTCTCTCTCTGCCTCTCTCTCTCTCTCCCTCTCTCTCTGTGTGTGTCTCTCATGAATAAATAAATAAAATCTTAAAAAAAAAGAATATTCATATGCCTTAGAGTTAAATACTCACAGCTTCCACTGTGTCACCTGCAAGTTAAATATCCACAAGTCAGTTACTGAGCATCTCCAAAACTCAATTTGCTTCTTCGTTTATAAATGAGACCAAGAACCCTAAGAGAAGTGCTCAGGAGGTTTCAATCCAAAGTAAATTAGGAAAACAAAACTAGGGTACCTGGGTGGCTTGGTCGGTTAAAGCTAGCATGCCTTCAGCTCAGGTCATGATCCCGGGGTCCTGGGATCGAGTCCCACATCCGGCTCCCTGCTCAGTGGAGAGTCTGCTTCTCCTTCTCCCTCTGCTTCTCCCCTTACTCATGCTCTCTCTCAAATAAATAAATTTTTAAAAATATTTAAAAAAAAATAAACTCATGAAGCAATTCATGCCATTTTTGAGAAAAGCCAAGGGATCTAGGCCTCATCCAATTTGCATTTTCCAGCACAAAGCAGCAGAGGGTACCCTCCCCCAGTAAATCTAATAACCAGAAAAGTAAGAATTACAGACTCATGTGTGGGACGGGGCATCAGCTGGGCTGCTGTCTGGGGACAGCCAAGGTGTTGCGGGGTTGTACAGGAATGGCATGCTGTCCTAACCTGACTAGATACAAGTGGTAATAGGTAATAATAAGAGCAGCAGCTGGTATTATCATTGAGTTCAGGTAGTCCTCGTGATTTTCTCCTAGTTACAAATCCCAGGTAATAGTGAGACTGTACTTATCACAAAGCATGGTGCTGCCCTGCTTACTTTTAATGAAGGCATTGCCCCACCGTGAAGCCAAGTTGTAAAAGCATCTTTATGTCCATCTCTACCAGCTCCAGTGTCCCGAGTGCCTCGGGATCCCACTGTGGGCTTCTCAGCTCGCTTAGTTAAGCAGTCAATATTCAGTGAGAGGCTCACCGTGATAATCACTGGGGCCTATGGAAAAGATTAAAGATCTGATTTTATTAGTCTAGGAGCAAACAAGGTAATGAGGAGGAGGAGGAGGAGGACGAGGACAACCATGGGGGATCCAGGGCAACAGGTGAGCGGTGGGGGTGGAGGGGTTGAGAATAATATTGCATGGCATAAATGTCACATTTATTGCCCATTTCCTCACAAAAAGGATTTAAGGTAGTTTAGCAAAGTAAAAAAGGATTATTCTTTTTAATTAAGAAAACAAATAGTGAGTGGGGAATACAGACTTACAAGAAAAAAAGAGACAGAGGTAAAAATATGCATCAGTGCAGAGCTTCTAGAACCCAAGAAAAATTGGGTGTTTCTAGTCAAAGTGATGAGGACAACACCACAATTATCAACAGAAAGGAGAACATTTCAGGGCGCCTGGGTGGCTCAGTCGGTTAAGTGTCCGACTCCTGGTTTTGGCTCAGGTCATGATCTCAGAGCTGTGAGATCAAGCCCCGTGTTGGGCTCTGTGCTCAGTGGGGAAGCTGCTTGAAAAGGAGGGGAAGGAACATTTCTTCCTTTTATGACAAATTCTCTGAACACATAAGGAAGAGTACTCAAGAGAAGCAGAATTCGGGGGGTGGGGGTAGCACCCTGAGCCTTACCTTCCCAAGGAATGGGAGAGCTTAAGGGAACTCCAATTCTCCCGAGCGAAGCAGATTTTGCTTTTTCGGATTAAAGACACATGTGCATCTCCCTTCTGGGGAGGATGGAGAACGAGGTACTCGGGATGATTCTCCAGCTAAACGTGGAAAATGCTGAGCCAAAACAAGTGAGAGGAAAAATTGCACCACTGACAAGTCAGAACATAAAGACTGTTCAGAGGCCAAGAGCAGAACAACAGCAGGAATCCAAGGAGCCCTGAGGTTGACCTCTGACAGCCATGGCCCGTCCTCTGCCATCCAGGCCTCGGCCCAGGCCCCACATCGCAGGCCTCCTAGGAGATCACTGCATGGAGCGGACACCAAAAAGGGGACACCTCCAGGGTCAGGGCGAACCAGCAAGCAGACGTCAAAGTGGTCTTGACCTTGGCACAAGGTAGGAGGTGAGAACTCTCTTCCCTGACAATCTATAAACACAGTTAGTTGATCTTCACACAGGACTAAGGTCAGACATGACATTATTTCTCAGGTCTGAAAAGCCTCAAGCTGAGAACTAATTTCAAAGCGAACCCCTTATCTTGGTATTGCCAAGTGCCTAGGCACTTGAGAGAAGCAAACAAATATCACACTTAATAAGGATACATTTAACTATGCCTACATTAAGACTCCTTATCATCAACACTAATCAACACTGCTCTGGAGAGGTTCTCACTAATGCATAACCAGAAAAAAGGAAAAAAAAAAAAAAAGGAGGATACAATTTAAATAGGAACAGAGAAACCAAGTGTTATTCACTGGTGACATCTGTCTGGAAAATCCCATATAACCAACTGCAAAATTATGTGAATTCCTTAAGGTAATAAGACATAAGGTGCATATTTTTAAAAACCATAACTGGGCAGCCCGGGTGGCTCAGCGGTTTAGCGCCGTCTTCAGCCCAGGGCCTGATCCTGGAGACCTGGGATCGAGTCCCATGTCGGGCTCCTTGCATGGAGCCTGCATCTCCCTCTGCCTGTGTCTCTGCCTTCTCTGTGTCTCTCATGAATGGATAAATAAAATCCTTAAAAATAAAAAAATTAAAAAAAAAACGTAACCAAGGGAAAAGGAACAAGGACTAGATACCTGATGATATTAAGGACTCACAGCCCATTTGGGTGACATTATAACAATATCACGGTTCTGTTTTTAAAGTTCCTGGCATTTCAGAAAAATTATGGATGAAATAGGACATCTAGAATTTGCTATCAAATATTCCTGCACTGGAAAGGAATACGAGAAAGAAAGAAGAAAAAGAGAAAGAAAAACAAAAAACAAAAAGAAAGGAAAAAGGAGAGAAGAGATTAGCGAGAATGATGACAAAGGAAGTGGACAGCTCAAACACCATTTCAAGGCAATTATCATACGGTTTTGCTCATATGCAGAATATAATTCTAGTCCAGAGGGACTGTAAGGGAAGGGAGGGAAACTGAATGGGAAAAAATCAGAGAGGGAGACAAACCATGAGAGACTCTTGAACTCTGGGAAACAAGCTGAGGGTCACTGGAGGGGAGGGGGTAACTGGGTGACGGGCATGAAGGAGAAAAGGGGATGTGAGGAGCCCTGGGTGTTCTATGTGACTGATGAATTATTGGACAGTACATCTGAAACTAATGATGTGCTCACTGTATGCTGGCTAGCTGAATTCAAATTAATTAATTAATTAAAGCTCTTGGGGAAAAAATTTCACATTCCAAGCCTGCTGAAAGCTAAAGAGTAGAGGGTAACATTCCCCCTCCTACCCTTTTGGAACTTTCCAATGCAAACGTTTCTGACGCGTTTTTAGGAAGTTAGGCCCAAAGAATACTTTTTTTAAAAAAGCACGACAGGGAATAAGAAAATGAAGTTACTGCAGTGGTTCTCAAAGCCCGTGCGAAGACATGCCCCCCAGTATCACTTCACGCAAATTCTCAGACCCCCCGCAGCACGGAGTCAGGGTCTCAGAGGACGGCCCAGCAATCCATTTAGCAGACCTTCCAGGGCTTCTGACACACACACTCCAGTTCCAGGCGCAATGTTCTAGAAGGGGTAACAAAGCCAAGGGCCGGCTCTCCGAGCAGTTTAACAATATAGAAAACTCAGACAAAAATCAAGAAGAAAAACATTAGTGATAATGAAAAAGAAAACACAACTGTTAATACAGAAGTGATTATGTTTTAAGATAAGTACGTGAAGGGGACTCCTGGGTGGCTCAGCTGTTGAGCACCTGCCTTCGGCCCAGGGTGTGATCCTAGAGTCACGGGATCTAGTCCTGCTTCAAGCTCCCTGCAGGGAGCCTGCTTCTCCCTCTGCCTGTGTCTCTGCCTCTCTCTCTCTGTGTCTCTCATGAATAAATAAAGATCTTAAAAAAAAAAAAAAAAAAAAAAGGGTAAGTACATGAAGAACTTTATATTCTGAAAACTCTATGTAAAAATGTTCCAAATGAACAGTCTGGTCAACTAGCAAGAGGGCGCAGGCCTCGCTCACAGATTTAAGGCGAGAGCTCTAGGACGCATAACCAAACCTGATCTTTATATACGTTCCCATCTTTGGAAATGCATAAATACTGCTTTCAAAAGAGAAATTACTATTGTAAATATGGAACGGACACTTAAATTGCCTGACAGACAGCTTTTATCTGGTTTTAAAAGACCCCACCAAGCACACCATTTAGACCTGGCAGTTTGAGAGCTTTCAGCATCCACCCTAAGACCACAGAGCACGAGCCTGTGCTGCCTGGACTCAATCACAGGTTAAAAAGCAATTGCCTCACAATACTGTGCTTATGAATTATTCATAGCAGAGTAACTTTTTGGACATAATGCAAAAAAACAAAAAAAAATCAATTTAATTATTTGTCCAACTAAGCCTTATGCATTTTAGGATACCTTAGAATAATTTCATGGTAATTAACATAAAATGAAGCCCTTAAACCTCATGACTTCTTTTTACTATTCTAATAAATGATGAAAGCTATGGCCTATACTTTAACTTTCCAAAGAATCTGATAGAACGTCTGTCACTGCACCACAGGTAATATTACATTTATACTTCAATTATGCAATCCTGAATATTTTTCCTCTGTTTCTCCTATTTATACTTAATAATTTGCCATCATTTGTTTCCAAAGGTAATTCAAACTTTACCCTCTTATGTCATCAGTGAAAGGGACAGCAATCTCCTCCAAACTCAGTTTTTAGTTAGATAATTAAAGCACTCTGGTGATTTTTTTTTTTTACCTCCTTCTTAGCTTCCGAGATAAGAATGTTAAACTTCCTAACTTTATAAAAGTATAGCCTAGCTTTCAATGGCTCTGCAGAACAGGTTCACCTGTATTTTCTCACTAGCACACGCAAACTTTCAAATTAAGGAGGAGATAAACATCATCTCCGTTTTAAAAATAAAGGGCCCAGGTTAAAAAGTAACCCATGAAAACCACATCTGCTTCCAGCATACCACCAAAGTACAGACCACCCACTGCACACAGTAGTAAACACCTCTGGGCACCACAGTGCTCTTCACTAGTTGGGAGGCATGCAAAGCTCCTTCACAGCAAAACAGGGCAGCACGAGAATAAACTGGCATTATATGACGACAAAATATTTTTCAATGTCCACGTTCTGGAATGATATTCCAATTACTCCAGTGACTCAAGCCATCCCACGTCCATGAATGACTTCTCCCCCACCCCTGTCCTCTAAGATTCCACTTATTTATTCATGAGAGACATAGAAAGAGGGGCAGAGACACAGGCAGAGGGAGAAGCAGGCTCCCCACGGGGAGCCCGATGCAGGACTCAATCCCAGGACTCCAGGGTCACACCTTGAACCAAAGGCAGATGCTCAACCACTGAGCCACCCAGGTGCCCCCACAGGTAGCTAACCTGTGATCATGATGAACAATGGAGAGCATTCCTACCACAAAGCCAGCATCCAGGCAGCTTCTCCCACCACTGGGAACATTTATCACGGGAAGCAGGCTGTGGCCCAGAGAGACCATCAAGTACCAAGAAGACAGTTCTTGAGAAAACTGTGGTCTGAAGTTCAGATAGCAACACTGAAACGTTATCTCATTATCAAGTGGTCCTGTTGTCTCATTTAAACACATGTAACTATTTTCCTTCCTTTACCAACTGCATCGTATCAAATAAAGCACCTAAGGTACCAGGAGCTATAGTGTGGCAGTAACCTAAAATGTGAGGAAGAGAAGGAAAAGTGTAAAGTTGACAAACTCAACTCAAGTTGTTATAAGTTTAAGATATCTCATGTGAGGACAGCCCCAGTGGTGCAGCGGTTTAGCACCGCCTTCAGCCTAAGGTGTGATCCTGGAGACCTGGGATCGAGTCTCACATCAGGATCCCTGCGTGGAGCCTGCTTCTCCCTCTGCCTGTGTCTCTGCCTCTCGCTCTGTCTGTGTCTCTATGAATAAATAAATAAAATCTTAAAAAAAAAAAAAAGATATCTCATGTGAGCCTCACAGCAACCACACGGAAAAATCCTGCACTACTTACACAAAACAAAACAACTAAGAAGTCAAAACATACAAAAAGACACCAAGAAACAAAAAAGCAGGATAAGAATCATGGAATAATGGATCTACAAAACAACCAGAACACAATGAGCCAAGTGACAAAAATAAGTCCTTACCTATAATAATTACTTTAAATGTAAGAAAATTAAAAGATACAGACTGGGTCAAAAGATTAAAAAAAACAAAAACATTAACAAAAAAACAAAACAAAAGAAGAAACAAGATCCAACAATATGCTGCACAGAGACTTACTTTAGCCTTAAAGACACACCTAACGTGGAGAGTGAAGGAATGGAGGAAGACATTTCAAGCAAATGGTACCAAAACCAAACCAAAACAAAGAAAGTAGCTATATTTGTATTGGACAAAATAGACTTTAAAAGTAGTAAAGAGAAACAGAGACCATTATAAATGATAAAGAGGTCAATATAACAAGAAGATACAACAACTGTAAATCCTCCTTACCCAACACTGGACCACCTAAATATACAAAGCAAAAACAGAACTAAAAGGAGAGACAGACAGGAAAACACTAGCCGTTGCCATCTTTGACACCCCACTCTCAACAATGGACGGATCATCCAGACAGAGAATCCGAAAGGAAACAGCGGATCTGTTTCCACCACAGACCCAGCGGGCCCAACAGATGTACACGGAGCAGTCTACCCAACAACAGCAGAACACACGTTCTTCTCAAGTACACACAGAACATTTTCTAGAAGGGACCATATGTTAGGCCATAAAACAAGTCTTAACAAATTCAAGAAGACTGAGATCATCTTTTCTGTCCACAAGAGCACGGAACAAGAAATCAGTAGCAAGAGGGAAACTGGAAAATTCACTCACGGACGCATGGAAATTAAACAACATTCATTTGCCAATGGATGAAAGAAGAAATTAAAGGAAATTATAAAGGGTTCCTGAGGGGTGCCTGGCTGGCTCGGTCGGTAGAGCACGTGACTTCTAACCTCTGGGTTGTAAATTCAAGCCCCGTATTTAGTGTAGGGGTCACTTTAAAAATAAATAAATGAATAAATAAATAAATGAATAAATAAATAAATGAATAAATAAATAAATGAATGGCTCTGGGCACAAACAAAAACAGAAGCAACATATCAAAAGTTGGGAGATGCAGCAAAAGCAGCTCTAAAAGCAAAGTTCACAGCAATAACCACCTATATTAAGGAACAAGAAAGAGTGCACATAACCTAATTCTAGGCGTTAAGGATCTAGAAAGAGAAGAGCAAAGTAAGCTCAAAGGTAGCAGAAGATAATATTTGACAGGGGAGCCAAGAACACTCAGTGGAGAAAAGACAGAGCAAATCGGATAAGGGATTAATATGCAAAATACATAAAGAACTTATAAAATTCAATAGCAAATGACAATAACAAAATTCAGAAATAGGCAAAGGATCTGTCTGCAAAGAACATATACGAAGGCCCAACAGATACATGAAAAGGGTCTTCAACACCAATCATCAGGGAAACGCAAATCAAAAGCACAAGGAGATACCACCCCACACTTGGTAGAAGGGCCACCACCAAAAAGACAAGAAAATGCTGTTAAAAATATGGAGAAAGGGGAACCTTTGTGCACTTGGTAGGAACGTCAATTTATACAGTCACTACATAAAACAGTATGGAGGACCCTCCAAAAAATTAAAAATAGAACTACCACAGGATCCTGAAATTCCACTTCTGGAAATACATCCAAAGGAAATAAAAACCCTAACTTGAAAACACATCTGCACCCCCACATGCAGGGCAGTATTATTTATAATAACCAAGACACGGACACAACCTAAGTATCCATTGACGGATGAAAGGATAAAGAAGCCGTGATACACACACACACACACACACACACAGGGATATTATTCAGCCATAAAAAAAAGTGAGGAAATCCTATCACTTGTTACAACATGGGGAACCCTGAAGGCATTATGCTGAGTGAATTAACAGAGAAAGACAAATACTGGGGCTCCTGGGCGGCCCAGTGGTTGAGTACCTGCCTTCAGCTCAGGCCATGACCCTGGGGTCCCAGGATCGAGTCCCACATCGGGCTCCCTGCAGGGAGCCCGCTTCTCCCTCTGCCTGTGTCTCTGCCGCTCTCTGTGTTTCTCATACCTAAATCAATAAAATCTTTAAAAAGAAAGACAGACAGACAAATACTATCTGATCTCACTTACATGTGGGCAAAAAGAAACCTCACAAGGAAGAACGAACTTGCGGTTACCATAGGCAGAGAGTGAGGAAAGGGGGAGGAGGAGGAAGGTGGTCAGAAGGTACAAATTTCCAGTCATAAGGTAAGAACGAGGGAAGGACCGCACAAACGGTGATCCAGCTAACACTGTCGCATGGTATATAGGAAAGTCGTTACAGCAAATCCTGACAGCCCCCATCACACAAAGAAGTTTGCTTTCCTCCCCCCCTTTTTTTCTTTTTATTGTATCTTTATGGGAAGACGGATGTTAGCCTAACTTACTGTGATGATCATTTCACAGTTATTTGTAAATCAAATCATCATGCTCTATACCTTAAACTTACACAGTGATGAATGTCAATTATTTCTCAATAAAACTGGAAAGAGAGAGAGAGAGAAGGAACACGTGGCTGTGAGGAGAAGAACAATCTCAGAATGCCTGAGAGAAGTAGCTGTCGCCAACCCACAAGGTGGACGGAAGACCTTGCTCTCTCATGGGCTGGCTCTGCTCTATCACGGTACCTTAATTTCCAAGAACTAATTGCTCCCCTCTATTCCTTCCAACAACAGATGATTATAATGAATGAAGCATAAATTTCTCAAAAACAATCTTGGAAATTAAAAAGTGCACCTAATTAAAATATAGGAAACATAAAGAGGCTTTAAATATAGGGACTGAACTATACCACATGACCATATGTTGATATGCTATAAGCTCCAAATGTGAACCAGAGAAATACCTCTTTGGACTTTTCTTCTTTGGTAAATCTTCCGAATTTTTCTATCATTTCAGCCACAAATATAACATCCATCTTGTCAGAAAAATTGGCGGCTTCCACAGTATAAGCCAGTAACTGTCGGGCTGTGGCCACAGCATTAGTAAGATTGAGAGGCATCTAGATTAAAAAGGCAAAAATGATCAACGAATTTTGACATTTTATCTTTCCATTTCAAAACACGGCAATGAATTCAAACTCTATCATTTATCACAGGATCTTCTAAAAATGCTTTTTCAAACCTGAGAAAACTGGAATTATAATGGCAACTAATCCTGAATTTTTTTTTTTTAACTTTGAAACGTAGTCATACATCAAAACACATCTAGTGAACACACTGCACCATGTCTCCATCTCTCCTTATCCAAATTCTGCACATACTCCATTCCAATTGCTAAGTAAAGTCTTTCCTGAGTATTCCAACTGGGAGGAATCAATAACCCCCCTGGAGCCCCTACGCACGGGAGTAGGAAGCATTTATCTGTACTGCCACACGCTGCCAGTGATGTCTTACATTTGCTTATTTATTGACTTAACACAACTCGGCACCAACCATTACGCAAAGGGTGTAACAGGTACCGAGGAGCGCCAGAAAATGTGTAACATGGAAATCGTCTCCCAGCTGCTTATAATCCGGCCAGGTTGAAAAAGGATGCATCGGAGCAAAGACAAGAAAGGCCGTATGAGTAGTACACGTATGACAAGGGATCGCTTGTGACAAAGAGATTATAAAAGAAGCCCAAGAGGTGGCTTCCCAGATGGATTTGAAGGATGGCTGGGATTTGGTCCAGTGGATACAGATGATAAAGATATTCAAACAAAGGCAGTGACTGGAAAGGAAGACTGACAGCACAGGGAGCCTTGAATACGGGAGGAGCTGACAGGCCTGATCCTGAAGACAGATCCACTGAATGGAAACACACAAAATCCTTATGCTTTACTAGTATTTAAAACACACACACAAATACCTGGTATTTCAGCTAAATCAGCAAATGGGAAGACTTAGTACTTACCTGATTAAACATATAAAGCACCCTGGTGACATCGTTCGCATACTGGCAGCGAGAATAATCATCATCTGCCCAGAAGCCACCTCGATCGCATCTGCGCCAAGCCTTCCTCTCATCCTGTGGGTTTCCGGGATAGATCCCGCTGCCATGGGTGTTCCGGGTACACTGAAGATACGCGGTAATGCCTGCTAACGTTCTGGGCCATCTAGGCAGATGAAGACACAAGGGTATGAGAAAACCTACGCAGACGCAAATTACAGCGGAGGTGTAAATCAAGGACTAGAACAGGTCATGTATGATCAAGAGAGATCAAGAAGAAACAAATTTGGGCAGCCTGGATGACTCCGTGGTTTAGCACCGTCTTCAGCCCAGGGTGTGATCCTGGAGACACAGGATCGAGTCCCACATCGGGCTCCCTGCATGGAGCCTGCTTCTCCCTCTGCCTGTGTCTCTGCCTCTCTCTCTCTCTCTCTGTGTCTCTCATGAATAAATAAATAAAATCTTTAAAAAAAAGAAGAAAGAAATTCCTTTCAGAATAAAGACAAAAAAAAAAATGAAAAGGTTAGCATGGACTAAACTGCTTTAAACCATCAGCCACATATATTTTAATACCAGAGGATATTTTTCTTAAAATGTTCTAAATATTGCTATAAACACACAGGAAAACTTATATCCAGTAAAAAAAAAAAAAAAAAAAAAAAAAAAAAATTTTTAAAAAGAAAACCGGTTCAAAAGATGGCACAGAAGCGGAGTTAGCAGAAGCGCGGACAAGAGTCACACAGCAGGTGCAGGATTGCTACGCTTAGCCGCTGGCCGTTCAGTGGCACCTAGGAATTTGGGACTTGGGGGTATTCCTATGAACAGTTAACTGGTGAGGGCTGTTGGTCATGCCTAGACTGTTTGGACAAGCAGTACAATTGATGCTGGAACCTGCTTTCTTCCCAGGAGTCTGAAACTTTGGTACATGCTAGATGAGGGAGGGGGCGCCTACATGACCAGCAATAAGAACTTTGGGTGCTGAGTCTCAAACGGGTTTCCCTGGGCAGCAGCATGTATGGAGGTTGCTGCCCTTTCACGGCTGGAGGAGTAAGAAGAGGCCTGCGTGGATCTCTCCAGAACGCACCTATGTCTTTCCCCTTGTTATCCAGCTACGTATCTTCCTAAAGCTCTGTACTAGATCTCAGCTGTGACTACAACTACATGCTGGGTCCTGTGAGTCCTCCTCGCAAACTTTTGCACTGGGGGGCGGTCTAGCAGACCTCCAACACACTATACAACTGAAATTATCCGGGAGAAAGTACTGCCTCTGCAAGTGACCACACAAACCTGTGGGCACGGATTGTCACTAACAGTGGGGAGAAATCTTCGCCATTTGAGCTCCATTTCTCCAAAATTGGGAATGAAATGAATAGATTTCATAAAAGTTACAGTTGACCTATAACACAGGAACTGATAAATTATAATAGCAGTCATACCAAAATATAATTGATTACCAAAATCTGCATAAACAGATTAAACAACACTAAAATCTTATTAATGCAGTGAAAGTGGAACTGCATAATATACTAAGGAGTGTCAAAAGCTAATTCATTAATCAGTCAAATAATCAGATTCTTCTTCTATTTTTAAAAATGTAAAATACTCAAATCATGAGCAAAAATAGAAAATCCACCATAAATATAAAACATTATGACTACTTAATAAAAGATGCAGAATATAACGAAATTCACAAGTGCTATCTATTCTGTTTTAAAGTATACAGAATAAATATTATCTATTAACAGTTAATCTACATAAAGGACTTAAGCTTTATTGGCAACAATAAATGCTAATTTCCATATACTCGGGTCAGGGAGATTTTTTTTTTAAAGGACGAAAGATATATTTTTTTAAAAAAAAGCAATGAAGAACTAGCTGAGCTGAAGATGTTGCTATTGCTTCTTCACCTTGGATTTAAAAGATTAAAACCAAAGGGTTTTCTTACCCTTAAAACTTGGGCAGTTAGGAGAACCAAAGTCAGGCAGTACTAACTGGGTACTCAACAAACTTTACGCTGCTTTAAAGAGCCACACAGTTCCCTTCATTTACATCAACTATAAAGTCATTATTAAAATCCTGAATGTAATAAACATCAAATAAGTAATATACTTTAAAGATGTTTTTTAAACAACCTTCAAAGTACGGAGAGTCTAAGGGAAAAGTTGTCACCTCTCACAAATTCTAAATTTTCTATTTAAAAAAGATTATAATATTTAACTTATTCTGCTTATCTCAACACAGAGGCCAATACTAACGGCTCCCAAAGTTACGGGCCAACCAAAAGCTTTCATTTCCAAATTCCTTCTTGCTTAGAACCAAACTGGGGAGCACACCTGGGTGGCTCAGTGGTTGAGCATCTGTCTTTGGCTCAGGTCATGACCCCACGGGGTCCTTCCTGGGATCGAGTCCCACATCAGGCTCCCTGCAGGGAACCTGCTTCTTCTTCTGCTTGTGTCTCTGCCTCTCTCATGAATAAATGAATAAAATCTTAAAAAAAAAAAAAAGAACCAAACTGGGGACCGTAATGGACCATGGCTTTCTCCTAATTACCATGTCTACTTAACTGCTGATAGTTAAAAGTAACTCAGCAATACGAAACCTTCCAAAGTTCATCCATAAAAGAGCCCTTGAAAAACAGGACATACCATTAGCCTGTCTGAATTTCACAATTTTAATAGAATTTCCAAAACGTTTCCCTAAAGTAGTGGTTCTTAACTTTTACAACAAACTGTTAAACATGAAACACTCTGCCTGCAGAGACTGTTAAATCAACATATCCGAGATAAAGCTCAGGCACCTTTTCTTCATCATCTTCATGAATGATTGAAATCACTGGTCTAAAGGGCAGTCCTTGGATATAGAAGGATATTTAGAGGAATACATAGATTATTTCTCAAATTTTCTTCTTGAGGACAGGGGACCAATTATGCACCTTTAAGAATAAAAACAGATGTGGGCAAATCACTTTTCCAGCACTTTCCATGTCACTGACCTGAAATCACCTTTATTGTTTACCACCCTCTCGGGAGGACAGTACTGTGCAGAGCTCTCCAATACCACGATATCGACAGTTCTCGTATTATTCCCACGTTTGGTCTGGACATGACAGCCCCAATTTCCAGTCGATCCAGCCTGAATATTAGAAATGGTTAGGGCACTGCATGAAGAAAGATTTTAAAAAGAGAGAAAAAAATGGTTAGACAAAAAAGGGAGACGCCCTAGGCTCCTATCATTCATTTAGCAAGTACGTCTGAACGCATGCTGTGGGCACAGCACTTGCCAGATAAAAACGAACTTAAAAAAACGATCCCTCCACGTAAGTACCTCAGCGGCAAGTCAAGACAAGCAGGTGAAGAGCTACTTAAAACACTGTGGCGAGAGCTATGACGGACGTATGAACGGAGCGCAAGGGGACATCATGCCCGACACTCCTGCCAGGAGGGGTGGGGGGGACGCAGCCAGGAGGGGACACAGCAAGTGCAAGGGCAGAAACATCACATTCTCGGGCAAAAATAATGGAGATGTTTCCAAGTTACGTCTACCTTTTCACTGATTCGGAGGGAAAGAGTCAAGCGCGAAGGAAGGAGATGGATAGTGGTTAGTGAATAATTAAGAAAATATTTAAGGTAAAATATTTAGCAGAAGAACTCATCAAGTCTCTAAAAAGATTTAATAAATTACCAATTACTGCTTTAACAAAGGGAGTTTTCCATGTAAAGGTATACTTCCATTTAGAAGACGGCTATATTTCTAAATAGCTGTCAGTAAATTCAATTTTCAAGATGAACTCCTAATTCTCTAATACAAAGCCTATTAATTAAAGAGCAGATGTCAGAACCTTCAATTAACCTTTCTCCCCGCCACACGAACCACCATGCTATGCTTTTATATAAATAGAAAAGTAGGAGATAATTAGACATAAAGGTTGTATCATCTTAATTAATCGACAAAGTTATGTCTTGAAGTTAATACACATTTTTCCAGCCTCCTAAATGACTAATGGCTACACAACATCGTACGTTCTAATGAAGACTTTGAGGCACTGTTACTCTGAATCAAAGAAAATGTTTATCATCCTTGTTAATTAAGTCAGTGAATAAAGCAATACGCTGTAATAAATACATTCGAGATAACGTGATACAGAAAGTATTTTATATTAAATCTAAATAGCCAAATTCTGAAATAAATAATCATTCTCCAGTGCAGAGGTTCCCAAATTTTCCTGGTTCACGGCATCTTCACTGACCAGAAAACTGTTTCGCAGAGTAAATTAAATTAAAATTCAATTTACTAAATTAAATCCCCGAATTGTGTGCCTATGTCCTAATAAATTCATGGCCATTTGAAAAATATAACACACATCAATTTGAGATAAATATTTTGTTCTTAAATAACCACAAGTACTTCCCGATGGGTTGTGTGTGTCTGTTGAGCACTCCAAAACTAACCTAACATCAGAGAGAGGACAGACAACGATACCCTCCTTGCATGTTCCACAATGACTTTCACACAGTACTTGCTCCGCACCACAGTCATCACCAAAAATTTGTCACCCTCGAGCATGGCACCAGCAAAAGGAATGCAGCACCATCGAGTGACACTGTTAACTGCCTGGGCTGGTTGTCGTGTGGGTGTCCAACAAATGTCAAGCATTACCACGCTTCTTCCAAAACTCAAAATACCCCACACAGCAGCTCTGTAAGTGAAGTCCCTGTGACGGCCCATGTCAGCACACCCCCTGGGACCTAAGGGCCTAACATACTTTGCCAACATGTTTTTTAAAGAAAACCTTTAGCAATACCTTCCACGTCTAAAACCAATGATCAGAATATAATTTTCAGCAATCCTCAAGGCCGCGTGCTTGGAGATTTAAGGAGGAAGATGCTTCCTCCTCTTCCATTTCGTCTCTGAGGAACAGCACAAACGCTGATTCTTACTAGCAAAGGATGGAGAACATAAGGAAACCAACAAAGAATCAACAACTGCCTCAGGTTAACCAATGCAACAACCGTTTATCTCCTTTTCCTGCAACTTCTTTATTATGCGAGGCAAATTCAGGATAGAGGACCTCAGTCTTCCTATGAAAGATTTTCATGTTGGTCAAGAGTCCCTCCCAACAAAACAATCAGGCAAGGATGCTAACCTTAGAATTAATTTTTTAGACTGCTATAAAGAACTTAAACTATGACTCACAGAAATAAATTTATAAAGTTATTCTAGTTATAGCTGCAAAATTTAAGAGTTCTAAATTAGAGAGAAAGCAGGAGCACAGGCAGGTGGGGGGGTGCAGAGGGCAAGGAGGAGAAGGAGAGAAAGAATCTTAAGCAGGCTCCACGTCCAGCATGGGGTCCAATGTGGGGCTCAATCTCATGACCCTGAGATCAAGAGTCAGACACTTAAGCAACTGAGCCACCCAGGCGTCCCAGGGTTCTATATATTTTTAAAGCTTTACTGTCATATGATATGTCAATTATCATTAATTCACGTAAGAAACTGCTTAAAGCACACACCTTAATGAGTTTTAACACATGTATATGCTTATGAAATTATCACCACACTACAAGTACAGTAATAATTAAGAGTCTTCTCAGTGGCACCTAGTAAACTGTTTCTAACAATCTTCTCCCCCTGATAAAGGAACTCTGATTCTGGTCGTCGCAGACCAGCTTCTATCAAACTACCCTCCCTGCAGTTAACAATTATTTATAAGCCCTGGACAAACTACAAAATGACAACTATCGGAACACATGGGCAGCGATCCAAAACAAGCAGAAACCAGAGAGAAGGTGACCCTAGGAAGAAGGGATAAGCACTGAGGACTAAGACCAGGAAATCGTTTCCAATGGCGTTTGCCCAAGGATAGGCCCTACTCAAACAGAAATTCAGTCTGACCTGTTGACAAATCAGAGGACCGAGGTAGAAAGGAACCTGGCTGGAAGCCCAAACTTCTGTGTATAAAACCTACCCAGATCTCTAACCGGCCCCTGCTTCCCACAGACAGGGTGACACCGAGCAGACTTCAGCTGCTGCTACATCACAGAAAGGACAGAAGTAGGAGTTTGACTTTAGCCCATCTAACTGCTTGAGGAAACAAAAACCAGCCGACTTCAAGCAAACACAAGGGAATCCAGAGTCAGGGATATGCACACTTTTCCTTTAAAGGCCAGAGAAGAATTATTTTAGGCTTTTCTGGCCAAGAAGCAACATCAAGGATATTATATAGGTACTTACATAACCATCTGAAATGTAACCAGTTACAAAGGTAAAAAATATTCTTGGCCCATAGGCTGGACTCTGACAGCTTCTCTAGAGTGAATCATTCATACTATCCAGGACAGAATCCAACATTACTAGACACATAAAAAGTGTTTTTTTTTTTAAATAGGAAAATATAAAATATATACAAAAGCAAAGTAGTCAGTGGTGATGATCCCAAGATGACCCAGATGTTGGAAGGAGCAGGCAAAGATTTAAAAGCATCTGCTCTATGTTAGAAGACACAAAGGAAAATATGCTTTTCATTAACAAGACAGGAAATCTCAGGGGGAAAACAGAAATTATAAAATAGAATATTCTACCCCAAAAACTCTGGACATGATTCAACTCAGAGGATCTTTATTTTCCCTCTCTCTCTCTCTCCCCTCCATATGTGTGTGTGTGTGTGTGTGTGTGTATTTTTTTTTTTTAATGGCACTTCTGTGAATCTGCAGTGATATTACCCTAAGATGCCCTTGCACACTTGGGAAACTACATATCTATTCTTAAACATTCAAGCTGAGTTCTAAGAAATTGGTAGGAAGGGAAAAAAGAAAGAGACACATAGAGATGAAGAGAGAGAATAAAAAAAGAAAATTCAGTATCTACAGATTAAGATTTTACCAAAATAAAATATATAGTGAGGATAATACATCTATTTTTACTCTGTTTTTTATACTCCATAAAATTCATTTGAATTAAGGATTTTGGTGATCTTACCAGTCATGGGGTTAACAGGACAGGTGTTATATTCTTTTATACTAGTGGAGCAGGGAAAGGAAGTATCTTAAAATGTAGCATTAACCAAGGGAGTAAAAGATTGCTAAAAGTGAAAATCAGAGTTTAGCAGTAGGAAATAGTTAGAAATGAAGTTTGGTATTTAAAGTCTACATTTTTCCTCCTAAAATTTTAAACAAAAAGTTTAACAGTGTTTCTCTTTTATCCTATGCTTTTTTGTTTTTTTGTTTTGTTTTGTTTTGTTTTTGGTCACAACTGGATGGAAAAGGTAGCTATTTGATTTCTGGATATGAGTAACAATCAGGAAAAGGAAAACCAAATGTTTGCATTTTTAAATGCAAGAAGATAAAATATTGACTTAAACTGTAATTAAGCATTACAATTCTGAAATAAATATGATCCACAGAGACAATTTCTCATCTAAAAAAGTTTACCTTGCAATCAATGAGCAGTTGTGAATCATGTTCTTTTCAACAAAGATACCTTGCGATTCATCAGTTTCAACTATCCGTCCATCCTGATACCACAACACCTGCATGTCCTGATCAATATATGAAGCCATACACTGGAAGGGAAGGCTGTCTCCTTCAAACACAACTTGCCGATGAGATGGAGTCATGTAGAAAGATGGTAATTCAAGGGGTGGATCTACAGACAATAAAACAAAGACTCAGCAATAAATACAATACACTATTCACACTCCAGAACGAAAAGTTACAGAGGGGCACCTGGGCAGCTCAGTTGGTTAAGCACCTGCCTTAGGCTCAGGTCAGGATCCCAGGGTCCTGGGATAGAGCCCCGCGTCGGGCTCCCAGCTCAGTGGGGAGTCTGCTTCTCCCATTCCTTCTGCCCTTCCCCATGCCACTGGTGCTCACTTGCTCTCTCTCTCTCACTCTCAAATAAATAAAAAGCTTAAAAAAGTTATAGAAATTCTAATTAAAAAATGTTTTAATGGAGAAACAAATTTTCTTCAGTAACCAGAATTTTAATGCTACCACCGGCAAGGTTCCTACTGAGAGATAAGTGGGTCCTAGATGAAAACAAAATTAGTAAAATTAAAATGAAACCATTTCATAATCAGTTCTGACATTTAAAGTTGTTCCTCTTTGGTGGTATCTAAGCAATTACTAAAAAAACAAATTGTAAAATGATACTTAAATCTGGAGAATGGAACTGATAATAAGTAAATACTGGTATATATACAATTTTAGAATACATTCAGGAAACAATATTACCCTTTGATTAAACCACTGGTTTCTGCCTATGTATGTAATACATACTCATTGAGAAAATCCAGAACACTTACAAATGGGGAAAGAAAAATCATTTAAGATCCAATATATTACCATCACTGTTAAAAAGCTGATTTACTTCCTTTCAGTAATACAAATAAAAGGGAAGAATCATAAATATTTATGCAAAAATACACACAAATGCCATGGGCTCACAAAAAAAAAATAATATTTAGCCCATCGTCTACTGCTCATAGCAGTAATCTATCCTAAAGAATAACAGCACATATGGAAACATACACACAAGGAAATTAATCCTTGTAATTATTTATGGAGAAATTATTTAACAACCTACAGAGACATGATAACCACATCTGTATCATGGATTGGCATGCATCTATTTCATACAATGAGAAAATGAGTTTATAATATGTCAGGTTTTAAAAAGTTACAAAATATCATTAGAATATGATAACATTTTGGTCAAAACACAGGAAAAAGATGAAGAAAATATACTAAGTTATCTCAGACAACTACCTTTGAGTGATAAGAATGTAGCATGGGCTGCATGGGCAAAGCATGGGCTTTGTCTGGTTTACTTCTTTCTTTTCATTTCTTTTCTCTTCCAACCTTACTGAGGTATAATTGACAAATAAAATTGTAAGATACTGGGACGCCTGGGTGGCTCAGTGGTTGAGCATCTGCCTTCGGCTCAGGTCGTGATCCCAGGGTCCTGGGATCGAGTCCTGCATTGAGCTCCCTGCATGGAGCCTGCTTCTCCCTTTGCCTATGTCTCTGCCTCTCTCTCTGTGCCTCTCAAGAATAAATAAAACTTTTTAAAATAAAAAAATTGTAAGATATTTTATTCTCTCCTCCCCCATTCAAAATCATAAGTTATCTCAAGTATACATCGTGATGATTTGATGTATGTATATGCTGTTTCTTTTCACAAATCTTAATTTTCATCCAATTCATCTCACCTTACTTATGAAAACTATAACAATAATGATAATAAAGAGAAAACATAAACAAGTACAGAACTGCTTATTTCCAGTTATAAAGACTAAACTGAAATTTCCTTTGATCATTTTAATGACTATTTTTGGTTCGTGTGGCTTTTTTTTTTCTTTTTCATTTCATAAGCATATTTTATTTCCCTCTAATCTTCAGGTACTATTCAAAATTATGATTTTCAATAGCTGCATATTGAAAATAGTGTCACAAGTCATTCAATCAATCCTTCATTTTTGAGAACTGAAGATATGCCTATACTTCAAAATTAACATACAATGCTGATCATTTCCTAAGAATTAAACTCTCATGTAGAATTACTAGACCAAACTATCAACTTTGTAAGAACACTGAAATGTACTGCTAAACTCTATTTCAAAAAGGCTCTAGTAATTCACACTCCTACCAACAAATAATGATTGCATCCTCAGATTTTTTTTTTTTTTTACTATCAACAAATTCCTGGTTTGCCAACTGATAGAAAATCTGAAGATCTACGCTAGTCTTTGAAATTGTTTTTTGTAAAGAAAGCTGTTCAGAACCCAAGAACCTTAAAAACCAATCCAAAAAAAACGTTTTATCCAAGCTGACTTAACTGTTCGCATAAACTAAGTATATATTATCAGACCCATGAAGGTTAATGGTTGTAATCAATTCTAGCACCGATAAGGAGAATTTTACAGATTGTCAAGCAAAACATCATAGCAAGTCAAATATGGCAAACACTTTCTCCCTTACCACATGTCAACAACTCCTGCTTCACGCCCGTGACTGGCTGGGCCTGAAGAGACTTGGGATAAACACACCGCGTGTCCCGTACTGTGATGTTTCTCTCCTTCACCCAGCGATGCATCCACAATATGTTACAATCACACAAAAGATATTCAGTCTGAAATTCTCTGTAGCATACAAAACACAAATTAGTGAGTATGGTGAATAAAATTAAGCAGCATGTTTGCTTAACATTGGCTTCTGCCTTGGGTGACAGGCACAGCACTCTCTACCCTCAGCCACCCGTGGCACGCACCACCAACCGGTTCCGTTCTCCTTTCCAGGGAGAGGCCAGGCCGAATGGCTGACCCCAGCACTCCTCCCTGCTGGTCCAAGGACACACTGCTTTAGATCAAAGGCGGTGTGCAAACAAAATCTACACATCATCCCTCTTCTATGCAGCAAGCTCCTTAATCCCAGGGTCTGCAATACCAAATCTCCGTATCTTTTGTGTCTACCAAATTTCTACCCACCTGTCATAAAGCATGGTGACACTAACACTGGACCTTGAAGACTTCCCCAACTGTCCCAACATCATCGCCGTGTTCTTGCCTTGAATGCTTGCAAACTATTAATTTTGGCAACATAAAGGAATACATGACCATTTGCCACGGTTGTATTCTGACTGCAGTCGAAATTTATCAAGAGTGGAGGCTATTTCTGACACTTCTCTGCTTGCACCAAGTGATACCAAGATATATACAGAGTGAAGGGGTACAGACTCAACCAACTGAAAATATAAGGATACCTCATACTTGATATGAAAGAAAACACAGAATTATTTTTATATGAGGCAAGAAGTTTCATAATTTGGCACCTGGGTATAAGAAACAAAGAGAGGATAATATAGAAAGCTTGGATAAAAGCACAATAACATGTTGAACACTTGGTTTTACAAAGCACTATTTATGTGCCACATAGTGTGCTAAGTCCAGCTAATAGCAATAAATACAGATACTTTCCCCTGTCAACCTGGAGGACATTATATAATAGGGGAACAAAACATAAGCATGACTAATATAGAATGTAACATGTTCTACACAAATAAATCCAAGTGCAAAGAGCAAATATAACATGTGCTCCTAACACAGATCATGTACCAGTCCAGGCTTCATCTGATTACTTCTGGCAAGGGGAAAAAAAAAAAAAAAAAAAAGAAGGTGGGAGTTGGGATGAGATACACAAAGACAAAGTGAATTTAAAAAACAATACTGATGACTGGACTGGATTTCTAACTCCTAAGCACCACCTTCTGGTTGATTTCCAGCACTACTGGGTAAAAAAAAAAAAAAAAAAAAAAAAAAAAAACAGAAAAAAAATTTTGGATAAAAATACTTCCTACATTCTTGCTACCCAGGGTCTCAAAAGTCAGATTATATTTTGCAGTCATTTTTATTTTCTTAAGTTCACAGAAATGGCTGGCTTGAGCCCACTAAATATGCCAAAAAGAGATATTTTCACTAAAAAACAGTAACAGCAACAAAAAGACCAGAGTTCCATCTAACATGTCTGCCATGATGGTGAGGAGCCAGATGACCACCCAAGTATTAGCTACATCCCAATGAAAATTGCTAAGTGGTCAGTCTAGAAAATTCAAGGAGAAGAGCAGAGAAGGGGAGGGGAGAGGAAGGGATGGTAAGAAAATCAGCAAACACCAAACAGCATCTGCTTTAGAAGATGACATTTTTCCTTGGAAAAACAGTCAACCCCATAAATTATACACAATAAAAATTTTGAAAAGCATTATATTTAACTGTATTTTCAATAGAAATTAGTATAACTTACAGGTTGAATACATTATGTTTAGCTGGAAATACCACGACTGTCAAAAGGAACCCCCCTACTATCTCAGTTAACAAAACAATTCTGGGAGAAGAAAGAAAGTCCACCAATTCTAAAGCTACAAAGAACTGCATCCATACGATCTTGCACTGATTTCATAAAGCAACCATTCTACGTAAACATTCTTGGCAATGTCAATGATAAGCTGTGAATTCAGTTTAGGGGAAGGGTAACAGGACAAAGGTAAATCCCAGAAGTATGAAATATTCTTAACTATAGACTCTATAGGGTCAGATATTTTATACTTTGAGGATTCAAGTAGTCAAACAGTAAAATATTTTCTAACTTGAAAATAAAATGAAAAAGGAAAAATCACCAATTTATTTACTCTAAATATAGAGAGATATGGTATTTTATGGAGAAAATGGTTGTCTCAGTGTGAAACACTTTATTCAGGTTTACAGTATGTTTTTCAATGAGAATGCATGCACTCAAGTGAGAGTTTTTGCAAAATCACCAGACTTTCCCCATGAAGTCTCTTAAATCATTTAATAACTGTTTTTAATTTTTAAAAACCAAGACAGTTACCAAAACCAGAAAAAAAAATTCTTACTTACAAAGACCGTAATGAGCCAAGATAATCAAAAGTTCCTTGAGATAATGAAGAAAACAAATTCCCTGAAAGGTTTCTAGAAAAAAAAAAAAAAAAGAAAGGAAATGATTTCATTTAAAAAATACTAACAATTATATGTCATTTTATACAATTTCCTAAAGTGTCCTATAATGTCATGAAGAGTTCATAAAAGTTGTTTTAAATCTAATTAAAAGGGAATATTTTATCCAAGGATGAAGAAATTTGTTCTCAATGTATAAAAAGTATAAAATTATTTTAAAGCTAGTACTATCAGATAAGGATTTTCTACCAAATACCAGGTGGATGAACCCGAAAGCTACCTTATTAAGTTGGAACTTCAGCCACGCTCTCGTTACAAGTAATGATTAATCTTCATGTGTTAACTTAGCATCATTTAAGAAGGCAGAAATTTGAAAACAAGAAACAGGCAAGGATAACCTGAATGATCAGCAGCAGCAACCCACAGGAACTGAATAAAATATGTCAACAGAGCACAACAAGCCCAGGGTTTAAAACTGATGTAATTCAATGTTGGACTTGGGCAAATTACTTAACCTATCTGATTGTTTCCTTTTATCAGATGACTTTAGGAAATATCTAAACCCTTGCAGAGTTTTCTATGAATCAAACCCAGAATGCCCCATGCTACAATTCGAGTGGTGTGTTACACCCATAATGATTCCACATTTGACCACAAGCTCCAGGAGCAGAGGGACTTGGGGGTCTTATCTACTGGGGTGCCCCTGACAGCTGATGGCAGCTGGGGTACACAGTAGGTGCTCAGTAGTGGCGGCTGACTATTCAGGATGTACACTCCATCTTCTGGAAGCTTCTAATATTAAAACAGGACTGAGGGCTCTGAGAAAATGACAGGATGGTCTAACCACCACAGGCTCGGTTCTGGGCCTGTTGCAGGATCAAGGATAGATACGATTTAAACCCAGAATTCTCAAGGAAGAGGTCTTGAGACCTGGGAAGAGGCCTGCCTCTCCTCTGGAGGCTTAGTGAATCCCTCCCATGTGGTAGAAAGGGACAATCAGATAGAGGAACTCCCGAGTGGGGACAGAGTTGATCTGGGAAAGGTCAGCTATTCCTGTGAATTCTGCAACAGTGTATTCCCCGATGGGAAACCTAATGTGACACAAATGCCAATCCCTCACAAATTAACATGCAATGAAATTCAGTAAAAACAACCCTGGATTGGCTTTTAAATATAGCGTACAAATTTTTGATAGGAAAAGCTGGATAAAAGGACTCTGATCTTCATAGGAGAACTGCCTAGGAACTTAAGTAAACAAAGGATATTTGTCAATTAAAAGAACAGTAAAAGAGATGCCCTTCTCTGACCCTTAACTATCAGTGGGGATAGTGAATGTAGATTTTGAAGAGGTTATTGCTGATGGAAGCGTGACTCACCCTTGTATTTTTAAAAAGTAACCTAGATGCAATTAAAACAACGGTACTTTCATGAAGCTATCCTATGTGGAATTATAGGATTACTCGGATCTGTTTTAAACAATATAAGCAGGGGGACGCCTGGGTGGCTCAGGAGTTGAGTGTCGCCTTCAACTCAGGTCGTGATCCCAGGTCCTGGGATTGAGATCCGTATGGGGCTCCCCACGGGGAGCCTGCTTCTCCCTCTGCCTGTGTTTCTCATTAAAAATAAAATCTTAAAAAAATAAATAAAATAAGCAGGAAGACAAAAATATGGGAGATAGAATTAAAACAAGGTTGGCTATGAAATTCCTAAAGTGCTGAAACTGGGGAATGGGCACATGAAGATTCCTTATACGACTGTCTCTAATTTTTTTTTCCACAAGTTTGAAAGATTCCATAACAGTAAGTTGGAAATGAAACTCTTATCATACAAATATAGGATTTAAGGATAAACAAAATAATGGCATCTTACAGGGATCATTAGATTCTAATTATTATGTTATTTTATTTTAATTATTAGATATAATTAGCTATTTCCTTATAAAACCACAGAGGAAGGAATTACACTGGAGACGTGCCATCGTCCCAGTAAATCCCCACATAAACCAATTTTTCCTCCAGTGTTGGAACAGACTGGCTGAACACCAAACAGAGTAACTGGTTTTGGTTTGGGGACCATAAAAAGTTACACACATTTTAAAATACTAGAATCACACTGCAGCTCTGAGATAATACACAAAGCAAAAGGGAACAGAGGATGGCAAGTGCACAGCAAAGTCACTGCTCCCAAGTCCTATCAGCTCACTGAATGGAACAGCAGATCAGTTATCCAGCCATCCCCACTCTACCCTTTTACGCTGTTCTCTTCATACCTTAATTTTGCTTTATTTACTTACTTTTTGCTAAACAGATACATTTGAATTCTTGTAAATTTTTTTAAAGATTTTATTTATTTATTAGAGAGAGAGAGAGAAAGAGAGAGAGAGAGAGACAGAGACACAGGCAGAGGGAGAAGCAGGCTCCATGCAGGGAGCCCGATGCGGGACTCGATCCCAGGTCTCCAGGATCACGCCCCGGGCTGAAGGCGGTGCTAAACCGCTGAGCGACCGGGGCTGCCCTAATTCCTATAAATTAAACATGTAGGACACATCACCTATGACCATACAGGGAAGTTTACCAGGGCCAATCTGCTAAAGGACGGGAATATGCAATCAAATAGAATCTCCCTCAACAGAAGAATAAAGAACTAAATTATAATCAGCTCTGTACTCAGAATCTTCCGTAAGTATTAACAAACATGAACTGAATCAACAGGTACTCTCTTGCAAAGATATTAATGATATGCTGGCAATTTTTTAAGTGAATTGCTGAGTACAGCACACATGTACAGCCCTGTATGTATGCCTGTACCTTTGTGGGGGCAACACAACAAATACACCTGAAAGACACTGAAAATAATACACCAGATAGTACAGGCTTAGCTCACAGTGGGATATCTGAAGGGATGGAAGGGGGGTTAACTTTTCCTTCAAATCTCTATATGGTTTTATGACTTAATGACATCAGTAATTGTTCAATTGTATAAAGGAAGTTCTTATAAATATCACTCACTATATTTTTTTAACTTTATAAGAGAGAGAGTGAGAGAAAGAGTGCGTGAGAGAGCGCACAAGCGGGGGGGGGGGGGGGCAAGGGGAGAGGAAGAAGAGGGAGGAGCTCCATCCCAGGACCCCAGGGTCATGACCTGAGCCAGAGGCAGATGCTTAACCCACTGAGCCACCAGAGGCCCCTACTCACCAATTATTTCTGCTAGAAGAATACTAAAGGTATAATTCTTGGAAAAATAATACAAGATTTAAATTGATCAAAATTCATTAAAAATGGGGGGAAAAAAGAAAGCTTTTGATCTGTTGATCTCCTGACAACTTCTCTGCAAATTCACTTCTTCGGCGAGGGCAGAGAGCACAAAAGTTCACTTTCAGCTCCTCATCTTTGGTTCACCAGTTACTTCCACGGGTGAGAGAGAGATGGGGTGGGAATCTCCGGGAGGATGTCTTCACTTCTCCAACACAGTTCTCCATCAACAAAGGCAGAGATCCATGTACAGGAATAATCAACTAAACCTCCCACATCCATGTCTACTGAAGCCTCAGCCATATTTAAAGTTATTTTTGAATTCTTAACCTAAACCTCCAAAGCCACAACTGGTTTCAAAATGATGAGAAGCACGGATGATGAGAAGGCCACTGTCTGCCTGCCAAGGTCTCTTCCAGGCCCTGGGGGCCTCTACTCCCGCCTCCTTGGCTAAGAGGCCCCGCCAGTCCTAAATCCCAGGCAACCCAGAGAATCCAGCTGAAGCAGCAGTAAAGGAAATATCTATAAAGAGTGATTCACTCTGGATTCCCTCCTTCTATATGCCTGTTCAGCTTCTGAGGTAAGAGGCAAAAAAAAAAAAAAAAAGGTAAGGAAATTGTAACTGACCCTAAAAGTAAAGACTATCCCTTCCAGCTCTTCCCTAAAGAATATTTGCTGATGGGTCAAGAATCCCTGGACCACGTTATAAATGCATCTGGAACTAAAGTCGACAAAACAGTAAACTGCAGACGCTTTCATAACTTGAGTCACAGCTATCCAAAAATATAACAGTTTTCCTTCATAAATGCCCCATTTTGCCAATTCTTATGCAGTCCTAAAAACCAAAAATACAAAACTCTCAAGAAGAGTTAACAAAAGCACTGAAATAAAATTGCTGCAGTCTAGCCACAAAAAAATAAAAATGCAATTGGTTTAATAAATCTCAAGTTATGAGCAAAGCTGTACACCAAATCAATCTTGTATTTAAACACAGAAGTTTGGCCATATATCTCTCTCCTCCCAACTCAAAGGGCTCACTGAAAAATACTACAAGTCCACTAAGAACCAGGGGTACTCTGTGGTATTCTAACAAGTGATCCGAAGTCCCCTCCCCTACTGCAGACATGAAATAATCTCACTATTGAAGTCTCTAAGAGCTTCTTCAAAGTCAACATGAATGAAGTTACAGAAACATTTCTGAAAAGCCAGAGAGAGAAAGAACCAGGCAGAGACAATCCGCATTACTACACTCTCTACCCTAAATCCCAAATTTCATCTTACACCCTATTCCCAGACAACTCTTCTCTAAAACAGGATTTTATGCCACTTCCCCAGCATAAATGCCCTTCAGGGGCTTCGTGTCGTTAAATCAGTTTGAAGCCTCATATAAAGTTCTATCATAGATAATCAGCCTGATTTCTAGTTACTCCCAACAGAGCCTCTTCATTTTAAAAAGAAAATAAAAATGTATTCAATGGCTTATACAATGTTCTCCTGTATTTATAACATATGTAAATTATAAGAGAGAGATACAGATAGATCAAATTTTAATTAATCTTTATAACATGGCGGGGGGAGGGGAATCCCTGGATGGCTCAGCGGTTAAGCATCTGCCTTTGGCCCAAGGTGTGATCCTGGAGACCCGGGATCGAGTCCCACATCGGGCTCCCTGTGTGGAGTCTGCTTCTCCCTCTGCCTGTGTCTCTGCCTCTCTCTGTGTGTCTCTCGTGAATAAATAAATAAAATCCTAAAAAAATCTTTATAATAACTTTGAGGTACTCTTTACCTACTTTAACAGATGGGAAAAAAACAAACAAACAAACAAACAAAAACAGAAAAGCTCAGAAAAGTGAGTTCACCCTAAATCACAAAGTCAAAAGCATGATTCAAATGGTCATTGTACTCTTCACACCAACGGCTTTCCCCTTGACGCTGGCGTTGTTCTTCCTTCCACCTTCTTGCATCATTTGCTCTGCTTCTTCTTCCTTCTAACTAACCAAATCTCGGCCACCTCTGGACCATCGGGTCAAGTTTTACCTCTTTCTGGACCTTTATCCAGACTAGCAATGCTTCCGACCATCTCTCTCAACAGGACCATGTGCTCTGAGGCATCTACCACCTTGGGCGGCTGTGCGTGCACACGTACGTACGTGATGCTCTGCTGGCACTACGCCCCAGGACTGAATTTCCAGCTCCTCGTCCCCTCCTCCTGTAATCCTGACAGCTGCTACTTTACTAGCATGTCATAGGTGCCTCTAAATACCTGGGTACTAGCTCACACGCTTTCTTGCATCTTAAATGGAAGAGAAAGGTGTACTTACAGCCTGACCAGGTTGGTGAGTCCTCGGAATATGTCTGCATTCAGACATCCTATTCGATTGTTTGTCAGATCCCTGAGGAGAAAGGGGAAAGGAACGTCTTCAGTTAGTTCTCCTGGTTGAGGAACGTTTCATACATTCCGTATTCAAGGATATTCAAGAACAGCACCCAGGTGTCACACGAGACCTTTCTTTTCAGCATCGCCGAGAAGTTGACTTGCCTCAGGTGAGTTAAGGGGAGCCGTGAGAGGAAAAGCGATCCTTGCTTTCACCTCTCCTGGCGCGCACGGACTGCACGCTGTCTAGTTAGAGGGCCCTCCACAGTCCACGCATTGACTCCTGTGAAATGAGTCCTGATACAACTGGAGTGGTAAAAATGAGACCCGATCTATCTGACTGTGACACAATCCCTCAGATGACCTACGCCGTTCTTCATGCTGGGGAAGGTAGGGACACAGCCCGGTCCCAGTGAACACCTGACAGACAACTGATGAAGGGGCAAATTACCAAAATGCCGGAACTTTTATTTCCTCAAGAATACCTGAAACTTCACGCTCTCTGACGTCATTCTTTAAATAGTCACAAGTTTTGACTATAATGAGAAAACTGAGTTTGCTTTTACCTCACAGATCACCTAATCTCCAAGTCAAATAACTTCAGCATTATCTAGGTAACGGCCTAGTTATTTTTTTTCCCATTTGGTAACGGCCTAGTTGTTGTTTTTTTTTTACCATCACTCTTAACTTCTGTTTCATTTTAAAGATGGATTCCTGTATTTCAGAGAGCGAGAGAAAGAGAGAGAGAGAGAGCGGGGAGGAGGGGGACGGGGAGAGAGAGAATCCCAAGCCAACTAACTCCCTGCTGAGCGTGGAGCATGAGGGGGGGCTCGATCCCATGACCCTGAGATCATGACCTGAGCCAAAATCAAGAGTCTGGACACCTAACGGAATGAGTCACCCAGGCACCTCACTCTTTTTTTTTTTTTTTTTTTTTTTTAAGATTCTATTTATTTGAGAGAGAGATCACAAGGCGAGGGAAGGGTAGAGGGAGAGGGGGAGAAGCAGACTTCCCACTGAAGGTGGAGCCCCACATGGGGCTCGATCCCAGGACCCTGCGATCATGATCTGAGCCGAAGTCAGATGCTTAACCAACAGAGCTACCCAGGCGCCCCATCCCACTCTTAACTTCTTATAGTTCCTATCAAATCTTACTTTCTAAATATTATTTTTTCTCCTCAATCCGTGAAACTTTTTACCTACATGTTTAGTAGATACTGTGTCCTTTCTGCACTATTTTTCTCCACACCACAGTGAACACAATTTTATATTTTAATCAGGAGATTATAGTTCAAATGGGTGATGATAAATGACAATTTCTGTAATCTTCAAGTAAGACAGCATGGTGTTCAGCACTTTTGTCCATCACTCAACTTATTAAACTGTATGCAAGAAAACCCTCAAATGACGAATCTTAATTTTTATCAGTTCCTACTGAGGAATCACCCCTTAGAATTACAAGATTCTAAACCAAACTTCCAGTGATATTTTTATCATCTTCTCTTCAATGTCCATATTATTAAGTGGAAAAGCAGCTATTCTTTGAGTCACGCTCTGACCTACTCTCTACAGAAGTAAATTTGCATGACCCATTTCTGAACTAAAACTCTTGGATTCTAAGTTGTAGAACTTGGTAACAGCAGAAACTGTGTATCAGCCAGACTAGAAATCAGAAATGATAAGGATACGGTATCTGAATCAGTTACCTACACTATAGTTTCTCCCCTAGATATTCCAAAACCAGCTTAGGTAATCCCGAGCTCCCTAATATCACAGCTCTGTCTTTCCTATCTTATGACAACTTTTGATTTAAAACAAAACAAAAAAAAATCTTAACCAAAACAAAACTTTCTCTGTGTCTCCTGTGCTCTAGCTCCTGTTCCTCAGGATATTAAAGTGAAGTATTTAATCCTGTGGGAGTTGTTTTTTTTGTTTTTTTGTTTTTAATCCCAGCTGATTTTTCTTTTATTTCTGGGTTTTACTGTTTAAGAAAATTAGGCATCATTTTGTGAATTGCTGCTTAAGCATTTCTGGGCTCTGTTCATTATCTTGTCTCACTTCTGAGCTTTCACTGGTGTAATTACCACTGATTCTTTGGGAAACAATTTCATTATAGCTATACCTATTTAAAGTGGTATTTAGGTATTGATAATGGGTTTTCACTGAGATTGAGAATCAGCTTGAATTTGTTGATAAAGCAAAAGAGAAACTGAATGGGTCTAGGTGTTACCTACTTTGGGTAGTTTATCCTTCAGAAAGCCACTTAAATCTTCCTGATTCAAATTATCTATAAAATAAAGGCAAAGGCATGGTACACTTACAAAAACGCTTTATGTGTGGCTGTCGAGTGAGAGACACAATTGAAATGAGTGATGGAGAACCTCCTACGAAAAAGCGCCTGTATCCATAAGCAACCAGCAAACATTACTACTGCAGAGTATCTTCGTATCTCATTGAGTTTACATATAGGACTCTCAGCTTGCAAGTTGTACACCGTAAGTTCCATTACGAGTCAGCTGTTTGAAATTAAGGATGTATTTTCTAGTGGGGAGAATATTATAAATGGCAATTACCTTCCTAGGCAAGAACACAAGAGACTACTTCATGTGAAATGCAATGAAAAAAATGCTCAGGCAATGCCTGGGATGATACCAGTAATTAAATGCTACTGAACAGGAAATTTATTTATTTATTTTGGATGGAAGTACTTGAGAAATTATTTACTGAAGGAGAAAGAACCGGATAGAGAAGCTAAGATAGTCTGTATTATCCTTACAACATCCTGATGAAACTGCTTTTTGTGAACAGTCAAGTTCTCTTCGACCTGTATCTCAACATGAAGGTATTATTAGCATTTATCTTCCTGACCAGGGCTTTCCACCCCCAAAACGCTGGGAATAAAGTGGAGCCAATCGCAAAGAGGGAGACTAAATTGTCTGTCTCATCTGGCAATATGATGTCACAGGCCTCACACGGGGCGGGGGGGGAAGAAGCTGGAGGGAAAGATATTCTAGAAGTTCCCAAACTTCAGCATCAGAATTGCCAGGAGGGACAAATCAAACATAGAAGGTTCAGCCTCAGCCCCAGTTTCTGATAGGGTGGGTCTCCCACCAGCACTCCAGCTTCGACTTGAATATTCCTATTCCTCCACCTGCACTCACAGTGACCCCTCCACCTGCACTCACAACGACCCCTCCAATCACAGTGACCATGTGCACCTCCAAGAAGCACCAAGAAAGTGACTCACCGTTGGAAACCAGGCCTATGAAGTGCTGCTCCTCCTCTCACCTACAGCTGTTTAGAGGTGCACGCAGCCCGCACCCTCGCCTGGGTCAGAAGGCTGAGTCCCAGCAGCTCTCAGCAGCTATGTCTAGCTGACCTCCACCAGTGGATTCCAAGTCCACACCCAGGCTCCTGGTTGGTGCATATGATTCCACTAGATTGCCAACCCCTCGAGGGGCTGAGTGACCCCCAGATCTCTGGAGCCGGGCGCACTGTCGGGTACCCGAAGTAGACTCAATTTTTATGCAACAGAACCGACGCTGATCTCTCTCATCACCTGATTCCACCACTGTCCCTACTTACTACACTGGGGTCCAAACCTAACTGTACCCTGGAGCCGAACTCTGGCGCCCACGTGATGCTCGCTCCTCTCCGATACTTGCCTGCTCGATTCAGAACCCCAGTCTCTCTTAACACCACTGACCTGCTCCCGATGGGCCCGTTTTCCTGACTTGCCTCGTGAAAGAGCCCTAACTGGAAAATAGTGGAGAGCAGAGGGCACGGGGAAGAGAAGGGATCAAGGGCAAGACCTCCTCTGGACATCCCTGGGCGTTCTGAGCACAAAGAAGTCTGATAAAGACAATGAGCCACCATCCGGTCCCCACAACAACCACCACAGTGAGAACACTCCATCCCTACAGAGTCGGGATGAAATTTCAAACAATTGTACCCAAAGAAGAGAGAATCGTTTAGCTCCTACTATGCCTCATCTTCCTGGATTCTGAACACTAATACTGAGGGACTGAGAGGAGAGCTTCAGAGCATACCTTTTATTTATTTATTTATTTATTTATTTATTTATTTATTTATTTATTATTTTTTTTTTTTTAATTTTTTTAAAAGATTTTACTTATTTACTTACTTGAGAGACAGAGACAGAGATAGGGAGACAGCACACAAGTGGAGAGGAGAGGGAGAAGCAGGCTCCCCGTTGATTAGGGAGCTTGACATGGGGCTCGATCCCAGGACCTGAGTTAAAGGCAAACATTAAACCGACTGAGCTGCCCAGGTACCCCAGAGGATACCTTTTAGATGAAAGAAGAATTTATTTGCAAAAGTAATTCTTAAAAAAATCTGTGAAAACAGCTTGGCCAACTCTTACTGCTGGATCTGGCTGTAAAAAGAAAAGAGTTTTGAATGAGACAATAAGGGATACATACAAAACGTCACAAGCACTAGGAGGGAAGGTTCCTGTCAGCATTTAAGTAGGTCCTGGCAGGATTCAGCTCAGAGCAAACAGCCAATTTTATTATCAAATAATATGGGAAACGAAGACATTAAAAAAAAAAAAATACCCAGGCACCCTCAATATAGTATAAACATCAGATAACAAGAGAGCATGAGAGGGGCACCTGGCTGGCTCAGTCAGTAGAGCATGTGACTCCTGATCTCAGGGTTGTGAGTTCGAGGCCCATGTTGGGTATAGAGATTGCTTAAAAATAAAAATCTTAAAAAAATAAGTAAGTGAGCAGAACAGAACCAAAAAAGGGGGTTGCGGGGGAGACAAGGACAGAGGAAAGGATGATTGTTAAGAAGAATGAAAGCATCGTGTCATCCCCAACATCCTTTGTCCCCAGATCTCTGCACTTATGTGGTTTCTCCTTCCTGCCAACAGAAACATTCTGAACCACGGCCCTGCTGGCTCCACACTGTCTAAGATTCAAAGATCTTTGACACGGCAGGTCCTCTTAGGCCTACAAGTCTAATGTCTCCATGACCAGCCTAACCTCCGAAACCCATTGCCCCACTTTGTACTTTATGCTCTGGCACCACACCTAGGAACACCTGCTTTCTTATTCTTCGGCATGTACTATTCATGCTTCAGGAGCAAGGTCGAACCTGCAGGTCTGCTCCCAAGACAGGGCATTCCCCTCCCAGGTGGCCCCTCCTTTCCTTGGCAGGTTATTACTATTACCTTATCTGTGACAGCTCACATGTGCATGTGTTAGGGGGTATTTTCATTATCTAGTTGCCCCCAAGAGCCTGTGAGCGCTTCCCAAGAAGTCAGACCATGGTAAGCAGCCAGCCCTTAATAATAATAAATGTCTTATGAAGGAATAAGGGATTGTGGGACAGTGCACAGGGCTTGTGTGTAGGGTTACCTCTCAAATGTGAGCATGCTCACAAGGGAGGTGCAAAAACAGCATAGAAAGGAGGGAAGGGGAGTTGTTTTGCCTCAGAAGTAATAAAAATTGCTCTGTAAGTTTTGAAATAATAATATAGATAAAATATACATGCAAATAGCAAGACTTTAAATCACTGACAAAAAGGGGCCTCAACTGACATGCATATACAATAGAGTTCGAAAGAATTCATAACTTAAAAATCCTCTATATATCACGTTATGATCACTGACAAAGCTAATACAGCAATCCTTTTATTAGCATGAGAAGGACACAACCATCTAAGATCAAACAAATCAAATTATCGCACAAACTAACCACTTTCTATGCTACTTCTATTACTTTTTTTTTTTTTTTTAATCGCTGACCTGGCCAATAAACTGAAACTTGTTAACCTCCTCCCCCTTTTTTTTTTTTTAAATCACGTTAAAGCTTGAAGTAGGTTAACAGTTCTTTACAAAGGAACAGTTCAGGGGAGGCTGGGGTGGTTCAGTCGGTCAAGCATCTGATTACTGATTTTGGCTCAGATCATGAGACTCTTGATTTCAGCTCAGGTCATGATATCAAGGTCGAGGGTTCAAGTCCTGCATCATGAGTTGTGTGCAGTCTGCTTGCCCCTCTCCCTCTGCTCCTGCCCCTGCTCGTGCATGCCCTCTCTTACACACACTATCTAGCTGTAAAATAAATAAATAAAATTAAATTAAAAAAAAAAAAGGAAAGAACAGTTCAAATTTATAAGCAAGAAATTCAAATACTTACAATCGTTTTAGCGATGACAGTCCCCAAAAGGCACCTGGGTCTATACTACTAATGAGATTATTTCGGAGGTCCCTGTTAAAAACAGAATAAAAGTTACTCATTTATCAGCACTATGGTAAATATTTAGGCAAACCACACTTACCTGCTATACAGAAAAGAACACTAATGGAAGGAAATTAATGCCAAAAAAGGTTAACCCCAGTTGTAAGTGGCAGAGCCAGAATTCAAATTCAAGAAATCTGGTTCCAAAGCCACTGGTTTTGGTCAATATGATAAGGGCATATGTCAAAAAAGATATGTATGTCCCTATACTATTCAAATTCAGTTATGGCTCAATCCTATACATTATTTCTACAATTTCCTCTTTAGTATGCTACACTTGAGCCATCAAAATAAATCAGAGATTATATATGTGAATGTAATTAAAGTGAATTTTTAAAAACCATCCTCAAAAATATACACTCTAAAATTCATGTCATTTAGCTTTTCATGTTTTTCCCTCCCTGAGCTTCTATGGTTAGGATTCCTATAAAAAGTGCGATGATTTATAACATATCTCTCAAGGCAAAAATCCACCAGCCCCCAGGGCTATGGCATCTGATGACAGGCTCAATTTACTCTCTGCAGCATGCAGCCCTGTCACCAGGGGCCAGAGGTGAGCGCCACAGCCACATCCCTCCACCAGTGAGGATCCGGGCCACCTGCTAAGGCTGCTGTTCTTCAACGGGGACCTGGGCCCAGCTGGGGACTCAAGTGGCCGCATACAGATGTTCACACAGTCCTCAAAGACGGCAGACAGTCAACTACAGGAGCACTGAGAGCAGAAGAGTGGCCCACAGTCCCTGGTCACAGTCCTGCTGGGGGCTGGTCCATACTTCAGCGTCAGACCCTGAGCCAGACTCACTCACGACCTTGACCCACTGAAGTCACGAATGGTTTCCATTCATGTCTCAGGGCACCTGATGTCAAACTATGAGCAGAAATTCTTTGCGACTTCTCTTGTCCTTCCCTTCTCCCTTCTCTACCTAACAATGGCCACACTGCCCCTTCCACGTGTGACATCTCGTTATCCAGAGCGATGCACACAGAGCAACGCCCACGACAAACCACCTCACGGGATCCTTTAGGTATGGCGCTTGATCAACCTCCATCCAGATTTTTCAGACACTGTTGTTTCAGTAACTTGGCCAGATTACATGACCCTGGGCCAACTAAACCTAGGGCCTGGGCTAGTGTGGGAAGAGACAGATTGAGACAGGGAATGGTCATTTCCATGGGTTTAATTAAAGGTCAGGAGGTCACCCCAGAGCCCTTCTGCTAACCATGATTTAGAAGCCTGTCTAGGGGGCACCTGGCTGGCTCAGTCGGTAAAGCAGGTAACTCTTGACCTCAGGGTCATGAGTTTTAAGCCCCATGTTGGCTGCAGAACTACTACTAACTAACTAACTAACTAACTAACTAACTAACTAACTAACTAACTAAGAGCCAGTCTAATGAAGCCAAAAGACAGGAAAAGAGAATTAATGCTGAGCCCCTGAACCCAGCCAAGCCTGAAGTCTAGCTCTAACTCTCTGGGCTCCTCTGTTACACCATCACTAATTTCAGCGAGTTGTGTCTGTCCCCTACTGTCCCATGAAGATCTCACAATCAATCTTAAGGGATGGGACTCCTCCTGCAGATAAAGAAACTCATGTGCAAAAAGATTATAAAATTAGGCCAAGTTCTGAATGGCCAAACCACAGTTCAGGATTTAAACACATCTTTCTGACTGAAACAGCAGAGATTAACTAATAGAATTTACACCTAGATCAAGAAGGAGACAGATAAAGCAAACAAGCCAAGAAGTTGGCCACAGTTATATCAAGGTTCTAGAGAGATCATCTTTCAAACTCTCTGCATGTTTGATAAATATCATTAAGTCAGAAAAAGTTATTTTACGTGGGACTGTCCGGTCTTCCAACTTTGGGCAAAAGCCATCTACCTCTGCCTCTTCCTCACCATCATCACCCACACACAGTGCTTGCTGGTGTCCTTGCTTCCCTCATCCTCTCTCTCTCTCTCTATTCATTTATTTCCACTCTCCATTTAAAGTGATCTTTCTGGGTCACCTGGGTGGCTTATTCATTTAAGCATCTGCCTTTGGCTCAGGTCTTGATCCTAGGGTCCTGGGATCGAGCCCCATGTTGGGCTCCCTTGCGCCTCAGAGTCTGCTTCTCCCTCTGACCTTCCCCCGTTTGTGCTCTAGCTTGCACTCTCTCTCTTAATAAATAAAAATTCTTAAAAAAAAATAAATACAGGGATTTTCCTAAGCATATATCTGAACATGTCTCGGTGCTGGTTAAAACCTCCAAAAGCTCCAGTTCCCTCAGAACGAAGCACAAACTCTTTAAGGTAACTTGCAAGCCCCTCCATGGCCTGGCCCTCTAGCCTACCCTAACTCTGACTTCCTATTCCGCTCCACACCTTTCTTTAACGCTCATCCAGCCTTTTTCTCTTTATACTATGAGTCCTATTTCAAGATGTTTCTAGAAAGAGTCCTATGTCTCTCACCTCCAGACGTTGGCACATGGTTGCTCCGTCCTTGACACACCCAATCTTCCCCAGCATCTATCCTCACTTCCATCCTGGTGTTCTTGCCTGACTAACTCCTACTTATCCCTTATGTCTTGAACAGCATTCCATTTTCCAAAGAAAAATATCTCTGAACAACAGGGCCCTGTACTTTCCTTGCTGTGACCCTTGTCACTCACTACTGCTGTTTAAAACATCTTCACTGACAGACGGGCAGGGTCCACGTCCATCTATTCAGTGTGAGAGACAGAAACACGATACAGATGTGGAAGGACACTGCTATGATCTGGATGTTTGTATCCTCCCCCCAAAAATTTTTTTTTAAGATTTTATTTATTTATTCATGAGAGACATACACAGAGAGAGAGAGAGAGGCAGAGGCACAGGCAGAGGGAGAAGCAGGCTCCATGCAGGGAGCTCAATGTGGGACTTGATCCCGGGTCTCCAGGATCACTCCCTAGGCCAAAGGCAGGCACTAAACTGCTGAGCCACCCAGGGACCCCCGTACCCTCCCAAAATTTATGCAGAAATCCTGAGTCCCAAAGTGAGGGGATTAAGAGGTGGGGCCTTTGAGGGGTGCTTAGGTCATGAGAGCGGAGACGTAATGAATGAGGCTGACGCCCTGTAAAGGAGACCCCAGAGCCTCCTCGTGCCGCTCCACCACGCGAGGTTACAGCCAACTAAACACAGATCTCTCACTGAACGATGAATCTGCTGGCACCTTGATCTTGCACTTCCCAGCCTCGAAACCTAAATGTTTGTTGAAAAATAAATGTCTGTTGTTTGCAAGCTACCCTGTTTATGGTATTTCGTGATAGCAGCCAGAGTGGATGAAGACAGATGATAAATGGATAAAAAAAGTAAACCATGGCTAAGAGATAGAATTACGTTATTTGACCTTCACTACAAAAATCTTTTTGGTAAATTACAGTTAGCTACAAAATCATTACGATATTCATAAACTCAGACAACACAGAGGCGGCTGCATCTCATTCATAACCACTTACATTTCTTAATAAAGGCAGAGGGTCATGATGCCTGCAATTGACCTTCAAGTAATTCAGCAAGTGTGTTTATGTGTTGGCATGTTCCAGTATAAAGGAAAAAACAAAAAAAAAAAAGACAGCAAATCATTACTAATTATTCTATCTGGGTAAGTAAATTGGTGATATAGGAGATTATTACAATATTCTTTAAATTTGTCTGTATGTTTAAAATTTTTCATAATAAAAAGTCTTTCTTGTCCCCAGTTTTTATTTTTTAAATTTATTTTTTTATCCCCAGCTTTTTACGTCTAAGGAAGTATAATTAACCATGGGGCCTGACCTAAAATAGTCCCTATCTCCCCCTGGCCCAACTGATCCCAATCCTACACCTCAAAGAGAAATGATATTTTGGGAAAACATTCAGTCTGCATATTCTTGATGTGTACTGGATAAGCAAAAAAGCTCTGAGAACAGAAATATATGTCAGTTTCATTTTTTTGAAACATATGTTTCCCTTTTCAGATTTTAACTGCATCTACAACAAGAACTGATTTAGCTAAAGCAGTACATAAATTTGTGGCTGATGATGTACTGCATGTGTTTCTCCATTATACTTCTCATGAATAACTGAGTACTGTAATATGATTTAAAGATACACTTTTCCTTTAATAATAAAAACTCCTTGACATATTATATAATACTTAGTAATAGCCATATTAATCAGGTATTGCCAAAAGATATTTATAGTCAGATTTGTTCATTTAACATCTCCCCCTTCCCTTCCCCAATCACGGCTTCCCTTGGGAACAGGAGTCTGACTTCAGGGTCTATCGCTAAGTCTAAATATGTTGGATCATTAAAACAAAAATGAAAAAGGGCAGAAGGACTGCGGAAACAAAATTAAAGAGTATGTTAATAGTTCTTGGAAAAAGAACAAGCTCCTTTAGAAAAGAACGCCAAGTGTATCAGAAGAGACGCTTTTCAAGGATCAGAAACTTGTACTCAAAAAGGCTTCGACGATCAAGGAAATTCTCTGGCATTAAGGGAAATCGAGACGGACGGCAGCCTAAGGTGGTTGGCGCCGACCATCTCTCAGGGCTGCCCTTCTCAGAATGTCAACTTGGCCTTCAGGCTGACCCTTAACTGTGATGGGATACGCCAAGGCCCACAGATCACCTCCAAGCACAGAGTCATGACAAAGAGTGGATTTCTTCTTCCTGTAATTCCTTAGGGGCCAGGAAATCTTCCTCGAAGCCCCACAACTAAATACTCCCTCATCACTCTGAGTGGCTCTGACAATAGGTAGACCCATCATTTGGGATGAAATAGAAGCTGGGGAGTCCAACACATCGCCTGGTATGACATTTTAATGTCGGTAATTAGATTATACAGGAGTGGCACCAAATACTGACAAATCATACCAAGAGTCACAATACTCTAGGGACGCCTGGGTGGCTCGGTCGATTGAGAGTCTGACTCTTGGCTTCCGCTCAAGTCATGATCTCAAGGTTGTGAGATCAAGTCCCATGTCAGGCTCTGCACTGAGTGGGGTGTCTGCTTGAAGATTCTCTCCCCTTGACCCCCCCACCACCACACACATGCTCGCTCACTCCCTCTCTCTCTCTCTCTCTCTCTCTCAAATAAATCTTAAAAGAGAGAGAGGGGGAATCACAATACTCTAAAATGAAGGATGTGTGCACCCAGGCTTGTCTTACTGTATCAGAGAGAGAGAAAATGAATCCCCTTCAGAAGCTATTCTTCAAGTCAGAAGAACCACCAGGGACAGCTTGACCTGCAGACCTCCTTAATCTCTGAAGTGTATTTGCTAGTTAATTCAACCCGGCCAGCCCTTAATGACAAGGAAGCCGATTCAAGGGGCACTGGTGAGGCGAACTGCAGTCCCCTAGGGAACGGTGGAACGGTGGAAGCCGGCGCGTAGAGCATGCCGCAGGGACACCCTCCTGGGAGGGGAGGTGGTCGGTGGCTATCCACCGCCTGCTCTCAGTCATTGGTGGAGGGTTTCTGGGGCGGAGGGGAGTGGCTCCCGCCCCAGTGCTGGAGCCCAAAAAGCTCTCGGGTTCACATGTGGAATACCTAAGGAGAGATGCACGGGAATGACCAGCCATGAAGGAATAAAATCAGCTACACACTGTTTTTCTCAACTAATTCTGAAAAATTTGAAACTGATGTCATTTACAAAGACCTTAGGTCACTTATTTGGCTAGCTACGGCTTCAGTCCAGAGCTCAACATGAGTAGCCCAAACCCTTCGATGTCACTTACTAACAATCAGTAGTCTCCTATAGAAGGAGCACTAACTACATCTTTGCAAACAACCCCATCGCTTTGCTCAGCAAAGAGCCATTCCGCTGTTCCCCTGGGAAACACACAGCCCCTCCAGGGCTATGTGATCAGTTCTTCTGCTCTTATATTGCACTGGGTCCTGGGAAATTTACGGGTTTGCTTCTTCTCCAGGAAAGCGGCCTCAGAGGCCCTTTGCCTTAGGATCCAGAACCATATGCTGGTTTTATTCCATGCTGTCTTTCCCCATCCTTCCTCTAAACCCAGTATGGATGAGAAAGCAAAGACAGAGATCCTTCTTAGGGACCCGCCAGCATAAAAGCTCTTTCTACACTCCTTCTAACTCCCCAGTGAGCCCACAGAATGTGTATTTAGAAAAGGAGGAAGATTCTCTTATGTTACCTTTACTCAAATTTCTTTTCTATATTGGACTAGGTAGGACTTTTGGAACTCAATGGCCAAAAATGGAGTCCTTTTATCTGTGGTGTCATCCCTTCCATGGCAGAGTAATTAGGAACAGGCAGGGAAAACACACCTTAGCGTATCTACAAAAATGCCACATCATTGTCGTAGGATGAATTGTGTCCTCCAAAATTCCATATAGAAGCCCTAACCCTTACTCTTCCCTCCAAATGGGTGGGACTGTATTTGCTAGTTAATTCAACCTCTTTAAAGAGGTAATCAACTTGAAAGGAGGACACTGGAGTCCTAATCCAATGTGAGCAGTGTGACTTCCAAATGTGGCCAGAGGAAATGTGAAAACACACACACACACACACACACACACAGAGAGGAAAGACCATGAAAAGACACAGGGAGAAGACGGCCACCTATACATATAAGTCAGGGAGAAACGCCTGGAACAGATCCTTCCCTCATGGCGCTAGATTAAACCAACCCTGCCAGTGCCTTGATCTTGAACTTCCAGCCCCCAGAAATAGGAGGAAATAAACGTCTGTTTTTTAAGGCATCTGGTCTTACGGTATTTTGTTATGCCAGCCAGAGCAGATGAACAGAACCACTGAATTCACACAGCTTGTGTCTGATGCAGAGAGAGACCAAGACAAAGTCCAAAAGTCCCTGGAGAGTCTTGGAAGAGAAGACCCCTAGAGATTTCACAGATAGCATGACGAGGTCCCGACGCAAACTAGAGTCCATGAGAAGAATCCTACAGTGAAGAAAATCACAGAAGGATACAAAGTAGAGTTGACAGCCATAAAGCAAGGACAAGATGGTCTTTGTATATGGTCACAGGAAGGGGACAGTGGGACATGGAGGCAGAGCAGGTCAGTTAGATGGCCTGCAGAGAGGGAAAATGAAAAGGGCTATGGCAACAGCAGAAAGCAGGAATCAAGAGATTACTCCAGGAGTTGATATGGAAATTACAAAATCCACGGAGCTCTCAGCTTCAACAGTAGTGCACCAAATCAGAGAAGATCAAGGCAGGAGAAAGTGTAACTGTGAGAGAGTGCTGGGCTCCAGGGGAAGGCGGCCCCAGTCCCCTCCTGTGCCTTCCTCCCCATGACCCTGCACCAACAGCCCGCCTTCCATGCCCATGGAGGATGAATGGGGCTGAGGAGACCTTCACCAGCGTTTGGACATGAACTCCCAAGCAACTGGCTGTGGGATCTCTGTTTTACCTAATTCCCAGAGCACAAGACAAACCAAACACCAGGGTGTTTCCGCAAGGTGCCAGCCACCCCCAGCAATCGGGCTCTCTCAGGCCGTTCCAGCCGCTGGTCCCAGCAGGAACGTGGAGCTCTATCTGAGCTCATGCTCACAGGCAAAGGCCCTACTAACAGGCCGCTTCCTCTGGAACTCGTGCTCCCCTGTCCTTCCTTCTCAAAGCCAGAACAGTAAGAGCCTCACCATATCCTCTCTTTCTCTTTCTTTCTGAAGTGTGCCGTTCTCCCACGGAGACAGCATGGGGGGGAGGTCCCACCCAGGCACGCATGGCCTCCCTCGCAGAGGCAGTGAGGCCGAGACAGAGGTTTGGGCCTTGAAGGGTCTGTAGGAAATGCTGAGCTTAGGGTCTGCTGAAGTAAAAATGTTTCCCAACAGAGATGGCCCAGGTCCCAAAGTCATCACTGGGGTCCTAGTCCATTTATATATGGACACACACTCATATGTGTACATGTATGTATGTGTGTCTAGCTATCTATCTGTATCTGTGGTCCTACAAAGGAGATGAAGTGTCCTGGGATTCAGGTATAGACAAGCCCCAGCTGAAAACAATCACAGTAGCATCTTAGTATCACCTAATATATTTGTGGCAACCTGGTATGTTTCTCATGTATAGGGATTTATCATCAATAAATGATGGAGCGCTGGTCAAAGACCAAAATGAAATTAAAAAGCAAAGGTAAAAACTATAGTAATTCACAGCATAGCATGTGGTGTCCATACTTTCAGCTCCGTTGTCCATACTTTTTATGATGTGCATGAACAACCACAGTAACTCTAGTGGCCAAAAAGAAAACATGTTTATAAATACAACAGACACCATTGACACCATAATGTAGTCATCCCTGTCATCCTTCCTCTGGAAAGAAAAGATCCCACCGATCCCTCAGTCATTAACCAAGCACGTACTCAATGCCTGACAATGAGCTACATGCTAAGGCTGTCTGTCAACCACAATGACTTTTTTCTTTTTTTTTTTTTTAAGATTTTATTTACTTATTCATGGCAGACAGAGAGAGAGAGAGAGAGAGAGAGAGAGAGAGAGGCAGAGACCCAGGCAGAGGGAGAAGCAGGCTCCTCACAGGGAGCCCAATGTGGGACTCGATCCCAGGTCTCCAGGATCATGCCCTGGGCTGAAGGCAGGGCTAAACCACTGGGCCTCGGGGCTGCCCTACAATGACTTTTCTTACAAGAAACACGAAAATCGAATGGGAACACACGGCCTCATGTAATGGTAACAGTCCAGAGGCAGTCATGCTTAGGCAAGGTCCTTTCAGCTTGCCCTCTGCTCACCATGATGGGCTCTACCCCAGGCTCTTAGAGTTGTCGGCTCCAGCCCAGGCCAGTGGCAGGACGGCTTCTAGACCGCACAATCATCCGTTCTGAGGACAGTAAGGAAATTCCTTTCCCAAGATGTCCTGAGCAAATCCTTACTCAGTAAGTGATGGGTGCCCACTCCTCAACCTGTACCCATGGAATAGGAGTGAAGGACTCGCCTCAGCCTAGTTAGGCCTGGCGCAGAGGTATGCCCAGCATCCTCTGAAGCACATGGCCTATGTGGAGGAATAGTTGAATGAAAACAGAAGTGAGAAAATCTGAGAATTAAACATTGCTGCACCAAGAACATTCTACATGTGCATATCTGCACACACATATGTATATATTTATGCTTGCATATGCATACGTATGCAAACTTCAATGTACTGCTACTTTATGTATGTAAAAATGTGCTATTTTTATATATGTTTTTTATATATATGAATATATGTGAAAACCTAACTTTCAAGACTTTTGATTTAAGAGGCTCATGGTGGCTCAGTTGGTCGTCTGACTCTTGATCTCAGCTCAGGTCTTGATCTCAGGGTTGTGAGTTCAAGCCCCGTGTTGGTCTCCACGCTGGGCATGGAGCCTTAAAAACAAAGACTTGATTTAAGACATATGCTCAATGAAAAGAACAGACATATGTAAAAGGATAAATAAACTCTAGGTATATGTTTAAATAACACATCAGTGATCAAAGCAATAACATCTTAGGGAGTCTGACTGTAAAGGCCACTAGGTAAAATGGTCAAGGAAAGACCACACACAGAGAAAGTGCAGCAGAGTAAAGAGACTAAGAAAATAACAAAAATCTGTAATTCAACAGAAATGGGGAGGCTCCTTTTATTACCTAACATCTGAAATGTTTTTGTAGGGATACCTGGCTGGCTCAGTCGGCAGAGCACGCAACTCTTGATCTCAGGGTCGTGAGTTCAAGCTCCACGCATGGAGCCTCCTCAAAAAAAAAAGAAAAAGGAAAAAGGAAGAATGTCCTGAAATGCTATCCTAATAAATGTATGGATGATAAGGGAATTTGAAACGTGATCCTGGCTTATCATTCATAATACAAGCAAATTGAATATCCACTGTGTCAAATCCAAAGCAAAAAGATAAGCACTACTTATATCTGATCATAAACACAACTAGACCTAGTTTCTAAGCAAGACAAAATGATCACATGCAAAGACATCTGAATAGAATATCAAAGTCTATCCAAAAGTTTCCCTCCTTGAGGTGTTTAAATTCTACTGAACTGTTTTATAAGGCGCACCCTTCATGACAAAACTTCAAAACAGCATCTATGCTCCAAAAGCCAGTGACCAGTAAACCATGATCCCCAGCCTGCTTTGCAAATAAAGTCACCTCCACTTTGACTCATTTACTACTTATTGTCTATTGCTGCCCTCCCACTATAAGGGCAGAATCGGGGCATCGTGACACCGACCATATGGCCCACAAAGACTAAATTATTTACTATGTGGCCCTTTACAAAAAGTCCGCCAACATCTAATTAGCTAATTGTTTCTTGGAATTAAATTCTTGAGGTTTTTCATAATAAAATGTTGGGAAAAACTCAGATTTTTTTAATCTGAAAAGTCGGGAGTTTAGTAACAGACTTACAATAAAAATACAGTAAGTATTCTCTTTCAAATAAAGCTCATAATAAATGAAAAAAATTCAGTAAGTAAAATAACAATAAGATATAATAAAAAAATACTCACAGTCTTTCAAGGAGACTTAACCCAGAAAATGAGCCATTCTTCAGCTCGGATATTTTGTTGTTACTCAGAATCCTAAAAATGACAGGGGGAAAAATAAAGTAAGTTGCAGAATAATATATGTACACCATCAGTATCAAAATAGTTTAGCTCCTTATTTTTAAACCTATGAGGAATCCCAAGAAGTCATTTATTAGCCAAATAGTTTTTGAGATGCCTGACAAAAACAGGAGCTTCTTTCTCCTTCTTTGAGAAACCACCTAAAATAGCTCGCTCACTCATCCTGTCACCTCTTAAATCGTTCCTATCACATATGACTACAAACTTTAAAGTAAAAAAGGAGAGAAGTGAACAGAAAATAGCTCTCAAGCTCAATATGAAAAGAATGCCACGTACATTTATATAATTAATCAACTTATGTAAGTTGAACACTTATTTTAAAAACTAGAAATTTAATGGAAGAATGTAACATGCTCTAGAAAATACCGATCTTACAAAGAAACAAAGCATCCTCTAGATATATGAATGCTGAATATTATCTGTAATTTAACAGTATACAAATCTACTGTCTGTGGGAAAGTAAGCTTTTGCACACCCTCCCATCACAGTATCTATCTCATGTATCAGGACAACGTTCTTTAAGATGCGACCTGACAACGAGAATTTATCGAAAGAAGTCGCAGTCAAGCCCCCCTGTGTTAGGACTTGCCTAAGAAGACAGTACGTGTACATAATCTTGCTTCTTGCTTCCTCTCTAGGCATTGGAGCTACGTGCCTTTAGCGGCTAAAGGACCCATAAAGATTTCCCATAAAGAAAGTGGAAAGTGCTAAAGCTGCCTGATTTGGAGGAGTGAGGGCAAGGAGATAAGAAAATGAAAAAAAAAAAAAAAAAGGCAGAGAGGAATTAGGTTAATGGCCCCCAAGGTTACACCAGCAAATGCCAGCAAACCAGATCACAGATCCAGAAAAATCTCTGCTCCAAACCTCACGTTCAACATATGTCAACATAGGTCCAGAGCCACACCACTGGCCTCATGGGCAGCAAGTTCTCCATCACACACTGTGCTGTACTTTGGGGGCACCCTTCTCACTGGGTACAAAGTCCATGGTGCCCCCTCTCTCCCAGGCAGCGCAACACAGAAACTCCACGTATGTACAAAGAACAGAATGCCTCTGGGTCCTAAGAGTCCAAGTACTCATTTTATCTACTTTTATTATTCTAAAAGAAGACCTCTAAGTATTTGTCCTAAAACAGAAATAGCCATTCGACATCTGATTTTCTTTTGATATAAGTGAAATTAAAAAAAAAAAAATCCCTGTTCACGCAGATCTACATTTCAGAGCCTGTTCTGTGGGATGATTATTAGCAGCTTCTCAAGTCAAGGATGCCTGTGTCTCAGGCTCAGCTCGATTGCTTGCATGCTGCATTGAACTTGGGCAAGTCACTCCACCTCTCTGTAAGAATTCCCTCATTCATAAAACAGGAAGAATCATATCTGCCTCATAAACACCAGAAAGAAATTACAAAATGCATGACGTTCTCAGTGAGTATTCATTAAATTACAGACTCTGTTTCCTTGGTTCTAAGACACACATCCTCCCCCATTTTAATGTTTCTTGCAATCCAAGCATATCGCCGCATAACTTTCTGTCTCTCCCCAAAGCTGTTGCTGAAGGAAGGACATGGTGTCAACCACGAGGACCAAAAAAAAAAAAAAAAAAAAAAAAAAAAAAAAAAAGCCATGGTGGTCAAAAGCAGTACAATTAAAACACAATATCATTTTCTCTGATCAAAGTTACAAAGGTTTTTACAAGTAAGGTGGTCGGCTTGGGCAAAAAGCAAACTCAAGTCTCGTTCACAGCCACCAAGGTCACTGAACTAGGCTTTCCCCAGCAGCCCGGAGCTGTGGCGTCAAGAGCCTCCCACCTTGCTGTCCAAAGCATCACTCCTACAAGTCACCGAATCTGACAAGAGGTATATCCAGTGGCTTATTTCAGCATTATAGAAGACGAAGAGTGAAATGATGGTACATCCAAACAAACCTTCATGCATCCATTAAGAAAGGATTCTTTCAAAGGAAAATTCTTACACTCAGTTCAGAAAGCAAACAACAAAACTGGCATCACTAATTGAAAAGAATCTATGCGGAGATCAAAAAAAAAAAAAAAAACACAAACAAAAAGGACAGGGAAAAAACACATGCTAATGGATCAATATCCTCATGATGAGGCTTCTATTAGTTTCTTATTCTCTATAATCTTATAGTATCTTTCGGAGTATCTAGCAGACAACTCTTATTATTCAAATATTTTTCCAGCTGATGATAAACACCAGAATCTTCATAACGAGGTAGAGTTTGAAACTGAGTTAATCTTGCATATAATTGTATCTTAGAAATAAACACTGAAGGAATACTTCAAGCTTTGAGATTAAAGACTCACGCTTGTTTATATTCAAGAAATGTATACTATGTACCAACACTTTGGACATCACAGGCAGTATAAGTAGGCACTAAAATTGAAGAAGGAACAATGGTGTTGAGATCCAGAGCCCAGGGTTTTAACGGAGACCCAGCAATAAATGATTTGGGCCACTTCTCTAGTAAGATTCAATTTCATCACTTTGAAGATAGGAAAAAAAAAAAAAAAAAATCCGACCAGAATGACCATCCAGATCCCTTCTAGCGTCTTTTAATTTTCTGCTTTCGTGTTTTCATGAACAAAACTGAACTTTACGGCAACTTTACAGAGAATTTATCACCGATAAACCAAAAACTAAAGAAACAAAGGAAAAACCACACAATCTAACAGGTAACAGGCTCAGCGACATGAGTACCCTGTGTCTGAGTGAAGAATGATCCCCAAATATGGAAGGAGCTTATGAAAAACTGTCAGGACGCCGGCTGAATTACACTCAGCATTGCTGCAGCAAAAGGACTGTCACTTGCTCAGCCATAAAGGCTTTAGTACAATAAATGATAGATTTTATTGAGAAGAGTAAAAAGGAAGACATTTCATCACACTTAAAAAGTTATAACTGTAACCTTAAAAATACAGTTTACAACCTCATGTTAATATATTCAGTCTATCCATTACTTGGTTGTGTTTAAGGATTTTGTGCAAGAAAACAGGATAGGAATGAATAAATCTTGTCTGCAGACAGTTTTTATACTCAATTTTGAGACTGGGGCCTGTGGAGCTAGCGAATGCATAATATCATGTATCATTATAAACCGAAAACCCATTCTAATCAATATTTTTGCTGACATCTTTGAAATTTCAAACTTTCCAGGAGGTAACTAAATGAAAAGTATAAAACTTGACCAAAGTTATAAAGCTTATGTATACCCATTTCTGTTCTATACTAACGATGTTATAATGCCACCTGATGTATAGACAATGCTTAGGAACCCTATTCTGAGTTCACGCCTCTTGAATTTAAACACTGTAAGAAGACTTTGATACCCGTTGCTACATTCAACACAGTGTCAAGTTAGTTCAATATATCATTTATGCTGAAACATGAAAAAAGGAGGAAGGCTTGATGTAGACATGCCTTTAAAAAAAATCAGAAGTTTATGGAGCAGGAAAAAAAATAAAAATTAAGTATTACAAGTTCTCAGCCACTTGCTTTTGCAAGTCCCAGAATGGAATGCTATTCATAGCACCCACACCCTGTATAGCAGAAGGCATAGAATAATTTTCCTTTCGAGAGGAATTGAAAATATACTTCAAGAGCTTTAAATATTCAGATCAAACGTTAGGAACATAATTCTCGAAGGCGACCCCTGGAGAGGAGAAAATCAGAAAACAATCAAATAGGGCTCTTGTCGTGGTTTGAACAGTGGTCCTCCAAAAGATAGGCCCACCCGGGACCTAAGACTATGACCTTAACAAGAAAAGGATGTCTGCAAATGTGATTAAGTTGAAAGGTGTGGGATGAGATCATCCCCAATTAGTGGGGGCCCTAAATCCAATGACAATGACAAGTATCCTTGGAAAAGAAAGGGAGAAGACTAAGAAGAGAATGTCATATTTAAAACAAGGGCCGTCTCATAGAGACAAAATAGAAAATGAAAGGCAGACAGATTTAGAAGCCACAATAACTAAAGATTTTCTACAACTGAGAAAAGGAGTAACCAGGACTGTATTTTTAAAAGTTTGATATTTTAAAAATCATAAGCAATGTTAAAAGATAAACAGCAAATACTTTCGACTACTACCAAAAACAAAGGCTTCATTTCCCAAATGGATTAAGAGCTCTTTAAAAGAAAAAGAATCGGGCACCTGGTTGGCTCAATTGGTTAAGCCTCTGCCTTCAGCTCAGGTCATGGTCCTGGGATCGAGCCCCACATCAGGCTCCTTGCTCAGTAGGGAGTCTGTTTCTCCCTTTCCCTGTACCCCTCCCCCACTCATGCTCTCTCTCTCTCTCTCTCTCTCTCTCTCTCTCTCAAATAAATAAATAAAATTAAAAAAAAAATCCCCAATAGAAAAACTAGCAAAGGCCATAAAAGGACAGTAAAAGTAAATATGAACAGATCGTAATGTATGAAGGGATATAAGACCACAATCATGAGAGAATGCAAATTAAAACTAAAACAAGATACCATAATTCACTTCAGGAGTGCCAAGAAAAATGTGCTAACATAATTTATATTCAGAAGGAAACAACCACTCATATTTTGCTATCAATCAATACAATCATTATGGAAGACAAAAGTACAAATGCGTATACAATGTCTGATCCATTAATTCCCCTTCTGGAAGTTTATCCTAAAGACATCCTTGCAGTTGGGCAATATCTATTAACGTTATATATCCAATTGAGCAGTTATGTATTTATACAGCAAAATTATTCACTGCAATATCATTTGTAAAGCTTAATGACAGGATATTCAGGTTGATTAGGTAATACAGGATTGGTTAGTTACCCACAAAATGGGATACCATGCAGATGAAGGGCTGCAGAACGGGAAGACAGATGCCTCTCAGCTATTCACGCAGAAACATCAAAGACATACTAAGGACTGAAAGTATGCGTTTACATATTAAAATTTTCCATCCCTTGACATTTCTGATTTGCTCAAGCGATACAAACTGTAGTAACACAAACCGATGCTGTATTAAATGATTAATTACGTAGAATACTTGTTAGTGCTACATCTTTAACAAATATAAGAAAAATAGACAATATGATGAGGCTAAGCTTTTGAGTCACTAACCCCAGGAGGCACACGTTCTAAAAATTTAGGACCACCTGTGATAAGCTAAAATCAGAAATACTAACTCCTCAAAAGTGAATTTTAGTGCTTTGCTTCATTTATCCCACTAATGAAAACTGGTTACTCCCACGTTCGTTGAAGTTCTGGTCCAGGGGGTGGCCAAATCCAACCCGCCACCTGTTTGGACAGCCTGTGAGCTCTAAGAATGGTTTTATATTTTTAATGGTTGAAAGAAAATCCAAAGAATGGTATTTTATGATACATGAAAATTCTATGAAATATAAATTTCAATGTCTTTAAAATTTTATTGGAACACGACCATGCCCATTTGTTCACATATTGTCTGTGGCAGCTTTCGTGCTATGATGGCGAAGTTGAGTAGTGTCAACAGAGACTGTCGTGGCCAGGAAAGCCTAAAATATTTACTATCTGGCCCTTTACAGAAAAGGAAAAAGTCTGTCAACCCTTGCTTTATTTAGCATGCTGTCCCAGTTTATTCCTTGGCTTCCGGCAAATGAAAATCAAGTGCTCTTTCCTAAATTAATTCTTCCTAGCAAGTACGAATAAGTATCTCCTAGACTGCAAAACTCCTCGTCCGTCTGAGCCATGTGATATTAAAATCACATTTACTTCAGCTCCCTACAGGTGACACACACACCTTGCCCTAAGTATCACCAGTTTGGTCACCAACAAGTCCCCCAAACTCGAGGCATTTGTTCATTCAGTTCTGCAGGGAGAATTCCGTGCGGTAGGCTTTAGCTCCAGCGCGGTCAGAAGATGTTGGGCCCTCAGCCCTGCTGCCTGTGCTCGAACGAGGAGTTTTCATTCTGTGCAACCTCCGTGCAGCTACGTGTGGGTTTCGGCCGCGTCTCCCACCACCGGCTGAAACCTGCGCCGGGATCTTCTGGAACCTGACCATCTCTGCACCCCCCAGGATGAAGACCGCAGCAGTCGCTCTTTCCTAATGACCCTCTACAACATCAGTTATTCTTTTCTCTAACACTCAGATTTGCGAGTCCAGGGCCTTGCCCCGGTTCAGGTTCAAACCAAGTGGCAGAGTTAAGACTCCAATGACGTCCGGTATGGAACAGGAGACTCTTGTGGCTGTGGACGTGGGCTCCTCAGATTTTCCTTCAGGAGAGCCAGCGTCCCACTGCAGCCATCTAGAGGATCTGCCTGTTTCCAAGCAGAGTCCATCCACGTTGCAGGCACAGCCGGACAGATGACGGGGTTCCCCACTCGGGCCCAGCACAGACTCCCTGGGGGGCTGGCCCGGCTTCCATACCACTGTCCTATCCAGCTGTCCTTCCTCCCCTCTCCCTTCACCGAGCCCACACCTGCATCCCAGGCTGAAGGGTCCCCATGCCCACTTCTGCTTCATTCCCTTCATCTTCCACACGTACGTACGTCAGTAAAAATCTTGGACTTCTCACCCCTTCTAAACACTTGGCGGGTGCTTCCCAGAGGATCCAACTGGCAAGATGCCCAAAAGTATGTGTTCAATAAATGAATAAAATAAAAACATGGGTTTAAAGTTCTGCATTCAAAGACCCCTCTCACGGAATTAATAACACAGCATCTACAACGGACCTGTGCATTGGTACCGATGAGGAGTATAAAGCTCAGTGCTGCTCTCATTACTTCTTCTCCCTGAGGCTTCTGGAAATTCTTTTTTTGGCGGGGGGGGGGGGGGGAATAAAAAATTCTAGCAGAATACATCTAGGTTTCGTCTCTTCATACTGCAAGAGCAGAGTCCTAAGCTACTGTTCTCCACGTTTTCACCCTTCTAAAATTAAGACCCTCTTAAAATTGGTATCAAAAGAAATTTCCAGCTGCTGGGAAAAGAAGTTAAGAATTTATCAGTAGTTGTCACTGTTGGCACACACACAAACTGTGGTTGAATTTTAAGTCTGGATCCTTAATTACGGCTTAATGTTTACACATTAAGGTTTCACTATGATGCAGCACTGAAATAAAAAGTTGTGTAATAGACGATTGCATATTATATGGCAGTCAGCGTAATTAAAGGCAGTAGAAATGCTAAATCTCCCAGAATTTAACATTTAGGAGAGGTTGGTGGGATTCATTCATGTGTCATGGAGAACTATCACTCGCGCAGCTCACAGCTCTCATGAGCTGCTGGCTCATTTATAAGGGAAGCAGTTAAACTTCTGGTGATATGTGATTAAATTATATGGGGGGGGGGAGCTTTTTAAATTCACTGAGTAAAAGGTACAAACACAAATGCTATCTTCACCGATAGTCCAAGGACAGTAACAAGACTAAAGACAGAAAAAAAAAGTCAAAATCACCTTAATAAAAACATCAGTGGGTTATGATGTGAGCATTATACAGTCAAATGATTTAAAATACATTTATCACACACAGAAAGAAAAAGCAACTGATAAAGGGGTAAAAATGTCATGAATAGCAAAAGCTCCAGGTCAACCCGGGTCCCTTCTTGCTCATGCATTTGAAAACCGTAGGCAAAACTAACTCAGCTTCCCCAAAACGGATATGAGGTAACCATCAACCGGTTCCTCTACATTTAAGAAAACTCTTCAATTTTATCATCAATCACAGTAGAGAACACTCCGGCCTTCACACTCCCGCAAGCTACCCGGGAGCTTCCGCCCACGTTTTGGCCTGAGTGCTCCTGGTGTGCAAAGCCTCTGAGTGTGTGCACAGTCAACTTCTACTCATTACTACTTTGGTGATTCATTGGTTTTCCGTTCTTTATAAACTTTTGACACAGGCCATTAGAAGCAGACTTCTGGATTGTTCCCACGTTCTCTCTGGCTGCTGGGTCCTCTGGGGTGGTCGTGGTCTCCTTCGTCTGGCCACAGCCCGCTTCACAGCTGTGTTCAGCTCAAACCCCTCATGGCTCCTGGGGCGGCCTGACCTTGGGACTGGAGGGAGGGCTCGACAGTGGTCTCAGCTCTAGTGACAGAGGCACCAGCAAAGCTCAGCGGGGGAGTTACAGGATGTCAGATCCCCGTGTCCCCAAACTGAAGGTAACAGATGTGCGGGGCTGGGGAAAGACAACATGAATTTGGCCTCCAAATTTAAGAGAGAGATAGGTCTCTTCCCAGGAGATTTACAGATCTGTGTCTCCTAAGAGCAAGGCCCTGGTTTCCAGAGAAGGAGGCAAGGAAACAGTTATGGGTTCTGATTCAGGAAGTCTTGGAACTTGACCCCATCACCGAAACAGTGTTGCTGCCCTGAGGAAGTTCTTGGTGTTCCATGGTGGGGTTTAAAGTAGAAAGAGCAGCTCTCCTATCCACCAGGTCAGGGCACATTTCTCATTTGTGTCAAGTTTCATTTCATTTCTGGGAATTACTGGGAGCAGCGTAACAGGCATTTCCTCAGCCCCATCAGTGTTACTATCTTGAGGATCTGAAGGTGGAGTGCTGCATCTTGGATGATCAAGTTGTTTGTGGGCAAAGTCCTTCTCTCAATGTCTCTTTCGCTTACAGTCTTGACAAGTATCCTTGTCAACAGGGGCAGGTTCAAAGGTAGCTCCCAAGTTTGGCCCACGCCCCTGTGGCTGCTGTAACTGTAAGGCCATGAGTTTATTTGCTTGATGACCCTTCTTCTGTTCTAAAATTCTTTAGAAATGCTCGGCGAGATGTTGGAGCTCAGAGAGGGGAGTGATCTCCCATCTTGATTTATGTTTCTTTAATTAATCATTAAGCTCAGGGAGAAGCAGCCCATTAACAGAATCAGCAGACAAGGTACTATCAGCCTCGTGGTCCCTGAAACCAGTCTGCAACTGATAAATCCTTTTTTTCCTTACAGGACTGTATCATGGCCCAGTCGATTCCCACAAGAAAAATCCTGAGTATAGCTTCAAGGAGTGACTGGCCGACTTCTCTTTTTTTTTTAATCGTTGTTGTTCTTTTGAGGCATGTTGGGTGGGATCCTCCAAGACCTGTAGAGGGGTGTTTCCAATCTTCTGCAATGGAGCCACCTCTGGGCACCCCCTGGACCCCTTACCCCAGGTGAATGAACTGGTCAAAATCAGGAAATCCAGGATCATAAGCTCCAAGAAGAATCTGGAAGTCTTTATAAACTAATTTAGTTTGGTCCGTCATTAGGCCTGAACAATCCCTCACAAATCAGAGCTCGGTTGAAGACGAGGGTTTACGTTTTGCTGTAGCTGAGATCTCCCCTCCCAGTTCATGGATGTCCTTATCCTCCAGGATACCAGGAACTTGGGAGGTTCCGGGAGTTGGGGGAAGATGGGAGGGAATGTCAGCATCGGGACAGCCCGGCGCAGAGGGGTTGTTAGCTGCACGGTCAAGTCTTCAACCTCAGTCAGAGCTTTGGTCTTCAGTGTTTCTTTTTATTTCTGAGTAGTATTCTATTACATGGATATACTTCCATTTGTTTACTAATCCCCTATTGATCAATATGTGGGTTTCCAGTTTCTGACTATGGCAAGACTATGTGTGTCTTTTTGCAAACCTGCGTCTTCTTCTCTTGAATAAATACATAGGATTGGAATTCCTGGGTCTTGGGATTCTGTGTATAAGGTGTTAAACTCCAAGTGGTTGCATCCTCTTACAGTCCCACCAAGCAGTGTGTGATAATTCCAGTTGTCCCATAGCCTCTCCAAAATCTGAGGGTCTGTTCGACTTTGGCCTTTCTAGGAGGTTTGAAGCAGCATCTCGTTTGTAATTTTGTCAGTATAAAGAATGTCGAGCTTCTGGTGATGTGCTTATCGACCATTCACATGCATCCTTTTATAGCTGTCCGTTTAAAGGTCTTGCTCGTTTTTGGAGCTTGGAAGACATGAATACCTAACTGAATAAAAGGCAACAAAGCCTTCATAGCACAATGCTACGTGGTATGTGTCGTGGGTAAGAGAAACCAGGAAAGCTGCAAGAAAGATCAGTTCTAACCCCTGCAGTGTGATAGGTGGTAACTCATCATCCTAGCCCTTTGGTTTAATGTATCTGAGATTCATCTGTGTTGCACGTGTCAGCACTTTGCTCCTTTTTCTTGCTGAGTAGTATTCCCCGGTAGAGGCGGACCACACCTTATCACTCCCCAGCTCAAGGACATTTGGGCTGCTTCCAGATTTTGGTGATATGAACAAAGCTCCTATAAATATCTGAAGAAAGGTTTTTGTGTGAACATATGTCTTTCTTTTAGTAACTTTCTAGAAGTCTGATTGCTGGCTCATATGGTTAGGGGCAAGTTTAACTTTAAAAAAAAAAAGATTTATTTATTTTAAGGGGGGGGGGAGAGAGTGCGCACATGAGTGGGAGGAAGCAGAGGGAAAGAGAGAGAATCACAAGCAGGATCCACGCTGAGCACAAAGCCAGACCCGGAGCTCGATCTCACAACCCTGAGATCACAACCTGACCCAAAACCAAGAGTCACATGCTTCACTGACTGCACCGAGATGTCTCTGCATGTTTAACTGTGTAAGAAACCACCAAACCATCTTCCCAGAGGAACTAAACCATCCTGCACTCCCACGGGCACTGAATGAAGGTTGCTGCACATCCTCCCCAGCACTTGGGACTGTCAGAATTTGTTTGATTTAAAGCCATTCCAGGGTGCAGTGGTTTCTAACTGTGGCTTTAATTTCATTTTCCTAATCAATAATGATTCTGAATGTCTTATTTTTTCATCACAAGTGCACTCCTTAATCCTCATCACCTGCTCCCATGCCCCCTCCACCCCAGCCATCTCCCCACTGGTGACCATCAATTTGCTCTCCGTAGTCAAGCGTTTGTTTTTTGGTTTGTCTCTTTTTTTTCCCCTTTGCTCATTTAGTTTCTTAAATTCTACATATGAGGGAGATTATAGGGCTTGACTTTTCAGATTCAGTAGATAGAAGATAAGACAGACACTGCTGGGAGGCAAATCATAAAATCTGGAGTATATGCAAATAACAGGAGCCCAGGGGCGGGGGGGGGGGGTAGGGAGAAAAAGAAACAGGTAGTGGGGTGCTTGGCTGGCTCAGCTGGTGAAGCACGGGACTGGATCTCAGGGTTCTGAGTTCAAGTCCCACATTGGGTGGAAAGATTACTTAAAAAGATAAAAAAAAAAAAAGATAACTGCTAGGAAAATGGCTACAATTAAATAAAAGGAAATGTCTCTGCAGAAAATAGAAGTGAGGTCACCAGGGTGCAGACGAAGAGGGTTTAGGGAGTTATTACGTAGTGGGTACAGGATTTACGTTGGAGACGACGAAAATGCTGTAGGCACAGATAGTGAGGGTGTTTATACACAACACTCCAAAGGCCTTTAACGCTACTGATTTATACACCTACGAATGGTGAAATGTTATGGGTATTTTACCACAATAAAAAAAATTAATGTCTAATAAACATGTATATAAACCAAAAAAAAAAAAAAAGAGGCAGGTCTCCTGTTTGAAGACTTACAAAACTATATGCCAGGCAAACTAATTTAAAAACAAAAACAAACAGACAAAAACCACGTACACCCAGGAATATTTTTTTTTAAACACTCTTTTTTTTTTTTTTTTTAAGATTCTATTTATTTATTCATGAGAGACACAGAGAGAGAGAGGCAGAGACACAGGCAGAGGGAGAAGCAGGCTCCATGCAGGGAGCCCTACGTGGGACTAGATCCCGGGTCTCCAGAATCACGCCCTGGGCTGAAGGCGGCTCTAAACCGCTGAGCTGTCTGGGCCCGCCCTACACCCAGGAATATTCTAATAAAATGTTTGAATTGGAATGATAAAGAAAAAAAACCCTCTAAGTTTCCAAATAGACATGAAAACTTGCAAGTGTTTTTATCATTTGGTTTTAATATCTTTTCCACAGACTTGGCAAATTAGGGAAGAAGTTCAGTAAACTCGTCTGCCTTCCTGAAGCTGTATGCAATAGTACTTCCAACTTTAATCTCTGTGACGTGAATAATTATTAAAATGAGACGGCAAGTCAAAAACATCAACTGCTAGCATACTATTGCAGGGTCACAATATAATTTATCATCAAACAGACACTTGAGAATAACACAAGGTGCCATTAATAATTACACTAAGACAACAGGTGTCAACCTGGGCATATGGTCATGCTTAACTATTCAAATGGTTCATTAAATAACCTTTCAAGTTTCCATGCATTTTTAATCAAAGACCTGACATTTTTTTAAGGTCTGTTCTTTCTTATAATTATCTCAGAGTCTTTATTCAGTGGTTTCATAAACAAAAAGGAAAGAATCTATTTTTCTGCTCTGGCATTAAACAGTAAGTCTACGTGTATTTAAATAGCATTTGGTTAAGAAAAACTAATGGTTTTTTACACCATACTAGATATATGTCCGAAATCCCTAAAAATGAAAAACTCTTTAATAAAGAATGCTTCATCTTATCTTATGAACACACCAGCTCCATGAGAAAGGGGAGCCCATTTTTCAAGGTTTCTATACATCATAAAGAACACTGGACACTTAATACTTATGATACAATAAAAGCAAGTTATTTGGCATTTTAATCAACTAGAGAATGCTCTCCAGGGACCATACTGACGTCTTTCCAGAATTTTGAATCTTTGATTCTTAAGCTAAAAGTCATGATGGACCTACTATGTATTAATTGAGAGCATATTTGAGCACCCACTGTGTGCTAGGAATGACACCAAGGACACAGAGATAGATTCATGCGTCGTATTAGCCCTTGAGGTCTGAAGTGTCAGATGCATGATGGATCCAAACGAAAGAGAGGTGTTTTTTTTTTTTCTTTTTTAAAGCTTATTTGAGAGAGCACACACACGCACAGGCCGGAGCTGGGGAGGGGGGAGAAGGAGGAAATCTCAAGCAGACTCCCCGCTGACCATGGAGCGCGGTGCAGGGCTCAATCTCATGACCCATGAGATCACGGCCTGCGACACCAGGAGTCAGATGCTGCACCCACTGAGCCATGCAGGTGCCCGACACAGAGTTTAAATGTTGCTGAAATGCAGAATGGTTAAGGGAAAGGTTTCTGAGCTTTGTTTAAAAAAAAAAAAAAAAAAAAAAAGGCAAGTAGAAATTCAAAGAGCGGGCAAGAAGGGGGAACTGCTTTTAAACAAAGATAAAGGCCCCCCAATGGCCTGTTTCTGCTGCTGCATAACCTGCAGCGCAACCTGAGTGCTTGCGTGAGCACCTGCGGTGCGGCACGCACTTGCTCAGGCCATTCGGGCGGAGCGGGGCCCTGCTCGGGCCGCAGGCTTCAGGGACACCTGTCCGCTAGGCCGCATCTTAGCAGCCTGAGGGTTGGAAAGTGGCATCTCAAACTTTTATTTTTTTTATTTTTTTTTAGTGGAGTTCGATTGGCAAATATATAAGCATAACACCCAGTGTTCATCTCGTCCAGTGCCCCCCTCAGTGCCCGTCACCCAGTCATCCCCGTCACCTCGCCCACCTCCCCTTCCACTACCCCTTGTTTCCTTCCCAGAGTTAGGAGTCTCTCATGTTCTGTCTCCCTTTCTTATATTTCCCATTTTCTCTCCTTTCCCCTTTATTCCCTTTCACTATTATTTATATTCCCCAAATGAATGAGACCATATAATGTTTGTCCTCCGATTGACTTACTTCACTCAGATAATACCTTCCAGTTCCATCCATGTCGAAGCAAATGGTGGGTATTTGTTGTTTCTGATGGCTGAGCAATATATTCCATTGTATACACAGACCACAGCTTCTCTATCCATCATCTGTGGATGGACACCGAGGCTCCTCCCACAGTCTAGCTATTGTGGACATTGCTGCTGTGAACATCGGGGTGCAGGTGTCCTGCTATTTCACTGCATCTGTATCTTTGGGGTAAATCCCCAGCAGGGCAATTGTTGGGTCGTAGGGTGGAAATTTTAATTTGCATTTTAAATTGCAGCTGTGAATCTGGGTTGCCTCGCTGGGAGTGTCCTCGGACCACCGCAACACGCTGGCTACGAGTCTGGGCTCTAGAGTCAGGCTGTCTGCGCCCAAATCCTGGTTCCGTGGCTCACTGGCTGGTGACCTCAGGGACATGAGTAGGCTTCTCTGCCCCATGTCCTCAGACACAAAAGGCAGACCGCGATTAGAATGATCTCATTAGGGAAGTGTATGAATTAACCAGTACAACTCTTCAAGCACAAGGCAGAATGTGGCACGCTCAGCAGACATTACCTACCATTACTGGCCCATATTTCTGATAAATCATGTTTTGTTTTTGTTTTTGTTTTTTTTTGTTTTGTTTTTTTTACTAATTTGTAGGAGCTCTTAATATATGGGAACCACCACTGTCTTACCACCCAATCTCCCCAAATCCTTAGGCTGCCGGTCCAAATGCTAAGAGCCACTCCACTAGAAGATATTTGGCAAGCACATTTTAGAAATACTCTGAGGAGTGGAATCAATATTTTTGACAAGGATAGAGTTTACCACTAAGCATAGAATCTAAATAATTCTCCTGGTAAGAAATCTCTCAAGACCTTTTGTAAATTTAGGTGGCTAAGCCACTCTTTTAAAGTAGCTGTTGAAACTCCCAAACAGTCGAGAACACTGATGCACAAAAAGCCATATGATCCCAAGACTATAAAACCAAAGAAACGGCTAATATAGTCATTAACAGGCTTCCAGGGCGAACAGCAAACAATGGCACGTGTGCCATCATCACCTCCCTGTCCTGTGCCCAAGGCAGGTCATGAGTCAGTCCTAGCTCTTTCCTGATAAGCTCACACAACACTACTGCAACGCTACTCCCAACTCTCTGGGGCAGACGTTCCAGAAATCTACTTGCCACCCTGGTTCTAGGGCAGAAGTCTCTCATAGGCAACTGAGAACCCCCAAAGGTGCTTTTATCATTCACTGGTGGAGGGATCGTGACCAGGGACTGACCAGCCTCCTAGGGAGCAGTTAGGGAAGGGCGAGCAGGGAAATGTGTGAAATAGCATGAGGCAGCACCCTGGCATCGAAAGATCTGTCGTAAATATGTGGTCATACCAGCAAAGCCCTAAACGGGGGTGGGAGGGGGCAACGCCAGCAGGAAAAATAATTGTGTGACACACCGTCTGCAAGATCTCCATTAAGTCTGGAGATAAAAGGAAAAAATATGGGTCTGTGCATATAAAGTTACGAAGGGCATCTTCCCTATACTAAAGAGAAAAAAAAAATATATGTGTCCAAATGGTATGGGCACCCTATAAATTCCTCTGAGACTCAGAAATTCACACAAGCTGGCCAACTCATTGAGCTGGGGGGTTAAAAAATCTGTATTTCTGTAGCAAAGAATAGGGTTATACAAAGAGACAACAGAGTTCAGATGCTATAAAAGCCTACCAAGATCTTAAAGATGGGACCTCAAGAGATAAAATAGAAATCCAATTAACAGAAAGGGAGCACAAGGTCCCAGTGCTGGGAGTAGCCCTAGGGACTGAGGACAGGTCTCAGCCTGTAAGTGAGGGGCAATTAGCCTGAAAGTGGTGGAAAAAAGGCACACAAACTCAGGAATCACACAGGCCAGGCGCTAAGGACTGAACAGACCCAACGCCACAGCCCCGCCACCCAGAAAACTGCCCCTGCACTTGCCAGTACGGTGCAGAGGATCAATTCTAATAAAACAATTTCAGCTTCAGGAAATGTGTGTGTAATGTCTGTGCATTTTTAAATATGCCTCTGTGATCCTACTGGGTTTGGTTTGCTTCGGTGGGATGTAGAAAAATCCTAGAACTTTAGAGGTTCAAGAGTCCCTTAAAGATCATCTCCTGCAAAACCCCCATTTTACTCTCCAGGAAGGGGAGGGCCTGGAAAATTATGATTGATCTAAGGGTCACAATTCTTCTTGGTAACGAAGCTAACTCGAGGCCCCCATATCCATTCAGTCTCATTGTTATTTCCTCCTTCCTGCTGGTCTCTATCAAATCATAAAAATGCCAGTTCCCTGCTTATCCAGCACAACTGTGACATGGAGGTGTGAACCTTCCCTAAAAAAGGAAACCTGCCCAAAAGGCAACTGCTTCCCTATGCTGTTATTATTTCTTTCATCTTAACAGGACAGTTAAGCTTGAGATAGGGTCAATTATTATTCCAGGGTAAAATTTCCAACCTCGAGAACCCAGACAAGAAAAAGACTGATCATTTCATCATCAGTAATGCTACGCTGCAGGCCTCAGCGTGACCGCCCAGGCACTCCCAAACCACTCGATGATAGTAAAATGGGATGTTAAAATCCTTTCCTTCAACAGCTCCTTGGGCATAAGGCGCACCAGGTGAGGATTCTCATTACCCTGTTATCCCATCAGCCAGCTGCCTCTAAAGAAATGGCTCAAAGCGAACAGGTCCCATAACTTTCTGTCCCACAAAGACGTCACCCCACCCCCACCGCCAAAGTGAGCACTTAAATTGTCAGTTACGTCCTTTACGGACATAATGCTGAGAATTACAGGCCTAGAGGTCACAGTCCTGGGGCAGAGGCCTGCAAAACATGTAACTTGAGAGGGCCAATTTGCCTGTCCGTGCTTCAGTTGGCCCACCTGCCAGATGGGGACAATACCATGTTCATCAAGCGGTTTCAATGACCGAGATGCAGCATGAGAGGCATTTGGCAGAGTTCCTGGCACATGAGAAATATCCGAATGTTGGCTGCTGTTACGACTTTTCAATCAGGTAAAGGTTCTTATATATAAAGTCAGTTCCGAAAGCCAAAGAGCCGTATAGACAGCTTGAGGTCCTCCAGTCGTTGTATTTCCACGTAATTACCAAACCCGTTTAGGGAGAAAGTTAAACTACCGAGAGAAACAGTTTGTAACCATGGAACTCGATCATGAATCCTGTAAATCCTATCAAAACTGGAAACGGCAGGTCTATCAAACTGTGTCCATCAAAGGCTGAGCAGGGTTTCCCCATGCTCTTGAAAGAGAACAAGAGGTTGCCCAGAATCTTTGCGTTGATTTTATTATCCCACAACATCCCAACGGAAAGACATCCCTAAAAAATAACCCAACCTATACTAAAACAAACTAAAAACAGGCAGCCCAGGTGGCTCAGCGGTTTAGTGCCTGCATTCGGCCCAGGGCGTGATCCTAGAGTCCCAGGATTGAGATCCACCTCGGGCTCCCTGCATGGAGCCTGCTTCTCTCTCTCTCTGTGTCTCTCCCTCTCTCTCCCTCTCTCTCTCTGTGTCTCTCATGAATAAATAAAATTTTTAAAAAATAAAAAATAAAACTAAAAATAAAACCACTCAGGGTCAGAATAAAACATGCATTGTTTCATAGACCAGCAGAACAAACAAATATAAAGGAGCAAGAGACAACCTGCTTGAGCAATATGATGCTCACCTTCCAGAAATATCTTCCAGGCACAAGGGGAGCCTCCTATTCACTGGCTGCAGGTCCCTACACTTTGCATTCGACAGCTGCACTGTCGTGCAGCTTAACGTGCTGAGGCCACCCAGAGTGCCTCCATAACCCCCCTCACCTTTGCTCACTTAACGTGCTGAGGCCACACAGAGTGCCTCCATAACCCCCCTCACCTTTGCTCACACAGGGTCAACAGGACACCCGCAATTTAAGAGGTTTTATAATCACTCAAGTGGGGGGCGCCTGGGTGGCTAAGTGTCTGCCTTTGGCTCAGGTCATCATCCCAGGGCTCTGAGATCGAGTCTCGAGTCGGGCGTCCTGCTCAGCAGAGAGCATGCTTCTTCCTCTGCCTCTGCATCTCTCTTGAGTAAATAAATAAAATCTTAAAAAAATAATAATAATGATCACTCAAATGGGAAAAGACAGTAACACCAATGCAAGTAATAGTACCTTATTAGGTTCTAATAGTACCTTAGAACATTACAAAGCTGAAACAAGGGAAAGTCTGACAAAGGTTTTACACTCATGATCCCAATCTGTGGTTGGCAACTTCTAAGCTGAGCTAATGGACAAGTTTTTCAACTTTACCCCTGAGACAGAGCTCTTTTTTTTTCTTTTTTTTAGCAAGGAGCCCTGAAAAATCCAGTCGCAGAACAGCTCTCTCGGGTTCTTTAAACAGGCAGTAATCTCAAGTGGACAGGATGGGTCATGGGTTCGGCCTGGACACACCCCCTCCCAGGGCCCCGGGAAGCGTTAGTTGGGGCGACGGCTCTCCGGGCCACATCCCCGCAGCCAAGCACGCAGCCAAGCCAGCCATCCCCCCACCCGAGCTTCTGGGCCCGAGCCCCGAACAGCCAAGATTCAATCGTTGGGTGGTGGCCATCAGACAGAAGGACCGGGGGACGAGCCACGGAGCAGACTGCAGGCGGGGCACCCTAGGGGAGCCGGGCAGCAACGGGCTGCAAATGAAATAAAAAGTAGAAGACAACGGATTCAAGCCATTTTTCAAGAAGCTTTATCATGAAGGAAGAGTGACCCCTCCAACACGGTGCGACTCGGGGGTATTTTGGGGAGAAGAGAAAAAGGCATGGCTGTGTAAGCCCAGGAGAAACATCACAAACCAGGGAGGAAACTCAAAAACACAAGAAAAACCAGTGCTGGTGTCTCAAGAGGTAGGAGGGGATGGGATCAAGGAAAGGCTGGAGGGAGGCAGCTAGCCAACTCTAACGTGGCTAAGACACTTCTCATTCTCAAATGAAGAGGGGGAGGTGACGCCCTGACCTTGGAGCTTGGGTACTCTGCTTTGCTGAACCCCAAACTTACCCATGATAAATTCACCCCTCGTTAAGCATGATGCCAGGATTCTTCCCCCAGTCCTACTGGGGAGAAAAAAATGGTGGGGAAAATGAGACTTCTTTATACGAAGATTTACTGAGTGCTTATGTGCTAGACACTGGAAATAGAGAGATAAATATCACCATCCAGAGTTCACAATCTGGTGAGAGAGTGAGGACTATAAATAGCTCCAACCAGCAGGACGGCTGCCCTGCTGTGATCAAACAAGAGGCGGGACCCAGTCGCAAGGAATGAAGAGTGGGCCTAGCATGTGCAAGGTGGGCTGCAAGTCCCATGGTATTGTCACGACTTGAGGATTCTAGTCGAGTCTTGGCCATTAAGGGAGAGTTTATGCTTGGTCTTGCTTAAAACACAAACAAAAGGCAGGTTAAAAAAAAAAAAAAGATTAATCTAATAGAAAGCACATTTGTCTTAAACATGGTCCTGGAGATGAATACAGCACTCCTCAATTTCTCTTTGCCTCTTCCTGAGAAAAGAGCTGAGGAACATTGCACAATAAAACAAAGGATGCTTTTAAGTCTTATCTTGATGGGAAATGAATCAATTTAATTAGACTTAGATTCAAGCAGACTTGAAGAAAGAAAAGTGTAACGGTTGCATTAAAGAATCTGTATTACACTTACACCTCTAAGGCCGCTCTAAGCTTCCTTCGATTCAATTGAAGGAGGGTTTAGACCAAAGTGTCATCCCCAACACAATCTACAACCTGCTTTCTGCCCAGCCCCCACTCTGAGGCCATCACAGAAGTGCCTGTGAAATACGTGTCACTATTCCAGGTGCTACAGTTGCAAGAAGGAGCAAAACAGTTTCTGCCCTCCATGGAACAGGCATCTCAGATGAGGCCAGGTCACATATTTGGAACTATATATCCTAATTCAGAAATATCTTCACAAAGGGAATGAATATAATTCACAACCACATACTGTGCGTTACTCCCTATAGATGCAGGAGGGGGAAGCGGAGGCTAGGGGGGCTCTGATAACCCCAGGGATCCCCTAAGGCTCCCCAGCCTCAGGAGGGGGCATGCTTATGCCTCTCCTGTGGAGACATCTTGGCCTGCAAATACCATTCTCAAATAGGGAGGAAACGGGGTTTTTTCATGGAGAGCTTGCAATTTTGCCAAAAGATTTCCTTTATGCTCAGGGCACTGTCATCTAAAAAGTTCAAACAAAAATTCTAAAAAGATTCTTAGGGTCTGGATAATTTAGTTTTCTTTGTGTAGAATAAATAATTCTGCAGACCTGCCCCCCTTGGAATTACGAACTACTAAAAAAAAAAAAAAAAAATTCAAATATGCACAATTCAAACATTATGTAATTTCAACTTAAGGCAAAATAAGGAGGGGGTGCAAAAGATGTATTTTTTTTTATTTTATTTAAACTAAGAACCAGGAATGTCCACCATCTGAATTGATAAACAGCTAAAAGCAACTAGAAAGGCCTGCTATATGAGCTGATTCATGCTCACCACCTAGAATAGAGAAAATCTATCCTGGTCTGCCCAACACACCTGTCACTTATCAAGGTAGGAATATGACAAGTTTGCCCACACTCTGGCATCCTTCGTCAGAGCCACAGCATCAAGAAAATAATTTTTAAAATGTTACCAATTAGTGGTCTCTAAAAATCTCAATATCAAGTGGGGAGAAAAAAGTACTAGAAAGCAATAATGTACAGAAAAGGTGGTCAAAAAAAAAAAAAAAAGAAAAGGTGGTCAAATACAAACCACCCTTTTGTAAACATGCCAAATTATATTAAACTTCACTAAAAATCACAACGCAAATTAAAATAAGCTCTTTCTATTTTTTTTAACTAGTAAAGACCACCCCCCTTCAAAAAAAAAAAAAATTCCCAGAGCACATGTATACTTGGAAAATTGGGCCCTCTCATACTTTCCTCCATCCTTTTAGATCAATAATGCATATGATCAAGAAATAATTATTAAAAAAAAATATTTATTTTATTTATTCACTTTAAAAGAAGAGAATGCAGGGGAAGAGGAGACAGAGAATCCCAAGCAGACTCATTGCTGAGCACAGAGTCCGTCCCAGGGCTCGATCCCCTGGCACCAGGAGATCATGACCTGAGCCAAAATCAAGAGTCAGACACTCAACTGACTGACTGCCAGGAAATCTCTAATTTAAATCCAAAATAATGGAGGCACCTGAGTGGCTCAGCGGTGGAGCGTCTGCCTTTGGCTCAGGGTATGAGATCCCAGAGTCCTGGGATCGAGTCCCACATCGGGCTCCCCACAGGGAGCCTGCTTCTCCCTCTGTCTGTGCCTCTCTGTGTCTCTCATGAATAAATAAAATCTTCAAAAAATAAAAATAAATCCACAACAATGGATTTAAGGTACACTAAGCGATCTGCCGCCTGCTCCACCGCAGTACCAGGCCCTCAAATACTAGTTTGGACAAATGCTTGCTGCGGTTAAGCCCTTTCAGTTCACTCAGTGCCACAATATAACGCTAAAACCTTACTGTCCTTAACCCCAAGACCGGATATTAAATTCACCTTTCAGCACATCACTCTCCCTGCCACCTTATAAATGTTCATCTTTCTTGTCTCCTATAAATACGGCCCCCTAAAGCTCTCAGCTATCTGTCCCAAAAACATCTCTTGATTTTCATCCATCTTTGCTCCACTTAAAACAGTCCCTCCCTCCCATGTGAGGCAGCTGCCCTCAATTTGTTTCTCTGTTCATTCTTCTACTTTTGCTACAGTGGAGAACAGCTGGTCAAGGTGGTTAACCCTCAGGTCGCTAGGCTACTAGACAACAGGTTCTCAACTCAAGTGACATCTGAATCACCTGCAGAGCTCTGAAAAACACCAGTGTCCAGGCCTCATTCTGAAACAATTAAATCAGAGCATAGGTCTTTGGCCCAGGCATCTGAACTTTTCATGCTCCCTGGTGATTCCACGCAAGGTTGAAAACCTCAACAACAAATTCACCATCCAGGTTATACAGGAAGGTGGAGACAGCTGCTCCCATCGGCCCCCAGGGATGGGATGCAGGGCCTGGGGCATCATTCACACAAACATGACCATTGCCTTTACAGGTCACGGCATGGAAGTTCTCGGAAAGAACTGCCATAAATAATGGAAGTGATTATGTACTATAAGAGATCTGGGACGCACTAGGTTGGGTAAAGGTTTTGTACCTGGCAAGTGGACGTGAAGGGAAAGCAGTGATGGTCACTAAACAAAAAAGTCTACCAGCTCCTTTAGCAAGGTTTTCCTAAGCCAGTCTTACAAATTTCCCTTTAGAAATACCTGTAAGAATTTCTACAGATCCACCAGTTACCCCTGTGCTATCTCTAGCTCTCTTAGCAGAGTGTAGCAACAGAGTGAGATGCCAGTTGAATCATAACAAAAAGAGCCAGATGGTCATGTCTAACCTGGGAAAAGTAGGATAGCTACTGTCAGATTAAGGGCAAGACATGGAGTTCCAGAAAGGAATGCAAGCATACAAGACTGGGATAAAACTGATCTAATGGCTAAAGAAAAAGTCATGCCCAGAAATAAAAAGTCACATAAGCCCACCTAAGTCTATAACAAGCATAGCAGACAATGAATAACTCTGTTGAATGAGTGCAAAACCAAGCAATTTTTAAAGTAATAGGAATTACCAAAAATTCCACCAGAGCTCCTCAACCCCCTACAGAACCAATGGGTCAATGGCGAAATCAAAGAGGAAATCAAAAAACTACTGGGGACAAATGAAAATGGAAACATAATGGTCTAAAAACTTTGGGACATAGTGACAGTGGTTCTAATAGAGAAGTTTATAAGACACAGGCCCACTTCAAGAAAAAAGAAAAATCTCAGATAAATCCAAACCCACACCTGAAGGAACTAGAGAAAACAAAAACAACCAAAAAAAAAAAAAAAAAAAAAAGCCCAAAGTTAGAAAGTTAGAAGAAAGGAAATAATGAAGGTAAAAGTAGAAATAAATGAAAGAATTTGAAAAAGGCAGTAGAAAAGATCAATGAAACCTACAGCCTAGTTCTCTGAGAAGATAAAATTGATAAACCTTTAGTAAGACTCATGAAGAAAAAAGAGGACTCAAATAAAATCAGAGAGAACTAACATCACAGAAATAAAAAGGACCGTAAGAAACTAAGACAAAAAAATCATATGCCAACAAATCGGACAACCTAGGAGAAATGGATAAACTCCTAGAAACATACAACCTTCCTTCCAAGACTGAATCAGGAAGAAACAGAAAACCTAAAGAGTACTAGTAACAGTAGTCAATATGTAATCAAAAAACTCCCAACAAATAAAAGTCCAGGACCAGACAGTTAAACAGATATAGTCCACTGAAAATTTAAAAGTTAATACCTATCCTTCACAAACTATTCCTAAAATTGGAAGAGGAAGAAAAAAAAAAAAAAGAAGAGGAAGGAAGGCTTCCAAATTCATTCCACAAGTCCAGCATTATCCTGGTACCAAAACCAAATAAAGACATCACAAAAGAGAAAAAAAAAGGGGGGGGGGAGAAGGAAGAGGAGGAAGAGAAAAAGAAAAGTACAGGCCAAATCCTAGATGAACACATGTACAAAAATCCTCAAATTCAAAATTAGCAGACTGGATTGAACAATTCATTAAAAGGTACATTTACTGCAATCAAGTGGGATAAATTCTAGGAATGTAAGGATGGTTCAACATCCACAAGCTCAATCAACATGATATACCACATGAACAACATGATACACCACTTTTTTTTTTTTTTTTTTTTTGGTTTGTTTTTGTTTTCTCTAGTTCCTTCAGGTGTGGGTTTGGATTTATCTGAGATTTTTCTTGTTTCTTGTTTCTTGAGGTTTCTTGAGGGCCTCTGTCTTGTAAACTTCTCTGTTAGAACCACTTTCACTGTGTCCCAAAGTTTTTAGAACCACTTTCACAGTGTCCCAAAGCTTTTTCTTTTTTTTTTTTTATACTAAAAGAATAAAGATTTCTATTAGGCATTGTAAGTTGCATTCAATAGCCTCCAGAACAGCATGCCACGACCCACCTACAATCAGTCAGACCCAACAGCAGTTCATTCTTGCACAATCCATGAGTTAGGGCAGAACTCCCTTCAACTTACAGTAATCCTACTCAGGTCTCACGGGCAGGGACTGGGGAATTACATCTCCTTTCTGATCTCTAATGTATGATGAAGAGCATCAGGAGAATTACATGAAAACGAATAAGAAGTGATTCTGATTTCAAAGTACATTGTTTGGAAACAGCAACAAAAACATCAAAATGATAAAAGTGTACCTGCTTCTACGAAATTCTTGATGGGAAAGTTCTCAAGAACTCTCATATTATCATCCCATACATGCAGAAAAAGCATTTGCAAAGTACAATAACCATTCATGATGAAAACTATTAAGAAAGTGGGTTTAGAGGGAACACACCTCAGTACAATGGAGGCCATATATGACAAACCCACAGCCAACATCATACTCAATGATGAACTGAAAGCTTTTCCTCTAAAATCAGGAACACGGTGCGCCTGGTGGTTCAGCCAGTTAGGCGTCCAACTCTTGGTTTCAGCTTGGGTCATGATCTCAGGGTCGTGAGATGGAGTCCCACATCAGGCTCTGTGCTCAAGAGGAAGTCTGCTTGAGCTGCTCTCTTTCTCCTTCTTCCTCTGCCCCTCCCCCACTTGTGCACACATGCACACATGCACACTAAAATAAATTTTTTGAAAAACTACATACTACACTTACCAAGATGCATAGTGATTTACAGAATTGTTGAATCACTATATTGTACACCTGAAACTAATATAATACTGTACATTAATTATATTGGAATTAAATTTTTAAAAAACTATACTACAAAACTTTGGCAATCAGAACAGTATAATACTGACATAAAAATACACATAAATCAATGAAACAGAATAGAAAGCCCAGAAATAAACCCATTCTTATAAGATCAATTAATCCACAAAAAAAGGTGGCAGAAATATACAATGGGGAAAAGACAGTCTTTTCAAAAAAACGGTATTAGGAAAACTGGGTGGAGAGCTACATGCAAAAGAATGAAACTGAACTGCTTTCTTACACCACACACAAAGATAAATTCAAAATGGAAGAAAAATCTAAATATAAGACCTGAAACCATAAAACTCCTAAGACAAAGCATGGACAGTAATGTCTTGGACAATGGTCTTAGTAACATTTTTCTGGATATGTCTCCTCAGACAAGGGAAATAAAGGCAAAAATAAACTACTGGGACTAAATCAAACTAAAAAGTGTTTTGTACAGCAAAGGAAACCATCTACAAAGTGAAAAAGCACCCTACTGAATGGGAGAAACATTTGCAAATTGTATATCCAATAATGGGTTAATATCCAAAATATATAAAGAACTCATAAAACACTCAAAAAAAAACTAATAATCCAATTAAAAGTGAGCAGAGCATCTGGGTAGGCATTTTTCCAAAGAAAACATACGGGGGGTGGGTGTGTGTGTGTGTGCCAGGTGGCTCAGCGGTTTAGCGCCGCCTTCAGCCCAGGGCGTGATTCTGGGGACCCAGGATCAAGTCCCATGTCGGGCTCCCTACATGGAGCCTGCTCCTCCCTCTGCCTGTGTCTCTGCCTCTCTCTGTTTCTCTCATGAATAAATAAGTAAAATCTATAAAAAAAAAAAAAGAAAGAAAGAAAGAAAGAAAGAAAGAAAGAAAGAAAGAAAGAAAGAAAAACATACAGAGAGCCAACACATGAAAAGATGCTCAACATGACTAATCATCAAGGAATGCAATCAGCAACACAATATGATGTCACCTACACCTGTTAGAATGGCTAGTTATCAAAAGACAAGATATAATAAGTGTCGGCAAGGATGCTGAGAAAAGAGAACCCTTGTGCACAGCTGGTAGGAATGTAAAATGGTGCAGGCACTATGGAAACAGTCAGGAGGCAGCTCAAAATGTTAAAAATAGAAATACTATATGATCCAGTAACTCCATTGCTGGGTATTTACCAAAAGAAAACAAAAACACAAAATCAAAAAGATATATGCACCCCTATGCTTACTGTAGCATTATTTACAATAGTCACAACACGGAAGCAACTTTTAAATTTTTAAAAATTTTAAATAATTTTAAAATTTTAAAATTTGTCCATCAACAAACGGATAAAGATGTGGTATATATACACAAAAAAGTATTACTCAACCATAAGAAAGAATAAAATTTTGCCATTTACAGCAACATGGATGGACCTAGAGTATCATGCTGAGTGAAGTCAAAGAAAGACAAATACAATATGATTTCATCCTACATGGAATTTAAAAGAAATAAATGAACAAAAAAACAGAAACAGACTCAAATACAGAGAACAAAGTGGGGGTTGCCAGAGGAGGGATGGGCAAAATAGGTGTAAGGGATTAAAAGGCACAAACTTCCAGTTATAAAATATTACATGGAATGAAAAGTACAGCATAGGGAATATAGTCAACAATATCGTAATGAATTTGGTGACCGATTATCACTATACTTAGTGCGCTGAGCACTGCACAGTGTATCAAACTGTCTAATCACTATGTTGGGTACCTGAAACTAATATTGCATGTAAACTATACATTATTTTTTTAAAAAATACACTACTTCAGTAAGTATCAAATACTTTAGGAAAAATACTTTTCCATTTTATATCTCTTCAAAACAAGATCATCTTGAAAGACTGTATGTTTTTCCTTTTCTTTCCTGGTTTTAACCTCAACGAGTGTTTTTTTTTAACTTTCTCTTTTATTAAGGATTTATAAGCTTACAGTTCATCGGGGAACACAGTTTCTTCCTATATATAATTTATATAGTTTCCTTTATATTTTTAAACCAATGAAATGAATAATGAAACCCAAATATTAACTGCCATAAGAGAATGCGATAAATTTATTAAAGCTGGATACTAGAAACATTAAAAGAAAAAGAAATGCCACTAGAGAACAGTAAATACCTGCAGTAGATTCTGGTCTTTGGTCAGACCCTGCTGTATGTGGGAAAACACAGATTTAAGCCTGGGCTTAACAGCTTACAAAAAGGAAAAAAAAGGAAAAAGAGGACCAGAGTGTTGGGGGTGGGAGAGAGGAGGAAATTGTTCTGAATAATCTTAGACCAATCCCTTAAACTTTCATTTTGTTCCCTTTAGACCCTGTCCAGGAGGGATCTGAGGGCAGGACATGCTTCCCTGGGTGACGAGCCCATGGGCTCGACATGGTAGTAAAGGCTGCCAAGACACACACGCGCCTTCCGGGAGATGCCCCCCACATCTCTGTCCCCCCCACGCTGACATTCCCTTACCAGCATGAAAAATTTCCGAAAAGTTTAGTCGTGAAGAAAAAAGAAAAAAAGAAAACCACAGCTTGGGAAACGATGCTTACTTTCTTTAAAACTCTCTCCTCAGACTAAAATTGTCTGCATTTGAACATAAATGTAAGCCAAACCACACATAAAGCATTAAAATTACATTAAATTTTAAAATAAATTTAGTCAGCAACAATTAAAACCTCATTGACCAAGTATGCATCTATCGCTTCCCTATCTTTGTAAAACCTGACTTAATAAGCTACTAAAATTTAACGGACTCTGTATCCTAATTTTTGTGTGTTTATGGAAAAAAAAAATGTTGACACAACAACAAACGAGTTGTGTTCTCTGGACTTAAGATTCCTGCACAGGAATACAGCCAATATAGAAAACAATGGCTTTCACACATGCAGCTAAATAGAAAAAAAAAAAAAAAAAAAAAATCACTGATTACACTAAAACTTTGCACTGTCATTTTCTAACTTATTTTAAAGAGCTTTTACTTCTGGTTGTATTTTTTTTGGGGGGGGAGGGGGAGGGTGGCATGGGGGTTGCCTGTTTTTTAAAACCATCTTTACAGGCTCCTGGGAAAAGCAGCTGAACTGGAGCAAGGATCTCCAAAGGCTCCTGTGTTCTTTTGTTCCTGGCATTTTAATTTCTGGTTTATTGCCAAACCCACCAACTCCACTCATACACTCCTGATGCTGGAGCACTCCAAGCAGGCAAGAAGCAACAAGATTCAGAGGCTGGGTCACGTAAAACCTTCTCATCATATTGGAAAAAACTTAAGATTTGCATTCATGGACCAAATGCCTAAGTCTGCCCCAAATCCTGCAATCTTTGAGCAACCTGCCTCCACACTGGTGTGTGTGTAGTCACCACACACATAAGATCACTTACATCAAACTAACTGTAAAGGGCACCTGGTGGCTTAGTAGGTTCAGCGGCCAACTCTTGATTTTGGCTCAGGTCAGGATCTTGGGGTCCTGGATGGAGCCCAGGGTCGAGCTCCGCCCTCAGCAACAGTTGCTTGAGACTCTCTCGCTCCTTCTCTCTTTGCCCCTCTCCCCCGACTTAGTGAGCTCTCTCTCTAAATAAACCTTTTTTTTTTTTTTTTAGTGTAACTGTAAACAGATACAATAAACCCTTCTTGCATTGGGGACCCTACAGCCATGAAATGCTGACCTAAATAAAGAATTGTCCTCATTTGCCATAATAGAGTAAAAATCTGCATTCACATCCCTCCCCCATCCCTCCACTTGTCCTCTTGTCCCACCATCCGGTAGGTATCAACTTTGTGGGTATGATTCTTGTCAATCACGTAGAGCAGCTACGTTCCCAGCCATACTCCAGGCACTGGACTACGCCAGGTTTCGCGGTCCTTCAAGGGTATCAGCACACGCTTTAGAGGAGAGCAGTACCAAGTGTCACACAAAGTGACCTGGGAGCACAGACAGTAGACACCACCCGGGTTCAGAGAAGGGATGGATCAGAAGTCAGACGGCGAGAGAAAAGCTCGAAGCAGTTGAGCTGGATTGTGAAGAACCCAGAATTTACCAGGATAGGGACTCCAGGCAAGAGTAAGGGACCCACCCAGATGTACAGGGCACCCGGCCCAAACCTGCTGGGGGGATGGCGCGAGGGAACCCGGCCCAGACTCTACTGGGGTGATGGTGCGAGTATGTTGCATTAGGCAGAGACTTTGTCCATAGGACCGATCCTCAGATGAAAAAAATCTGGTCTTATTTTTATCCCTGAACACTCTTAGCACTGAGCATAGTGCCTACAGTATGCACAGCACCCCAAGGTATGCACAGCACCCCAGGGTATGCAGTGCCTCACAGAATGCACAGCGCCCCAGCTGCACAGCACCTACAGTGTGTGCAGTGCCCCACCATAAGCACAGTGCCTACAGTATGCTCAGTGCCCCAGTGTGCAGTGCCCCACAGTATGCACAGCGCCCCACCGTATGCACAGCGCCTCTACAATATGCGCAGCACCCCTACAATATGCACAGCACCCCTACAGTATGCACAGCACCCCACAGTATTCACAGCGCTCCTACAGTATGTACAGCGCCTCTACAATATGTACAGCACCCCAGTGTGCACAGCACTCCTACAATATGCACAGTGCCCCTACAGTATGCACAGTGGCCCACAGTATGCATAGTGCTCCTACAGTATGCACAGTGCCCCACAGTATGCACAGAGCCCCTACACTATGCAGTGCCCCACAGTATGCACAGCGTCCCTACACTATGCACAGTGCCTATAGTATGCACAGCACCCCTACACTATGCACAGTGCCCCTACAGTATGCATAGCGCCCCACAGTATGCACAGCGCTCCTACAGTATACACAGTGCCCCACAGTATTCAGAGCCCCTACACTATGCACAATGCCCCACAGTATGCACAGTGCCTACAGTATGCATAGTGCTCCACAGTGTGCACAGTGCTCCAGTGTGCACAGCGCCTAGTGTGCACAGCGCCCCTACAGTATGCACAGCGCCCCACAGTATGCACAGCAGTCCTACAGTATACACAGAGCCCCTACACTATGCACAGCGCCCCACAGTGTGCACAGCGCCCCACAGTATGCACAGTGCCCCACAGTGCCTGCACAACCTGCACCTGCGCTTGCTCCCCCCACCGCCCCCTATTCCCTGTTCCCCCCATCTCCGGCCTCCGCATCTCCCAAGCGGGGCGCCCACTCCTCCCCGGGCGCTGCACACGCCGTGGCTCCGAGGACCCGTCCTCCCGCGTGTCCCCGCGGCGCCAGCTCCCGAGCTGACCCCCACCACACCTGGTCATGAAAGCCGGGTCGGGGTCCCCGGCTCAGGGCACCGGGCCGCACCGCTACCGCAGCCCCAGATGCTTGCGCTCGGCCCGGCCTTCCTGTCCCTCGGGTGTGCTCACGGCCGAACCTCTCCAGGAAACACGCAGCTCCCACCGACCTCAACTCTGCAGGCTTCCTAAAGCATTTAAACAGGCGGCAGCACAGGATTTAGGGCTTAATTACAGACATTCTGCAGTTGTTCCCTAAATGCTGCCTTTGTGCAAAACCTTCCTTCCAACTAGGTTTAGGTTTCTAAACAATCCGAGCATTCCCTTTTGTCTACCTGACACTGAGCCGGGTGCATGCACTGGCTGAGGACCCATGATCAGGTCTCCGGTGGGAAAAAAAAAAAGGAATATCGCTTTTTAAAAAGTAAAAAACCAAAACCCACACTTTACTTTGTGTGGAACAGTCTGAGAAAAACCTGGACTTTGCCCCTAAAGTATTGGACATATCAAAAATTTCTTTAAAAAAAAATCCTTTACCTAGAATCACTATGCAGCATCATGGGGGGTGGGAGGAACCCTCACACACTTCTGAAAAGCAAGGCTAAGTTTGTAAAACTTTGTATCACTGAAGTCCTCACAATTTTTAACACTTAAAATATCGAGCTGTACTTCAAAACACAAGACTAATTTATATTTCGAACAAAAACACTGAAAAGTTAAATTTTCATTCAATCTGGGTATAAAAAAAGGGGGGGGGCAGGAATTAAAGAATTTAATTCTTTAATACCAAAGACTACATGATATAGGAAACCAGTGTGGTCAAGCTGAGGATTTCTCCCGGACCTCTCCACAAACACAGCTAAATAAGAAAGTAAGTGTTTGTTCCCTACAGTAGCTGAAGGGTCCGAGCTCTTGGCTATGCTGACGTCCAGTTCATCCACTAGGTAAAAATGACCTTATTTTCCATTATTTTAAAAAAAAAAAAAAAAAAAGGGAAAAAGAAAAATTCTGTCCCGTTCACTTTATTTGCAGCAGCCACATCACAGCTCAGCTGAACACGGCCACACCCAAGGGATTAAAATTAAAACCAGAGAGACTTCCTGTCCTTGACCTGGCCCTTACAGGCTCCTCTCTGACCACTCCAGGCAGTGGACACTTGCCCTTGACATCTTAGCAATGTCAACTGCACAGCCCAGCACAGCCAGCACCACTGCCCTCTGGAAGCCTGTGGGCACACCTGGGGGTAGGAGGGATGGGGAGGCGGGTCTCCCCCCCCCACCCCGCCATCCCCTAAATCGTACACAAATCCTCCTCAAATTGGCTCAGGATCCTCAGATCCTGGATCCTGACAACTATGTCCCAAGGGGCCCTGGCTTGCCCACCTCAGTTTCTTTTGCTACATGTCCACCCCAATATTAGAGCATTTACCATATTGTTCTGAATTCATGAATATTTCTCTCCCAATACTTGTAATTCCTGAAGAAAGACCAAGTTTTTATTTATATTCTACAGTGAGTTGAAGAGTATGCCCCCAAGAGAGGCCCAAAGTTCTCACCCCTGGTGCCTCTGAAAGTGACCTCACTTGGAAATAGGGTCTCTGCAGATGTAATTAAGTTAAACGTCCTTAGATGAGATCATCCTGGGCTTAGGGTTGACCCTAAAGTCAGTGACCGGTGTCCTTGTTAGAGGAAGGACAATATTTGAAACACAGACTCACGGGGAAGAAGCCACCTTAAGACAGAGGCAGAGCCTGGCACTGGGATGCCACAGTCCAAGTCACGTCAGAAGCTGAAAGACCCTTTGGAGAAAGCGCGGCTCTGATGACCCCGTGACTTCCAGGGCTGCCTCCAGGGCTGTGAGAAAAGAAATTTCTTGTTTTATGCCACCAAATGTATGGTAATTTGCCACACTCCCAGGAAACTAAGACCTGCCTGCTACCTAGGAAACGCTACACACACACACACACACACACACACACACACACACGGAACTAAGAAAGAGGAAGGCCAGGGGGAGAGATGAGAAAGCATCTGAACTGCACACAGGACAGCAGGGCCATGGACCTGCCGCTCAATCTCTTTGGGAACTTGGGTCACTTAAGCGGGCACGACTCTGATTTATTCCCTAGTGAAATGAGGGGGCTGGTCCAGAAGACCCTGTACCAGGTCTGAATTATCCTGACCCAACTGAATCCAGAACATCAGCTGATCCTTAAATCGCCGATAGGTCCTTCCCATTCCTTAAATTCTATTAATTTCATTTTCCTCTAGAGAGGTTTTAGGTGGCAAGAAATATTGGATTAACGTGACTTTCCAAAGGCACCTATATTTTAATCAGTTCGTGAAAAGTTCACTGACAAATAGTCTGATAATACGCTCAAGAGGGATTTTCTATGCCACCACCTAAAAATCTGCAAAGCAAAACCAATTCACAGATAGCTGATTGAATACAGCTGAAACTGTTGACATTCGGGGGGGAAAAAAAAAAAAAACTCGACCTAAACTTGAATCAGCTGGAGCGCCGCTGAACCCAAATGCATGATGACTAATTTCCGCAAAGTTATAAAGGGATCCCTCCAACACAGGGCTCTTCTCTTTTTGACTCGAGACTGTAATTAAAGGTCCCATACCCCAAATTTCCACTTCAAAGAATCCGGCTACGAAATAAATAAATACAGCTGCTGCCACTACCAAATGGTCAAGCGTCAGTAGAGGAGTCAAACAAAAACTATCTGACCCCTTTTCATTTCTCCAAAGACAGAAACACAGTTTTCCTGTGTTCAGAACCTTCCTTAATTCAAAAAAAAAAAAAAAAAAAAAAAGGAAAGAGGAGAACGAGGGTGTAATGAGATTTATCCTCCCCTTCCCATACATCCTGCTTAACTGGGGTCACATTAAAAACCACGTTTTAAGCTTCTCCGAGGTCACCCTGCTCCCCTTGCCTTCATGTTTTTACAGCCTTGATTCTTCTTTAGGAAACTTTCCAGCCAGAAGAAGGCAGAGGGGCCGAGGGCTCCTATCTCAGTTCGACTCAAGACGCATCGGAAACAAACTTCACCAAACCGATTCATCGTCCGAAGAGGACCCCAAGCGCCCGGCTGGCGACACGGGACCGTGAATCCGGGCACGAATGGGAGTTACGAGCCCAAAAACGTCTCCTTCTGGTGGGAAACTCAACCACGCGGCCCCGCGAGCTGCAAGGCTTATCCACAAGCCCCGTTTTCAATCCCAAAGTTCTCGGGCTTTCAAACAGGAGCGCACAAACGCACGAAACCCGGGCGGGAGGGTGCCCGGCTCACCTGTCTTTCTCGCCCTTAGCAGCAACCCCAGGTTAAAAGGTGCTTTCGCGGGGAGCGAAAGGCCGGGAGAGCCCAGGGGCGCGGCAGCTGCGGGCGGTCCAAGCGCCCCGCCACCCGTCGTGCGCACTGCAGGTGGGGGCCCGCGGGTGGGGAGCCGCAGGTGGGGGGACCGCAGATGGGGGCCCGCAGGTGAGGGCTCGCAGGTGGGGGGCTCGCAGGTGGAGGCCCGCAGGTGGAGGCCCGCAGGTGGGGGGACCGCAGGTGGGGGCCCGCAGGTGGGGGGACCGCAGGTGGGGGGACCGCAGATGGGGGCCCGCAGGTGAGGGTCCGCAGGTGGGGGGCTCGCAGGTGGAGGCCCGCAGGTGGGGGGCCCGCAGGTGGGGGGCCCTCAGGTGGGGAGGCCCGCAGGCGGGGAGGCCCGCAGGTGGGGGGCCCAGGTGGGGCGCCCGCAGGTGGGGCTCCCGCAGGTGGGGGGCTCGCAGGTGGGGGCCCGCAGGTGGGGGCCCGGCGGGGCGGGGCGGGTCCGGCGTCCCTGGCATCCTCACGTGGCCCCGGGGCGGCCGGCCCGCGCGGTCGCCGAGCCCCGCGGCGGAGCCAGCGCACAAAGCGCGGCCCGGGGACCCCGCTCCGAGGGGGCGCCCGGGAGGGCCCGGCGCGAGCGCTACTCACAGGGTGACCGTGCGGTTGGGCAGCGTGTCGGGGGGCAGGACCTGCGCCAGCTCCAGGCTGCTGCACACCACCTTGCCCTCGGCGGCGCCCGCCCTGCCCGCCCCCCGCGGCCGCCCGTCGTGCTTGCAGCCCGGGGGCAGCGCCGCGGCCCCGCCGCCTCCTCCCGGCAGCGCCAGCAGCGCCAGCAGCGCGAGCGGCAGCGGCAGCGGGCGGCCCCGCCGGCGCCCGGGCGGCTCCATGCTGCGGGCCGGGGCCTAGCGGGCCGGGCGGGCGCTCGGGCGGGCGGGGGCGGGGGCGCGGCGCGGGGCCGGCGGCGCCCGGGGCCTCGGGGCGGCCGCAGGACGGGCCCTCCTCGGCGCCAGCATGCTCCTTTGTCCGCCGCGGCCGCGCTCGGCCTGGGGGAGCCGCGGGGTCACGGCCGCTCTCGGGCCCCGCGGGAGCGCCGCCTCCTCGTCCTCCGCCGGCGCCGCCTCCCCCGGCCGCTGCCCGCGGCGGCGCCTCCCGCCTCCCGCCCCCGCCACGCCCCCGCCACGCCCCTCGCCCTCGTAGCCACGCCCCTCGGCGCCGCCCGCCCCTCCTCCCCGCCGCCACGGGCCCTCGCCACGCCCACACCCCATCGCCACGCCCTAGACACGCCCACACCCTCCTCGCCACGCCCCCTCGGCGCCGCCACGCCCCTCCTCCCCGCCTCCCGCAGCCCCGCCCACCGCCCCGCCCCCTCCGCCCCCTCGGCCCGCCGCGCAGCTCGCCCGTCCCGGCCCAGGCCCCGGCCCCGGCCCCCGCCCGCGCGGGAGTCGGGAGCGCCCCGCGGGAGCTCGGGAGCCGCGCCGAGCGCGGAAGAAAGTTCTACTGCAAACTCCAGCCACGGTGTCCGCTCTCCCTCGCATCCGTCCGCCGCCCGCGGACAAAGCCGCCCCGTGCGCCCCCCCCCCCGCCCCGCCCCGCCCCGGGGGCCGGACTGAGAAGAGCGGGAGGGAATTTACCGGGAGACGGACGGGACAGGGAGCCGGCCCCCGACGGGCTGTCAGCCTGTGGACTGCCCTCTCCGTCACCCCCCCAGCATCCTCAGGGAATGCATGCCCCTGCCAACCTCATGATAGACGGCCGTGCTTGCTCCTGCACACCACCTGCTTTTGAATCACACTTTCACGGGGTGCATCGCAGTCCCCCCCCCCCAGCGATTTCACGCCTTCTCTTGGAACACCGTAGTTTCATTTGTCCCACATGCACCCGAGCAAGGCACAGGCCCCCCCTCCTGGAACCTGGACCCTCAGGAGCTGCTCCTGGCTTTCAGCAACTCCAGCTGGGCTCCCTGGGAAGGATGCATGGGGTGGGGGGGGCGCTGGACCAGCAGCCCTTGGAAAGAAACGTTCCCCTGACATCCGCAGATACCGGAGTTGTGACCAGTTAGAGCAGTGATAATGGCCAGACTGGCCAAGACCCGCAGCTGAATCCGGCTCTCTTCTATGCAGGGCTCCAGCTCCGCACCCCCCCCCCCATGTTTGCAAGACCAGGGCTGACAAACTCTACCTTTAAATACAAGAAATACGCCAAGCTAACAAAACCTATTCTGTTGTCTTACCTCGAGAAGCACACCTTAATCACACACACACACACCCCAAAGTCCAAGTGTGTCTACAGATCCCTTGCAGCTCCACCCTGAAACCCAGCGGGCAGGAAAGAGCCAGACCCCAGTGCTCAGCCTTCCCGCTCCCAGCCGCGTTGCTTCCTGGGCCAGCTCTGTTCCTCAGCAGGAGGGTCTTTCTGCCCAAGTATGCAACCTGAGCACCCCCCCAACCACCCTCTATCCAGGCCCTCAGATGGTCACCTTCGGCCTAGCAGTGCACACAGCAGTGGTCTGCTCTTCCCTTGGGAGGACGATTCTGGAAAGAGACCTGCTCAGGACCTGGAAATACCCTGGGGATTTTTTTTTTTTTTTAATTAATGCATTTATCTGAGAGCGAGCTCTCCTGCCCACAGGGCTGGCAAGTACAGGAGGAGCAAAGGGAAACGATCTTGACGGGGACTCTGCTGAAGGAACCAGGGGTCTCTCTCATGACCCCTGAGATCATGACCTGAGCGGAAACCAAGAGTCAGATGCATAACCCACTGAGCCACCCAGGCACCCCAGGAGTCTTTGATCAGTGAATTCCTGGGTCCTGGGTAAATTGGATAAGGGCAAGAAGCAGGAAAGGGACGCGAGCTCTTGGGGAACACAGCCCTTGGCCCTGGAGAATGTTACCTCTTGCAGAGGGGAGCGAAAATGGTGCCCCCTAAAATGCAGAGCGCAGTGCAGAGTCTTTCTTGTGTGGGCCTGAGGCCTTGGCAGAGTTGGTCAAAGGGACCAATTCCCAGGAATCTATGATTAGAATTTTCTCAATAGTAAACAGATGATCTCCATTTAACATACCCGCTTGCATTAATATTTAAATAGCACTTCCTTTGACCAACATTTTTTGAGATTCAACTACATAAACCCAACAGTAACCATTGCTAATGGTACCTTCTCTGATAGAAATATTCTAGGTCTGTGTTGTCCAATATGGCAGCCACAGGTGGCTGTTTAACACTTGATAGGTAGCCAATGTAAGGTAAGATAATTTTTCAGTTTAATTTAATTTTTTAAAGACTTTATTTATTTATTCATGAAGAGACACACAGAGAGAGGCAGAGACACAGGCAGAGGGAGAAGCAGGCTTCCTGTGGGGAACTAGATGAGGGACTCGATCCCAGGACCCCGGGGTCCGCCCTGAGCCAAAGGCAGATGCTCAACCGCTGAGCCACACAGGAGTCCCTGGTTTATTTAATTTTAATTGATTTAGAGTTTAAAAAGCCCAAGGGGCCCAATGGCTACCTCATTGAACACCATAGACCTCCACACTAATGGGTAGAAAAAATGGGAGATCATCATTACCATTAAATAGCTTTAAATCTATAAGTCGGGGGTGTCTGGCTGGTTCAGTCAGAAGAGCATGGGACTCTTGATCTCAGGGTTGTGGAGTTCAAGCACCATCTTAGGCGTGGAGCCTAACAAAAAATAAAAAATAAATACGTAAATCTGTAAATCAGCTAGAAAGCAAAAATAAATGTTTGTGTTAAGTAGGCAAAATTGTTCAGATTTCTCTTGAATTCATGTAAAGAGTTATTATCCACTAACAAAACTATCATTGTCATCATCCATTTTCTTTATAAAAAAATAGAAGCGAAATGGAAGTTTTCAATAGCCATATTACCAGCATCATGGCTACAAATTGTCATGTGAACTTAGAATCTGTGCATATTTTCACATGTTCTATCTCAGCCTATAGTTGAAACTGTGCGTGTCTGTTTTGATATTTGTGTGCCACGAGTACCAGCACCAATTAGGTACATATCCTCTTTTTACTTCACTACCATCACGAAAGTTATATAAAGCATAGAATTATAAGAAAAAGAATCTCAGGTGGTACCATGAATCCAAGAAGAAACATGGAAGAGATGAAATGTTTTATTATATAGGTGATCTCAGCCATTCTTGCACAGAATTCATGCTATCTTTGAAAAATAAAACTCCTTAGAGATCACGAGAGAGTGGTATCTGAAAGACAGAAAGAACTTTAGAGAGCATATCTCTCAACACTCTCCCCTTTGAATCATACCACCCTCCTTTATCATCCTTTCTGTACCGGTACGGATTCATAAAAACGGCACATCATCCTTTCCACGCTTAGAAAAACCTCAGAGGATGATTCTGTGTGACTGCTTACCCTCAGTGAAATCAGAAACTTCGCTTTAATTAAGCTACCCCAGCCCTGACAGCCTCTTGCCAGACAGGTCCATCTACTGCTGATACCCCCTCAGGCATCGCGAACATCCTAGCATTTGAAGTTGTAGGACCTAATAGGTCCTTTCAGAGTTTTCACCGTGTTTGTGATTGTCCCACGTTAGAACATCCGATAGAAACACCTTGAGAAATCCCTCATTGACCGTATTTGTGTACACATCATCCAGGAAAGCTGCGTTGCACCAGCTGTTGCTTTAAGGATGGTAGATGGACCACATTCCAAAGCTTCTATGCTATGAATCTAGTCGTGCAGTATTATGTAAGGCTTGTAGGAGACACCAGAGAAGTGTTCCAAATGCATCGTCCCTCCTATTAGGGATAGGGTACAACTACGTATGTAGGAATATAATAAATAGGGGTGTGATACACGTATATGCCACCTTGTTTATTGTTAATAACTTATTTACGTGCTTGTCTTCTTCTTTCTCTACCACGAGCTCCTAGAGGCTTTTCCAACCGCCTTCTTAAATTACTCCCACCTCCGATCACTCCCCATTAAGTTACTCGAAAATCTAGACCGATCATCTGGACTGAGTCTAGATAACATGGCTTGTTCAAACCTGAAGATAGCTACCTTCTAAAATTTATTTGTTTACATTTTTATGTTGTTAGCCTCCCACACCACAACACCAGCTCTATGACACTCTTATCTACTTTTTATCGCAGACACTGTTGCATCTACCAAAGAGCCATTGCCAAACCTTTTCTCCCTTAAAGACTGAAAAAGCTAATCATTTTCCCAGCCTCCTTTGCAACCGTGGGTGGCCTTCTAGCCAAAAAGAACCAAAAGTTATACTGTGCAATATGATAGATGTTAGCTTTATATGAGTATTTAAGTCTAGATTAATTACAATTAAATAAAACTAAAAATTCAGTCCTTTCAACACAGTAAACAAGCCAAGTGCCCACTAACTATACGTGGCTGGTGGGTACCATTTTGGACCCACTATAGGATACTATGGCGCAAACTATAGGATACTTTCAATATCTCAGAAAGCTCTTCTCATCAACACCAGTCTGAGGGGGAGTCTGCAGAGAGGACTCAAGATAGAAAATTTTCTCTTATAAGAAGATGTCTCTCCCACCACCCCCATCCGCCCTGCTTTGGAGATGATAATGTGGGGACAGGAGATCTGGATCTGAAGCAGGTTATTTTGTGACCACCAGGTAAAAAGCCTAAAGGAAAATTCAAAAAATAACAAGAATGAATGGAAGGACAAAAAACACCATCTGGGTCACTGAGATCATTCTTGAGCTGGCAATCGAGCCTGTGGACTCATTTTTACTGGTAATGCATATTCTCTGGTTTAACACCCCGTTGTTATGGTTTTCTAGTTCCTAGAACAGTGGACGTTGCAAGGAAGTCCAAAGTGTTGGTTGATTGACAGAGTTTAAATTTTGGTCATTTTAAGTTCCCAATATCCAACACAGTTCTTCACAGATATTAGCTGGTGAGAAAAAGCCTTGATGAATTAAATATTTTCGATAACTGGGCATGAACTTCCAGCTAAAGTCAACTAACTTGAGACGAATGATAGAAGTTCAGTCTTCTAGAATCAAAGGGCACCATGTAATGTCATGATTAAATTGGCAGCAGGAAAGAAGAGCAATTTTCGGCACTCGAAATGTCTCAGCGACACCTCTATAAACCCTGTTAGTAAACAAACATTCTGTGTGTGTTTTTGCACCATTTAGTGTTAATCTATTAAATGTAACAGCTGTAGTTTGTATTTTTAGTTGTTACGTAGCATGCGCTAGAATGCATGCTCACTCATTACCCAGGACCCAGATAGGAACAGCAGTGATATCTCAAACAACCCCCCAGCCTCTTTAGACAGCATTGGCTCCTGTTCAGACTGACTAGTTGCTAGAATTAGTGATCTTTGACAAGTCACTAAATCTTATCTTTCAAAATGAGTTTGAACTAGAACCATCTCTTAAGCACTATGATTTTATTCTGCCGAACCATGAATTCTCTTTTTGTTTGTCTGCTGCAGCCAGACTATTACTGGAATGTATCCCTGTGACAGTTAAATGCTCTCTTTGGATGACCAAATATCTTTCCGAAACAGTATATTCTTTGCCCACTCCCGTGTAATCACCATTAGTTCTAAATGTAAAGAGGAAAAATGAGGCAAGAATTGTCCTGCGGCGCCACATGGGGAATTACCTCAACGCAGTAGTAGCCTCCAAGTGCACGATCCGGCCGGTTACACAGAGGTTGTGGAGCAGAAGATGGGCTCACCGTTCAAATAAAGATACTCAAATCGGCCAGTTGATCGCATCCATGTAAAGCACTTGGTGAGAAGCAGAGGAAAGAGGTGAGGTTGGCTAAGGCACGTAGGATGGAATGTAGATGAAAGATCACGTCACCTGCACATTGGGCCACCTGGTGTTCCTTTGAACTATCTGAGTCCATCTATCTGTCTCTCTCCCTTCCAACTCAGACACGTCAATCTTCCCCACTGCTGATATGGTTGCAAGGACCAGAGCTGAGGTTTGAGCAAGGTGATCCAATAGACGGAAGGTATCTGGGGCCAACATCTCACTTGCTCTATTAGATGCAGGGGCCATCGTGCCTGACCATGATTATCACCTGCCTGAGAAGCGGCCATGGGTTTTATTTGTGCGTCTGGGACAGAGGACACATAGGGCCAGATTGGGTATCACGAATGGAGAGCCCATTTCCAACCCAATGCATATTGAGTGCCTCATATGCCTTATGCGTATTTAGTGAGCTGTCAATACTTGGTGCGTAGCGGTTCCTCCATCCTTTCCTACCTATGGGTCATTTTCTCACATGCCCCATCATTTTTATCTGTTTAGCACACACGTGTCCTACTTTCTTTCCCAATGTATACCATGTGTCATAAGCTATTTGCTCCTCTACTTAGTGTCATCTAGTCCCCTTCCTTTTTTCCTATTTTTATAGCAGAATTAAATATTTTAAAATAACACAGAAAACACATTACATGACAGATGAAACAACAGACTTTACGGAAATTTAGAAATTTGATGCACACCAGAGATGTAGCTAGCTTCCCCAAATAGCAGTATTGCCTGAGTATGTCCCAAAGACAAGGTAAATAACCTGTCTTGTTATATCAGCTGTGTTCTTGTAAGTTTTAGTCCTATGTACCAACAATAGCAACCACAATCTATCGACCAACTAGTAACTATTAGCTATAGACATAGTACCAGATATGTCAATCAAAAATTTCCAGGGCACCTGGGTGACTCAGTTAGTTAAGCTCAGGTCATGATCTCAGGGTCCTGGGATCGGTCAAACCCCTCATCGTGCTCCCTGCTCAGCAGGGTATCTGCTTCTCCCTCTCCCTCTGTGCTCTCTTGCTCTCTCTCAAATAAATAAATAAATAAAATCTTAAAAAAAAAAAACCTCTATCAATATGTTTTAAAAGCCCAGTAGCTTCCTTCTTCCTTAGTGTCAATTAACATACCAAAATCCATTTGTTGAGCTGTATGGAATGGGAAGGTATATTTGAAATTATACATTTCTCAACAAAGTAATCACTTCTTTGAATCAACCTCTGAATCAGTATATTGATAACATACTGAATCTTGGTATTTGAATTTTTGTGACATTTTTTAACACCCTCCTAATATTCGAGAACCTTGAATAATGCTAATTCATAAACTTAGGTTATGTAAACTTAGTTACATTTTTGACTTTTAATTTAGATAGGTTAAGTATTTCTCACACGATATTACAAGTATTTTGGGTCACGCGATTGTTTTAGTTTATATGCCGATAAATCAAAATGCATGTATATTTTTATATAACTTCATAGAATGCTGAAATAGGAAATGCAAAAATCTGGAGGAGAAAGCATTGATTTTTAAAGTCAGGAGATCTGGATTAATAAATTGACTCTACCTTTAGTTGGGTTCCCTTAGGCAAAGCTACTTAACCTCTTGGGGCCTGGATTTTCTCATTTGTTGTGAGGTTTAATTTAAGATTCATTTACTCTAGAGAGAGAGAGAGCATGACTGGACACCTAACTGCCTGCACCACCCAGGTGCTCCTGTTGTGGGGTTCAATTTAAATTAAATTTAAAATTTAATTTCATTTAATATGACAACACTGAAAGTTCCTGGCACACGACTTGCACACAACCAAGGTTATGACAATGAAACCTAGAGGTTATGTGAAGGTACCTAAGGTCATAACTCTGGTCATACTCTTAGTTCATGGGAAAGCCAGAACAGAAAAGCTGGGAAAACTGCAGGTAGAGCTGGTTTCTCTTATAAACCTGTAATCAGACTTTCTTATAATCTGGTCATGAGTTATAACTTAAATTATGTCACCTACTAAATATCTCTGTTTCCCTACCTGAAGAATCAAGGGACTAATAATTACTCCCTATATTCTAGTGATATTGGAAAGGCAAAGAAGTAATGCATGGACGAAATCACTGAGGAAAACATTCTATGTAACCATAACATATCATTATAAACAGTAGAAATTGCAAAAGCATCTCATCTTTAATAACACTGCATTGCAATTGTAAGTACGGCTCCTTTCATCTCTAGATCTCTAAATTCCAAGAAAATTAGTGCTGTGGACATCCTGGGGCAATGATTCTCCTAGGAAGGCGAGATGGGGAATTGAAGCAATCATACACACAATTCAGGAAAAAGCAAGCCCATATTCTCCACTCAGACAGACCTCTACAGTTCTCTTTGTCCAGGTAATTACCTCAACTGACCTCATCTTTTTGCATGTGAATACCCACCACCATACAGATATTTGTGCATTCTAAGTTCTGTTCAACATAACTGAAATTCTTCTGAATGTCTGTTCCATGATGGGAAAGCCTTTGTCTTATTTCTTACTATGTCCCTAGCACCTGGACAGTGCCTAACATGCCATAGGCTCTCCATAAATATTTGTTGAATGAATAAATGAATGAAAAAGTAAATAAAAGAATGGATAGCATTTCTCCATTCATTAATCTGTCTCTTCATGATGACCAAATAACCCCAAGGTAGTTGCTGTACAGTAACTTAAGGAAAATTTTATTTATGAACTCTACTCTTACCTCTGTTGAATATGTATTGAAATTTCTCATACTTGAACTTACCTCTTTAAACTATTTGAATATTAGGGATGTCTGGGTAGTTCAGTTAGTTGAGTGTCCAACTCTTGATTTTGGCACAGATCATGATCTCCGCATCATGAAATCAAGCCCCGTGTCAGGCTCCACTCTTAGCATGGAGTCTGCTTAGGATTCTCTGTCTCCCTTTCTCTCTGCCCCTCCCTACACTCATGCTCTCTCTCTCTCTTTCTCTCTCCCTAAAATAAATATTTTTTTAAAAAACCTATTTCAATATATGATGCTATCACTGCTAGATTATAAATGATAAAATTCCAGCAGCCTGACTGCATCTGTCCCTGTCAAGAAAACTTACCCATCTATTGGAAGCCTGTTTGGTTGTAAAAACTCTGTATATTAAATTCTAAATCCACTTAATTAGCTTCTCTAATCTTCATTATATAAAACCCAGTCCCTTCTGATGGCGATATATAATAAAAACAAACTTTCTGGCAGCTAATATTGCAATATATAGTCTTAAGGGAAAAGAGAGATTCCGTCTAGGGCACTGTCCAGTGCTGTGATTTACCTTTACTTGATCCCTTTGGGGGTTGTTACTCAATCAACTAAGAGTATTTTCTGATTTTTGTCTTCTTTTGTTTGTGTATTTGTACCCCTAACCTTCTCCCTGCAAAACTCCGAGAGGAGGAAGTCAAGAGTGAGGTGTTTGTAGGTCGTTGCCCATTACACCATGAAAGTTCTATTTTAGTCAAAATTATTTCAGGTAAAAGTGACAGAAACACAACTCCAACTAGTTGAAACACAAAAAGGAGCATATTGGGTCATACAAATAGGAAGTTGTTTCAGGCATAGGTGGATCTAGGTGCTGAAGGAGTGTTCCCAGATCTCTCTCCCTTTCCATCTCTTTGCACTTTGTTGGCTTTGTTATTTGGCAAAAACTATTTATTCACTCTACAGTTGGAAAGCCACCAACAGCTCCACCTTTACGTCATTCTCACATTGTAAAATCCCAGTAAAAAATAAAAATAACAATCCCCTTTCCCGGCATTCCCAGTGAGGGATATGGTCAGCCTGTTGTGGGTCACAGGAGAAGAAAAAAGAGGGGGCAAGAAGTCCTCTGTAACTAACCTGGCCTGAGTTAGAAATACACTTCCCCAACTAACGCTAATGTAATGTGCGTCAATTACACTTCAATAAGGAAAGAAAGAAAGCACAGAGAGAAAGACAGGAGGGAAGGAAGGAAGGAAGGAAGGAAGGAAGGAAGGAAGGAAGGAAGGAAGGAAGGAAGGAAGGAAGGAAGGGAGGGAGGGAGGAAGGAAGGGAGGAAGGAAAGGGGAGGAAGGGGGAGGAAAGGAGGGAGGAAAGAAGAAAGAAAATCAAGCTTTAGAACAACTTATTTAAAAGAAAGAAAGAAAATACATGTACTGGAACAAGTGTAGGATAAAGTGAGTTTCCCAAGTACATATTTGATGGCAGAAAAAGAAAACTTCCCACTGTGCTATCTTTACCACTAATAGTATATTACATAGAGAAAATGATAGGAAGGACGATTCACTAACTGTGAGTCATACATATCTCTGGATGGGAGGCTTGCAAGCAAATTTTAACATCTTCTTTATAGTTCTTTTTATATTGTTTGTTATTTTCCATTTTTATAGTGTCCATGAGTTACTAATATGAATTTAAAATTAAATATTGTTTTAGGAATGTATTCATTTTATCAAATAAATGAATGAATGTAATTCCTGAATCTGCTGTGTGTAAAGCACTTTTCTGAATGCTAAGGACAAATTAAATGAATAAAATAGGCTTGGTCACTACCATCATGGTATTTGTTGTCAGATGAGGACAAACACGTACTCGTTTAATTACTGTTGTGGAGCTCATTAAATTCCTTTGGCAAAGGGATAATTACTATTTAAAAGGTACCAGTCATTGTTACTCACTGCTTATCACCAAATCCCTCTTTCATAACTGAGAGATCAAAGATTTAAATGTATAAATATAATCATAGAATATGTTTAAAAATAATATTTATATGCATGTATATCATCATCTAGATGATATGTGTGTCCACATATATGCCACTGCAAGACCCAAAGCTCAAAATGATACATTTTGTCCCATAAAAATTTAAATTCTGCCCAAATACCATAAAAAAATAAAAAGCCAAGTTTCTAAAAAAAAAACAACAACAAAAAACTTTGCAATATATATGGTACAGGAATAATTAAAATATTTTTTGAAACTTAGAAATCAGAGAAAATGTTCAACTATTCAAGAAAAACAGGTGAGCTATATGAACAGCTAGCTCCCAGAAAGAGAAAAATAAAAATGATATGAAAGTCTGACATGAGCACATGATTAGCCTCACTAAATCATTAAAGAAATGCAAGCCAATGAACCAACCTACCAACAAAAATCAAGATGATAACTTTTACCCTTCAGATTAAAAAAAAAAATCAGAGTTAGTTATTATTTGGTGACTTCTAAGTGTTGAGAAGCCAACATTCACGTAAGTGATTATGTGCCATATAAATTGATACCATAGTTTTTGTTTTGCTTTCTTCCCTGGCTTTATTTATTGAGATGTACCTGACACACAACATTATATACATTAAGGTGTCAGCCTATTAATTGAATACATTCATGAATTGTGTAATGACTGTCATCATAGTGTTAACTACCACTTCCAGCCCATCACATAATTTCCTTTTTTGATGTGTGTGGTGAGAACATTTAAGATTCACTTTCTTAACAACATTCAAGTGTAGGATACAGTATTATTAGCTATAATCACCATGTGGTAAATTAGTGATACAACATTTTTATAAGACAATTTGGGATCATCTCTCAGAAAGGTTAACAGCAAATATCCTTTGACCTAGCAATTCCATTCCCTGGACTTCTTCTCTCAGATTCAGGACCCACATGTTGTGCACCTTTATAACACGACAGCACACATGGAGCATTGCTGCCTTTTTTGGGGGGTGATGACAAAAGACTGGAAAGAACCTATATGTCTATTAAGTTGAAAAAAAAAAAGGGAGTCGGCTCAATAAGTTACGGTAAACTACAAATGGAGGTCATTCATTTCAAATTATTACTTGAGGAAAGAGAATGAGAGGAGCCCTATGTGGTGATCTGGGATGATCTCCTCGTTAAGGGAAAAGAGAGATATAGTAGATCCCCACCTCTATAAATAAATGTGTGTGTGCGTTTGTACTGTGCGTACTGAGTATTTCTGGAAGGATATAAAGAAACTGTAAATAATGAAATCTTACCTCTGGGAGAGGGATCAGCAGTGAAGAAACTTACATTTCACACTGTAGTGCTTTTTTATTATTTGATTTTTACAAGTTTTATACACGCATTTAGTTTTTATTAAAAAGACTGATTTTAAAAAAGACTGAGAGCAAGCATCGTAAATACATTTTTCAATTTTTTGGCAGCAGTAGACAACACATCATCATATTTGTTCCAAGAAGAATATCTTGAAGGAAGACTCTTTAATGATACATGTGTAAAAACTATAAAGCAAGAAGGTATCCATTTGCCAGGGAGTCCCCTCTCTCCCCCTTTTTAATGGGTTGAACAAAACTGTTCTTTTTAATATTCCCCCCAATGTAGATCAGGCCTTTGAGGACAAGGTGAGTACATTTGCATGAGAACAAAGGAGATTCCTGGGAACAAAGGAGATTCCTGGGAGTTTAGGGTTGGAGACCAAGGACTAGAACCCTTCTGAGGCCCAAGGCTTTTTGTCTCTGATGGACTTCATGGTCTTCAGAGGGTTCTACTGCAAGAAGCATTTTAGCTAAACTCAGGGAGAGCTGCCTGTGGAAGTTTCCTGCAGCCTGCAAGAAAATAGAACATTTGGGAAAATGAGAAAAGACCAGTTTTGACAGGGACTCCAACAGAGGGAAGCCTGCCACCCAGAGAGACGAGTGAGGTAGGCGAAGGTCAGATCTTGCAGGGGTTGTGGCTTTGGTAGTTGAGGATGTTGTTCACCTTAAATAACGTGTGGAAGCACTGAAGGGTTTACAGGAGAAGGAAGACACATAGAAGTTGCAGTTTCATATACTTCTTTTGGCTCCTCCATAGAGGTTGGAAAGGGAATGGAGAGCATGCAGGAAGATTCTGGGGAACAACTAGGTGTCTATAGCCAGAGATGAGATCATTCTGGCAGCTTGAACGAGGAGGATGGGGATGGAGATGAAGAGAAGTAGGTATATATGAATGGTACAATATATTAAAAACTACAAGACTCATTTTTTGTAGTCATTTAGATGGAAGGCATGAGGGAGAGGGCGATGGCAAGGATGACTCCCAGGGTTCTGGTTTGCCCAACTGCACAGGGATGACATTCATTGAGACAGGAAGCCCTAGAGGAAGACCCGTTTGCATGGGAGGATTGGGAGCATTCACTGGACATGCGGAGATTGAAGTCCATCTTATTTTATTTTTATTTGTTTAGGATGTATGCATTTGTCTGAGAGAGAGCACGCGTGCAGTGGGAGGGCCAAGGGAGCAGGAGAGAGAAACTCCAAGCAGACTCTGCTCTGAGCATGGAGCCCACACGGGCTGGCTCTCAATACCTCGACATCATGGCCTGAGCTGAAACCAAGAGTCAGAGCTGAACTGACTGCCACCCAGGCCCTCCTGAAGTCCATTTTAAACATTCAGGTGGCAGTGTTGAGTAGGCATCAGTATAGCCCGGAGTTTTCAGCAAGGGCTGGAGATTAATTTTCTTAAAAGCCAGCACATAAACATTTTATTTGAAGCATAAGTGAGGTTAAGATTTCCTAAGTTGAAAAATTAAAGTGAGAAAGGAAAAGGGATTGGTGATCTTCTATCCTAAAGAAAATCAACTTCTAAATGGTGGGAGAAGGGGTGCCCGGGTGGCTCAGTCCATTAAGTGTCCGCCTTCTGCCTTCAGCTCGGGTCATGATCCCAAGGTCCTGGGTTTGAGCCCTGCATCGAGCTCCCTGCTTGGTGGGGAGTCTGCTTCTTCCTCTCCCTCCGTGTTCTCTCTTGCTCTCTCTCAAATAAATTAATATATAAGCTTAAAAAAAATAAATGATGGGAGAAGAGAAGGAATAAGGGGAGGAATTGCCAGCAGAGAAAGAGAGACAAATAGAATAAACCCATTCCCAAACAAATAATATAATAATAAATGATTGCTGATTAGCCCCTATAATCATTTAATGTCTCTTTGTTTTACAAAGTTAATGAGACCACTTAGCAACAAGTGGGATTTGTTATTTATCAAGAACCCTATCTACTTTAAATGAACCCTTCTTAGATTACCTTCTGGAACACAAAGGATGCTGAACACCAATTTAAACACCAAAGGAACTCAGAGCACTAACACTAAAAGCACAAAATCACCTGTCCCACATACCACACCTGCTGCACTCTGTCCTCCCCCACTCCCCACCAGCAGTGAGTTAACAGAGTCCTTTTCCCATTTATGGTACAGCTTTTTATGAGTGTGTCTCTGAGTTTTACTAATAAGTATGGAAATTCCAGCTGACTTCTCTGCAGCTATTGCAGGAATCAAGGAAAATTATTCTTTTCTTTTTCTTTGTGTCTCCGCTCAGTTTTTAGAAGACAGAGCTAAAAATTCCATGCCAGATGGCACCCAGGGAGGCTCATCTAAGGATACTGTTGTCACCAAGTCATAATGACGAAGACCTGATCGTTCAATCATTGAAGTGGGGCCTTTTGCCCACTTATGTCTTTTAAAGACAAGTACCTAGTCTAGTCCTCTATAGTCTCCAGCAAAATGTTTCCCTTTGGCAAAAATAGGTAAAAATATGGGACTGACTTCCAGAGGGAGTTTTTCTTTATCATCTGCGAGCTAGAGTAAGGGTCGGCCAACTTTTTCTGTAAAGAACCAAGTGGGAAATAGTTCAGCCTTTGCCAGCTATGGAGTCTCTTACAACTACCACGGTGAAAAGTAGTGATAGATGATACATAAATCAATGAGTGTCACTGTGTTCCAAGAAAACTTTACTTACAGACACAGAAATTGGAATTTCAGATAATTTTCATGTGTCACGAGGTGTTATTCTTCTTTTGATTTCTTTTTCCTATTTAAAAATGCAAAAATCATCTTGGCTTGTGGACTTCATAAGAATAGATGGTAGACCGACTTCTGCTCTAGACGGCCATCATAGCAGGTCTTGAAGTGTCACTCCCCTCCTTCCCTCTCCCCAATAATTAATTCATAAAATTCAATTCCAGTTGTTGAAAATGAAAATGTTAACCCTGGGGACAAAAAAAGTCTGGCAAATATTGGAGTCCAGTTCTTCCAACATTCTTATTTAAGGCAATCTCAGTAGTCTGCACCATCCAGGGATGGCCATTTGCTTGGGGTTGATAAGACATAATGGTGACAGCTCAGATAAGGTTCCCAGCTACAAATTCTCACCACTCATGCTGAGGTTGAATCAGAACTATTGTCAGTAAGGACGCTGTCTGTCAATCCATGTGTTGCAAAAACTAGCACAGAGCTGATTGTCGCAGCAGATGTTTGAAATGTAATTATAAGCACTTAGAGCCATTTTGAGACAGAGTCTAACCCAAGAAGTTCTTTTGGTATCAGCCTGCAGAATCAATATGAATTCTTGAAATGCATTTTGAATGCTTCTGGAGCCCTTAGCCTGAAGTGACCTTGGGCCAATAACATCAAGTAGGCCAGAACATGGTACAACTCTTTTTACAGACTATTATTAGCTGTTTTTGCCCCCAGGCCACCTGGCCTGAATTTAAGCAATGAGGTCATGCAAATTTCTTCTATGTGTTTTATACCCAAGATGATCTGATGACCCCCTGTCAAAAAAATCAATATTATTTCTCTACAGAATGCATCCTTTATATAAAACTAACTCATGGTGATGACTTGGGATCAAGTCTTTATTTCACATTCCCCCTCTTTACCTAATATGAGACGGAGACCAAATGGGACCTTCTAGAAAGACAATTCTGTATTAGGATCAGCCGAAAGACATAAACATTCAGAGGCCCTCAGGCATTGATGACAAGGGGAAGATAAAAATCTGTAATTGCCAAGCATTCCAAGGAGAATTCTCAAAATCAAACCTCAAATGAGTCGCCAGATTCCTGAAGCTAAAGAGAATTCCTTGGCTGACAAACACACTAACGCAGCTCCTTCCCAGGAACCTTCTTCCTTAGTCACCACTGACTCTCTCCCTTGCTCAGTCTCCTTTGGACACAGAAATTCCACTTAAGGAATTTTTTTCGGGGTTTTGTTTTTAAGTAACCTCTACACCCAACGTAGGCCTTGAACTCACATCGCAGAGATCAAGAGTCGCATACTCTACCCACTGAGGCAGCCAGGAGTTTAAGGCATAAGGACTGGTAGCACCTGAAGCTGATAAAGCTAATGGGAAATGGTGGATTTTTACCCACTCCAAAGAGCTTTGGAGACACCCAGGTTGGTCTGTGCTCTTCCCTTGCCTACAATTTAGTTTCCAGCCTCTGTGGGACTACACACCATGACTGCGGAAGTAAAGCTCTCCTGCACAAATATCAACAGGAGTGCACCTGCCTTCATATGGAGCGAGTAACCTCCACTTGCTCAATCTACCAGAAACACAATCCTGGTAAGTATATAAAAGTGGGACAAGGATGAGAGCCAGCTCCTTCTGGCTCATTTCTTCACTGGTAAATGGTTTTCATTCAACTCAATGTTTCGCAGATAGGAATATGTTCCAAACCATAGTCTTCATATTTGCAAGATGGTTGAAAGCTTTTTCCCTGCAAACAGCGACCGCCACCATTGTAGCTAAGAGGACCCACTTGGACAACCCTTTTGTTCCTCTCTAGCAATAGAGCCACTCATTTCACCGGTAAGATATTCAGGATGTTCAACAGGTACTTCCACATTCTTCTTACCATTCTTAGTCCTCTGGAAAAAAGGAATGGGCCAAACCAGCCAAATTCCCTGAAGAACTCACATTTGCCTGGGATCAGAGTCATGCCTTTAGCTCTGATCCTTATTTGCTTCTCCCACTTTGGCCTTTATGAAATAATTACAGGCAGGCCAGGGAGGATCCACTACACCTCTTGGACCTTAGGAGATCTAATTTGATTCAATCCAATAAACTTAAATGCTGCCAACGTCTGATTAAACACACTCCTACTTCTCGCCAGCAGGCCAACTCTGTTTTCCCCCAGACATCTCAGCACAGAGCTTACGTGGTTTTCCAATTGGATACCTCGTTTTCTGGAAAAGACAGAACTGAAAATCTGACCCTGAGTCCACGTAGAAGGGACTTGACTCTGTCCCCCTAACCACGGGACTGCTGCGGAGCAGCCTTGGGCTCATGTTGCACCATTAAGGAAAACATCAGCCTCACTCTGAATAGAGATCCGATCTACCGGAAGGCCTTAAATGGAGGCTCTTTCCAGAGCCCCAGGAAGCAGACAAGCATGAAGTACGCTGCTTTCCCAAGACTCACCAAGCAGACACAGTATCACAGAGTGGTCGGCTTCTACCCAAGCTGCCCAAACAAGACCCTGCAGGGTTTCTCTGCTTACACCCTGGCATCTTTGTCTACATTTGGTCAAATTGCTTCTTCTTGCCTGTCAATCTTTGAACCAATGTTCCTCTTATCACTTGATATCTGAAAATGATTTCGCTCCTCTTTGTTCTCAGTCCTTACCTGCCCTAGCCTACAAACAAAAAGAGAACAAAGCTCCTTCATTCAGTTTCTTCCATTTTTTCCAAATGTCCCTACGTGCTCAAGCCATCCCTCACCTGACCAGCAGGATTGACCTCAACACATCCGAGGGAGTCTTTCCCCTTCGTGGTTTATGTTGGCGACTGAACTACTCCACTACATCAACCTCAGCCTCTCAGCATGTTCTAACTGGAACTTAATTCCCAGCGTAAATAATGCTTCTCTTAAAATCTCCAGAATTCACGACTCTACCTCCTCAGGAACAGGTGTAAGAAAAAAACCCAAACACATCAGCACTTTTGTTTCTGATAACCATCTTCTCCTTCACTACTTTTCAACTAACCTTGCAGTCTTTGTTGAATTTTAAGCCATGACTATGGCCTCCTGCCAGATCTACCGCATGGTGGACTCCAACTATTATTATTAATCCCTGCACCCCCCAAAGTGCCTCTGCCCCCCTGCCAAGAATATTACTTTTTATGTGGCAGCAAGCCTGCACTGCCTTGCCCACACTAATTTTTTTCCCTACATGTTTGGGAATCTTATCTGAGACTTCCAATTGTTTAAATTCACCAGGCTACCTGTTGGTCATGTGTCCATCTGGAGGTTTAAATGGTCACTTCAAAATGAGGCAGCTATAAGCTATTCAGAACTCCTGGGGAGGGGATCATCAATTGCTTCTTTATGTGTGCTATAAAGGCCATTATTTCCACCATGGGAATTACACAATTTGGAAAAAGAAAGCTCTCCTACCCTATGCAGAAGTAATAAATGATACCATTTCTGCCATAGAAACAACTAATAACCCTAAACTCGCTGGCTAGTGTTGTTCAGGAGATCACATAGCTCTCAACTTCTTCCCAGCTAGTTAGGGAGGTATCTGCTCCATAGCCAATACTTCTTATTGCACTTGGATAAAGATCACAGACAAGAATAGTCGACCACTAAACTCAAGGAAAAAACTACTTGGGTCTCTTAAAGTTGACCCAAATGGCCTATCAGGCATGTTTTTCTGGATGAGAAATAGAAAAACAGGACCTGGATTTGAGGTATATAGCAAGGATTCTAATCCTTCCGCTTGCAATCTTATGCCATACAGGTAAGTGATACATCCTGTCCACAGTCTTAAATGCTACTATGCAGTCATTGCCTCAAAATATGATTTAACAATGTGTATGATCCATCCGACCCCAAAACAACTGCACTTCCAACTAACTTCTCACACAGAGGCTGATTTTGAGCTGATAGCTGTAAACACCAAGATCAAATCTGGACTGACAAAGGGGTAGATCTAGACATTCCCTATTGCCTTGTTTCCCTTGTAGTTATTTAAGGACAACCTTGTGGTTGTCTTCAGTAAGAGGCAAGGGAGGTGTGACAAGATCAAACACACCTATTGCCTGAACCTCCTAAAAAGGCCAGACACAGACCCCTCCCCTTTTGCCGTTAGCCAGTTTCTAACTCTCAGTCTCATGAGTGATTAGCTAACATTAAAAATGTGTGTCCCCTGAAACTAGAGAGACACAGACATAACATCTCCTATTGAGCAGACTGAGACTTCTGATTGCAAAACCATTTCAACAGTAAATCACTCCATCTGTAACTTAGCTACTTCTCCCTTTAAAAGTGTATGGTGAAACCATCCGACTGAGGAACTCATCTTCAGATCTAGATGCCCTCTTTATTGCAATAGGATGAATAAAATCATTCTCTTTAGTTGTTCACTTTTTGTCTTTGACAGAGCTCAGGCAGGTGGGAAGGAGCATTTCATCTTTCTTTGGGAATAATGTTACTGCATCTGATCTCCAAAGAGTCTGATCATGCATTAGTATATTTCCACATAGTCAGGAGAAAATGACTTTTGCTCCATTGAGTCAGATCTGGGGCTAGGTAATGACTAGAAACCCATCAAGGAGAACTTTCTGCAAGAAGCCCCCAGTAGAAGATAGATAAATTACATAGTGTAAAATTGATTATTTTGTAGCAGGTTACTTCTGCTATTTCTATCTCTGTTAGTGTCTTCTCACTCTTAATTACCCAGTAAATTCTTTTTTAATTTTTCAATCTGGGGCTAGCTGCACTATGGAGAGTCCATAGTGTTTCATCTTGGAAGAAAATTCCAAAGTGGAAGAAGCACCTTCTTCCTCTTCTTCTTTTTCTTCTTCTTTTTAAGTAATCTCTGCACCCAACATGAGGTTCAAACCCACAATCCTGAGATCAAGAGTCAGGCACTCTACTGACTGATCCAGCCAGGTGCCCCGGGAGTAACACTTTTTTTAAGTAGCAGAAGAATTTAATGAGAAATCTCCAAGGACAAGTCCAAAGTCTTTGAGATCTGCCTCTCTCCCCATCAGATATTCTATCTGAGTTGCCAATTTGTGATGAGTTGAGCTTGGATTTCATGACAAGCAGTTTCCTTACACAAGAAAAGAACAGAGTTGGTGATCCCTTATACAGAAGATGCATTAATATGAAAGCCAAGACTGAGACATCCAATCAACAGGAGAATGGTGGTGGTTTGGAAGCATGCTCTGACTAACAGGGAGATGGAGGGGTTGTACAAGATAAACACAGAACAGATGGCCAGATAATTGAGACGCTATGGTCTATTAATGGGAGAAGATTGTTAAGGCTAAAAGCTGGATCAGTCAGGTAAGGCAGCTGCGAGGGCCTGCTGTGGAAGATGTTCACATTAACCAGGATCTAACTGCACTGGAGCCTTGAGGGTAAGGTTCAGGAAGAGTCTCACCTCCAGGGTTAGTTCTCCCATGATTTAAGAGACCAAATCCTCCAGGTGAATTGGACTAAGTAAAACACTACCAACCTGAAGAACACTTGGGTTTTTCTCTTTACATCGAGGGTAGGTGGGGAATATTTGCAGGATGCGTGAACACTAGCCACATTTCTACTATCGCTTAAGGAAGAGGCACTGGAAATGTAAGTTTTCACATTTTCCCCACTGTTACAACTGCAAAATGATTTAGGACCTCCCAGATGTCTCTGTAATTCATCATCTGCTGATCCTGTGCTGAGGTCATCAAGCACTATAGCCAAGAAAGAATTCTTAAGACATTTGCAGTGCAACTTTAGTACGTTCATTCGAGTAGCATGGGGACAAGACCTGAGGGCAGAAAGAGCCACACTTCTAAGGTACGAAGCTGGTGGTTATTGGTTATATGCTTAGTGCTTGAGGGGGAGGGAACTTGCAGGGAGTAGGAGATCATAAATGTCTTCTTCAAATTTCCACTCAGAAAACAACTTTCTCAAGATTTCTCTGATGCTTGTCATTCAATTCGATATTAACTATCAGTGAGATATAGAGGCAGTCATAAGATCCTTTAAGGATGGAGCAACCAGCACGTATTTGATCCTTATCAGAACACTGCAGGCTATAGGTCAGCTTTCTGGGCTAAATGTGAACATTTTTCTGCTTCTATATCTCAAGAATACCAGAAATATGGTGTAAAACTATTGGATTAAAGCTAGGAAGGAGAAGCACTAAACTCTATGCCTTACACTGCTACTCTTGGGTAGGTTTAATAGTGTTAATGTCCATGACCTCCAAGAAATGCTGCATAACACAGAGGAATTATTTTTTTAATATTATTTAAATTCAATTTGCCAGCATATAACACCCAGTGCTCATCACATCATGTGCCCTCCTCAGTGTCCATCACCCAGTTACCCATCTCCCCACCTATCTCCCCTTCTGCAACCCTTTGTTTGTTTCCCAGAGTCAGGCGTCTCTCATGGTTTGTCTTCCTCTCTAATTTTTCCCCACTCAGTTTCTCCCCTTCCCTTATGGTCTCCTTCACTGTTACTTGTATTCCACATATGAGTTAAACCATATGATGATTGTCCATATCTGCTGGCTTATCGCACTCAGCATAATACCCTCCAGTTCCATCCATATCAATGCAAATGGTAGGTATCCGTCCTTTCTGATGGCTGGGTAATATTCCATTGTGTATATAAACCACATCTGCTATATCCATTCACCTGTCAAAGGGCATCGAGGCTCCTTCCACAGTTTGGCTATTGTGAACATTGCTGTATGAACATTGGGGTACAGGTGTCCTATGGTTTCACTGCATCTGTATCTTTGGGGTTAATAACCAGTAGTGCCATTGCTGGGTCATAGGACAGCTCTATGTTTAACTTCTAGAGGAACCTCCATACTCTTTTCCAGAGTGGCTGCACCAGCTTGCAGCCACCAACAGTGTAAGAGGGTTCCCACCAACAGTGTGAGAGGGTTCCCCTTTCTCCACATCCTTGACAACATTTGTTGTTTCCTGTCTTGTTAATTTTAGCCATTCTTACTGATGTGAAATGGTATCTCATTGTGGTTTTGATTTGTACTTCCCTGATGCCAAGTGATGTGGAGCATTTTTTCATGTGCTTGTTGGCCATGTGTAGGTCTAACACAGAGGAATTAAAAAAAAAAAAATTTGTGGGTCCTTAGTAACTAGGGGCCAGCATTAAGTGGCAAGAATTAAATGAAAGGCCAAACTTTTATTACAGTTGATGATGTGTCTGCATTAAGCATCTGAACTTTGAACAGTTGCATGTGTAGACATTGGAAGTTCTCTGGAATTGCTAAGAGACCTCTGACTAAGGATATTGAAAGTTAAGTAGGACCATGCCTCAGGAAACACAAGAAAGATTAGTTGAACTCCAAAATGAAGAGAAAGAAAGGTATCTAATGAATCATTTTCAGTCTCTACTGAAAAGTGACCACAAACCTGGTAGAGCAATTAAACACTATATGGATTACATTATGTTAAAAACATACACGTATAGACAGATTATCTATTCATCCACCGTCTAGCTCATTCTCCTATCTATGGCTGATTTGAAGACAACTCTACTGGCTTGAAGATTAAGGTCGAGAATTCAAACTTCCAACCCTTACCCACAGTTTGGACACTGAGGGATTAAAATGCCTGTTCTCCTGCTCCACAGTTTAGCTAACCATTTCCTTTAACATGCCTAGTCCATTGTCTCCCATTGTCCTCCATTGTCTTCACTGATATGACTTCCAAAAGACCCATTGATTCTTCCATGGAAAATGTCGACATTCCTGTTTGCATCCTAAGAGTTTTTTGAATGTCTTGCCACAAAAATCCTTGCCTGCTGTTTTTGACAATCCTGGACTATGGTCTCTTAATCCTATGTCAAACCCCCTTGCACTGAAACACTGAATGAAATCTCTGATTCTCAATTAATTCTGAATCCGTTCCCCCATGGAGACATAACCAAAGGTATGTTCTTCGCTAATATATAAGCAACATATTTAGCTTTGTCTTATCCACTAGTTGTGTTTGGGGTTATTTGAGGATCTTTTCTAGTTGCTTTGCATAGAGCAAAACTACACTTCTAGCTCTCAAGCGCAACTATAAATGGTTAATTGTGCTGGCTTCCTTAAAAGATAGAATATAACTTCTCCCTGCACACTTATAAGACAGCTTCCAACAGTGACAGCTGTATCATCATTGAGGTCTTGGGAAATACATAATGGTCTCAGGAACTTAGGGATAGGATCTTTTGAGAATATATGGCAGATGCTATATTTTTTTATTTTGGTTGGCACATCAAGATCGGGATTGCTTTCTTTCTTCCCTTATGTTCATTTATTACATAGACTCTTATTTGCGACCCCCTGGAGCTGCACTGATGGAGTAATTGAGATCACCTGCTACCACACGATATGAACCACTAGAATGGTTTCTGAACTCTTCCTAATGGATTTTTGAACAGCATGTCCTCTTAAAGTGACCCTTTTTTTGACAGAAAATGTAGTATACATTATCATGCTAGAAGCAGAGACTTAGTGTAAATATCTGAATTTGAGCAGAGTTACAGGTCTGCAGATATTAAGGAGTGTATGGTTTTTATGCCCTGATAACCTATTGGTCTGTGTTGAAAACCACTTTTAGTGTTTGTGGTTGAAATGATGTCTGCAATTTGTTTCAAATGGTTTGGGGGTGGGGACTCAGGGAAGTAGAGTTTATAGATGAAATAAAATTAGCCTCAAAGGTGATAATTTTGAAGCCAAGTGATGGATGTGTAGAATTTTAGTATGCTGTTCACTCTGTATACTTTGTCTATATTTGAATTTTTCCTAATATAAAATGGGAAAAAAAAAAAAAACCCACATGCAGTTTGAAACAGTTGTAACAGTTAGGAACTGTCTTAGTTCTTCCAAAAGGTCAAATCCAGTATTGTCAAGTGATACCACTTAAGGAATTTATGGTGATTAGAGAACAATGCTTAAGCTCTAGGGAGGGGGGAAAAAAAGTAAAAAAGAACAGTATGGGGGCCACGGAGTCTTTTGTTCAATTTCAGTTTCTGAATAAAAGAGTACACCTGAACGACTCCCTAGCTTTTTTCTCATCACCCCCTGTTAAGTGAGGGGCCAGATTTGAGTCATTGTTATGGCATGAGATGGAAACCCTCAAGTTATTAAGTTGAAAGAATGGTTTATACTAGAGCAGAGGTTTGCAAATTTTTGCCATAATGACACAGATACTAAACATTCTTTGCTTTGCGGGCCATATGGTTTCTTTCACAGGGTTCCATTCTGCCCTTGTAGTGCAGAAGCAGCCAGAACCAATATGTACACAAACACACATGAGTGTTCCAATAAAGCTTTATTCACAAAAACAGGCAACAGGCTGAATTGGGCCTGAGGGAGTTAACTTGCCAAGCTCTGGGCTGGAATATGAGTTTTGGAATCATGCAGATTTGAGTTTGTGTCCTTATTTTCTATGTAACTGTGTGACTGGGGGCAAATCACTTAACCTCTTTGAGGTCTAATTTCCTCAGTTATAAAATGGAGAATTACGGTCTCTGCATCTGATGACTGTTGAGAAGAATAAGATGAAGCTCTTAGCTAAGTATTTAAGGTGCTTTAAGGGCTAAGGAAATATTAACTATTACTAATTAATGTTCTTTTGGTATATAGTTTTTTGCTTACCTATCTATGTACATTTAGCCATTTTCTTCATTGGAATGCAGTCAAAGGTTTTGTCATTTAAGGAACTAAGATCCAAGTGTACAATGTCTAAGAATTATCTGGATTTCCTAGTTTTCTCATCAGCATTGTCATATCTCGTTGAGGTTCTCATTGGCTGGTAACACTTTTTTCTTCACCCAGACCCCACATTTCCCCCCTAAAAACAGAGATGCAAAAGTCAGATAGAGATCAGAATATCAGCTTTCTTGTCGATAAAACTGAAGAATGTGGTTTAATCTGTGGCCACTGGGGCTTTCTGATATCCTCTTACATTAGATCCTTGCATCTACTTGGTCGTAGGCAGTGTTGGGCAATCATCCGGCTCCCCTTCGTGGGAACCGAAACTGCCTGGATAAGCTTTCTGCTCAGCATAGAAGGCAACCCGAATGCACATATCCTTCAAACAGGCTAGTTCCAAAAGAGAAAAGGAATATAGAACTAGAGAAATGGAGGATTTCCACTAACACATAATACTAAGTCAACTATGTGTCCCAAGTTGGGCAAGGTGCTTTATTTCAATTAGCCTGTAATGAGATCTTTGCAATAGCCCTTGTAGGCAGTCTTAGGAGTAAACAGGACAGACAGAATGAGGGAGAGAATTCCCTATGATTTCCCAGGAAGAAAAGGGTAGAGCCAGGATCCCAATCTATATCCAGGTCCCTGCCCTACGATGCTCAGGACTTCTTTCTAGCGAATCTGAACCTTCTAAAAAGAAGAAAGACAAGCAACAGACCCAAAGCAAAATAAGAACGCAAATGAGTTTAGGTTAAACTTTGTGCTTATAAGCCTTTATTGGTGTATAACCATCACTATGTGGTTTGCTAAGCGTTTGAGCGCTTAATAAATCCACTCTTAGATTTGGCTGCAAACTATGTCTGCTCCTTAAAACAAAACAGAAACACTCCAATATTCCTATTGAAAAAACAGAGCACCATAGAGCTATCTTCAATTTCTGGCTTCTACTCCTTTCTTCATACCAAACAGTGGTGCTGAGATTCCATCTACAAATTCCTTCAGCTTCTGAAGATGTAATTTGCTTGGTCTTGCAGACTTAAATTCACTGAAAGTGGCCATGTGCCCTTTTTACTATCCTCTCAACTATCTTGGGCTATAATTCCTTTTTAAAAATTGGACCTTTTCAACCCGAAAGAGACCAAATAGAAATATTTTAGTATTCTATCACCTGTTAGCATTATAGAAATATTTTAGTGTTCTATCACCTGTTAGCATTATATTCTTTACAGGGTAGGCCTATCCTTTCATTTTTTTCTAGCTCCAAACAGTTGAAAAATCCTTTTCTATCATCTTTAATGTCTTTTGATACCCTAATTTACTTAGCTTTTTGCCTTTCTGACTATTTTTAAAGGTTCTTCTTACTCTTTTATATTCACCTGCTGGTCTTAAAACATTCTATCATAAGACTAATGCAATGGTAATTCCACACAGGGCCATATACTGTACCTTTGACTCATTTTCAATATGTGTTTTTTGTATCGAAGGGCGATTTGAGTCAAATTGTTAGATTCCATAAAAAAGGAGTGAGGTTTTCTGACATTTTGATAAAATACTGTTCCCTTAAATAGCCATACATTTAGACGTTCTATCAAAACAACCAACAAGATTGCTGTGCATGATTTGCTCTTATGCTTTTAATTCAGTCGCTTTTCCAATTGCTACAAATTCTTTCAATGTTAAATCTGTTATTTTGCTAGATAATGTTCATTTTAGCAGAAGGTAGTTATCAAAATTTTGGTGCATTTTAGGGAATTTGGTTTGGATTGCCCTTCAAATACAAAATTGATGCTACTGACCCGCCATTAGTAGGACACGAAATTTGAGTTATTTCCCCTGTGTTGGTGATGGATTGTGCTGCCTGAGCCACTGGCACTCCCTTTCACATTATCCATTGTGACTAATCGCATGCATTTGCAAGATGATTAGCCAAGGTTAGGGGTACAGTCTGTGATTATGGAACAGATTTTTTTCTTTATGTGAAAAATTACTAGCTTATAATAGCATTAAATTATAGTTTTGCTTCATATCCTAACCAATGGTAGGTTGTTAATAACAATTCATATTCTTATGGCTATTTATGTGTTGTTTGCTATATAGCTCCTGAGTAGGGCCTGGTCCCATTCTTGTTTTCCTCCCATTGAACATTTTCAACTTTTAAATGTACCAGCTCCACCTCTAAAGAGCCAGGAGTTCATTCATTTGTTCGACAAACTGAGTGCTTACTCTGTATCTGTAGTAAGCTCTGCTCTTGTGCTGGGGATATAACAATGAATAACTTAGTCCTTTTTCTTTTTTTTTAAAGATTTTATTTATTTAAAGACACAGAGAGAGAGAGAGACAGAGAGACAGAGACACAGAGACACAGGCAGAGGGAGAAGCAGGCCACATGCAGGGAGCCTGGCATGGGACTCCATCCTGGGTTTCCAGGATCACATCCTGGGCCAAAGGCAGCGCTAAACCACTGAGCCACCCTGACTGCCCAGTCCTTTTTCTTCCTGGAGCTTTTCTTTTAGTAAGGGGAGGAGGAAATACCTGAGTACACCAGTAAAGGTATAGGTCAGATGCCAGGAAAGAATAAGTAAGGAAGGAAGATAGGAAGTATTAGGGAGAGAAATCATTGATAATATATAGGGTAATCAGAGAAAGTATCACTGATGAGGAGACTTTTGAGCAGAGACTAAAAGGAGTGAAGGAGCAAACCCCATGGCTACTGGAGAAGAGTCTTCCAAGCAGGTGAATCAGTAAGTGCAAATATTCTGAAAAAGAAACAAAAGCCAGGGGGCCGATGTGAAGCTGTCATAGGATTTTTACTTATGCTCCAAGTGGGATTGCAAACTGTTGAATGATTTTAAGTAGAGGAGTGCCTTGACTTTTAAAAGAGTCATTTGACTGCTATATTAGAATTGATTTGAAGAGGTGTGTTAGTAAGCTATTGCTCTGTTAACAAATTGCCTCAAAATTTAGTGAGCTAAACACACACATTTGTTTTCAGATAGTTTCTATGGATCAAGAATTCAGGCATGATTGAGGCCTCTGCTTTAGGGCTTCACAATGTTGCTCTCAAGGTGTGGGCTGGGTTATCAGTAACCTCAAGTTCCACTGGGGCAGGATCTGCTTCCAAGCTCACTGAGTGGTTGTTAGTGGAGTTGATTTACTCATGGGCTATTGGAACGACGGCCTTGGATCCTTGTTGGCTGATGACCAGAGGCTGTCCTCTGTGCCACTCCAGGTAGTCTTCTTCATCAGAGCTACCAAGCATGAAGAACAGAGAGCAGGATCTCAGCAAGATGAGAGTCAGAGTCTTTTGTATCTTAATCACAGAAGTAATATCCCATCATTTTTACCATGTTTGGTTCATTAAGAGCAAGTCATTACGTCCAGCCCACATTCAAGGGGAGGAGGGTTAGAGGAGGACACGGTTACCAGGAGGTGGGATCACTGAGAGCAATGTCAGAAGCAGCCTGTCACAGAAGGCAAGGACAGACACAGATCAGTTAGGATGTTTCTGGGATATTGTTAAGGGCTCTTGATACTTCTATGGCTATTTATGGTGTGGAGTGCTAAGCAGTTCCAAAAAGCCTTGCTTCTTATGCAGATTCCGGATGTACACATTTCGATGTTTATTTTAATTCCAGTATAGTTAACACAGAGTGTAGTTATACTAGTTTCAGCTATACAATATAGTCATTCAACACTTACGCACAAAACCCAGTGCTCATCACAAGTGCACTCCTTAATGGATGTATTTTGAAGTTCAAACTAATAATATTTACTGAGGATTAGATAGAGGGTGTGGGAGAAAGACTAGAGTCAAGGATGACTCTGAGGTTTTTGGTCAGTGCCACGGGAGACATGGAACTGCCATTTCCTGAATTAGAAACAACTCTGGGAGGAAACGAATTTGTCAAGGGGAGAAAGAAATCAGGAGTAACGTCTTGGGCATGTTTACTTTGAGATGCCCTTTTGACATCCAAGTGGAGGTGTTGATTTGGCGGTGGGATATACGAGTCTGGGGCTCGGGGTAAAGGTTGGAGCGGTAAATAAAAATTTGAAAGTCATCATTATTTACGTTGTATTTAAAACCGTGATACTAGGTATGATTGCTAAGTGAGAGGGTACATCAGAAGTTCCAGAGACTGTGCTAAACTGGGAAAGAACACCTTGGTGAGAGATAGTCATGGATGAAGAAAGGTTCTATCTCTGTACTCATCTTTTTGCCCCTAAGAAAGCAACAACTTTTTTCATTATGCAATTCAGTCTATTTTTCTATGGGTCTAAACTTTCAGGACAGGACTTTGGCTCTACCTTTTCCTTTTTTTTTTTTTTTCCTAGTCAATTACACACCCTAAGCAAAAGTCTGGATTTCTCAAAGGGAAAAGCGAGCCTGAGTATACACTGAGTATACTTCGGATGAGCCCTGAGGAATGTACAGAGTTGTTGAATCACTATATTGTACACCTGAAACTAATATAACACTGTCTGTTAGTCATACTGGAAATAGAGAGACAGATAATTTTTCAAAAAGCAAGACTGCACTAACACAACATTGAAGTTTTGAAATGTAGACACTTTAAAAGAACTTCAGAGATAATTCTTTTCTTTTTAAGACAGGACTCAAGGTCATTTAAAATGAGTTCAGTTCTTGGAATACTTCTTTCTGGCTCTTTTATCTTTGACCAATTCCGTTCACTACTTTTACTTCAAAAGTCATTTACATACTAACAAGCTCTAAAATCTATATTTTTAAACCACAGACTCTCTTTCCCAAGTTCTTGGTCCATATGTTCAGCTGTCCCCTGGGTGTCTAGGCCTAGAGTCTTATGGAGACTGAAGATGAATTCATGCTAACTCCCAGGATCTATCCTGTCACTTGTTCAGTTCATGACATCAGCCCTCCAGTGCCTGATGTCAAAAATCCAGGAGGGGCTCCAGGATTTCCTTCTCTCTCACGCTCTAATAATCATGAAAACTAATGATATGGAGAAGACTTAAAAATATTATATCTAGGGGATCCCTGGGTGGCTTAGCGGTTTAACGTCTGCCTTTCGCCTAGGGTGTGATCCTGGAGACCTCGGATCGAGTCCCATGTCGGGCTCCTTGCATGGAGTCTGCTTCTTCCTCTGCCTGTGTCTGTGCCTCTCTCTCTGTGTGTGTCTCTCATGAATGAATAAATAAATAAAATCTTTAAAAAAATTATATCTAATTATCACAATAACCCATTGGGTAGGTGTGGTTATACGGATCTTTTTTTTTTTTTTTAAGATTTTATTTATTTATTCATGAGAGATACAGAGAGAGAGAGAGAGAAGCAGAGACACAGGCAGAGGGAGAAGCAGGTCCATGCAGGGAGCCTGATGTGGGACTTGATCCCGGGTCTCTAGGATCAGGTCCTGGGCTGGAGGCAGCACTAAACCGCTGAGCCACCCAGGGATCCCCTATACATATCTTTAAAAAAAAAAATTTACTTATTTGATAGAGAGAAAGAGAGCGAGAGAACTTGAGCACGAGTAATGGGAAGAGCACAAGGAGAGGGACAAGCAGACTCCACGCTGTGCAGAGCCTGATGTGGGGCTTGATCCCATGACCCTGAGATCATGATCTGAGATGAAATCAAGAGTCAGAGGCTTAACTGACTGAGCCAGGCACCCCTGGTTATATGTATCCTATAAATAATATGGGTAAATTAACTTATGAGATCAGAAAGAAAATTAATGGCAGAACAGAGTCTACCCAGCTCTTCCAGGCTACAAATCTGGTGTTCTTTGTCCTTTTATTTATTTTTTATTATTTTTAAAAGATTTTATTTATTTATTCATGAGAGAGAGAGAGAGGCAGAGACACAAGCAGGCTCCATGCAGGGAGCCTGACCTGGGACTTGATCCCGGGTCTCCAGGATCATGACCTGGCCCAAAAGGGGGCACTAAACCACTAAGCCACCTGGGCTCCCCTCTTTGTCCTTTTAAATGTTGCTTCTTACCTAGTTTTTTATTTTATTTTATTTTATTTTATTTTATTTTATTTTATTTTATTTTATTTTATTTTATTATTTTATTTTATTTTATTTTATTTTATTATTTTATTATTTTTTAATTTTATTTTATGATAGAGAGAGAGAGAGAGAGAGAGGCAGAGACATAGGCAGAGGGAGAAGCAGGCTCCATGCACCAGGAGCCCGACGTGGGATTCGATCCCGGGTCTCCAGGATCGCGCCCTGGGCCTAAGGCAGGCGCCAAACCGCTGCACCACCCAGGGATCCCCTTACCTAGTTTTTTAAATTGTAAATTCAGAAGCAGCTCTACATTTGAATCTCTTTCTTTCTTTCTTTCTTCCTTTTATTTTTTTTTTTTAAGGAGCATATGCTGCTGTTTTAATAATGAACTCCATTTTGTATACAAAAGTCAGTATTGCACGTACTGTATTTCTTTTTTATAATGTAAGTTTTTTTTTTTTTTTTAATCTCTCCTTTCTGAACTTTCACCATGTACTTAATCCAGAACTTGATTATCTCTTGCCTGGACCTTAAAAACCTTGCCCTAGCTGGCCTCCATCCTCATAGCCACACTCTACCAGGGCCATCCTTCTGAAAAGCAAAACCAGTTGCATTACTGCCCTTCGTAAATACTTTATTGACTCTCACATCATGTAAAATCGAGTCTCAAGCCTTAGCATTTTCAGACTCAGTGTCCTTTGCAGACTCCAATACAATTCCAGGTTTAGGGAAGCCTGGGTGGCTCAGTGGTTGGGCATCTGCCTTCAGCTCAGGTTGAGACCCTGGGGTCCTGGGATCGAGTCCTAATTGGGGTCCCTGCAGGGAGCCTGTTTCTCCCTCCGTCTGTGTCTCCGCCTCTCTCTCTGGGTCTCTCATGAATAAATAAATAAAATCTTAAAAAAAATTCCAGGTTCAGAAATATCCAAGTACCCTCTGCTCTGGAAATTGCAAACTTCTTTTTCTTCACTTGTGTTTGACTTTCTTCTTAGAGTGCCAAGTCTTCTCTTTTCTAACTATACAACTGTTACCCATAATTTAAGATCTAGTTCAAGTGTTACCTCCTCTGTGTGCCTTTTATAAATTTAGGTAAAGCTAGTCTCTCCATCTCCTGGGCTCTCGGGGCTAATTTCTGCTTACATCCCTGCCTCTAACCATAGACATTGAGATTTCTAAATACAGAGACTGTCTTATTTATCTTTATATTCCCAGTGCTACCACACTGAGGCATTCTGCAAATATCTGTGTTTACAGATGATAACACCATCCATATATCTGATTCAGATTTTTAAAAATGTACAGATGAGCTGTTGCTGTATGAAAGGAGACTACGTCCTCACTGTATTCCATAGATTCCAGTAAGGATGGTATTAGTCATTCTTGCTTATATACACCTAAGGTATATTTTGAAACTTTTTGTAAGGTAGAAATCCCTTCTGTTCTTTCAGCGTGAAAGAATTGGATAGATAAGAATAACACTATTAAGTTACAAATACTATACCAGTGACAATTTAAAATTGGTTAAATGTCATGCCGTCAGCACTGACTAGAACAAGTAGCTGAGAAATTCATTTGTTAGATCCTAGATCTGTAGAAACTATTCAATGTTTAGGGAAGGCTAATAAACTGGAGGTCTCGAGGCCATTCTTTTCTGTTGTTCTTTTTTTTCCCCTTGCCTTTGACATACTGCCAACATGTCACCTGTTACTTTTTTGCTCAAATCCGTCAATAGGCTAGCCCACATAAAACCGACACGATCGTCTACTGAGTATTTCAAGTCATCTCCTGTCACCAGCTTATTTTTAGGAATGGGAACAACTGAGATACTTTTTGAAGGTGCTATAAGCTTGTTCAGGTTAATTTATCCAGTAGTGATTTAAAAATTGAGAGACTGGGGCGGCCCGGGTGGGTCAGCGGTTTAGTGCCGCCTTCAGCCCAGGGTGTGATCCTGGAGACCCAGGATCGAGTCCCACATCAGGTTCCCTGCATGGAGCCTGCTTCTCCCTCTGCCTGTGTCTCTGCCTCTCTCTCTCTCTCTTTGTGTCTCTCATGAATAAATAAATAAAATCTTTAAAAAAAAAATGAGAGACTTCCCCCTGTCCCGAAAGTGATTACACTGATGATGTGTTTTACAATTTGTTGATGGCAAAGAAATTGTCCTTAAAGAGTTTTGACGTAGACTACTTTAAATATGGCCCTGAAATAGTGATTGTGCAAATGTTGTACTAATTAAGCAAGCTGGGAGTAGTAAGAAAATGCGTGGTTTGTATGTTAATTTTGGGACCAAATAAAAAGGGGCAGTCAATTCTGTATTGCACAGTTTATTTGACACCTTTTATTCCCTCCCCAGTATCCATTCACCTCTTCTCAATAGACTCTGACTTCTATTTGGGATATCATGTGGTTTTAGGGAAGATAATAACTATACCCATCGGCTTGAAAGATAGAACATATGACCTAGACCAAGCTATTGGAACAATGCACTCCTCCAACTACCGTGATTGGTTTAGGAGTTGGCATGTGAGCACAGCTGGCATAATCCAGGAGAGGGAACCCTGGGAAAAGCAAGACCTTTTTTTTTGCCTCACACAGGATGATCCATAGATGTGAAGTCTAGAACTCCTGAAGCCACTTTGTTTCATTAGCAAAACCTGCTAATGGATAAGAAGGGGACACAGAAAGGGGTGGAAAAATGACTGAGACATGGACTGATTACATTTTAGCCAAGCCTTGCCTAAAGCCTGCCCTATGTCTTGGTCTGTCATTTAGAGCAGCCAGTAAAGTTTCTTATTACTTTAGTCACTTTGTGTTAAGTTTTCTCTTACTCAAAATCAAGAACATTCTGATATATGCATTTTCACATGTGGCAGAATGGATAAAATTCTTTGATTACGAGGTATGTGTTTTGGTACTTATTTTTGAATACAGATATGTTTGATCCATAGTATTGCAAAATAATTAACAAAGCCACATTAGGAAGTCTTAACTCCATAGACTATCTCGTTGGATTTGCTCATCATACTCTTGCGCGGGGTCCATTCTGGCTTCTTTGTTAGGAAGAATCACCCTTGACAAATTCAAGAGTAGGGGATTTCAGAGTTGACCTAGTTAAATCACTTATGAAATATGAGAACGTGGTGGCCTTAACAGGAGTATCAGGAGGTCAACTGAGCTGGGAAAAAGAAAGCCAAGCAGTGAGGTATCAGCTTGATTCGAGCAACAAGCCAAAAATGAAAGAGTTAAGTTTTTAACCATTTACTGAGAGAGTGTAAGAGGCTAAAATCAGAGAAAGTGCCAACTCCCCTTGTTCCATCGTCCCCCATGGAACGTGGCACTGGTCCAGGGTCTGTTAGATCACTGTGGTGTGGGGTTGTCTCACTGTTGACAGAATCCTGAGCAAAAGACTGGTATTTTTGCAGACCCCAGGTGGCTGGGAAGGACTATTGAATACTGAGAAGGGGGAAAAATGTCTTCAAGGTTTGCTCTGTTGCTGATAAGAAGGCCTTGGCAGAGGCGCCTGAAGAGGCCCTCAGCCCAAGGCCTCCGATAAAGAAACCTAGGAGCCTGAGCTAGGAATGCAGATAGACGTAAGAGCACGGCCAGCCAGGGGAGCCTGGGACCTGGACTACAAGTCCCTTTGGAGACTGCAATGCACTGACTGTGCAGCAGTCTGGTATGGGAGGGCGGCTTTCCCTTGTGAGACCTGCCAGATGGGGCCTTTGTAATTGGCTATGATCAGGCCTGAAAATCACACTTTGTTTTTAACCAGGAGCTGGACCCCTTGAAGAGAAAACCAGATTAAGATCCTGAGAGTTTTCATAAATACTACATGATGTTGTGTATGAGTATCTGGAATATCATGAACCAAAATTATGTTACCCACAGTTTGAATACTTTTGTACTTGTAGATTTTGCTTTTCCTTGTTGGAAACCTTTAGACTCAAAAACTTTTTTTTTTTTTTAGACTCAAAAACTTTTAAGTGGGTTATGATTTACATGGCAAAATAAAATTCATCAGGCACTGCTCAGGAGGAAATCAGCTGCTCTACATAATCAACAAAACTTGGCGTCACATATTCTAAAATTTAGAATTTTTTTATTTTTTATTTTTTTAAGGAGAAGGGACAGAGGGAAAGGGAGAGAAAAATTTAGCAGACTCCATGTCCAGCGTGGAGCCCAATGCAGGTCTCACTCTCATGACCCTGAGGTCGTGACCTGAGTCAAAATCAAGAGTCAGATGCTTAACTGACTGAGCCACTCAGGGGCCCCTAAAATTTAGACATCTTAGAGAATAAAGAGATCCCTAATTGTTTGCTTTCTGGAAAATCATGCAATTCCTAGATCATCAGTGTGTTTTGTTTTTTTTAAAAAGATTAATTTACTTATTTTAGAGAAAGAGAGAGCAGGAGTACAGAGAAGGACAGAGGGAAAGGAAGAGAAATCCCCAAACAGACTCTCCATTGAGTGTGGAGGTCAAAGTGGGACTTGATCCAAGGACCCCTAGATCATGACCTGAGTCAAAATCAAGAGTCAGACCCTCAACTGACTGAGCCACTCGGGCACCCCTAGATCATCAATGTTTTATTTCAGTGGGTAAATACTGTAACCTCTTGTATGATTCTAAATTTTTTTTAAGATTTTATTTATTTATTCATGAGAGAAGCAGAGACACAGGCAGAGGGAGCCTGTGGGGAGCCTGATGCAGGACTCGATCCCAGGACCCCAGGCCCACGACCTGAGCCAAAGGCAGACACTCACCACTGAGCCCCAAGTGTCCCTGATTCTAAATGTTTTAACTTATAAGTATTATAAACTCTTCTAAATATATAACATCAATGCTCTTTTCAAATGTCCTTTTGCAGTTTACGAACTCAAGACAGTAAGTTCTACGTTCCCTATTCCTTGCCGAGCGCCATGTTATCTCAACTTTCTTGAGGGTCCTGAAGCCTCCTTCTGTACCGACTGTAAGGCAAAGCTTAAAGCGGGTGGGAGTTCTTGGGTATACTGCACATAAGACAAAAACAAAAGCAAAAAACCCAACCAAATAAACAAAAAAGCTTCTGGCTTTGACGTGTTAAAAAAAAAAAACTGGGATATTCTCTGCAAGAAAAAGAAACTGGAATGTGAGGTAAGCAAAGAACACAGAAGAGTGTACACATGGTAAGATCCTGAGTGTCTCTGTATGACACTAAAAAAGCAAGGGAAATAAACTTTTTGAAACAACTGTCTGTTTTTCTCACAGAATTTTCTTTTTAAGATTTTATTTATTTGACAGAGAAAGAGCATGAGCAGAGGGAGCGGCAGGCAGGTGCAAAGGGAAGAGCAGACTCCTTGTGGAGCAGGGAGCTCCATGTGGGGCTGGATCCCAGGACCCAGGGATCCTGATCTGAACCGAAGGCAGATAGTTAACCGACTGAGCCACCCAGGTGCTTCTTCTTCCAGAATTTTAAACTAAAAATGATAAATATAACTTTTCATGGCTAACAGCAAACCATGGACCAATTGATTGATAAATGTGAGGGTCATAAAATGATTCCAGAAAAAAAAAATGATGCTTTAAAATCTCATCTAGGTTAAGGTGGTAAGTATTATGTGTACTTTATCACAATAAAAGAAAACAAAGAGAAGAAATCTTGTGTAACCACAAAAGCCCAGATTTTATTTTATTTTTTATTTATTTATTTTTTTAAGCCCAGATTTTAGAATGAAGAGAGTAAAAGATGAGTGAAATGGAGAGCTGGATCAAACAAACTTCCTTTTTGCTCAAGAGACTCATTTTGGAATCTGATATTTCCCCCAGCAGTTACTTCAAATTGAGAGATTTTAGAAATAAATATGTTTTGTATTTCAAACTCTGGTTTTAAAAACTCTGGTTAAAAAAATCGGTTCTACCGTGGCAAGTACAGTTATTACAAAACGTAATGTGTATTTTGGGTATTGTATATTTGGTTTCATGCAACATTTCAAAATGTTGCCCTAAAATTAATATTGTGTATTAATTCAAGCATGGCCCAGGTCATCTGGAAACGAATGTGTAAAGAAGTTTCCCTTGACCTTTCTCGGGTAGGTGTGTGATTGCTCCGGCTGCCATAACAAAATACCAGAGCTGGGGACTTAAGCAACAGACTTGATTTCCTCACAATCTGGAAGCTAGATGTGCAAGATCAAGATGTGAGCAGGATGGGTTTCTCCCAGAGTCTCTCTCCTTGGCTTTCAGATGATCATGTTCTCTTTACGTCCTCACGTGGCCTTCATTCTGTGCACAGAGTGTGTATGTCCAAATCTCCTCTTCATATGAGGACAGACTCAGAGTGGATTAGGGCCCACCCCATGACTGTATTTAACCTTAATTACATCTTCAAAGGCCCTCTCTCCAAATACAGTCAAATTCTGATGTACTGGGCGTTAGGGCTTCAACATATCAATTTTGGTGGGACACAGTTCAGCCCCATGGTATGTCAAAATTGTGTAATATCTCACATAATTTCCAGTTTTTCAAAGTTTAATTGTATTTTATGTATTTATTTATTTAAATGTATTTTATTTTAATAATACTCTGGTTAATATTTTATGACATTCTTTTTAATATTTAATTTTTTTATTATTTTTATTTATTTATGATAGTCACACAGAGAGTGAGAGAGAGAAGCAGAGACATAGGCAGAGGGGGAAGCAGGCTCCATGCACCGGGAGCCCGACGTGGGATTCGATCCCGGGTCTCCAGGATCCCGCCCTGGGCCAAAGGCAGGCGCTAAACCGCTGTGCCACCCAGGGATCCCTATTTTATGACATTCTTAATTGTCAAATATGATTTGGTATATAACATTAATATAATAAATATTTGTATATATCCAGCAGCCTCTGAGTCCTATATCTGCTTTATTTGTAATTAAAGTAAGAATATGTATGTATGTGTATCTATGTCTATAAATATATATTTATTTCGTATTCACACATATATAATTATTACATTTTGATCCTGAGTCAAACACATTTACATGAATTGTGCACTGTTTAATCATGTGCAGTTTGAAAATGCAAGGTGTATCCTTACTCTTCCACCAGGAAAAGTTATATGAATTATTTAGAGTTGCTTAATGAATTACCCCATATCTTAAGGCTAGAGATGGCATACATATGTTATCTCCCAGTTTCTGAGAGTTAGGAATCTGGGAGCAGCTTAGCCAGGTGGTTCTGGCTCACGGTCTCTTCCAAAATTGAGTCAAAGTGTCAGCCTGATTGGGAGGCATCTGTGTATTTGACAGAGGCTGGAGGATCCATTTCTTATTTTTTTTAAGGTTTATTTATTTATTTTAGAGAGAGAGAGAAAAAGCATGTACAGGGGTGGGGGAGGGGAAGAGGGTGCAGAGGGAGTCTGAGAGGGAGAATCCCAAGTGGACTCCTCCCTGAGCTCGGGGTCTGACACAGGGCTTGACTCTACGAGGCTAAGATCATGACCTCAGCTGAAGTCAAGAGTTGGGATGCCCAGCCGACTGAGCCACCCAGGAGCCCCTGGGGGATCCACTTCTGAGACAGCTCCCTCCAGGAGCTCTTGGAGCTCTGGGCTGGACACCTCCTCTTCACTGGCTGGTGGCAGGGGGCCCGAGTTCCTGGCCATATCAGGCCCTCCGTAGTGCTGCTCGAGCATCACCTCAACAGGTCAGTTAACAGCCCCCAGAGTGAGTCATCCAAGACAGAGCAGGCAAAAAGCCACAAGCCTTGATGACTAATCTTTGGAGCAAGAGTGAGTCACGAAGTCCAGCCTCACTCAAGGGGAAGGAAATTGAGCTTCAGGTTTTAAAGGAAGGAGAATCAAAGACTTTGCAGATGTATTTTTAAAACCACCACATATGGGGCCCCTGTCTGGCTCAGTCCGTGGAATGAGTGACTCTTGATCTTGGGGCCCTAAGTGGGAGCCCCACGTTGGGTGCATAGAGATTACTTAAAGAAATAATACATATTAAAAAAAAAAAACCTACCACATATACAAATGTGGGTAAAGATAATACAAATGTGGAGGGTTACTTGGATTTATATTACTGCAGACCTTGTATAATAATCCAGAGCATGAGTAACATGTGAAGGGGAGCCGCCCAAAAGAGCACTGTTAAATCACTAATAGTGACAACATCAATTAACTAGGATGGTTACTCTCAACCTTTAGATTTAAAATTCTAAGACTGGAAAAGTTTAAAATTAGTATTAATACATGGAAGAGGATCAGAGCCATGTGTTAACAGTTTTTTATTAAGAAAATATCTGTGAATATTTGAAATTTCACGTGTTATAATGTGTAGTAGTGGCTTGTTATATTCATAGCCCTTTAGCTTTAATTTGAAGTGTGCATTTAAGCAATAGATGCAGAGTTGTGATTTCAGGTAAAATCTTACGAGTCATTCTCGGCAATGAAATAGCTAAGGGAATTTAGGTTCATTGTATTAACTCTGAAAAAGTAGTATTAAAAAACTATGATAATAAAATGACTATGTACTGGGTTTGATTAAAAAAAATAGTCCCTCTAAATATATAAGCTCCCCTAGAACCTATAAATGTGACTTTATATGGCACAGCTTTGTAGATATGATTATGTTAAGAATCTTGAAGCAGGGAGAGAATTCTGGGTTATCCAGTGGACCCTAAATGCAGTCATGTGTATCTTGGAAGAGGGAGGCAGAGGGAGATTTTACAACACACAGAGATTAAGGCTGTGTGAAGACGGAGCAGACAGGGAATCAACTGGCCTTGCCAGAAGTGATATGGCCATAAACCAAAGCATCCAACAGCTGCCAGAAAATGGAAGGAACAAGAAATGGATTTTCCCTTACAGCCTCTGGAGAAAGCGTGGCCCTGCGGGCACTGGTTTTGGCTCAATGAAACTCATTTCTGACTTTTCGCCCCCAGAACTGTGAAAGAATAAATTTCTGTTGTAGGCCACTGGTTGTTGCTAATTTATTATAGCAGCCATAGGAAACTAACAGTGACTTTGCAACAAAATGGGTTGTAGAGTTTGAAGGACTTTCAACTAATGTGGTTAACATGGGACTTGTAATTCAAAGGACCATAGGGCTCAGGCTATATGAAACCATTATAAGATGGGACTCACTGCGTCCAGGTTACATTCCTACTGTCTCCCTCTGGGGACAGTCCCTACCTGTCCACCTGGTGGGCAGGTTGCTGTTACTGTTAAAAATGCATCCTCCCCGCCCCCCCCCAAAAAGCTTTGCCATTCCAAGTTCACTTTCAGTGTGGGTGTGGGTTGGCCAATACTGGACTCCATATCAACACATCTCTGCTGCCATGGTCTATAGAGAGGAATTCCAGAGATAGACTCACCTGGCACTGGCTAGCTGGGCCCTCTGTACCCCCAGAACTCCCAGAACTGCATGGTGCAGCAGAGCATGTCTGTGGATACAGAAATCTCATTGAAAGTCTGTTCTGTATGAGAGAGCCATGGAAAATGAGGCAAATTGTGCTACAGCCGCCTCCAAAGCAAGGTGCAAATAAAAAATGATCTGTAAGATCTCCAAAGTTATAAGGGAATTGTCTTGCCCCTAATATTTATGTAGCCCTGAAGCAAAAGCACAAATTCAAGCCTATTTACCATAGGTCTAAATATTTAAAGGTTATAAATCAGGGTAACAAATTATTATGTAAAGCATGTTCTAATTGCCTACCTTCACAGATATAGCTGTACAATAAACTCAAAAATATGTGGAAAACTATGGAGTGGTAGCAAAATAGTGAAGACAACTCAATTTAATTATTAATTATATATGTCTGGGTCTTGTGTTGACAGAATACTGATGTTTGGATGACTGATAAAATAAAAATGCATAAATTGTTATGTATTTATTCCATTTTTTTGTTTTTCTTGCTTCCATTTCAGCAATATCAATAATTATGTTATTATAATCATTATTTTTCCCTTGGGTTATATTCTATTAATAGTGCTTATATAAATGATTAAACAATTCCATTGTATTCAAAACAAATACATTTCAATACATTTTCATACAAATAAACAAAAAATGTCAAAAAATTAAGATAATTTTCATAAGTTTTCAAAAAATTATTTTTATTCTAGATGATTCAAGGCTAAAACACAAATACAAATGACAATAAACAACATTTTAACTCAAAATTGTTAAGTTGAAGTGCATTCATTTTTGAAAATATAATGGTCATATTAAATACATGCAAAATATACAAAAAATAAAACCATTCCCATCCTTGTATTCATTGTCCACCAAATTGTTCATGCAAAGATTGTCAAGCTTCATACATGAGACTATGTCTCAAATTACACAATGCAGATGTGAGGGCAATCTTAATTACTATTACAAAATGTCCATCAATTGCCATGTGCAATGTTGCAAATATTATGTTAATTAATTCCTAAGTACCTCCTGAAGCACAGTTTGGAACACTGATAGTGAATAATACTTTCTTATGCAAGTATGTATGGCATTTATGATGACAGGAAGGAGCTGATAGATTAATTTGTTGGCTCTCTTACAGGATATCCTTCCTGCGCTCGGAAGCATTGTCTGGCTACGATATCATTAGCTTCACAATCACAAATTTTCAACGTTATCCCTACCATCAAGGACACAAAGGAAGAGACTTGGAAAAGCATCTCTCTGGGCCCTGAAGAGTGTTATTCACAAGAGATACTGTTTAGCGTCTGGTCCAAAAAGACCCAGGAGCCCAAGTGCTCTTTAATGCCATTGGAGGAGGTTGGAGTATTTTGTGATTTACTGTGACCTTCTAAACCATGGGTCCAGGGGCAAGGGCCATTACTGCCTAGGCCTAAGGGCAGCTCTGGAAGAGAATTCATTATGCTTTCTTTCACCTTTGTGTAGCACACAGCCTAGAAGAAAGAATGCCTTGTAGTTACCCCAAATTTCAAAGACCTGCATGTTGACATAGCACAAATAACCTCGGAACTACTACATAAACTAGAAAATCACTGTGGATTTCATAACCACCTTTACCTGGCTTGCATGTGTAGTCTGCTGCTTTCTACATACATGGTCTCTCCTACTGCCTTTCAGCAGGTCTGATTTCCTCAAGTTACATTGAAAATGATGGTGAGAAATGATCATCCTTGGAAAGACGTATCTATAGTTAAAGAATCTACTGTGGGGAAAAAAAAAGATTATACAGTGAAATATGTGGATTTGTACATTTCTAGAGGAGAAACTGGCAGGGTTTTCAGTCTATTCATAAAGAGCAGAAATACTCTTTATTTTATTCATAAAATATTCATAAAGAGCAGAAAGATTTAAAAATTTCAAAATACAAGATTTTAGAAGGTAAATATCTCAAATAATGCAGAGATTCTTGATGGTTTAGTACCCTGGATAAATTCAAATGTATTTTAAAATAACTCTCTAGAGGTTTAATTATTTTGGATGAGAAGATTAACTTTCTCCCCTGATGATCATTATGGTCTCATCTCCCCTCCCTTAGCGACACAGGACTCCTTCTCTCTCCCAAACTACAAGACAAATCTTGAAGATATACTCAGGTATAAATAAACATTTACAATCTGATGTGGTAAAGGAACCAGGAAATGGGCCTGGGTGAGAAGAACAATCCTTTTCTGCAATACAGTTCTTGTAATGGGACAAGCCAATTGTAAATGTTTAAAAAATTTACTCTTAGCTTTATTGAAATGTAATTTGCATATCATGCAATTCATCCATTTAATGTGCAAGACTAAATGGGTTTTAGTACAATCAGAGTTATGCAACCATCATCACAATCAATTTTAGAACATTTTCATCCTCCACAAAAGAAGTCCCTTACATAATAGCAACACTCCTCATTCCCTCTCAATCCACCTCAGCCCTAGGCAACCACTAATCTACATTTCATCTGTAGATTTCCTCTTCTGGACTTTTTGTATACGTGGAATCATATAATGTGTCCTGTCAGACTAGCTTCTTTACGTACAGATGGCTAATAGACACGTGAAAAGATGCTAAACATCACTCATTATCAGGGAAATACAAATCAAAACTGCAATGAGATATCCCCTCACATCTGTCAGAATGGCTAAAACTAACAACACAGGAAACTACAGGGATTGGGAAGGGTGTGGTGGGAATACAAAATGGTGCAGCCCCCTTGGAAAACAGTATGGAGATTCCTCAAAAAGTTAAAAATAGAACTACCTTATGATCCAGCAACTGCACTGCTGAGCATTTACCCAAGGGATCAAAAATACTGATTCGAAAGGATGCGTGCACCCCGATGTTTATAGCAGCATTAGCAACAATAGCCAAATTATGGAAAGAGCCCAAATGTCCATCAACTAATGAATAGATAAAGAAGATGTGGCATACACACACACACACACACACACACACACACACACACACACACAACGGAATATCACTTAGCCATAAAAAAAAAAAAAAAAAACAGGAAAGAAAAGAGTGAAATCTTGAGACTAGCTTTTTTCACCTAACATGTGTTTTTAAGAATCCCACTATGTTGTAGCATATACTGGTGCTCTATTCCTTTTTGTTGCTGAATACTATTTCATGGTATAGATACAGTAATTTTATTTATCTATTCATCAGTTGGTATAAATGTGGGTTGTTTCCTTTTTTTTTTTTGTTCTTATGAATAATACTGCTATGAACATTCGTGTACAGTTTTTGTGTGGATGTACTTAGGAGTGGAATTGGTGGGTCACATGGTGTGACTTGGTTTAAATTTTGAAGAACACTAAGCTGCATCATTTTATATTCCCACCAGCAGCATATGAGTTCCAGTTTCTTCACATCTTCTTATTTATTTTTTAAATTAAAAAACATTTATTTAAATTTGCCAACATATAGTATAACACCCAGTGCTCATGCCATCAGTGTCTTCACATCCTCTCAAAATCCTTATTGTCTTTCTTTTTTATTATAGTCATCTCAGTGGGTATGAGATAGTCTCTCATTGTGGTTTTGATTTGCATTTCCTTAATGGCTAATGAGGTTGATCTTGGCACATGCTTATGATCACTTGGGTTTCTTATTTGGAAAAAACCCCTGTACAGATTCTTTTTATCATTTTATTTATTTTTTATTTTTTAAGATATTATTTATTTGAGATAGAGAGAGATCGAGCATGCACAAGCAGGGGGAATGGCAGGCAGAGGGAGAGGGAGAGGGAGAAACAAGCTCCCAGCTGAGGAGGGAGCCTGATGCAGAATTCCATCCCAGGACCCTGGGATCATGACCCGAGTTGAAGGTAATTGCTTAACCAACTGAGCCACCCAGGTGTCCTCCTTTGCTTATTTTAAATTTAGGTTACTTATCTTTTTGTTATTGAGTTATATGAGTTCTCAACCGGATATAAGTCTTCTTTCAAGATATATGATTTGTAAATATTTTCTCTCATTTTGTGAGTTGACTTTCACTTTCCTGATGGTAATGTTCATATCACAAAATTTTAAAATTCTAATAATGTCTATCTGGTTAATGTCTAGACCATTAACCGTTAATCTAATGTCTAGATGGTTAATTTTGTATCAACTTGACTGGGCCATGGAGAAAGTGCCCAGATATATGGTCACACGTTATCCTAGAGGTATCTGTGAGGGTGTTTTTGCATGATATTAACGTTTAAATCAGTAGAGTGAATAAAGCTGATTGCTCTCCCTAATGTAGGTAGCCCTCTTCCTGCATGACTACTAGAGTAAGATTGTAGTCTTTTCCTGCCTTTGACCTTGAACTGAAACATCAACTCTTCTTGGGTTTCAAGGCTGTGGAATTTTGGACTGGAACCTACACCATGGGCTCTCCTGGGTCTTCAGTTGCTGAAGGCAGATTTTGAGACTTCTTAGTTTTCATAACTACATGAGCCAATTCCTTTCTCTCTCTCCCTTTCTCTCTCTCAACTGACTTTGTTGGTACTGTCTCTCTAGACAAGATTGACTAATATAATCTAATTTTTAAAAATTTTTTTCATGCTTATGATTTGATGTCGTATGTAAGAAGGCTTTGCTTAACCCAAGATCGTGAAGGTGTATGCCTACACTATCCTCTAAGGCTTTTATAGTTTTAACACTTACATATAGGATTATGATCCATTTTGTGTTAATTTTTGTATGTAGTGCGAGGAGTAGTTCCAACTTCATCCTTTTACATATGGGTATCCATTTGTCCTAGCACCATATGCTCATAAAATATTCACTACCCATTGAATTGTCCTATAATCCTTGTCAAAAATCAATTGACCATAGATTTGAGTGTTTATTTCTGGACTACCTAGTCTATTCCAAGAAACTATATATCTATTGTTACAGTATTGCATTGTCTTAACATTTTTTTAAAATTTTTATTTATTTATGATAGTCACAGAGAGAGAGAGAGAGAGGCAGAGACACAGGCAGAGGGAGAAGCAGGCTCCATGCACCGGGAGCCCGATGTGGGATTCGATCCCGGGTCTCCAGGATCACGCCCTGGGCCAAAGGCAGGCGCTAAACTGCTGCGCCATCCAGGGATCCCTATTGCATTGTCTTGATCACTATAGCTGTGTACTAAGTTTGAAACTGGGAAGTGTCAGTGTGAACATTCATTCTTTCGCTGTAAGTATGGTATTAGCTACAGGTTTGTTTGTTTATTTGTTTGTTTTTATCATCAGTACCTTTTATTGAGTTGAAGAAGTTCCCCTCTATTCCTACTTTGTTAATGGTTTCTACTATGAAAAGTTACTGATTTTTATCAAATTATTTTTCTATGCATGTGAAGATAATTTTATAGCATTTGTCATTTATTCTATTGGCATGATATATTACATTAATTGTTTTTAGAAGCTATAACCAACCTTGCATTTTGCAGAAAATCTTGTTTTAAAGTTCTGAGTTTGTGCTCTTTTGATATAATTATAGTAAAATACATCAGTAAGGCCAGATAGCTTGTTCTAATGGGGTAGAACTGATTCTATGATGCCTAGATTGTTGAGATTCTCCAAACTGAAGTTATGATACATCATGATTACCCAGATGTGAATAGAGATTCTCTTTCCTGCTTTTGCTGTCATTCTCATTTTTTTCACCCTTGGTGTCCATGAGTCTTCAACCCAAATGAAAACATTAGAATTAGAAGCGTCGGGACGCCTGGCTGCCTCACTCAGTAGAACATACAGTCTTCTTCTTCTTCTTCTCTTTTTTTAAAGATTTTATTTATTTATTCATGAGACACAGAGAAAAAGACAGAGGTATAGGCAGAGGGAGAAGCCGGGTCTCTGTGGGGAGCCTGATGTGGGACTTGATCACAGGACCCTGGGATCGTGACTTGAGCCAAAGGCAGATGTTCAATCACTAAGACACCCATTTGCCCCAGAGCATGCAACTCTTGATCTCAGGCTTGTGGGTTTGAGTCCCACATTGGGTGTAGACATAACTTAAAAATAAAACTTAAAAAAAAAAAAGAGAGAAACTTAAAAGTAAAAGATGGAAATAATGTGAAAGTTAGCTACTGTATTAGTTTGCTAGGGCTGCCATAACAATGTGCCACTAACTGAATGGCTTAAGCAACAGAAATTTATTTTCTCACAGATCTGGAGGCTGGAAGCTTGAGATCATGGTGGTGGTATATTTTTCTGTGGTTGTTCTTCTCCAGGGCTTTGAGGGAGAATCTATTCCATGTCTATCCTCCAGCTTTTGGTGGTTTTTAGGTAATCTCTGCTGTTCTTAGCTTATAGATGCACCACGCTGATTTCTGCCTGATTTTCACATAGAGTTCTCCTTACGTGTGTGGTATTGGTCTCCAAATTTCTCCTTTTTTCAAAAGGACATCAGGTAGATTAGGAACCATCCTAAATGATTTCATTTAACTCATTGACCTCTTAAAGACCTTATCTTCAAATAAGATCACATTCTAAAGTAAGCACTTCAACATATAAATTTTGGGGGACACAACTGAATCTATAAGAACTACCTTTTGAGAAGTGAGTATAATTGTTTTCTAAAGCCTTCTTGTAAAGCCTTCAAAAAGATCTTAAAATAATAAACTTGAAAATGACATCTCTAAATTTTCAGTATTTAATTCCTATTCATGGAATCAAGTTGAGTATGGCTAATTCTTACTTATTTGAATTTTCTTGTTTGGTGCAGGAAACAGCCTGGATTAGAACTAACTGCTATATAATGCAAAACCCATTATTTCCTGCCGTGGCTGGGAAAGATATTTCTATGAAGGAAAAGACTATAATTACAGAATTCTAGGATGTCAGATGTAGTAGCAGTGGTTTAATTAAGTAAGCTTTTTTTGGCATGAGGAGAAAAAAAGAAAAAAGAAAGTGGAAAGGTAGAAGAGAAAGAAAGAATATGAGCAGCAGATAGAGGAGGGGAAAAAGAGGAAGAGACAGTAACTCTGATAGATTAATTCTTTCCTGGTGATATGACTGTCAGAGACAAATGATAGAGAATTACCATAGATTTTAAAGTCAGATTCGAGCAAAACTCTAATAAGTCTGTGTTCTGCATGGATAAGGCTTTTAAGATGATATGTGTTTTTTTTCCCCATTTTTTCAGTTTTAGAATGCTGTCAGAAAAAGACTCAAATCCTTTGTTTCTATTTCCAAGATTTACATATTCAACTAAACTGACATTTGCTTAAAAGTGCTATCTTTTTTCCCCGATAAACAAATGATATTTGAACTTTCCAAGTAGAAATCCACATTTAGCAATAAAAACATAAGCTAAGTAAATGCCAAATAATTATTAGACACTTTGGAAATTTAAAAACTAGGGCAGTAACTTAACATTTTAATTATAAACAATTACATAACTGAGGGCATTTTATTGTTCTAATTGTGTGTATGTAAACTAATTATATGAACTAATCTGCTAAATAAGATTAATTGTGATTTAAGGAACATTAATTTAAATGATTGTCCAAAGCATGACATTCTTCAGAGTCAATTTCTTTATATAACTCTTTTAAGAATGAAAATGATGTTAGACTGTGTAAATTTACTTAATTTTAGAATTTTAGTTACCAGCTGTTTGAGATGACTTTGGAATAATATATTCCCAAGCTTTGCTTTTAATAGATACATTAAGAGTTGTCTTTTTCCTTGTCATTTTTGGGCAATTGGCACTACCTGTTTAAAATAGAAATTATACATTTATTTAAAAGAAAATCTCTATTGAAAATGACATTTTCAGAGGCTCACAAAGATCAGAGTGCTAAACTCAGCCCTTAGGACTAGCACATTTTGGGAATCTATAAATGACTAATTTGCAAAACAATGGGTAAAGTGAAGATATGTACAATACATACATTTAAAAAAATTACACACAAAGTAAGGTTGTTTCTGACATATCCCTTATACCTTGCAGAGTTTTAGAAAAATAAAATTTGATGCTTCAAGGCAATAACTCAGGGTAATAATAGGGTTATGAACCTTATTATAATTTTTTAAGCTTACAATTTGACTCAAATTTTCAGTGCAATATATCTTGTAGACCATGAAATTAATTTATCTTTCTTTCTTTCTTTTTTTCTTCTTGTAGGCATGGAAGAGAAATTAGTGCTTCTTACTGGAGGGTGAAGGGTGGAGAAAGACACACAATGTTAAATACATATTAGCTAATTATTTTCATCTTTACAAAAACACAATGATATAAATAGAACAAGGATGCATTTCTGGTTATAGGTGCTGAAGGATGCCCAAACCTCTTGTAAGTTATTAGTGTGTATATAGCTTGCTTATGATGTTACCTTTTATAGAACTAAAATTAGCTACTCTAACATTGACATCTGAAATTAAGATTTTTGGGGGAGGGGTGTTTTCCACAGTTTTTTGCATTTGTTTTATCTAAGAGATTTACTCTGGCATCAGGAACCCAGTTTCCCGAGGTTAAATTTTCATCTGAAGATTTAGGGACTGGCATGAACTGACTTACCTTCCCTCAAAGTTCATTACCACCCTACGTGACAATATTTGGAGATAGAATCTTTAAAGAGATAATGAAGATTAAATGAGGTCATAAAAGTGGGGCCCTAATCCAAAATGACTGCTTACCCTATAGGACAATAAAGTGACACTGGGTATATGTGTGCACATAGCTATGAGAGGACATGGTGAGAAGATGGTCATCTGTAAGCCAAGGACAGGTCTCAGAAGAAACCAAATCTGCTGACACTTTGTTCTTGGACCTCCAGCCTCCTCCAGATTTGTGAGAAATAAATTTCTGTTGTTAAGCCACCTGATCTGTGGTATTTGTTGTGGCAGCCAGAGCAAAGGAATACGAGGACACTTGTAGAAAGTGACTTCAATGTTGTGATTAGAAACATAGACTCTAGATAATTTATGGCTTGGGTTAAAATTCTTACTTCATTCATTCCTCACTCATTGTGTAAATGTGGGCAGGTTAATTAACCTGTCTGTACTTCTCCTTCACGTTTTGGAAGGTGAACGTAATGGTAGTATTTATCTCCTGTTAAGTTGCTTAGGGATATGAATAGATTATTATATGTAAAGGAGTTAGAATAGTACTTGGCACATAATATGCTCTGTACAAGTGTTAGCTATTTAATTTCTCCTTCTTTTCCTTCTCTTTCCTCTTCCTTTTTTTTTTTTAAGAAAAAGAAACGTAGGCAAAATGCTCAATTAAAAATGGGAATTATTGTAAAAACACAGATCTCATAAATTTTAATAAATTTTGATCAGTGCAGTATGGAGAGACTAAGGAAAATTGCCATTTACCAAAGGCCTTGCTCAATCTATAAATTAACCCAGCATTCCATCAGAATTTAAAAATGGGCATTTAAAAGCCCAAACCAAGCCTGAATCTTGTTAAGAAGACAACAGAATTCAGACACTCAAAAAGTAACATTCAAAAGATCCACTATACAATTAATTCTTAGACATTCCAAGAAATAAGAAATTGGGATTCATAGAGTAGAAAATCAGTCAATAACAACAAAAATACATATGACCAAATGATGGAACTAGTGGAGGAGAACATGAAAAGAATAATATGATTATGTTCAAGCATTTAAAGGAAAATGTGGGGGTTGCCCAGGTGGCTCAGCGGTTGAGCGTCTGCCTTTGACTCAGGGCATGACCCCAGGGTCCTGAGATTGAGTCCCACATTGGGCTTCCTGCAGGGAGCCTGCTTCTCCCTCTCCCTGTGTCTCTGCCTCTCTCCTTCTGTGTCTCTCGTGAATAAGTAAATAAAATATTTTATTTTTTAAAAGGAAAATGTGTTTTTGAACTCAGCCACAGTAACTTCTTGCAAGATACATCCACGAAGGCAAAAGAAACAAAAGCAAAAATGAACTATTGGGACTTCATCAAGATAAGAAGCTTTTGCACAGCAAAGGATACAGTCAACAAAACTAAAAGACAACCTACAGGATGGGAGAAGATATTTGCAAATGACGTATCAGATAAAGGGCTAGTTTCCAAGATCTATAAAGAACTTATTAAACTCAACACCAAAGAAACAAACGATACAATCATGAAATGGGCAAAAGACATGAACAGAAATCTCACAGAGGAAGACATAGACATGGCCAACACGCACATGAGAAAATGCTCTGCATCACTTGCCATCAGGGAAATACAAATCAAAACCACAATGAGATACCACCTCACACCAGTGAGAATGGGGAAAATTAACAAGGCAGGAAACCACAAATGTTGGAGAGGATGCGGAGAAAAGGGAACCCTCCTACACTGTTGGTGGGAATGTGAACTGGTGCAGCCACTCTGGAAACTGTGTGGAGGTTCCTCAAAGAGTTAAAAATAGACCTGCCCTACGACCCAGCAATTGCCCTACTGGGGATTTACCCCAAAGATACAGATGCAATGAAACGCCGGGACACCTGCACCCCGATGTTTCTAGCAGCAATGGCCACAATATCCAAACTGTGGAAGGAGCCTTGGTGTCCATCGAAAGATGAATGGATAAAGAAGATGTGGTTTATGTATACAATGGAATATTACTCAGCTATTAGAGATGACAAATACCCACCATTTGCTTCAACGTGGATGGAACTGGAGGGTATTATGCTGAGTGAAATAAGTCAATCGGAGAAGGACAAACATTATATGTTCTCATTCATTTGGGGAATGTAAATAATAGTGAAAGGGAATAGAAGGGAAGGGAGAAGAAATGTGTGGGAAATATCAGAAAGGGAGACAGAACATGAAGACTCCTAACCCTGGGAAACGAACTAGGGGTGGTGGAAGGGGAGGAGGGCGGGGGGTGGGGGTGACTGGGTGACGGGCACTGAGGGGGGCACTTGATGGGATGAGCACTGGGTGTTATTCTGTATGTTGGTAAATTGAACACCAATAAAAAATAAATTTATTAAAAAAATAAAAATAAAAAATAAAGCACTGCTCAAACTATTCTCAATATTTTAGAAAGAAATTAAACAAAAAAGAAATTAAACATTTAATTCTCATAAAAAAAGAAAAATGTGAACAGAAATTAAAGATTTAAAAATGGAAATTTTAGAGATGAAAAGTCAGATCTCTGAAATAAAAATTTCACTGTATGAGATTAACGGGAATAAATTCAGAAAGACCAGAGAACTTATGATTTAGTGATGGAATGTATAATAAAATGATACACAGAAAAAGGAAACTGAAAAAGGAAACCAACAGGGTCTCTGTGACCAGTGGGAAAATACCAAGCAATCTAACCTACTAATTGATATCTTCAGTGGGACGGAGGCTGCGTGTGATAGAAAATATGCTTGGAAAAACAATAAAGGAAAGCTCCAAAGATGATAAATAGTATTAGCATGAAAAACTCAGTGAACCCCCCCAAAAGATAAAAGCACTCCATCACCTCACTTATCCCAAGGCACTTCATAATCAAATTGCCAAAAACAAATGAGAAATAGAAAATCTGGGGCTCCTGGGGTGACTCAGTTGGTTAGGCATTTGTCTTCAACTCAGGTCATGATCTCAAGCCCAAGGTCAGGCTCCCTGCTCAGTGAGGAGTCTGTTTCTCCCTCTCCGCCTTTCTCTGTCTCTCCTGCTGCCATCCCCACTTGTCTTCTCTCTTTCTCAAATAAACAAAATATTAAACAAAAAAAAAGAAATGGAAAATCTTAGAAGCAATCTGAGTAAAAGAGATAGTGTCCACACAGTGGATCAAATAGAAGACTGATCAGACTTTTCATTAGAAGCCACCCTAGGCAGAGACTAATGGATTGGTATCTTTAAAGTGTAGACAAGAGATTTTCAACCTAGAAATCTGTATCCAGTGAATGTATCCTTCAAAAATGAGAGGAAAATAAAAACTTCTTTTTTATAAAAACTGAAACACTCATTATAGATAGATGCGTACTGCAAGAAATATTAAATGACATTATTTGGTGGAACATAAATGGTATCTGATGGAAATTTGAATTGGCACAAAAAAACAGAAAACACTGAAAGTGGTAAATATGTGGGGAAAGAATACTTATCTCTCATTTTTAAATTTCTTGAAAATATAATTAACTTTTTAAAGCAAAACCATAGCAATATACTGTGGAGTATATCTAGAGTTATGTATGACTTGTATGGCAACAATAGCACAAAATAAAGTAGTGAAATACTTTTTGTTGTACATGAAATAATAAAATACTATTTGAAGTTCAGTTGTAATAAAGATGCTTATTTTAAACCTTACGGAACCACAAAAAATCAAAGAGCTCTCACTAATAAGCCTACAGTGAAGATAGGTGAAATACTAAAATACTCTTAACCCCAAATAAAGGCAAGATAAAAGGACAAAATGAGTAAAGAAGAGAAGAATAATAGTAAAAATAGCAAAGAAGTAAATATGTCTAGTTATGTCAACACCTACATTAAATATAATTATACAGTTAGAAGGCAGGGATTGTCAGACTGGGTGCAAAAGCATTACCCAATACACGATGATGGCTGTAAGAAATCCAACATATATAAGGATGTAGATACATTTGAAGGAAAAGGACGAAAAAAGAATTGGCACATAGCGCGATGAGAAAGCAGGAATAGCTATGTTAATATCACATAGAATAAGCTTTGGAACTAGGATGTCAACCAGGGATAAAGAGTGACACTTTATCATGATAAGAAAGGGATCCCTCCAACAAAAAGACATAAAAATCATCAATAAGTATATAACACCAACAGAGTTTTAAAGTACATGCAGCAAAAACTGTCAGAACTGAAAAGAAAAACAGAAAAATCCACGATCCCCGCTGGAGGTTTCAGCTGTCTTCTCCCACTAGCTGAGACAGCAAGTAGACAAAATCGGTAAGGCTACAGGAGACCCACGACTATTAATCACTGTTACCCAAATTTACCCGATGGACATTTGTGGAAGACTTCAGCCAACAGAATCCAAAGACAAATCACTTGAAATGCTCACAGAGCATTCACTAAAAGGGGTCTCAGCTGTCTGGAGGCACAACTGACACAGAACACTGGTAAGTTCTGGGTGCACAGTGTGAGGATTTGACATGGGTACCTATTGTGAAGTGACCACCACAGTAAGGTTAGTTACCACATCTATCACCGCACAATTACCTTGTGTGTGTGTGTGTGTGTGTGTGTGTGTGTGTGTGTGTGGTGAGGAATTTGACATTTACTCTCTTAGCAACTTTCAAGTATACAACACAATATTGTTACAGTCAGCACACTATACATTTGACCCCGGAATGTTTTCCTCTTATAACCGAAAGTTATTTGACCACCTTCACCCATTTCCTTCACCCCACCCACGGCCCCTGGCCATCACCAGCCTACTCTGTTTCTAGGAGTCCAGCTTTTTTAAGATTCCACATATGAGTGAGATCACATCGAGAAGGTGATTTCATTTCACTTGGGTATGTATCCAGATGTGGGATTGCTGGATCATAGGGTAGTTTTATTTGTAACTTTTTAGGAAGCTCTACCTTGTTTTCCAGAGTGTAATACCAATTTACATTCCCAAAATAGTGCGCACGTGTTCCCTTCTCTTCGCATCCTTGCCAGCACTTGTTATCTCTCATCGTTCTCGTAATAGCCATTCTAGTAGGTGTGAGGTGACATCTTACTGTGGTTTTAATTTGCATTTCCCCGATGATCAGTGAGGTTAAACATCTTTTCATATACCTGTTGGCCTTTTGTATATCTTCTTTGGGAAAATGTCTATTTAGATCCTTTGCCCTTTTTTAATCAAATTATTATTATATTTTGCCATTGAGTTGTGGGAGTTCAGATACACGATTTGCAAATATTTTCTCCCATTCCATAGGTTGCCTTCCCATTTATTGATCACTTCTTTTGCTGTACAGAAGCTTTTTAGTTTAATGTAGTGCTACTGGTTTGTTTTTGCTTTTGTTGCCTATGCTGTCAATACATTTTAATGAATTAGCATCATATATTGTAATAAATTGCAAATATATATTTAGCTTTTGTTCCTGGTTCCTGGCACATAACTTCTAAAACCCTTGGAAGCTCAGGAGTGATGGGTGTCTGTCATATGTTAACAGGATGACTGGTGGATGGGGGCTCCTAGATAGCTTCAGGATGGGGGCTGGGCACCAAAAGGACCAAAAGGGCACCTGGCTGGCTCACTTTCTAGAGCATGCGACTCTTGATCTCAGGGTTGCGAGTTCAAGCCCCACGTTGGGTGTAGAAACTATTTTAGAAAAATAAAAAATAAAATAAATAGGGCAAAAGGACCAAGACATGATTAGAAGGTGTAGAACGTTCAGTTCCACACTCCCACTTTTGAAGAGAGCAAAGGGGCTAGAGATTGAGTTAATCACCAATAGCTAATGATTAAATTAATCACATCTGCATAATGAAACCTCCACAAAATTCTCTAAATATTGGAGTTTGGAAAGTTTCTGGTTGGGGAACACATTGAAGAGCTGGAAGTGGTGTGCAGCTGGAGAGGGCATGGAAGCTCCATGTCTCTTCCCTCATATCTTGGCTTGCTCTCTTCATCTCTTCTGTTTGGCTGTTCTAGAATTGTATCCATTGCAATAAACTATTAATAATAAATAAAATATTTCTCTGAGTTCTCTGAGCCATAATAGGAAATTATTGAACCTGAGGAAAGGTCATGGGAACCTCTGATTTATAGTTGATCTGTAATAAGCATAGGAAGCTGAAAATTTAGGATAGGTAAGTGAAGTAGAGTGGTCTTGTGGGATTAGCCCTTTACTTGGGTCTGTGCTAATTCTGAGTAGTTAGTGTCAGAATTGAATTGAATTGTAGGATATCCTGTTGGTGTCAGGAGAGTTAGAGAATTAGTTAGTATGGAAAAAAAATCACACACGTTTGGTGTGAGAAATGTGAGTAAAAATAGTTCATACATAATATCTTCTCTGACTACAACAAAATTCAATTAAAGGCCAATAATAGAAGAGATCTAGAAAATCCTCAAGTATATGGAAGTTCAACTCATGGGCCAAAGAATAAATCACACACAAAAAAAATTAGAAAGGAATGGAAAAGAAAAAAGCATATCAAAATTTGTGGGATGTAATTAACATAGTACAATGACATGCGTAGTTACTAGGAAAGTAGAAAACTTAAAAATCAATAATTTAAGCCTCCACTCTAATAACCTAGAAAAAGAACAAATTAAGCCAAAACTAAGTAAACTCATACATAAAATAGGTAAAAAAAAAATAATTAAAAAAAATAAAAACTGAATAAAACCAAGCTTAGTTCTTTAGGGAAAAAAAAAACTGGTAAAATTGATAAATCTCTGGATAAATCAAGGAAGACCTTTGGATAAATCAAGAAAAGAAAAGAGATATCACAAAGACAGCAATATAAAAATATAGACATTGAAACAAAAATAAAGGAAGGAATATTATAAATAATCTTGGGCCAATAAATTGAACAAGCAATGAAAATGGATAAATTCCTTAAATACGTGCTACCAAGACTGATTTAATAAGAAACAGCAGGATGGCATCATATCTATTAAGTAAACTAAATTTGTTTCCACAAATAATATCTTTCCACAAAATAATCTCCAGAGACAGATTGCTTCACACAATGCCATCAAATGTTTAGGAGATTCCAATCTTATAGAAAACCTTTTAGGAAGGAAGAGGATTTTTATGAAATCAGCATTACCATATACCAAAACCACATGAAGTGATTAAAAGAGAGTGAGTATTGGCCACTACATGCCAATATTCATCATGAGCAAAGACCAGAAAATTCTCAATAAGATATTACCAAATTAAATCTAGCAATATATAAGGGTATAATAGAGTGTGAGCCAGGAATGTATGGTTGATTTAATATCAACATTTGAAAATCACTTTCATCATATTAACAAAATAAGGGAGAAAAATTGTGCAATGTTACTAGATGTAGAAAAAATTGACAAAATTCATCTTAAAGGAAAAATATCTCAGCAGATTTGGAATAGAAATGAAGTTCTTTAACCTGATGGAAGAGATTGACGAAAAATCCTACTGACATTGTTGATGGTGAAAGGACACACATTCACATACTCTTAAGATTGGGGATATAATAAGAATCCTCACTCTTAATATTTCAATTCAACATTGTACTATAAGAATTAGTCGTGAAATAAGACAAGAAAAATAAGTAAAATGTATATAAATCAGAAAAGAACTATATTATTCATGTCATGATCATAAAGCAAGAAGGTTGTATGTACAAAGTCCTAAGGATCTACCAAAACCTTCTAAAATTAATAAGTGAATTTAGCAAATTCTCAAGATACAAATTTATTTATAAATGTCAGTTGTACCTTTATATCAATATAGAACAACTGGAAATTGAGATACAAAAATCATTTGTAAAGGCATCTAAAATCAAATGACTTGGGGATAGATTTAATAAAGGGGTTTAGTAAATTGAGAGGATATAAGGTCAAGAGACAAAAAATGAATTATATTTTCAGATACTAGCAATGAACAATTGGAATATAAATTTTAAAAGTACTAGTTTCAATAGGATTCCAAAACATGAAATTTAGTCATAAATTTGTTGAACTATCTGCCAGACTTGTGCAGTAGTTCCCATTGTTGAGGAAAAATAATGAAGACCTAAGTAAATTGAGAGAGATACTATATTCATAAGTTGGAAGAATGAATTCTGTTAAGACAACAATTTTCCCTAATTTGACCTCATTTCAGTGCAATTCCAGATTTCTTTGCAGAAATGGGCAAGTTGTTAGTAAAATATATATGGAAAAGAAAAGGAGTTGAAATAGCCAAAACAAAAAACCTTGAAAAAAGAACAGTGTTGCAAGACTAATATTATCTACTGTGAAGATTTACTATAATGCTACGGTAATCAAGATGGGCTGTTGATATTAAGATGCAAAACTAGATTAATGGAATAGAGAGTTCAGAAATATGTCCACACACTTATATGATCAAATAATTTTCAATTAGGTGCCAGGGAATCAAGGGGAAAGAACAGTCTTCTCAATAAATGGTGCTAGAATAACTGATAGGTATAATGGAAGAAATAAAACCCAACTTTCATCATATACCATACACAAAAATTTATTTGAAATGAAATGTAGAATAGAAAGCTATAAAGCTAAAATCATAGTAAAAAACCTCCCGACTCTTGGGATAGACAGAATATTTAGTTAAATCATAAAAATCATGAAATACAGAAGAGAAAAATGGGATAAATTTGACTTCATTAACATTTAAGCCTTTTGCTTTTTGAGAGACACTATTAAGAAAATAAAAAGGTAGACCATGAACTAGGAGAAAATATTTCCAATGCATATGTTTGATATACATAGGATGTATATCCAGAATATATAAATATATAAATTTATAAAGAACTCTAATTCAGTAATAAGAAGATGAACAATAAAAGATGTCCAACAAAGAGTGGGCAAAGATTTGAATGAAAGCTTCGCAAAAGAAGATAGGCCAAGGTCAGCAAGTCCATGAAAAAAATCTTCAACATCATTAGTCCTCAGGGAAATGCTAATTAAAACCACAATGAGAGACAGGTCACTTTGCATCCACCAAAATGGCTAAAATTTAATATGCCAACAATAGCAAGTATAAGCAGGGTTGTGTAACAGTTGTGACCCTCACATGCATGCTAGAGAGGATACGCTCTAAAATGATGCTCTCTGGGAGACTGTCAGGCTCTTCAGAGTTGGGTATATATTTACTGTAGGGCCAGCAATCGTACTCCTGACACATGTAGCTGAGCGTTCTAAGCTTTGAATGGGGGCTTGTTCTTTCTGGCACCTAGCCCTCCACCCCAACGCTATCTAGAGGCCCGCAGGAGTTGTCTTGTTAGCACAAATCACTTCTATCCTTCCTTTTGCTCATGAAGGGTTTCAGGAGCGGGGGATAAAGACCAAGTGCATAGTTCTGCAATATTTTAAAGATGATATATTTCATTAAAAATACAGAAATACTAAAAAAAAAAAAAAAAAGTCTAGCAAGATTTATTTTAATCCATCAAACATGGCTACTATAATGCCATGTGACCGGTCAGTAAAAAAATGTCACAGAAGACGCCTATTTTCTAGAACGGGGTAAGGGGCCAATGGCAGCATTGTAGCCGGTGGAAGTGCTGTAGAATTATTGTTCTAAAATCTTAAGTTCTTTTTCAAACCTATGAATCCCTTTTGATGGTCTCTTATTCTTTGCCCATGTTTGTGATTCTGCAAGCATATGAAAGATTCGTACTTTGTTTACTGTCTTAAAATTCAACAATATGAATCCTTTAGGAATCTAACTGCGATGTTTTCTCCTGGTTCTTGTTTGTGGCTTGTTGTGGAGTTTTCAAAAGTTTATGGATATGGGCCTTTATCTAGTATCATGCTGATAAGTGGCTCCCTTAACCCAAAAAAGACCTAACTTGGGGGGTTTGCCAATTTCCGTGACATAGGTACATCCATCACAGCCGATTTCAAACTACCAGTGTGGTGTTGCTGAACATGGAGCTGGGAAGAGATGTGGCTCTTGCAAGTTGGCACAACTACTTCCTTTATCTGTAAGAATTTGAACTAGATCATGAAGAAGAGTCTGTTCCTTAGAGCAGATCTGCCTTGATTTTTGTTAGGTACCCGGAATTGTTCCCAATTTCAGACCACTTTAAATTAACTTCTTAGCTTTTTTGAAGCATGCAGGTAGTTTTGAATTGGAGCCCCAAATCCATTTGAGGACTGATTCTATTAACAGATTCTCAGAAGCAATCTCCTCTTCGTCTTTTCCTTCACTGAAGGCCAAAAATAGTTTCCCAGTTATATCCCTTTCCAGAGCTGATATTTTTCTATTCAGCCTCTCATTTAGGGCACAACCCTGTGGGGTATTGGCTTACTCAGTATTTCCTTTCCAATTCTCTATTTTGTGAAGGCCCAAGACTCTCCCGCAGCCACTAAAACCCAAGGCCCTCACTCTTTGGAGCCCATGTCCTTGGACAGCTGCCAGCATTAACCGTACTTACTAGTCCAGATTCATCCGGGGCTCCTTCACTTCTGAATACTTTTTTATCCTCTTGTGAGCTTAGCTATGCATTTAAAATGATCTTTCAAAAAATGTCTTATCTAGTATTTTAAAGTGTTTTGCAATGGGAGGTTTTTCAGGATATGTAGCTTGCAAAGTTCCTGGAAGTTGAGTTCCCATTTTAAATACCCGAAACTCTTTTTCTGGTTATCTATTTCTGTATAACAGACATTCCGAATTTAGTTGTTTGTAAAAACGATCAGTTTATTACGCTCCTGACCTCGGGGGTCAGGAGTTTGGACAGGGCTCAGCTGAGTGAGTCTTCTACTCTGCATGGTGCCAACTGGGTTCACCTAGTGGTTTTCAGCAGGAGGCTAGTCTGGTCTGGAGGGTTCAAGGCCACATATCTGGTGCTCTCTTGGGGATAGCTGGATGTCTTCGTTCAGTTGACTTATTTTCTCTTTCCATGTAGTTTCAGGATCTATTTTCAGGATCTTTCCAGCAAAGTCATCAGATTTTTGACATGGTAACTTAGGGCTCTGAGAACCACTGCTCCAAGAGGCCAGGAAGTAGAAACTGTCAATCTCTTGATCTGAGAATTAGCCCATTGTCACTTGTGTCATATTCTATTGGTTGAACAGCCCTTTAGCCCATCCAGGTTCAAGAGGAGAACCTGGATGTCTATGGTAGGGATGTCAAAGAATCAGGGGCCTGATTTAATCAATCACATTTCTGGATTAAATCTTTAGGCCTTTTTGATTTATTTTACCATTTCTACTTATTTATGTTGCTGCAGAAACAGAAATTTGATTAAACTGGCATGTTTAGGGCTCTCAGGGAATTGATGTACTCAATCACCAATTTCCATTGTCATATCACAGCATTCTTGCTTCCTTTACTTGGATAATATATTCAGTTTGTTAAATGGTTCACCTAATTTACATGGAAATGATAGGCCATAAAGGTTTTTCTAAACAATTGACATTATACTACCCACATAAAGCCAATTAAAATAAATTATTGTTTTTAGCACATAAAGTTTGAAAATATTTTTCAATTTTGTTGGTTTCGATAGGTATGAAAGGAGAACTTTTTGTGACAAATGTCTGCAATTGATATTTAATTTTCACTAAGTTGAAAAATTTTGAACATTAGTTAAGGAACATACTAATAAATATTTTAGAAAGATATGTTATGCTGTAATAAAAGATATATTAAGTTAAGATATGTCAGGAATTTTAACTTATCTTTATTTTCATATTATTAGAACAATATTTGGATATGGTGTTCTTCACCTAAAGAACAATTTATATTAAAATTCAAGAAAAGTAACCTAGCAACTTTGATTTCACTCATAATCATTCAGATGCAATAGACTAACACAGGGACTATTAGTTGTCTACAAAAGTCTGTCCTTCTCTTCATCCATGGTGGAATGGCATGAATTTAGATTAATCTTTACAATGACATAAAGTTCCTATTTTAACTATTTATTCTTTTTTCATTCATCCAGCAGTAGACATTCAGATTGTTTCCATACTTCGGCTATTGTGAATAATGTGACGATGAACACAGGAGTACAGGTATCTACATCTATATCATCTTTGTATACAATGGAATATTATCAGTCTTTAAGAACAAGGAAATTCTTTCATTTGCATCAACATGGGTGAACCTGGAGGACTTTATACTAAGAGAATAAACCAAACATAGAGATGTAAATACTGCACGATCCCACTTATATGTGGCATCTAAAATGAGAGTTGAATGGTGGTGACCAGGGGTCAGGTGGAGGGGGAGATGAGGAGCTGTTGGCCAAAGACTGTAAGATCAAAGGTTATTGTATACTTGAAATTTGCTAAAAGGTAGATCTTATTCATACTCACTAGAAAAAGAAAGAAAGAAGGAAGGAAGGAAGAAAGAAAGAAAAGAAGGAAGGAAGGAAGGAAAGAAGGAAGGAAGAAGGAAAGAGGGAGGGAGGAAGGAAGGAAGAAAAAAGATAGGAAAGAAGGAAAAAGGAAAATAGTAACAGTGAAGTGATGGATTTATTAATCATATTGATTGTGGTGTTTGTTTTACAATGTATGTGTATATCAACACATTAAGCTGTATACCTTAATTATATACAATTTCTATTTATCAATTTTACCTTAACAAAGCTGATTAAAAAAAAATTCCATACTAGTCCATGGGGGGGAATACATGATTTTTAGCCCTGTTCAGTGATATGGCCCAGGAGCAAGGTCATTCTGTGATGCACACTCAGTGCTCAGGAGCACAGGACCTCTTGGAGAAATGGTTGATTTTACATCTGCGCTGGAAGATTCAATGTGCGACTGAGCATTTAGTTGTGCCAGAAAGCTCGGGAGCTTCCGAAGATTAATGGTGTTGTGTCAAAAGACCACAGGAACCCATTTAAACTGTACTTGAGACAATCTGAACACCACAAAGAGGATAATGACTCTGGTCAACTGACACACTTTAAGGCTGAAAAACTGTTAGTCCATAATTTTGTACAAAAGAGAAAAACTAACTTGAGGTGTTGACTCTTACTCTTCGGTCATGTTGGTGTAGGTGACTAATTTATCGTATTGTTAAAGAGTATAGAAACAAAAAAAATGTAGATACTTGAGGCAAATGTGTTTTCTGATTCAAGGGAAAGTGAGCAGAATGATATCATACGTTGTGACCTTAGATCACAGAGAGGGAGACGGAGAGAGAGAATCTTAAGTGGGATCCATGCCTAGTGTGCAGCCCAGCTGACCTGGGGCTCCATCTCACAACCCTGAGATCATGACCTGGGCTGAAATCAAGAGTCAGTTGCTTAACCTGGTGCCCAGAACCCTGATTCTTAAAAGGCTACTTACACACAATAGGTGACTTAGTGCACGCTACTCACAGGCTCTGGTTGTATGCAGATTAGCTTCCCATGACCTCATCCCTTGCTCCTTGTCCTACTCCAGGCCTTCCACCAAGGGACACACTTGGGGGATAATAGAATAATGATGTGAAAGTCGCCCCCTCCACAACCAACAGAAATTCTTGCCACGGGTTCTAAAGGTTAAAAACAAAATCTTGATTATCAAACAAATCCTTGATGTTATACATCTCAGCACAAAACTGAGAGAGCCTAAATGTTTTACCAGAGAGATACCGTGTATGTTATTAATGCCACATTCAAGGAGCTTTTCTAAGACCTTGCAAAATCCATCTTTCCTTCCCCTGCTGAACATCCAAGTGTTTCATCTTCTCTGATTGATGAGAGGTCCTATGCCTCCCTACTGGCCACAAGGCGGTCTTGCAGGGGGAGTGGCTTACGTGTATCAGTGAAAGCCATTTATTTTTACACATTGACCTACTGGCATGTGATGGTCTCCAGCCACAGGGCGGTGAGACCTTTTCTTCTCCCTTGAAACAATGGAATTCTTATAAACAGCCATATCTTGTATTAAAATTCTGAGTCTGTGGGTTTTTTATATAGTTCTTGTCCCCAACAATAATTGATATCCTCTTTTTTCCACCTCCATCTATTTCTATCATGCTCCCCCCTGCTTGTAGATTTTGCCTCTCAAATTCTCCCCTCTGTAACCCCTTTATCTGTGGCTCAAGTGACTTCTCCTTCTTTCCAGACTCCATCCTACCCTTTGGTAATATAAATCACCATCAAGTCCTTTCCATCTTCTAACATCATTTTAGCCCTTTGCCCATTCCTAGGTTAATTTGAAACAAAATTCTCTGCTCAAGTGCTTTTTGGACCACCCAGTTTCAACCTATGAAAGCTGCAGGCTAATGTAAGAACTGGTTACAGTGAAAATTTCTTAAGAATGTTTTTCCCCCTTGCTAAGGAAATAGACTTCGTATAGGCATTGGTCTTTGTAGACCTGAGGATATAAAATAGAAGCTCTATTTCTAGTTCACCCTTATTTTGAAGATGAGGCTCTTTGGAGTCTCAGTTTTGGGAGAGAGTATTTCCTATTGTTTTTCTTACTTTGGCAGACACTTAACTGGCTGAGCTACCCAGGAGCCCCTCCTCTACCCATTTTAGATTCACTGGGGCTCTATAAGTTAGACTAGCAAAGGCAGATTAAGAAGAGAAAAATGAACAAAAGTTTATTAGTATGTGCATTGCACATATACACGGAAGCATTTAGAGTTGAGTAACTTATTTATTTATTTTTTTATGTTTTATTTTTTTATTTTTTTTTTAATTTTTTTTTAGAGTTGAGTAATTTAAAGAGTGGTTAGAATTTGAGGTCTATGTACCTTACTAATAGCAGCAAGGGAGGAGGAGAAAGAGCACTTGTGGAAAAGCAAATGACTTTTTGGAAAGAGAAATGGGCCTTTGGGAGAATAGGTGGGAGATGGGATCATTTGTGCCATGTCTGTCTGGGTGTAGGTACCAACTTCTCTCTCCAAGAAAGGAAGGTTAGAATTACTTTGGGGAGGGGTTTATCCAGTTGAGGTCCTTCGGGAAGCTCTGCTCTTAAACATGCAAGGGATTTAAGGAACTCAAATGCTATTAACACAAAATAATTCCTATGTCAAAATGTCACATTTTGGGGTGGCAAATCCTGATCCCTTTCACTATCAGTTGTTGAGAGAGGTGTCTTCAAGTTTCTTTTTTTTTTTTTGTCTTCAAGTTTCTTACTGTGATGATGTACTTGTCAAGTTGTAAGGCAGTTGTAAATCTTTTACAAAAATATTTTATAAATCCTTATTTCTTCCATCTACAATAGTAATACACAATAGTTTAAAAAAAACCTTCAAATGATACAGAAAAAAAGTTGAGAGGGAATATCCTCTGTATTTCCACATAATCATTAACAGTCTGGTGTATACTTTTTCTATAATGTTTTTTAGGTGTGTGCATGTTTGTGTGTGGGTGTGTGTGTGTGTGTGTGTGTCTTTTCTTGGAAAGTATTATCATTTTTTTTTAGTCAGGAGACTGCACTAGGAAGATGTTTTAATAGGGATGACTGTCATACCCATTTCATGGAGAAAGGTAATTTTTATCTATCTATCTATCTATCTATCTATCTATCTATCTATCTATCTATCATCTATCATCTATTTATTTATTTATTATGTGCAAGTGTTTTATTGGTAGGAACAAAGAATGTGGAACATGGATGAGAGAGAAGTGAAAAATGGAAGAAATACATCTGTCAACTTTATATTCAGTCAGCTACCACAGAGAATGAGCAGAATGAGAAAGGCAATTTTAAAACAAACAAAAAAAGCAGAATTCAGATGTTAGCTGGATTTTCCCAGTTCCTCGAGGATTAGATGAATCCAACTTAAACTTACCCTCAAATCCATGTACAAAATTCCAATATCTTATTCTAGATTTCTTTGAATTTCCAGATGACCTATATTCCCAAAGCCCCTTCCTTCTCCAAATTGGTACTCTCTTTGTTTTGTTCATAATCCAAGGTAAAACCCAGCTTCTTCCATTACAACAGCAACCACCAGCACCACAACAATAATCTACTCACCCCTGGATGCTAAACCAAACTGAGCCACCCAGGTGCCCCATCATCTTAAACATTTTTAAGTGCACCTTTCAGTATGGTAAGTATATTTACATTATTGCACAACAGAGCTCTGGAACTTTTTCAACTTGCAAAATTGAAACTATGCCTATTAAACATTAATCCTTCCTCTCACCTCCCTAGGTCCTCAGGAGCTACTTTTCTACTTTCTATTTCAACTTAATTACTTTAGATACTTCATATGAGTGGAATCATATAGTATTTACCCTTTTGTGGCTGGTCTATTTCACTTAATATAATGTTCTTGAGGTTCATCCATGTTGTAGCACGTGCAGGAAACTCCTTCCTTGAGGTTGAATAATATTTCATTGTACAGATGGACCACATTTGGTTTCTCCACTCATCATGGGTGGATACTTGCATTTCTTCCGTCTCTTGGCTATTATGAGCAGTGCTGCAATGAGCATGGATATGCGAATATCTCTTTGATTTCCTGCTTTTGATTCTTTTGGATACATACCCAAAAGGGGATTGCTGGATCATATGGTAGATCTATTTTTGTATCTTGAGGAATACCTGTACTGTTTCCATAGCAGCTGCACCATTTTACATTCACACCCACATTGCACAAGGCTTCCAATTTCTCTGTACCTCAAACAACACTTGTTTTCTGTTCTTTTGATTAATGGGTTTGTGGCAATCTCTCATTGTGGTTTTGATTTGCCCACAAGAGACTTTTGTATGAATTGGAAAGTAAAAGTAAAGTAACATGCACAATGTTTTTAGATTCTGAAGGCCAGAGCAGGTAGGGTTGTCAAGAAGATACAGATGCCCAATTACTTTTGAATTTCAGATAAGCAAAAATATATGTTTTTGAAGATTTATTTATTAGGGGGGTGGGCAGAAGGAGACAGAGAGGGAGAGAATCTCCAGCAGTCTCCGTGCTGAGCACAGAGCCTGATGCCAGGTTTGATCCCAGGATCCTGAGATCATGACGTGAGTTGAAACCAAGAGCCAGGCACTTAACCAACTGAGCCACCCAGGTTCCCCTAAAAAAAAATAATTTTTAGTATAAAAAGTCCCAGTATTGCATGAAACATATTTACATTAAGAAGTATTTATATGCAAAAAAAAGAATTAAAAAAATAAAAAATAAAGAAGTATTTATATGCAAAAAAGAAGTATGTATATGCAGTATTAGGCACACATTTATACCTAAAAATTATTTGTTACTGAAATGTAAATTTAATGAGGCACTCCATATTTTTATTTGCTAAATCTGAGAGCAGTAAGTGCAGGGCACCCAGTGCTGTTGTGGCTCGTGCACATCTCTGAAGGTATATGGGTTCACCCTTTGGTATACAAAAGCAGCCAGATCTGGGGCATCTGGGTGGCACAGTCCCTCCCCTTCTGCTCTTCCCGCCTCCCAAGCTCTCTCTTTCTCTCTCAAATAAATAAATCTTTAAAAGAAAGTGGCCAGATGTGCAGGAAATCCAGCAACTCTTGCTGTATCTCCTCCTTCCCTTACACTGGTTCTTTGGTCGGGTGTGTGTTTAGCTAATGGGTCCATCAATGGATGAATGGGTAAAGACAATGTGCCATACACACACAGTGGACTAGTGTGAGGACTCTAAGGAAGGGATGTAAGGAGCAGCTTCTTCTGCAGGATACCCCCATCATTGATGTTGGAGGCTTGGAGATAGAGAGAGACCAATGTGGGATCCAGAACATTCTTGGGGATTCTCCTGAGCCTCCAAGTTTCCTATTTGTCCTTATTCCCTACTTCATGTTCATCTCTTCTAGAGTCCTGGCCCTCTGATTTTGGGCTACAGCAGCAGACACAGAAGCAGCAGCCTCACCTCAATGGTCAATCGACCCACAATTGTCTAAGATCCAGAGACTATAGTTAAGATCCAGAATCTCTATAGTTAAGATAGAGGTCTATAGTTAAGATCTCTGAATCTCATACGCTATATTTCTATATCTACTATACTAAAAATCACGTCTATATCTAGTTATTTCTCCCTTCCTTCAGTAATTCTGCTTCTTTGAACAAACCTTGAATGATTCAGGCTGGAATGTGTTCTTACACATTTTTACATCAGGATGCTGGCTCTCACAGATGTTAAAAACCCTATCCAGGGTTATATAAATAGCAAGTGGCAGAAAGAAGCAATATTTGGACTTGGTCTATCTACCTCCAAAAGCCCTCCTCAGACTAATCTGTCTTGGGAAATACAATGAGGGAACCACACATATGTGGAATATTAATTGATTGATGAGTGTCACATTCCAAACAAGCAAGGTAATTAATCTAATTCAGCACTAGTGATTAGGTCTCGTTAATACTATATTTAGTAAGTGAGCATCTAATTTCTTTTAAGAGACATAGATAAATTGGAGGAATTTTGAGGAGATCAACCAACCAGAGAGAGATTTAGAAAGAGGAAATGTTAATGAAATAATGCAAGCAATGAAGTATACAGCAAAGAAGAGGAGTCCTGGTTAGAGCATGGGGATAGAGGACAGTTCACAGAACTGGCCAGAGAAAAAGTTAATCCCAGAGCACTAACGAAGGATTTTTAAGAGGAGCAGGTCCCTTACACGTGGTCTGCTCTTCCAGAGAGCTGTAAAAGTGGATACAGTTCACAAACTACCGGTTACGCACTCCAGTGTCTTAAGTTATTTCAAATAAGTGAAAATGCCCAACCCAAAGGCCTGGCCTCCACCACTTACTCCTTATTTCATCAATTCTAAGACACATTTCTTCTTTTTTTCTTTTAAAATGATTTATTTATTCATTTCACACACACACACACACACACACACACAGAAAGAGTGGGAGGGGAGGAGCAGGTGGAGACGGAGAAGCAGGTTCCCTGCCCAGCAGGGATGGATGACGCAGGGCTGGATATCAGGACCCTGAGGTTATGACCTGAGCTGAAGGCAGCCCCCCTAACTGACTCAGACACCCAGACACCCTAAGATGCATTTTTTATGTTTCCTTTAAAAAAATAGAATGTAGGGGTACCTGGCTGGCTCAGTTGGTAGAGCACATCACTTTTGATAGTGAAGTCCAGAGTTCAAGCCCCAAGCTGGGTATACAGCTTACTCAAAAACAAAACAAAACAAAACAAAAAAACAAAACAGAGACAACTCATTTTTTTATAGCAGTTTTAAGTTCACAGAAAAATTGAGGGGAAGGTACAGATTTCCCAAATACTCCCTGCCCCCAACATGCATAGTTTTCCCCATAATCAGCATCCCGCCCAGCCTGCTACATTTGTTACAATTGATGGACCCATGATGACACATTCTTATCACCGATAGTCCATAATTTATATTTTAGGGTCTAATCCTGGTGTTATATATTTTTTTAAAAAAGATTTTATTTATTTATTCATGAGAGACACACAGAGAGAGAGGCAGAGACACAGGCAGAGGGAGAAGCAGGCTCCATGCAGGGAGCCCGATGTGGGACTCGATCCCGGGACTCCAGGATCACACCCTGGGCTGAAGGCAGGTGCTAAACTGCTGAGCCACCCGGGCTGCCCTGGTGTTATACATTTTATAGAATAATTTCACTGCCCTAAAAATCCTCTGTGCTTCACCTATTTATCTCTGTCTCCCCTGAACCGTGGGAACCACTGAAACACAAAAGATGAATTTAATTTTCAGCTTTTTCTTTTCTATTTTTTTTTTCTAAGTAGGTTTCATGTCTAACATGGGGCCTAAACCCATGACCCCGAGACCAAGAGTCACATGCTCTACCAATTGAACTAGCTGGGCGCCCCTGTTTTTCGTGTTTTGATATCTCTGAAACTAAGATGGATCTTTTTCTATAAAATAATGGTGCATCTTATAACTGACAGTGTTTTATAATAGGTAAAATATAGCAGTTTTATGACTGTGAGCAAATTAATTTATCTCTCTGTGCCTCAGTTTCCTAATCTCTCGAGTAGGGTAATTATTATGGTGATTTCAACAAGATTTTACTTATTTATTTGGGAGCAAGGGAGAGAGCAAGAGGGAGAGATGAGTGGGGTGAGGGCCGGAGGGAGAAGCAGGCTCCCCACGGAGCAGGGAGCCCACGTAGGGCTGGATGCAGGGACCCTGGGATCATGACCCGAGCCGAAGGCAGATGCTGAACCGACTGAGCCACCCAGGGTCCCCTACAGTAGGGTAATTATAGCACCTTTCATATAAGGCTGTTGTAAGGAGTAAATGAGAAAACCACATGACCTGAGAGCAGAGTTACAGTTCTCTGTCGCCACAAAAATGCTGCGTAACAGCCCACACCGAAATTTCGTGGCTTGTGATAACCCCTTATTATTCCTGCTTGGTGGTCCTGCCGTCCTGAGCTGGATTCCAGGGGCCTCTCCCGTGTGTCTGTGGCTCGCTGTGGGTCACCTAGGAAGCCCTGCTCCTCTTGGCTGGGCTTTCTCACGCCTCTGGAGTCCTGACCAGGAGAACCCTGTCTGGCATGTTCTCTTCTTCCTTGGCAGGCTAACCTGAGCTTGCTTGCCGGTGGTGGGAGAGCTCCAGGAGCAAGCAGTGGAGGACTGGGCTCCCAGCCGGCCCATTGTTTTGCCTGTCAGATTCCAGTGGCCAAAGTATGTCACAGGGCAAGCCCAGGGTCAGAGGAGGGAGACTCCACGTCGTGATGGGAAGAGCTGTAAGGGCACATTACGAAGAGCAGAGATGTGGGATTGGGTTGGAAAATTGGGCTTTTTTAAAATGATCAATCTAGCATAGTCAGTGCCTGGCACATAGCGAGTGCTCAATAAATCCTACCCGTCATTCTCATCATCCTCACCGAAGGCCCTCAGCAATCATAGGTTAAGATGAGCTGGTTTAGTCTAACTCGGTCGAAAGAACTGAGCGGTTTACCGTGTAAGTGTTGGATGCAGTCCCTGCTGCTATGGGCCCGCCCAACAGTCTCAGAAGCATGAGGTCTTGGAACATGAAACATGGAAAAACATTTAAGTCCAACTACTCTCACTGTCTTACTTTACTGGGGAGAAAAATGAGCTCAAGGGAAGTAAAGTTACTTGCTCAAGATTGCACAGCAGAAGGGCTTGGACACCTCTATTCCCAGGCTCATGCTCTTCCACCGTAAAATGCTGCTTCCCTTCCAAGTATGACTTTGAGAGAAAAGAAAAAGAGTCTTATTTCTTTTCAAATCTATGGCACAATAAAATTTGAGATGAATACAAAACATTATAAAATAAGCACTTAAGCATATAGTCATAAATATAGGTTTGTCCTTTGTACCACTTTAAACGCGAGCTTTTAGCCAGTTGGAACTTGTGAGTTCTTTTTAATGACATCTAAATGTTGTAAAACATAAAAACAGTCTCTAATTTTAATGACAGCCACCTATTTCCAATTTTAAGTATATATACAATAAATAGATGTTTTTATTGGGCTTCAATAAAAATAAGAAGCGTATGAAATTCAGATACATTTTTAAAGGAGCAGGCAAAGAGAAGTTCTTGTTGGTTTAGAGTTAGAGACAATGAAAATGAGCCATTTAGTATTTAGATACTTAGTAACCCTGATTTACTATTCCAAAGAAGAAAGTCTGTAAGCCAACGTAGAATTAATTGGGCATCAAAGGCACTCTGAAAATGCGTTTTATTTAAAAATAAATGGGTTTAAAATTCACAAATCAAAGGTAATATTACAATGCTCAGCAAAATGCATTGATTGTTTGGTTTCCTAATGAGAATAACATACACTAGACTTGTATTTGTATCACTGTGCAAATGCTGTTTGCTCACGTATATTCAAGTGTAAGTATATTAGAGTTAAGGGAGACAGGAGTGGATTTGGATTCAGGAGGCTTTGATGTGAATTTGGCACTTATATTGCATTGGGAAGCCTCATAAATACCTTCAATAGAGCAGAGCTATGTTTTAAAGATTTCTGTGAAGGAGCTGTGTGGAGACGGGCAAACAGAAGTTCCTTGTCTTGCCCCAAAATGTTTGGGTTTTTTTTCCTTGAGTTTTAAAAAAAGTTTCTTTAAGAAATTGTAAAATGCACATAACACAAATTTACCATTGGAACTTTTTTTAAAGTTTTATTTATTTAAGGAATCTCTACACCCCACATGGGGATCGAACGCATGACCCCAAGATCAGGAATCACCCATTCCTCCGACTGAGCCAACCAGGTACCCCACCCTTTGGAGCTACTTTTAAGTGCACCGTTCAATGACATTAAGTACCTTCACATTGTTGTGCAACCATCACCACCAACCATCCGTGGAACACTTTTCTTCTTGCAGAATGGAAACTCGGTATCCACTAAACAATAACTCCCCTTTCCCTCTCCCAGCCCTAGCAACCACCATCCTACTTCCTTTCTCTAGAAATCTGACCACTCCAGGCATCTCATATAAATGGAACCATACAGTATTTGACTGGCTTATTTCACTTAGTAGAGTGTCCCCAGGGTTTATCCATGCTGTAGCATGTGTCAGAATTTCCTTCCTTCTCAATGTTAATTCCATTGTGTACACACCACATTTTGTATTTATTTATTTATTTATTTATTTATTTATTCATTCATTCATTCATTCATTCATTCATGCATTCTGAGTGATCTTGCATATCGTCTTTATCTATTCATCAGTTGATGGACTCTTGAGCTGTTTCCATAGTTTGGCTACTGTAGATAGTGCTGCTATAGACATCAGGGTGCATGTATCCCTTTGAATAAGTATTTTTGTATTCTTCAGGTAAATACCTAGCAGTGTAATTGCTGGATTATAGGCATGCTTTGTTTATTCGTTCATGGACACTTGGGTTGTTTCTACCTTTTTTTGGCCATTGAACATGAGTACACTACACAAATTTTTTTATCTGTGGCATACAAATGGTTTAAATATTTATTTATTTGAAGGAGAGAGAGAGGAGAGAGAGAGAGAGAGAGAGAGAGATCAAGTGGAGGGAGAGGCAGAGGGAGAGGGAGAGAAAGAATCCACAAGCAGACTCCCTGCTGAGTGTGGAGCCCTCCAGGAGGCTCAATCCCAGGATGCTGAGATCATGACCCTAGCCAAAACCAAGAGTTGGCTGCTTAACCAACTGAGCTACTCAGGCATCCTCTGTGGCATACTAAAGCTTTGTTGGCTGACACTACTCTTATTTAACACACCCGTTTTTCAATTCTTTGTGACAAAACTTCTAATTCATTTTAGTGAGTCTAAAATGGGGTTTAGACATCTCTTAAAATAGACTCCTTGTATTGAGGGGCAGCATCATAGTTTATAGGCTATAAACCTGGGTATAAAAATATACACTTTTAAAGGAGGTAAAAGCTATGTGTGAATTCTGTCCTGAACTATCATCCTTGATGAAGAAAACTTTATGTAGTTTCTCATCATTGTTGGTAGTAACAGATTAACACATTCATTCAATATCTGCCCTTTCCTGATAAAAGGTTCCTTTTGACTTGGTGTGCCCACTCGGGCATGTCTCTGATCCTCTCAGGATATTGAGTCACTTCTGAGATCAGACGAGATCGGGCGCGTTCAGGGTGGTATGGCCGTAGACTTGAGTCACTTCTATATTCTTTTTTATACTCTCTAGGGCTGAAGAAATCTCAGTGGGTGCACCGGGTTCTCTCTGCCTGGACATACCCTGCCCCTGTTTCGGAGGCTGCCTCCCCACACTGGTGCCACGGCTGGTTGTCAGGGTGAAGTCTTTGGAGGACTGGCCACCAACTGGGCTTCACTGGCTGAGGTCCCTCTGTCCTGGGATCCCCTCTGAACCTACCTGTGCTTTCTGTCATTCCTTCCCTGTCTACCTCCCTACTATGCATGCCCCACCTTCTTATACCTTAGTCCTAGAAACACTATTCTCTTCTCTTAGAAGAAAACCCTCATCTAGCTACTCAGCTTGTATTCTGATTCCTCAGCTACCTATTTCCCAATCCAGAGTTAGATGCACAATTTGTGACTTAAGTCCTTTGAGGTTTGACTTTCCATACATAAAACCACATTTTTGTGGATTTTTTTTTTGAGAAAGAGAGAGATATAGAGCAGAAAGAGAAAAAAAAACCCAATATTATAAATTAAAAACTTATTTTCAGATTGTATAGACTATGAAGTTCAGGAACAAATTTTGGAACTCCAAAGCCAGGATAACTCTTTGTTCTCTCGATTTCACATAATCGCTCCCCTCAAATGATGCAGATGGCAGAGAGGCAATGTTAAAGGGAACAAGGAACGGACCCTTGATACTCACTCAGGAAAGGAAAACCCTCAAAGAGCCACAGAGGGAGAGGGAGGGAGATGGTGAACAAGTGTGTAGCTTGGAAGATTTGATCTGGGTGAGTAATTCAATACTCAGGTACAGCATTTTTTTCCCAAAATAAAGAAATAAAGAAGAAGAATGCCTAGGATTAGAATCTTAAAAATCCTACTGAAGGATCCTTATGTTTTATTCATGGAAGACAGTTCCAGTCCAAGGTTATTAAGGAATAACCCAAGAAGAAAGGTAGATGCTTCTGATTTTTTAAAATATGCTTATTGCTTCACTCTATTTCCATCTGTATTCACCCAGAGGATAAACCAAGAGAGAGGAGGGGCTGGAGAAGAAGACTTGAGACCTTTCTTTGGGACTAACTGGTGATCATTTGGTGTTAACCTAGTAAAGCTGCTGCTCCTCGTGGGTGACTTAAAGTCAGATACCAAAGCCTGGATCCTGGGTCCCAGCTCCTGACCCTGTATTTGGGGTGGATCTCATCTTCCTCCTTCTTCTAGCTTCTTGGTCCTCTGAATCCCTGATTGGCAGATGGTTCTTAAGGTTGAAATTATTTTCTGGCCATTAGCTCAGCAACTAACATATTCATGATATTTTTAGCTAGTATTACTTTTTTTGTCCATTCTATAAGGCAATTTCCAGTAATGAACTTAGAAGATTTACACACATAAACCTATGTATTCATACTCATGCAAATGTCTATTTTATAATTTTTACGTGCAATTTGTTCTTGTTAAAAGGATTTCACAGCACCTCTGAAAAAGGAGTAGAGTCAGATGGTTGTATTAAAATTGTGGTAGGAAAGAGGAGAAAAAGAGGCAGTAAGGAGTTTGGATAAAATTCCTTCAATCTAAGGTTGGGGCACCTGGGCGCTCTGTTGGTTAAGTGCTCAGCTCTTGCTTTTGGCTCACGTCATGATCTCATGGTCATGACATCAAGTTCCGTGTTGGGCTCTGCACTCACTGCAGAGTCTGCTTGGATTCTTTCTCCTTCTCCCTCTGCCCGTCTCCTCTGCTCGAGTGCTCTCTCTCTCTCTCTGTCTCTCGATCTCTCAAATCAATAAATAAAATATTTTAAAAAGAATCTAAAGTCATCAGCTACTTAGTGGTAGAAGCTTGGCCTGTCTGTCCACACTTGTGCCCAAGGCTCATGTCTTCTGATATTAATTCTGTAATTTCCCAAGACTTGAGCAAATTACTTGATCAAAATTTCTTAGTTGGTGAAATACAGATAGAACAGTAACTAATACATAGTGTGATTGTGAGAAAGAGCAAGAAAACCTACTTCAAGTGCTAAAACGGTGCATGGTTTCATGATGAGTAGGAAGGTAAGGGTTTGGACCTTACTGTCAGATGTTCTCAAATTCTGGAAATACCACTTACTTTCTGGGAAGACAACCTCTCATAGGAATTTGTGAGGATTAAATGCGTTACTTTGTGTAAAATATTTAGAAAAATGGCTGACCCATAGCAGATGTTCAATAAAATGTCAGCTACTCATATTCAAACTGCTAGCATCGCAATCTATCCTCAGGATGCTTTTGGATTATTTTTTAACACCAGTAATCTCTATTACACCATCTACGCACCATGCATCAGGTTCCATTATCAAAACCTGCCCTGTGCAGTGAAAAGATAGAATTAGAGAATAAAAAAAATAATTAGAGGAAGTCTCAGTATCCTTATATGTTCATTTTTCTTTATTGAGTTCATTACCAGCAATTAAAAGCATTTTAATCACAAGTCTCTCAGTCTCAAACTTGTCCTTTTGCATTTGGTAAATGTCTGTTATTTCTGATAGATATTTGCATCATTTCATTATTTTTCCCGATTTAATGTATTAATATTCTTCATGAAATTGGTTCATTTCACAGAGTGTTCCCCAGAGTTTTATTAGTTGATGATTTCTTTGTTTTTGATAGTTGCTTTTTCATCCTTGGTGAAAGTTTCCTACACTCTTAATAGGAGTCTAAATTGATCTTCTAACCTTCCTAGATGCCTAGAAATGAGCTTTTTGTAGAAGGACAGCGATTATAGAATCTTTCTCAATTTTGCCAGTCAGACACCTTGAAGAAATCAATGAGTAGGCAAATTATTAACTAATTGAGCATTTAGAGTGTTCTTACTTTTGAAAAATCAATTAGGCCTTTGCCCTTAGTTTTGCAGCATTACTTCATTATTAATTGTTTTAAGCAGCAGTTCATCAGCAATGGACCCAGATCAGCTGACAGTTGTTTTTTGTTTATATTCTGTGCTTAATTGATTAATACAATGAGCTGAAAACCTTTAACATCATTGATCATGTCACGGAATGCTGAGTAATTGGCTGGCAAAATGCGATTTTTTAAAATTAATGATTCAATGGTTCAAAGGTTCAATTCAGCAGCAGATTGCAGTCAGCAAAAAGAGAGGATTTTCAGTATTTCTTCAACGTGGGTGATCTGAATGATAGTCTCATCTCATTTTTGGAGCCTTTTTCTGTCTTCATTAGAGATAATTTCTTGTTCTATATAAAGCACAGGAGGGTCACATTTACTATCTTAATGACACAATTTTATTACCACTGGGTAAACATGGCTTTCAATTCAAATTTTGAAGAGATTGCCAATCTTGTCAGAGGTACAAAAAAAAAAAAAAAAAAAAAGATAAACTCACAGGATACAATTTCATGCTTTATAAGATCCTCAAGCAGGGACAGTGGTGGGAAGTGTCTGGAATGGTGGGTCAGGGGCTCAGCTCAGTAATATATTCTTCTACAAAGACTTTCCTGAAGCTCTGCAAGCCCTGGGTCTTTTTTCTTTCTACCATGGCTGTCTAGACATAGCTTTGTTATCAAAGCTACAGTTATCACAGTATTGGGCTGTACATGCATGGTTCCCTCACCAACGAGACTACAAACTCTCAGAGGTCATGGATATACCTAAATGCTTTTGTATCTTTGGTGTTATGCCTGTTTTTGGAACAAAACTGCCAATAGATTGATTAGCCAAAAGAAAGGAGAAACACACACACACACACGCACACACACCCCAATCTCTATTCAGCGGGGTAAATCTATTTGGTTATATATATTTCCTTATCATTTTTATGAAAATAAAATCTATCTTTCCTTGACATAATAGAAACAAAGTCCCTGGATTTCTAAGCCATCCATCTTTGGGCAAATTTCTCCATATTGTTTTCTGTTGGCAAGACCTCAGGGCTTAGGCAGGGTCTTAAGTCAACTCCTGAAAACCATTTTAATCCCTGCCCTTTTTTGTGTATTCACACACTTCTTTAGCTGAAATTCTCCAAAGTGTATTTGGTAAGAAAAAGTACAGCAAGATATTACCAACAAAAAGTTGACCTATGAGCAAATAAATTATGCGAAACATGACAGTGTCATCCCTCTTGGGGATGCACAAAGTATGTCAGGATATTAAAGGTTCTGAGAAGCCCAGTCACAACTTTGGGGATCCCAAGTTTTTTGACTTGGAAACTCTATTTTTTTTTTTGTGGAGCATTCACTAACATGTCTGGGAACTAATGGTGTGTAGCACATGCTTTGAGAAATGTGACTCTAAACAATAAACCAGGTCAGAGAATGTGACTTTGATTGTGCTGTGTATGTGGAGAAAACGCAGTGAGGGGGGGTCAGGATCTCCCAGACTGCTCACAGGTGTTGTACTGGTGACTATGGCAACTTCCCTTGTTTCATTTCCATACATTTATGGCTTTCTGTGCTAGTAAGTGTTGTTCACTGCAGAAAACTTAGAAAGCAGAAGAAAAAAGGGAAAAAAGTCTTCATGGCTGTTTTGTTTAAAGGGTTCCAACCTCAAATAAATTTAGAAAGCTTCGGATCAAACAAAGTTAAATAGAATTCAGATGGATCAGAGCTAAAAATAATAAAAATAAAATTAATATGCATCTGGGAAACAATTGCTCCAGCAAAGCAACACACATAGATAATGGCTTCTGTCTGAAGCTTCATTTCCCAAACTGAAGAACAATAATATGCATATTAACCCAGGTGAATGTCTAAACAGATTGTTGGCAGCCCGTGATTAGATAACGGAACTCATGCATCCTGAGTGCAATTTGTGTAGTTAAAAGGAAGCACCGTCACAAAGGGACACATTTAAGTTCAACCGTAACAAATTTTTACTGTCTTGGTATATTTTTCTCCAGCATTTTCTTTTTAATCTGTACATGTTTTTATATTTAAAAATGGGTTCCTTGTAGAAAACACGTAGTTGAGATAATGTACAAATTATTCCTCATTTCTTTTCTCACTTTCTTAATTCTAAGTAACTTTGAAGTTTAAACATCATTTCATTTTCTTTCCAAAATGTTCAAGTCTGAGTTTTCACTTAATTGTCCAGTATGTAGGAGGCTAGAAGAGTGGGTGTCGCTTATTTCTTGGAAACAAAACTGAAGAATTTATAAAGAAAATAAAACTATGTAATCTTATGTTCTCGGTTCAAGGTTAAGGAAAAAATGGTGATTTACACGCTATTCCATTTGTAGGTACTGCAGCTGCTGATGAAATACAAGGTAATTCCTTAGAAAAACCAATTATGCAAATTATGAAAATATTTCATATTTAAAGGAGAGAAACTTGATTTCAAAAAACATTTAGAACTAAATCTGAATATAAAATTTTGGAATGGAAATAAAAGTGCATTTGATCATTTAAATTCAAAAGCAAGTAAATAGTAAAATTAAGAGGATTCATGGAAAAGTGATGGTAAATATTTTATGAAGATAACACTGTTGTTTATTATAAGCATATAGGAGTAGGGTATGAGTTTTTAAAAAAAAGACATCAATAGTTAGTGAAGGTCAGAAAAAGTAAGTTTTTTTGTTTTTTGTTATTTAAAGATTTTATTTATTTATTTGAGAGAGGGAGAGAAAGCACAAGCCAGGGGAAGGGGCAGAGGGAGGGGCACCAGCAGACTCCACGCTGAGCAAGGAGCCCGCATGGGGCTCAATCCCTGAGGTCAGATCTCGTCCGAAATCAGGAGTCCGATGCTCAACTGACTGAGATACTCAGGTGCCTCCCCAAAAAGTAAGTTTTTGAAATCTGATCCTGAAATAGGAACTATCATTTTTCTAAGCACCCATTATACACTAGACATTAACTAGTTTATATGAATTATTTCACTGAAGTCGGCCATCAACACAAAAAGTAGTATATATATTTTTTCATTTTGCTTCAAACTTGAAACACAAGTTAAAAAATGCACAGCACAGTAAAGAATTGGGATACAACACAGCTAGTGATTGGCTCTTGGCCATTTTGCCATAAAATGATCATTTCATTAGCACAGCACATCGTATTTATTCCTCTGCCATCAAAGAGCAGATCAGGAGGCTACATTTAATTCTCTTCATGGAGGAATTTTCCTTGCCACTACTGTCATTCAAGAGCTTAATTTTTCATTTCTTAAGTAAGATATACTTCATCACTTAGAGTTCTTTTCTTTTTGTCATCAGTAAAGAGCTGCATAAATTAAGGCTTTTTAATCATGTGAAATTATAATAATTAAAATTGTAATAATTCTTTCCACCTTTTACTTACTGCAGTCTGGGTAAATGAGGTCGAAAAGCATTTTGTGTATAAAATTGCCATCAAGGATGCTACTTTCCTGGGACATAAATCCACATTGGAGGATGGAATGAACCAGGAGCAATAACTTCCTGCTGCAACGGTAGTGGGCAGATGGGGAAGAGTAAGTATATTTTATTTTTTTTCTTTCTGATCCCTAATAAAGAAATAAAAAGTATGAAAACAAACGAACCCAAGTATACAGAGGAAGAACTCCTTCTGCAATCATGTTTAATGTATTATGCCCTAATATTACTGTCATTTGGGGCAATTGTTTTTTCATAGAACAGGAACCAAAAACTATGTATATAAACAAACCCATGAAACTAATTACACAAAAGAACTAGAATATAATTATAGATGCCCTTCTCTTTAATACTCACCTTTTATTTGCATGTTTCTGCAGGTGATGTTTAAAAACACAAAAGGCATTCAATTTAGAATTATGGTTTTCACAGAAATTGCAGCATAATTCTATCTCACATTTATTCAAATTTTTATAAAACATATGACCGTTTTCAAAACCTCTGGGTATCATAACATATTTAAAAATACCAGCAAAATTACTAGACTGAAAAAGAGCACTAACTAGGCATTTTCCCCATAGAAAACCATTTCACACACCTCCTCAGAATTGTATATTAAAGCCAAGAATTTAATATTGCAAATACATAAAAGAATGACTTATCATTTCTTTGGGAGTCATAACTTTGGATTTTAGACTTCTGTCCATTTAATATTTCAAACATGGCACCAATTTGTGTAATTTTGGGGTGGGTATTGAATATATTAGCTTTGATGATAAACTGGCTCACCTTCATTTCTTTGAAACCAACACAGACGTGTGCCTACTTTAATATGTGTTGGGCTTTCTGCATACAAATGAAGCATTACCAAACAATTCCAACTGTGTTTTTAAAAAAATCAGCACAGTTCAATGTTTCCCTAATTTTCTGAGTATGGGGAACATAAATAATCATTTTAATTCTCTGGTAGACACTGAATTACATAGTAAATTATATCAAGCCTGGGAAAGTTCTATTTTTTTTAAACTCACATATTCTCTTTACATGAAGAATCTGAGATATGAATTAACTCAAAATGGTATTTAAGGTTTTGACTAAAATTAACTGTAACACTTAAAATAATTCTTACTATTTTAAGCAAAAAGCTCCTGGGGCCATTTGAACAACAACAACAAAAGGATTATATTGAAGAAGAGGAAGGCAGAGAGAAAAAGAAAGATAATTAATGGGATATACTGACGTTGAATAACTGAATGAAAATATACACATCTGCCAGAGCCCAAAGCAGTTAGAATAATATTAATCAAATCTTACTGACTCTTAATTGGAATAATGAGAAAACATTCTTAGCCTGCTTGATCATGTTGGCATTTTAATTAAACTTTCTTGGATCCCAGAGAAAACAGTAGTTTTTTTTTTTTTCCTGGAACTCTTTTTGTTTAACTGTTACCAAAAATACCCTTGAAGGCAGTAACCAAGTAGTATAATTGGGCTCTTTATGTATAATAACAAGGTAGGACATGTTGCCGTAGGTCCAAAACTTTGGCTTCTTAAAAAGTTGTCTATACATCTGCAGATACAAGAAACCCTTAACGATGAAGTGTGGATTTAATTAGAATAAACTTCTCACATTATCAGAGATAATGTTATGGTTATCCTTCTATAGCATGTACCTAATAGAACAGTTCTGGTCTAGTGGAATAAAGATTTTCAATAAATAAATAGCTGGCAATTTAATATCTACTTATATAGCATGCCTGGTGCCACAGGCACCACTCCAAGTACGGTAGAAATATTAACTCACTTCATCTTCATAACCCCCTTATAATAGAGGAATCATTTTTGCTCCCATTTTAAGGATGAGGATATGGAAACACAGAAACTGTTTGTCTGGACTACATGGGTAACTAGCAGCAGAGCCACGATTTCAACTAGGTCATCTGATTTCCCAGCCTGAGTGCTTGACCCTGACACCGCGCTTCCAACGCTTGTCTAAACCCTTCACACGCTCAGCATCCTGATCTGGTGCTATTCCCATATCATCTCGTTTCCCCTTGAATGATTCCGCACAGTAGGAGTCATCATCCGCCTTTTACAGATGAGGAAAATGAGGCACAGGGAAATGAAATAACTTGACCAAGTTTAAACTGCTGGAAGGAAGGATATAAATTCATTTCTGACTCTAAAGTGTATGCTTTTTCTAACCTTTTCCTGATATAGTGAAGTGGTATTTAAAGATTCAGGCTTTTAATTTACTATCTTAAATTTTTAATTTTTTAATAAAATTAAGGTGCTGTATCAGATGAATTGAAATTTATCTGATCATGGAAGGTCATTCACTCCTGCACCAAACATTGACTGAACATCCATTACAGATGTATCTGAGTCTTATGGGGCCAGAACTTAGATAATTTTGGAGATCTTCTTTAGGATAGGGCATACACATTCATACATGTAAAATTAGAAATGTAATTAACTACTCATTATGAATGAGGAAAAAAAACAATTATGACACCATCATGCCACGATAGTCTTCAGGCTGACCTTCAGATTATCATGCTGGGTGAATTCACAAGGGGAGCAAAAGGAGGGTTTGTTCACTGGAAAGATAGCAAGGGCTTAATTGTAGATGAAGGTGATTGCAAACCACATAACCGTATCCCACTAAACGTAAACTAAAAGGGTCCAAAGTCAGCTCTCCCTTAACTGGATTTTTTTTTTTTAAATGCCCATCGCCATTTTGACATCACCTTAACACAAGTGCACATGCAAATGGAGAAGTCAAATTGGACAAAGGTGCTGGCCTCTTTTTTTGCAAGTTTCACAAAAATACATGACCATGAGACTATATGGCTAGGGCCTTTTCTAGGGCACTGAAAAGATGGGTGCAAGTGAGGAGTCCTAAAGTAAGCTTCTTTAGTTTCCCAGTAGCTCCAGCACCTTCCTGCATCCACTCTATGGTAGGCAATGTTCTGCCTCTGAAGAAATGATGAATTTGCCAACATAAAACAGTAATAGGCCAGAAGCACGAATATTGGGCACAGTAGGTGTAGGGATATAAATAGCAAGAGAGAGAAAACTGTTCCTGATTCTTGATCAGGTGATACGATTTTGGAAAATTGGAGAAAATTCATAATGACAGGAGAAAAAAAAAACAAATTTTCAACCTTCTTTTGACACTTTCTAGAATTAAGGATGCTGGACAGGGGAGAATGGAAGTCATTGTCATGGCTCCGATTTCTTGGTCCTAGAAAAAAAGCCCCATGTTAAGTTAGAGATAGAAGAGGAAGAAATGGGAACTGGAATTCTGTACATAATGATGGAAACATTCTCTCCATTGTGGCTGGGAAGCCTTTGGAGGTTCACTTGTTCTGTGAGTAATTTTCTTCGTATGTAATGATTTGTTTGCTTACCTTGTGGAGTATAGAAAGCCATAAAGTGGGAAAAAAAAAAAAAAAAAAGCTTCCTTCTCTGCAGCCCCATGTCCTTCCTCCTCAGCATGTATTTGCTTTGGCCAATAGTTACCCACAGGAAACCAGAAGACCATGAAGAGTGAAGAGCTATCTTACCCCATAGTAGTCTAGAGACATCACAGAGAGAAAGACCTATCCTGGCAAAGCAAACACCAGATTGTTCCACAAAGTCCCAACCAAGTGATTCTTGGCAGGAGGGAGGCAGGTCTCAGGGTTACAGGCATATGGGAGTGCTTATCTCTTCTCTCCTTACACGTACTGAGCCCCGGGCATAAGTAAAAGCTGAGACCCAAATACCATTGTCTAGTTATTTGAAAGGTATAAATCAAATAACAAATCATTAAATAACATATGTAGTGTTTTCTACCTTGGAGAAATGTGACTTCATGAAGACAAAATGGAAAAATATGTGTAAAGCTATGAATTTCAGATGACTGCAAGTTGGCAAAATGTATACGGATGACTGATTTTATTACTTTTGCACATGGCTGGAGGTTCTGTTGATGAAGCAGAGATTTATGAACAAATAATATAGACATATTTATTTTATAAAATTTATTCTTCTTGTCTGCATTTCGGCAAAATCACTAATTATACTTTTGTAATCAGAATTATACATAATTTGTGTTCTCTTGACAGCAGTGATCTAAAGTAACCCTCTTACTGAGTTAGCGAGGTGTAAGACCCCAACTTCAACCATTTAAGAAGTCCGCTACTTTTCTGTTGGGGTCTGTATGTACACAAATAAACCTTTATCTCCTATTAACCTCTCATTAGTTTAATTTGCTGGTCTCACTCTCAAAACCTAAGAGGGTAGAGGGAAAGATTTTCCTCCCTTACGGAGGTAATGCATTGCATCTTATCAGCCCTGAGCACCAGTTTCTGGATGACACAGGCACTCATTGTTTCAGGAGAGAAATGCAGTGGAATGTGGATTTGGATATTTTTTTCTTATATATAATATATTTTTAAAAAAATCCTGAACTCATTTTTTTTCAAAAAAGGTGGCATGACTTACTTTAATAAAATATACATATTTGAGGTGTAAAATTAATTTTTGACAAATGTATACACTTGTATAAACACCTCCACGTTCAAGATAATGAACGTCCCATTCTAGCAGAATGTCTTCTTTGTCCCTTTCCAGTCAATCCTTAACACAAACCAGAGGACATCACTATCCAATTTCTCTTGTCATGGATTCATTTTGCCTGTTGTAGGGCTTCACATAAATGAAATTGTGTGGTGCATACTATTTTGTGCCTGACTTTTTTAGCTCAATGTAACGTTTTTGAGATTAGTCCAGTTTATTTTGTGTAATTTACAGTTGTTTTTATTGCTAATTCACATATTTATGTTTCAAAATATTTATTGTAATATATATACTTAGTTAACCTTTCTCTCGCTGATGAACATTTGGTTGTTTCTAGTCATGGGCTATTGTGAACAAGGCTACTTACAAGCATCCTTACACAATTCTTTGTATGGACATATGTTTTCATTTCCCTTTGGTAATCCTATCAAGGAGAAGAATTATTGGGTGTGTTTAATTTTACAGAAACTTCCAGTTTCCCAAAGGGATTGCATTGTTTGGTATGAGAGTTCCAATTGCTCCTCATCTTCATCCACACAATTTCAATCTTTCAAAAATGTGGTCACTCTCCTGGATACTAAATGGCATATTATTTTGGTTTTAATGTTCATTTCCTTAATGATAAATGGCATCAAGCACCTTGCATGTGCTTATTGGCTGTTTGTATATCTTCTTTTGTGAAGTATTTGTTCACATCTTTTGCCCATATAAAAACTATTGAGTAATCTGTCTTTTGTTATTCATCTGTAGGAATTCTTTATATATTCTGGATATAAGTCCTTTATCTGAGGTGTGTCATGTGCATATTCTCTCCCACTGACTTCTTTCATTTTTTAAAGACACCTTATAATAGAATTGTTTTATTTTGATGACACCTGTTTTCTTTTAGACGTTGTTGTGAGGGTGAATTCATGTGAGAGGACCCCCTTGAAAGCACTGGACCCAGAGTAGAGATCCCCTTTGCTCCCGTCTAAGCTTGCACTGGCTCCTTTATTTATTGACAATTCTCAAAGGAGACTCATGCTGTTGGAACTTCTCTTCATTCTCACTGAGATCTCCTTTTCACACTAAAAAAGGGCCATATATTATTCAACTGGCACAGAATATACTGTGATGTCTCCTCATGGATATCCTGTATATGGGGGAGCCCTTGTACCTGGAGTATTGTTTCTTTACAAAGCCCTGCAGTATGTTTTGGGCACTCAGACCTGGGTCCTTGCAATAAATAGTTTCTTAGCATCCTCTGGAGTTATCTCCATAAATCTTAGTGTTTTTTTTTGTTTGTTTGTTTTTTATTGGTGTTGAATTTACCAACATACAGAATAACCCCCAGTGCCCGTCACCCAATCACTCCCACCCCCCGCCCTCCTCCCCTTCTACCACCCCTAGTTCATTTCCCAGAGTTAGCAATCTTTACGTTCTGTCTCCCTTTCTGATATTTCCCACACATTTCTTCTCCCTTCCCCTCTATTCCCTTTCACTATTATTTATATTCCCCACATGAATGAGAACATACAATGTTTGTCCTTCTCCGACTGACTTACTTCACTCAGCATAATACCCTCCAGTTCCATCCACATTGAAGCAAATGGTGAGTAATATTCCATTGTATACATAAACCACATCTTCTTTATCCATTCATCTTTCGATGGACACCGAGGCTCCTTCCATAGTTCGGCTATCGTGGCCATTGCTGCTATAAACATCGGAGTGCAGGTGTCCCGGCGTTTCATTGCATCTGTATCTTTGGGGTAAATCCCCAGCAGTGCAATTGCTGGGTCGTAGGGCAGGTCTATTTTTAACTCTTTGAGGAACCTCCACACAGTTTTCCAGAGTGGCTGCACCAGTTCCCATTCCCACCAACAGTGTAAGAGGGTTCCCTTTTCTCCACATCCTCTCCAACATTTGTTGTTTCCTGCCTTGTTAATTTTCCCCATTCTCACTGGTGTGAGGTGGTATCTCATTGTGGTTTTGATTTGTATTTCCCTGATGGCAAGTGATGCAGAGCATTTTCTCATATGCATGTTGGCCATGTCCATGTCTTCCTCTGTGAGATTTCTGTTCATGTCTTTTGCCCATTTCATGATTGGATTGTTTGTTTCTTTGGTGTTGAGTTTAATAAGTTCTTTATAGATCTTGGATACCAGCCCTTTATCTGACAAGGTATTTGCAAATATCTTCTCCCATTCTGTAGGTTGTCTTTTAGTTTTGTTGACTGTATCCTTTGCTGTGCAAAAGCTTCTTATCTTGATGAAGTCCCAATAGTTCATTTTTGCTTTTGTTTCTTTTGCCTTCGTGGATGTATCTTGCAAGAAGTTACTGTGGCCGAGTTCAAAAAGGGTGTTGCCTGTGTTCTTCTCTAGGATTTTAATGGAATCTTGTCTCACATTTAGATCTTTCATCCATTTTGAGTTTATCTTTGTTTCTGGTGAAAGAGAGTGGTCTAGTTTCATTCTTCTGCATCTTAGGCATAAGTCGAAGAGACAAGCCACAAAGTAATTGGAGGGAAATTCTGCACTGTCCCTTTTAGCACCTTTAAATCTGAGCACATGAGCCAAATCCTCTAGTTAAAAATGTTTCACGCAAACTGTCTCCTGGAGATACTGGCATAAACTTCTTTAATCCAGGCCAATATATGTGAGATCCAAAGCTAGGGCTGCTTTTATATCCAAGGTCAGTACGTATGAGTTGTGGATATAAAAAGATAAGGATTAAAACAATGAAAACAACAAAATCCATAAGCCGTCCTTCCACTTGCATCCATACGCTAATCTTATTGGCTTTTTTCCTTATTTCTGGAGGTGCCATCCTTATCCCACCTCAAGCCATTGAATGTTTTTTCCTCTTGTTTGAAAAACTCCATCTTCTCTTTACTTGGCTATTCCTAACAATTGCTCTTGATATTTATTTTAATTCATCTAGAATTGACATCAGTGCTGAAATAGTAAAGTTACAGGGACACCTCAGAGATATTTTGGTCTCTGTTCAAGACCACTGCAATGAGGAGCACCTGGGTGGCTCAGCAGTTGAGTCTGTCTTTGGCTCAGGGCATGGTCCTGGGGTCCTTGAATCGAGTCCTGCATCAGGCTCCCTGTGAGGAGCCTGCTTCTCCCTCTGCCTGTGTCTCTTGTCTTTCATGAGTAAATAAAAAATAAAAAAAAAAAATCTTAAAAAAAACCCCACTGCAATGAGGTGAATATCATAATAATGTGAGTCATATGAATTTTTTGGTTCCCAATACATATAAAAGTTGTATTTACTCCAAACCGTAGTCTATTGAGTGTGTAATAAATAGCATTATGTCTAAAAAACAATGTATATACTTTAATTAAAAAATACTCTATAGCTAAAAAATGCTTACCATCATCTGAGCTTTCAGCAGGTCACAATCTTTTTGCTGGTGGAGGGTTTTGCCTCGACGGTGATGGATGCTAACCAATCAGGAAGGTAGTTGCTGAAGGCTGGGGAGGCTATGGCAATTTCTTAAAATAAGTCAACAATAAACTTTGTGGCATCAATCGACTCTTCCTTTCTCTTGAACACTTAGAGGCCATTGTTGGGTCTTAACTAGCCTGATTTTGACCTTGTTGCATCTTGGGGATAGAGAGGCCACGGGGAAGGGAGGGAGAGAGAGGAGTGGCCAGTCAGTGCAGCGGCCACAACACACACAGTCATCCCCAAGCTCCCCGTCTTGCGTGGCACCAAAAATAATAAGGATAAAATCGTTGGAAATGTTGGGAGAATGACCAAAATGGGACAGAACGACACGAGGTGAGCAAAGACTTTTGGAAAAACGATGCTGGTAGACTTGCTGGACACAGCTCAACCGCAAGCCTTCACCTTGTAAAAAGATGCAATTTCTGCGAAGCGCAATAAAACGAGGCCTGCCTGCCGGTAGCCACGGTCGGAGGGAGCCCATCCTCCTGAAGCACCTGCCAAAGCACCTGCCTGGCGATAGTGGGCCAGCACCTTGCACTCCCTCCACCTCCTCACGAGGGCATTTCATCATCTCCCATCTTCCCGAGAAGGGTGAATGCTGTACTCTAAGGTGTTTTCAGAAACAGAGAGAGAGAGAGAGAGAGAGAGAGAGAGATCACATTCACATGCCTTTTATTATAGTATATGGTTGTAAGCGTTCTCTGTTATCAGTAGTTACTGCTCATCTCTTGCTGTGACTAATTCATAAATCAACCCTTATCACAGGTCTGTATGTTCAGGAAGAAGCAGCGTATACAGATCCGGGACTCTGGGTGATTTCCAGGGTCCCTGGGTGTCTTGGAACGTCCGCCCTGCAGACCAGGGGGGATGACTGTAATGTAGTTTATGAAAACTGGCATTTCCTTGGACTTCATCACACGGCCCCATAATTGCATTTTTACCTGTCTTGCAGTCCTGAGAAATCACTTGAGCCCAGATACCATGTTAATTAATAAACGTATCTAGCACCCTGTCGTGATTGAATAGAGGCCCAGAATTAAGCTTCCATCGTGACGTTGGCAGTCCTGCCTAGAGGGCAGTAGGAAAGTGTTGCTCCACAGCATTTGGTTTCGCACTTCTGACTGTAGTGCTCCCCCCCCCCCAGAGAAAACTATAACCAGGACTAGACTGAGGCCCTAAAAGCTTTCTTTTCCTCCCATTTCCAGGAAACCTGAGCGTCTTTGTACTTCTCCCATTCCTTAAACATTTAGGGCAATGTTATTTGTGGGAAGTGGGGGGTAGTTTGCAGTTGAACAAGATGTCTGAGCTGGTTCATACTGTAATTTGCTATTGAGAAAAGGGGAAGGGACAATCGATATTAATAGTGTCGCTGGCACGGCTGGCCACTGTCTAGGATCTCTATGTGACTTTAGTTTCAATTGTGACAATGCCAATAGGACACTGGTTTTGACCAGCAGGAAAGGGGTAGCCATAGTGATAATATGAGTAGTGATTAATAGCTTGCACTCTGTGGTCAGAAGATCCAGTGTCACATCTTTGCCCCGCACGTGAGATGTAGCAGCACAGACAACTGCTTACTCTCAGGCAACCCTCAACCTGAATTTTCTCATCTATAAAATGGGGCTTCTAATAGTATGTACATCACAGGGTTGTGGTTGTGGTGTACGTGTGTGATTTGAAAGGGTAAAGAACACTAAGGATAGTGCCTGACACATAGTAAACGGTCAATAAACATTAGCTACCATTATTATCATGGGTATTGAGGCTAAGACCTTGGGGCAAGACCTTGGGGCACGAAACCTCCAGAATTTGGGAGAGAGGAATGCCAGCAAGTGGAAAGACGCGTTGGCAAGGTGAAACTCTCAAGTGATTTTGTGTCCCCCAAACTCTATCAGCATGTGTTTGTGTTCTGGATGAAGTTGAAGAGAGCAGGAGGGAAATAGGTGGTCTGAAGTTTGGGGAAGGGCGGAGGATGGCAAAGGATGTCATTTATTACACTCCGTCCTATTATATATCTCATTCTTTGATCTCTAACCCCTTCCTTAGGTTTAGGCTTTATTAGGAAAAGATTCTGAGACTAACAAGCAGGAAGGGCTGCTGACACCCGTCTTCCTGTGGCACCTTCCCTACAACTTCTAATAGGTGTTGCCTCCGCATGCGCTTCCCCCCAACCACTACCCCTTACTCGGAGGCTATTATGCTGAGAATCACAATGGGTTAGAGTGGGGCCAGGTAAGCCCTGCTGACACACCTGCAGGTTTTGCCAGGGTGTAGGTGATCTTCTTGCATTTCAGCCCAGATCCCAAGTGGGGGTGTACTTGCCCTAGGTCCCCAGCTTGCAGCTGTCAGAGCAGGAGCACAGCAGCGTGGACACTGCAACACCGAGAAGAATTCTAAGACTTTGTCAGGAGGCTAAGGGGAAAAAAGTCTCACATCGCAAACCAGAAGAGGCGAGGGTAAAACTCGCCTGGCAAAACGAATGACATGTTGTTGCTCATCTAAACATCTTAGATATTTGGGAGAAATGAGCATGTGCTTGCAGGCTCCCACATGCATAAAAGGAATTCCATTCTTCATTAGTGATGTTTTCTAGCTTTTATCTCCCATTTCACCCCAGATTCTTTAATTCTCATAGCTCTGCTTTCCAGCAACCAATTAATATTTTCTCTGATAAATGTTCCTTTTTGAGAGTAATCTATCTTTGATGTTAAGCTCAACATTCTCCTTTTAACTTCTAAGAGAATAGAAGACGTAGAAGAGTAAAGAGCTGAAAGAAAAATACAATGTGTTACCTCCCTGGATTCTGAAAGATCAGCTCCAGCTAGTTGGATTTAAAAGCTTCTAATTTTTTCTATTTTATTCATGATGGTACCTCATAAAGTTAGAATTTTAATGTCTGTCCATATAGGGTAAAACAGAAGGGACAAAATATGGAATCCGATTCATGCATGGTTTTGCCTAGAAATGATGAATGTTTAGCTATGCTCAGGGTCCTCCAAGAAAATTTAAATAGCAAATACAGAAAGAGACGGGAGAGGACACTGCATAAAGTTTTGTGTTATGCTGATTAAAATTAGAGCAGGTTGCAGGGGAAACAGTGGGATATAGTAAATCTAGAATTTAGAATAACTTACGATTTTTGTGAGTTTTTAGAGATAGAGCCCTGTATTACCGTATTTCAGCTTCTAATTCAGAAACGAATTATTAAGATAATTTCTAAATTACATGTGATATTTTCTGTTCTTTCTATTTTGCAAATGCATGCGTTATTTCGTTTGGTTTTCTGTACAAAGCATATACTGGTAGCTATCATACGAGGCTGTATATTGATGCTAGTAAGATGCATAACTTAGTTCTGTTCTCATTATGAGAATTTTAGTGGGTTTCATCATTACAGATAATAATGACTATACCTAATCTTCTATATTATAGATTACAGAAGAGGGTGGCATTCATTATTTCATTTAATGATATGCTACAAGGGTTATATCATAACTACTTTGTAAAAACCTATTCTCTTACTTGCTTTTCATTAATATGCTTCTGGAGCTAATTTGTCAGCTTATACACACAGTCTGAACTCCAAAAACTGCGGAAATAGACATGTTTGCCTGGCTGCACGATAATCGAGCTATATCCTGATGATCCTGGTATACATGTGTTTAGTTTTCCCAGGACACTTTTGATCATTTGCATCAGAGACTTCTGACACTTCCTTACAGGTGTCCCCCAAAGATTCCAGGATAAAGTTCCTACAATGTTGACTTGAATTCAAGGTGAGTTTCCTATATGATCTGGGAGCTGTGAGGCTATTCACACACTTTCAAAATTTGTGCAGGAGCAGGCGTTTATATACTTCAGAGCTAAACAGGAAAAAAAAATTAAGCCTTTGTAGTCTTCTCTTTCAGTCCTTTGACTTTTCATTCTGTGGGCCCAAATTAAATTCTGTTTTTACATCTTTAATGATACAAGCATTCAGGGCCCAATGAAAAATAAAGGCCTTATTACTTCATAATATGTTTAGAATAGCGCATGATTATGTTTAGTTGATTAGTTGGCTATAGTAATCGCAGAACCATAGAGTGACTGAAATTAGAAATGAAAATGACCCATTGGGTATCATTATCCTTCCTGCTGTCAATGCAAGATTGTTTCCCAACATGCTGTGTGTGTGTGTGTGTGTGTGTGTGTCTTGGTGGAAGGGGCGTGAGGCTGAATTCTCTCTGCTACACAAGTGCACAATGTGATACCCTTCTGTAGCAACATTTTGAAGGAACTAAACATTAAAGCAAATCAGAGAGCCCTCTTAGGAAGTCCAGTGAAAGAATGCACAATGACCACAACAGTAGCGGCAGCCATACATATTTGTAGGTCACCAACTACATGCCAGTCGCTATAGCAGAGCCATCTCCGACATAAACACCAGCCATTCCAATCAGATACTATCACCCCCATTTATACATGAGGAAATGGCATCAATAAGGGTAAATGATTTAATCAAGGACAGATGATTCATAAAAGATCCTACAACTATCAGTAGTGGAGTCCAGATTCAAACTCCAGTCTCCCTGCCTCCAAGGCCCGGGCTTTCCCTGCACAGTACAAGTGAGGGGAAGGGTGACGCCTTTGGCAGCAGTAGCTTCTGGGTAGGCCCACAACCTCATGCAGAAAGAGAGTCATGTCTGGTGACTCCAGCTCGCCACAAAGAATAACAATTATATAGCCATCCATGAATGAGAATGGCTCTGGGGGAGCTCAGGAATATACATAAAAAGCTTCAGAGCACAATTGGAAAAAAAAAAAAAAAAAGCCCTGGGAATAACACACAAAAGGGGTGGAAGAGCAGTTTCACTCTGCCTGCATCATCTCATCCCCCAGAGTGGCAAGAGACATTCCCTGGGGAGAGAGATTTCCCCTCGGAAGCCTCGGTGGCTCTGTCGGTTAAGCGTTTGCCTGTGGCTCAGGTCATGATCCCAGAGTCCTGGGATTGAGCCCACATTGGGCTTCTTGCTCGGAGTGGGGGGTGGGGGGGGAGGTCCTGCTTCTCCCTCTCCCTCTGCTGTTGCTCCCCCTGCTTGTTCTCTCTCTCTCTTTCTCTCTGTCCAATAAAATAAAAACTTTTAAAGAGAGAGAGAAAAAGATTTCTCCTTACTGGAGTGAACTCCCAGTTTCCCTAGCCTTTGGGGCAGGATAGAAGACTCGCTCGGTGTCATCCTCCTCAGAGAATGTGTAGCTGAGCCATCTAGAGACAGGAAGAAGGAAGAAGGTCGGAGGTATCAGTAGTACCTGTCCCAGGGTGGGCGTGATCGCAGTTCCCAGTAGCCTGCTCTGCACAGGACCTCAGCAGCCTTTGATGCTGAACACTCAATAGCCTGCGTGGACGCTGTGACCCCTCTGCAGATGTCATCCCTGAGGACTCCATCACAGACCCCAAGGGACTGCCCCACAGAAGACTCCAGCAGCTTTTGCCACTGAAGAAACCCGTGGCCATCAAAGCCACCATGGGCCCCCTGCAGATTTCACTCCTGAGACCTCCACAAGCTTTTGCATTTGCAGACTCCAGGTACCTGAGTCCCTCTCCATCCCCAAGCCTGCCGGAATGCCCAGAGACACTCTGAGTTCTGAGCTCTGTCATTCCCTCTGCTGCAGGCTGCCAGCCTCCGTGTCTGTGGCTACGTGCATTCAGGATGCCAGTCCAGGCTCCCACATCTAACCCCCGATGCCAAATGTCTGCCTGTGGCTAATCCTTGCAGCCACACAAATACACACCAACAGCTCTAGCCCCCAAAGCTTGCTTGTGCACCAGAAGATGGGCCCAGCTTCTCATATGGGCTTGCACTGCCTCACACTTAGAGGTAGCCACTACGGCCAGATACTTGGTGCTGCTGGCCCTGACTCCTGTCACTGGTCCTCACTATGTGCTTGCACTTGAAGCAGCTGCTGAGTGCATGCTGACAGTCCAGGACCCACCAGCTGCTCACGAGCCCAGATTTGGCCCCGATTTCTGTCAATGGCCTGCACTGCCAATACAACCATTTCTGTTTGCAGATGACAATTGTATATATATATAGACAATCCTGAAGACTCTATCAATACACTCTTAAAACTAATAGATGAATTGAGCAAAGCTGCAAGATATAAAGTAGACATGCAAAAATCAGTTGTGTTTCTACACACTGACAGAGTATGTGAAAAGACAGTAGGAAAACAATCTCAGGGGCACCTGGATGGCTCAGCAGTTGACCTATGCTTTTGGCTCAGGGCGTGATCCTGGAGTGCCTGGGTCAAGTCCCACATCAGGTTCCCTGCATGGAGCCTGCTTCTCCCTCTGCCTGTCTCTGCCTCTCTCTCTCTGTCTCTCATGAATAAATAAATACAATCTTAAAAAAAAAAAAAAGAGAAAATCCCATTTGCAATAAAAAAAGGATAAACTACTTGGAAATAAATTGAACCAATGCAATAAGAAAAAAAGAGTAAGATACCTAGAAATAAATTGAACCAATGAAAGATCTGTACAGTGAAAATGATAAAACATTGATGAAAGTAATTGAAGAAGATGTAACTGAATGGGGCGATATCTTGTGTTCATGGACTGGAAGAATTAATATTGTTAAAATGTCCATTTTATCCAAAGTGATCCATAGATTCAGTGCAATCTCTATGAAAATTTCCTTAACATTTTTCACAGAAAAAAAAAAAAAATCCTGACATTTGTATGGAGCCACAAAAGATCCTGAATAGCTAAAGCAATTCTGAGAAAGAGGAATAAAGCTGGAGATATCATACTTTTTGATTTCAAGTTATATTATTAAGCTATCGTAACCTAAAACAATATGGTATTCACATAAAAGCAGACAAGGGAACGGAAGAGAGAACCCAGAAATAAACCCATGCATATTCAATGAACTAATTTTTGGCAAAGTCACCAATATATGTTGAGGGAAGTGTAGTCTTTTCAATTTATGGTGTTGGGAGAACCAAATATCCACATGCAAAAGAATGAAACTGGACCCTTATGCCACATGAAAAAGTCATCTCAAAATGGATTAAAGACTTAAATGCAAGGCCTGGAGCTGTACGACTACTGGAAGAAAGCATAAAGGAAAAGCTCCTACATACTGGTCTTGGCGATGACTTTTTGCGATTGATGCCAAAAGCATAGGCAACCAAAGCAAAAAATAAGTGGGACTACATGAAGCTGAAAAATTTCTGCACAGCAAGGGAAATAATAAAGTGAAAAGGCTATCTGTGGAATGGGGAAAAATGTTTGTAAACAATATGATAAAAAGATAAATATCCAGTATATGTAAGGAACTCCTACATACAACTCAATAGTAAAAATCCCACTTGATGTAAAAATGAGCAAGTGACCCAAATAGACACCTTTCCGGAGAAGACATACAAATGGCCAACTGGTATATGAAAAGATGATCAACATCACTAATCACCAGGGAATGCAAATCAGAAGCACACTGAGATATCCTCTCGTACTTATTAGGATGGCTGCTATTCAAAAAGCCAGACGAGAACGAGTGTTAGTGAGGATGTGGAGAAAAGGGAACCCTTGTGTACTGTTAGTGGAAATATAAATTGGCGCAGCCACTACGGAAAATAGTATAGAGGTTCCTTAAAAAATTAAAAATAGAACCACCATATGATCTCATTTTTGGGTATATGGCCAAAGGAAACAAAATCATGGAGAGAGATCTGCACCCTCATGTTCATTTCAGAATTATTCACAGTAGACAAGACATGGAAATAAGCTAAGTATCTATCAACAGATGAATGGGTAAAGGGGATGCGGTGTACAATATAAATGGAATATATATTCATATATGTATGGATATATAATGATTTTTACTTATATATATCATATATGTTATATATACTAATATTTACATATATATATATGTATTTCAGTCTTAAAAAGAAAGAAACTTTACCATCAACATAGATAAACTCGAAGATATTATGGTAAGGGAAATAAGCCATAAAGACAAATATTGATTTGACTTACATATGGAATAAAAAAAGAAATTCAAACTCATAGTAACAGAAAGTAGAATGGTGGTTACCAGAGGCTGGGGTTGAGAAAATGGGGAATTGTTGGTCAAAGGGTACAAACTTCTAGTCATAAGATAAATATAAAAAAAAAAAAAAAAAAAAAAAAGAAAAGAAAAAAGAAAGATAAATATATTCCGGAGACCTAACGTACAGCATGAGGACTGAAAACTTAATAATAATGCATTGTATACTTACAATTTGCTGAGAGTAGATCTCAAGTATTCACACCATGCACACACGCAGAATGGTAATTGTGGGTGGTGAGGAGTATGTCAATTTGTGGTCATTATTTTATGATGTGTACACAAACCAAAACATCACATTTTATACTTTAAATATTTATACATTTTGTCAGAAATAAATAAATAAATAAATAAATAAATAAATAAATAAATAAATAAATAATGAAGTTCACCTGGGAAAGATTCATTCCCCTGAGCACCCTTGAGTTGGGCTCCTCTGAGTCCTCTTTTTCGTTTAGGCCCTGACCTTGGGAATCTGTCCTTGGCCTCCTTAGTCCATTTTTAGCGAGAATTCTCCTGGATCAGTTTAGTAAAAATCTTTCACAGCTCATCAGCTTGACAGCTCATCAAATTCCTTATCCCCATCGTGAATATCTTATCATTCTGGCTTGCCTTCAGCAAGAATCCTACCTAGTTGGTCTACCAAGAGTCCTAGCCTTGGTGTTTTGTCTTGGTAATTATCCATCCACTGACTTCCATTCTGCTCCTTGGCTATAAATCTCCGCTCGTCCTCATTGTATTTGGATTTGAGTCCAGTTTCTCTCCCCTCCTGCAGAGCCCCAATGACAGTACTTTCTCTTCAACAGTCCACCTTGCTGTCTTCAACAAGTGTCTGAATAATTTTTTCTTTTTTGTTTTTCCAAAGATGTTTTATTAACTTATTCACAAGACACTGAGAGAGAGGGAGAGAGTACGCACAGAGGGAGAGGGAGAAACAGACTCCCTGTTGAGCAGCGAGCCCAGTGGGGGCTCGATCCCAGGACCCCAAAATTATGACCTGAGCCAAAGGCAGACACTTAACCGACTGAGCCACCCAGGTGCCCTAAATAATCTTTTTTTCTTTAAAATTAAAAATAGAACCACCAGAGTGCATTGGGGACTGGAAACCAAATTGCACCAAAATGGGCTAACGCTGTGGTTTTATGAGGAAATCCTTGGCATAGTCAGTGTTGAGGAGAGGGTCTAAATAAACATGAGAGATGGGTGGAGTGGAGATATGAAGCCATCAAGGAAGTGGGAAACTGAGATAGAGAGCCCCATATATGCAGACTGGTAGCCCCTTGTACATGGTGGCAAGCAGTGCAACTCTGGTTCTGCTCCTAGATTTACCTGGATACAGCTCACACAAGGATGGGGAGCACCGTCTGCAGGGAGCATTGCCCAGGCTCGGGAGCAGCCACTGCTCTTGTCTTCCCGAGTTCACAGGGGAGTAGAATTCTGAGACTGTCACAAAAACTCAGATGGATTCTAAAGCACTGTTGGATGCCTAGGTAAAAGACAATTTATTTTCTTTAAGGCAATCTGATTTTGACTTCAAGCACCTACCCCTCTGACCTCATAAAAAAAAAACAATCTCCCCCAAACCTGCTTCAGAGCAGTAGAGAAAGAGAGCACTCCTGCCCTTGATCCCGTGCTTAGGAGAGACTGGCTATGGCTCTTCACTGCTGCGTCTGTGCTCGGAAGACAAGGAGTGGCAGGCTAAGGAGATTCCCCCAATCTGAACCCCATCTTCTGCTTTCCTAGAAGCATTCCAGACACAGCATTGTTGGCTTTTGTTTCCAGGGCTTGGTAGGCCTCTCCTCCAGGTCAATCCTGGCTGGACTGGGTGGCGATTGTGTGTTATAGAAATAAATGGAGACCAACCAAATGAGAAAAGCAGAGACTACTTATTCCGAACTTGCATCAGCAAGAGAGTCAGCCACTATCGCTTGTGTCCGGCAGAGACTCAAAGACACAGAAGAGTGGGAAAGCTTTATAGGGGAGAAAATGGTAGGCTCCAGGTGTTCCCTGATTGGAGGCTGTTGGCCTGGGAAAGCTGAAAACATCCTATATGATTGGTTAGGGGTGCATTACTGGGCTTTTTCTGGTTGGACCTAAGTTGGAAGTGGGGACAAAAATTAGGGAAACTGTCAGTTGTTAATTATGTCCTGGTCACTTGGGTTCAATTGTTATGAAGGATTTTGTTTAGCTTCCTGGATAACCACCGAAGGTAGCAACCTGATTTTCTCTTAAGTCTGACTCAGAGCAGGCTGGCTGGGTGGATTGTTTATTGTTGATAAGGGGATTGGTCTTCTGGGCAGGCTGTGGGTCAAAGTTCTATTTTTATATCTGGCCTGGCCAGTGTCTGTATGACTCAGTCTCTGAGTGGTTAGGTTGCAGAGGAAGGCAGGAGGTGGCTGTTTCTGGGGAAGTGGATGGAGCTTAAATGTGTGAGCTGTGGTGTCTACACACATTTAGCTTGAGGCCCTTCGGGTATGAGATTAAGCTGGAGGTGGAAAGAAAATGGAATCAAGGCACAGCCGGGAACTGGGGGCCAGGATCACCAATCCGTACAGCTTTACATCCTGGGATGGAATTCTAGGAAGTCTTAGACATCTAAATTTGCATCTTGCTTTCTGGTTGTTATGAAGGAATACTTCTTTTTCAAGGTGAAAGAGCAGAAACTACCTATTTTATTTAAGAGTTTGTTACCCTTTCTTACAACTTCTAATATTTGGCCATATTGTGTAGGGCCCTCTATTGTTTTTAGATTTATTTATTTATTTGAGAAAGAGAGAGAGAGAGAGAGAGAGAGAGAGAGAGGAAGAGAGAGAGGCAAAGGAAGAGGGAGAGAGAGAATCTCAAGCATACTCCCCATTGAGGGCGGAGCCTGAAATGGGTTTGATATCATGACCCTGAGGTCACAACCCGAGCTGAAATCAAGAGTTGGACACTTAATCGACTCAACCTAGACATCCATGGGTCTTCCATTTTTTTCTCTTGTCCTGTAACCTGCCAATGTAGTGATCAGACCTATGAATGAGTCACATGGTCTCAGGGGAAAAAAATCAAGATCATGGGGTAGCCTTTCCACTTATTCCTATCTGATCTCTCTCATCATGCCTTAGCACCGTTGTCTGAATCAAAATGGTGCCTTCAAATCAGGGCAAGCTCCATAGTTTATGGGATTCACTGCAAAATGAAAATGTAGTCTCTTACATTTGAAAAAGTTGAAAAGGTTGAAAAAAAGGTGTTAAATGTGCTAAAATCTGATTCTTTTCTCCCATAGTCTTTCTCTTGAAACTTCATAGTGTTTATTTTCCAATTCATATCATTCTAAGGAAAGAAAGAGTAAACATTTAAATTATTAGCATAGATTTTGCTGTTCATCTTTATATTGTGCAGTATCAGTTTTATTTTTTATTATTTTTTTGAAGTGATACCTACACCCAGTATGGGGCTTGACCTCATAATCCTGAGATCAAGAGTCACGTGTTCTACTGTCTGAGCCAGCCAGGTGCCTTAAATATTATACAATATCGGTCTTAAAGGCAATTGTAAGAGCATTTATCTCATGGGTAGAATCACCAAAATTACACAATCTGTTTTATAGCTTGTGCATGTAGGTTAGTGAAGGGAGTTGGACAACGAGAGGAAGAACATAGTTGATCCCATGAGGTAATTTGAGCTGAGACTTCAGTTTAATAAGAGTCCAATGAGACATTTGCTTACATTTCTTGAATTAACTATGGAAGATTTTGCAGAAGGCAGTAAATCCTTTAGGAATAGGTAGTTCTAAAATTAGGAAATTTGGGCCATCTGCTAGTACCCAGGTGATAGTAGGATACTAAGAGAATTCAGAAGAAACATAAAGTGAAAAAGGAGGATAAGCATCTCTTCCTTATATTTCTTTCCAGATTATTGCCACAGCATTTGTGCTAGACACCACAGTTCATCCTTGTTCACTTTTTAAATCTTCCTTTGATGGGCACCTGGGTGGCTCAGTAGGTTAGGTGCCTGCCTTTGGCTCAGGTCATGATCCCGGGGTCGTAGGATCGAATCCCATGTCAAGCTCCTGGCTCAGTGGGGAGCCTGCTTCTCCCTCCCACCTTGCTCATTCTCTCTTTCTCACAATCTCTCTCTGTTTCAAATAAATAAATCTTTTAGAAAAGGTGCCCTTGAGTCACTCTATTTTTTATTATTGAGGTATAATTTATATATCATAAAATTACTCAATACGAGTGTACAATTCAGTGATTTTTAATAAATTCACAGAGTTGTGCAACCATCACCATAATCTGGCTTTTGAACATTTCCATCAACCCCAATAATTCCCTTGTGTCTTCTTGCAGCCACTCACTGTCCCAACCCTAGTCCCAGGCAACCATTAATGTGTTTTCTGTCTCTGAATTTGCTTTTCAGGTAATTCCATTTACCTCCTACAATATATGCGGTCATTTGTGTCTACTTCCTTCAAGAAGCATAATGTCTTTGAGGCTCATCCATGTTGTAGTCTGTAAAAATAACCCATTTCTTTTTATGACTGACTAGCCTTCCATTGTATGGATGTATCACCTTTTGTTCATCTGTTTATCAGTTGATGGATACTTGCATTGTTTCCAGCTTTGGACAATTATGAATATTGCCACGGTGGTCATTCTCATCTTAGGGTGGACATAAGTTTTTATTTCTCTCAAGTAAATACCTACGAATGCTGGGTAGTATGGCAGGTTTATATTTAGCTTTTTAAGAAACTACCATATTGATTTCCAAAGTTTTCAAACTGTTCTCTCACCAGCAAAATGTAAGAGATCCAGTTTTTTCCATATCCTGGCTAATGTTTGGTATAGTGCTTTGGTCTACAGCCATTTCTAGCTGCAGCATAGTAGTATCTCATTTTGTTTCAATTTGCCTTTTCCCTAATGATTACTGATGTTGAACATCTTTTTATGTCCTTATCACACACGTGTATATTTATCTTTGTATTCACTCAAATTTTTTGTCCTTATTTATTACTTATTTATTTACTTATGTATTTATTTATTTTAAAGACTTTATTGGGGCACCTGGGTGGCTCAGTCATTTGGGCCTTCAGCTCAGGTCATGATCTGGGGGTCCTGGGGTTGAGCCTGCCTCAGGGTCTCTGTTCAGTGGGGAGTCTACTTCTCCCTCTCTTAAATCCTTAAAAATAGATATTATTTATGCATTTCAGGGAGAGAGAAAAAGTCTGTGAGGGACGCCTGGGTGTCTGCCTTTGGCTCAGGGTGTGATCTCGGGTCCGGGGATCAAGTCCCACATTGGGCTCCTTGTGAGGAGCATGATTCTCCCTCTGCCTGTGTCTCTGCCAATCTCTCTCTCTCTGTTTCTCTCATGAATAAATAAATAAAATCTTAAAAAAAAAAAGTGTGTAAGCAGGGTGGGGCAAAGGAAGAGGGAGAAAGAGTCTCCAGCAGACTCCACACTGGGTGTAGAGCCTGATATGAACAAGATCACAACCTAAACCAAAACCAAGATTTTGGTGGCTCAATGCACTGAGCCACCCAGGCACCCCTCCTTTGTTCATTTTTAAAATTGGGTTTGACTTCTTACTGAATTTAAAAATTCTTTTTATATCCTGGATACAAGCTCATTTTTTTTCTTTTTTAAAGATTTTTTTTAAAATCCATTTATGAGACACACAGAAAGAGAGAGAGAGAGAGAGGCAGAGACACAGGCAGAGAGAGAAGCAGGGTCCATGCAGGGAGCCCAATGTAGGACTCAATCCCAGGACTCGATCCCAGGTCTCCAGGATCACACTCTGGGCCGAAGGCAGGCGCTGAGCCGCTGAGCCACCCAGAGATCCCCCTGGATACAAGCTCTTTATCAGACTTTAGTTACAAATATTTTATCCCAGTTTGTGTTACCTTTTCAATATTGAACTGTATGTTGTGAAGAGTGAAAGATTTTAATTTTGATGAAATTTAAAAAAATATCCACTTTGTCAAATTTTTATTTTATAGATTTTGCTTTTGGTGCAATATCTAAGAAATATTCGTCTAATCCAAGGTCACAAAGATCACCTTCTCTGTTTCCTTCTACAAGTTTTGTCATCTCACATCTGACATTTTGGTTGTGTTCTATCTTGAGTTACCTTTTATACACGGTGCGAAGTGTGAATCAAAGCCTATATTCTTGGCATATGAATATCCAATTGTCTTCACAATTTCCTTTCTCTATTGTTTTGCCTTGGAGTCTTTGCCAAAACCAATTGACCATAATTGTGAGGGTTTAACTCTTTATTTGTTACATTTAATCTTCTTTCTGTTACATCAAAAACTCTGTGTGTTTTCCTGCATTATACACAGTTTCAGGATAGCAATACGAATATGACCAATACCAACATGATTTTCTGTCCATTTTTGAAAGTGATGTTCTGAAAAGCTGACTGGAAGCTCTGGACAAGAGTGGAGCATCTCAGGTGTGCTCTTCTCTTTGGTGTGACGTTGCTGGACTGTCACTGAGGAACCTCTCTAATGCCATATCTACGTGTCCTCCTTCTTGGGTTTCTGTTTCTCTGTGAAGGGATTCTCCAGTAGTCAGCCAGTGAGAAGTTCTGGAAACCAAAAAGAGAAAAGGACTGTACCTTGACTGCATTTCCCTGTGGTCTCCCTTTTCTGTATTGCACATCCTCTTTAATTGAGCCTTGGGTCCCTGGGTCTTATGTCCCTCTCAGGATCTCTCCATAGACTAAGTAGCCATTCCTTAGCTGCAGAAGGAGAAGGATAATTTCCCTGCGGTTTAATAGGTCAAATTGGAGATGTGCTGGAGCCAGCTTGAACCAGTTTTCAGTAGATGACTGTGCTTTCTTACCCCAAGTCTGTGTCCAGCGTTGTTCTATTCGTTAGTCATGGTATTTATGTGGAGGTATTTACACCATGGAAATTGGCAAAATGGCTTTTTGTGGGGCGGTTAGGGAGGTGGGGACCATCATACTATTGGCTCGTGCCATATTAGACAGATCTTCAATAAACTCTCCAGTTTTTAGCCCCCTTGACAACCTCACTTTTAGATTTTGGGATTCCGGGGACCGCATCAGCTTGCTTCTGGGCTGCCTCTCCTGTGTTTCTCTGTTCTGCTAAGTCTGTTACTACTTGATCATCTGACTTCTATCTTTTCAAAATGTGTTGCTCTTTTCCCATTTTTTTTGGTTTTGTGAGTTTATCCCTACATTGTTATTTTAATAGAATATTTAAAAGAAGCATGGATTGAGTGCAAAGTAAACACATACTCATGGCACCATATTTAATTGTAAGTCTCCTTTAGGTTTAAAATGTTCTCTTTGATTCACTGAACACATGCAAATATATATAGATGACTTGCCTCATCTCTTTGCTCCCTTGGATCTACCCTGTAGACATTAAAAATGGGCTTAAAAGCAGTCATTTTGTGTTTTAGTGAAGGACACTGAAGAAAGATGTAATGAAATGGGCTTCTTATGTTTAAAAGAACAAAATATAACATACTGACAGGATATACTCCAAGATGAGAAATCCTAACTACCTCTGTTTGTGGGATTTTTCTTCTTTTTCTTTTTGCTTCTCTATTTTTTTCTAATATATCTATAATAATTCTTCTTCTTCTTCTTCTTCTTTTTTTTAGAAATAGAGAAAAGGAGGGGTGCCTACCTGGCTCAGTTGGTGGAGTGTGTGACTCTTGATCTCAGAGTTGTGCGGTCAAGCTCCACATTGGGTGCAGAGATTACTTAAAAATAAAATCTCAAAAAAAAAAAAAAAGAAAGAAAGAAAGAAGAGAAAAGTAAAGCTATTTAAAGTTGACTAAAACACATACACACACCTGATTCGGCACCATAGCACAAATACACACGCGAAAGAAACCTAAAACTGTTAACTTAGAATTATTTGGGGATTTACTGAGTTCAGAAAAGCAGATGTGACATTAGAACCTAACTTGATTCTACTGTCTAATTCTAAGTCGTATTATGTATTTCTATCCTGTCCCTTCATTTCTCAAACATATGTACTCTGGGGTTTCTAAAAGTGGAAGGTTGTTAGATGAATGGGGGCAGCAGGTTGTAAACTGTTGTCCCTTTCAGGTTCGCATATCTCTGAGTAAATTGAGGTAAACATTGTTGTTCTGCTTCAGCAAGTGAGCTACTCCAAAAAAGGTTAAGCACATGTGCACAGGAACACAAAAGCTTTCAACTTACCATTGTAAACTCCTAGGGTGGCAATACCATTTCCTCTTTTGCTGTAAAAGTGTGGGAGTTTGGAACTCAGGACCTTGTTTCTTATCCTGAAGTAAAATTAGGAAGAAAAACAAAATGAAAAGGACTTTGTAGTTCCTGGTAATTCCAGTTTCTTAGCTCTTGTCCCTCCCATGGACGCCCAGTGTTTTCACTAAAGTAGTTTTCTAGGCATTCCCTGCTGCTCTGGTTCTGTGAATAGCCAGCCTGACAGCTTTCTCCTGACTTGCTAGTATTAACAGCATTTAGTTGGAGTACATTTGAATTGACCAGAGAACGGATGGCCAGAGTCCATTTGAGTAACAGCTTCCAAAATGCTGCCGAAGATATAAAACCCAGGCAGAGGAACAGGTAGGATTTGTGGACATCAAAGAATATGGATCTATGTGTCAGCTGTCCCTAGAGGATCCCTAGAGGATCTCCTCCTGAGATCTCCCCAGGAGACTAGTTGTTGACGTCCTTTCTTGACTTCACTCCTGAGGCCAAATGCCACCACTGGCTAGAAGGGAAGGATGTTTGGAGGGGTCAGACAGTCTGCCGAGGACTCCACAAGCTAGGAGCTTGACTTAAGGTCAGATGGTTGGTTAAAAGTAGTATATCTCTTGTTTAAATGAGAGGTGGTTGGGCTGGTTACTTTTGTCTCAGTAGATCTCTAAGGAGAGAAAAATTAATTCGCAGAACCTAAGCAGGGGAACTAAGTTAAGCTCCATGTGCTATGATTAGGGTCTAAGGCGTGGGTGGTCCAGCAAGAGAAAAGGTAAGCGGAGAGGCTACATGATTGAATGGAGGACCTCCCGGCTCCGAGTGGACACTCCAAACTTACTAGAATCACAGCTCACATGGGGTGAGTGGAACGACAACTCACACTTGTGTTGATTACTAACATAAAAGGCATCAATATGGGGCACCTGGCTCAGGGCCTGACTCAGGTCCTCATCTCAGGGTTGTGAGATTGAGCTCCAAGTTGGGCTCTTCACTCAGCACCGAGTCAGCAGCACCCAGGCAGCTTAAGACTTTCACTCTTCCTCTGCCCCTCTCCCCTCAAATAAATAAATAAATAAATAAATAAATAAATAAATAAATCTTAAAAAAAAAAAAAGCAGCATCAATATAAAGACTGTGTTATAGCACTGAGCAGCTGTCCTCTGCCGTTTGATATCTGAGGGCTCCCTTTAAAGGCTCCCAATCTTAATCTTTTCTTTTTTCCTCTGAGCTTTTAATATTTTCTCAAAAGTCAATCTTAATCGAACCTCTTAATCAGGCTAGCTTCTCTTCTTTGAAATTACTTCCCTTTGACAATATCTTAATAGTAACTAAGGCATCCATGCAGAAAATTAGAAATGCATTGCCCGCCCACCTCTCATCATCTTCATCCCCCACACAGCAAGTGGGGCCTGTTGGCTGGAGCCCAGGGCTTTTCAGAGAAGCAGGGAGATGCCTTTGGAAAGAAGAACTCTCCGAGCAGTCACTACACCTTACATCTTACAATCTACCTCTTCTTCCTCCTCCTCCTCTTCCTTCCTTTTCTTCTTCATCACAAATATGTATGAAGAAGCTACTAGATAAGAGATCCTATATTAGGTTTTAGGAAGAGATACAGAAATCAGAGCAAGATACTGTTTCTGTTCCAAAGAAATACTCAGTCTGGTTCGGGAGCTGCTAAGACAGAGTAATTACAGATTCAGGATTTGGAGTCAGAAAAACTGAGTTCCAATCCTGCTTTTTATTGTTTTGGCTATAGGTCCTTGGGCAAATCTTATACCCTTACTGTATCTTCAGAGTTGTGAGATGTGGTTAACCATACCTTTCTCATACAGTTGTCCTGTGAAGACTAAATGACACAAAACAGTGTATGATACATATTAAGCACTTCAAAATATTGACTGTTTTTACGGAAGCGAAGGTAAAGATATAAACCATTTAAATAGTTGAGCATAAAATGAACATGATATTAATGAAAAATGATGAAAATAAAAGCCCACAAGAATCACTTAAGAAAAACGTAAAGACACACAATAGCATAAATCCTATGACATTGGTAACTTTTTTTGGAATTTAGTAACGCTTAGAGTTCAAAAAATTCAAAACTAAATTTAGTATCCTAAAAGCTTTTCCAATGAAAGTCAATAATAATAATAATGATGATGATGCTTCATTTCTCTATTGTTAACACCAAAACTCACCATCATCTTTAATGTTGCCCTATTTGAGGTGAATGGACAGATTAAATGTCCAAGATAATGTGGATGCTGGAAAAGACATTAGAATCTGGCAAAAAGTGTAACAGGTCAGACTGACACCCATGAGGTGAGCAAGAAGCAGTCAGGAGATGTCTTTCTTGTAAAACTTGGTGTTGAAATTATATATGTGATATGCAATGCACAGAATACAGGGGAATCAGAATATCCTGTTCATAATGGAAAACAGTGGCCTAGAATAAGAATATGTCATGTTTTCAGCCTTAAGCCAAGAGCCAATGAGTTCTGATTCTAATCAGCAGTTTCTCTTTATTCCTCATTTAACTTAAAAACACTAGCTCTGAATACCAGGTACTCTTGGAAGGAAGGGAACATGCCACATATTTCGTCATCTTTCCATGGAATCCAACAAGGTGTTGAGCAACTTAGAATCCTAGAAGCAATCTTAGAGAACACTTAGTCCAAGAAAATCCAGGTTAGTCCAAAAAAAAAAATAGGAAAAAAAATCCCAGAAGAATGTAAGATGCAACATTCTTTGGTTTGACCCATAGAGAGTCTGCTAATAGATAATTTGATAGATTATCGCAGTGCATAAAAATAAATTTTGACAATTGGCCCAGGCATATTTTCCAGCATATTTAAAAGTAAAAATGGAATCTCTTTTATCTGTATCCTGCAGCTCAATTCACAGGGACTCGGGGAAATGATGAAATTAAGTTTTTTGTTCAGCCCACCTGGGAATGGGATCTCAGATCTGAAATAATCTCATCAAGTCAATAGTCATAATATTTGCTAATATCTATATAGTACCTTATAGTTTGCTCATTTCTTAAAAAAATCCATTTATTTTGTGTCTGTTGTGTTCTGCATTTAGCTACTAGTGTTAAAATAAATAATAAATGTCATATGTTGAGAAGTTCCTCTGTCATACTTTTTTTCTGAATTTACTCTTTATATGCATTGTATCCTTAAAACAACCTGCCCATGTAGCTAATATTACCTGCATATTACAGGAGTGAAATTGAGACAGAGATGAAAGATCTCATTTAATGACCCACCACTCTTAAGTAACAGCTGATAGAACCAGGTGTGTGTTTGTCAGGCTTTAAGACTCCCATGCTCCATGGTATCTGACTTCCAGGGGCTCCTGGTACAAAGGGAACATCAATACAAAAGCAGTTGTGGTATATTATAATAGAACCTAGCACACAGTAATGTGAAAATATTTCTGATATTTATTCTCCAAATGTGCCATGTGCTTTGTTTACCATACTGCAAATTCTCAAGACTTTGTAATCTGCTCTGGTAGTTTCTCCCCAACACTAATATTCTCTCTCTCAGTCTGTTTTTATTTTTAAGAGTTTATATTTTTAAGTAATCTCTTTACCCAATGTGGGTCTCAAACCCACAATCCTGAGGTCAAGAGTTGCATGCTCTATCAACTGAGCCAGCCAGGCACCCCTCTTTTTCTATTTTTGGTGAAGGAACTGGAGTTTAGAGTAGGTTTAACAGACTTAATAAAAATAATCAGAATGATAAGTGATTAAGCTAGGATTCAAACACAGGGTTGTCAGGTGTCAAAAACTGTATACCTTCCACTGGCCCATGAAGTGCTCAGAGTCTGTTGGGTGCTATGAGATATTAGGAAGCGTTTAACTACCTCTGCCTGGGAGAGCTATTACTGATAAGGTAACACTTGGACTGTGGTTTGCATGATTAGAAGTCCACTAAGTGAACAAGATGCTGGAGGGCATCTCAGATTGTAGAGCCAGTATGGGCAAAACACGCCTGGGAGAGAAGAGCAGAATGGTGTGGGGGAGAGAAAGTCATTCGCCATGGTTGTTGAGATGCAGTGGCATGTCAGATGAGCTCTGATTTCCCACAATGTTATTAATAAAGCACCAGCATTGTTCAGAGAAGGAAGAAAATAATGTTGACCCCAGGGAAATTAGGTAAGATCTCACAGGAATGACATTTAAATCTTGAAGGATGAATGAGGAGAGGATTGGGCAGATGAAGACAGAGAAGGAAAAGCATTCTAAATGGCAGGAATAGCATTAGAGAAGGAATAAATAAATACCCAGTCTGTGGATAGGAATCGTGAGTAATCATTCACTTTGAGGAGACTCAGGGAAATAAGATTGGAAAAGAAATGCTTTACTAAATCTGGGAAAACCTTGACTTCCAGGAGAAGGAATTTTATTTTACTTGTAGGAAACTTTGATGAAAAGATATAATCAAAACTGTGCTTTAAGGGGGTCCTGGGGGGCTCAATTGGTTGAGCTTCTGGACTCTTGGTTTTGGCTCAGGTCATGATCTCAAGGTCCTGGGATCAAGCCCCACATGGCTCTCCACACTCAGTGGGGAGTCTGCTTGGAGGTTCTCTCCCTCTGTCCCACCTACCTCTCTCTACCTCCCCACCCTCAAATAAATAAAATCTTAAAAAAAAAACAAAAAAACAAAAAAGGGGCTTTAAGACATTGCCAGTTAATACAGAATTAGTTTCTAAGATTTTATTTATTTATTTATTTATTAAATTTTTTAAAGAAGATTTTATTTATCCATTTGAGAGATTAGAGAGAGAGAGAAAGAGAGAGAGAGCATGAGCTGGGAGGTGGGGAGAGGGAGATGCGGGGCTCTATCCCAGGACCTTGAGATCATGTCCTGAGCCAAAATCGAGTCCAGAAGTTCAACCAACTGAGCCATCCAGGAGCCCCAATTTATAAGACTTTAATAAAAACTATAGTCAGATTAATTTTGGTAAGAACACTAAGATAAATAACCAAACTGACATTTATATCATGTTTTTCATTTTACAACAGGTTTCAGCTAAGAATTCATTAGATTGTTCAACATTCAAGGCAAGCAGATGAGGTACCTTGAAGAAAGAGATTTTCGAAGATGTTCCCAAGTGCACCCTGTTCTTACAGGATGCCTTCAGCTCTTTGGATTGCAGGCTCAATATTTCCTGAGTATCCTCACAGTAGGGCCTGGAATTTTACATTTCTTTGTTTTCTTCTTTAGACCATCTTGTTCTTCTTCCCACAATGAAACAGATGTCTGTTTCAGCATGAGTGATAATAGCTAGCATTAATGATTATTATATATCAGGCACAGTCCTAAATGTTCCCCGTGAATAACATATATTAATGGTAACGATTATCCAAAGTGGGTACCATTACATTTCACAGATAAAGGAATTGAGGCATAGTTTGCTTCGAGTTCTTGCAGCTGTAAGTGACAGAGCTTGGATCTGAACTCATGACGTAGGGCATGAACATGTGACCTTGTAACTGCCACACTCCACCATTTTCTCGAGACCAAAAGCTGTTTTGGAGTTTGGTTAATATAAATGCAAAATAAGCAGCCTTTTCAAGACAACAGAATTATTTTTCGGCCTGACCAGATATCTGTAATAACACTTTGTAAAAGCAACCACAGTATAAATCTATATGTGATCCATTTGAAAGCAGCAATTCAAATTTACAGGTGTTAAAATGACCTTTGTAGCATTCCGATCCTCTTATGAACATCTCTAGTTGACCTAGAGTTGAGCCAGTGGAGAAAGCAGGTTGAAGTCAATGAGATCAACTTGCATTGGTTTTACAGGCTGTAAGCCAGTGTCTTAAATTCCTCATTTATAAAATAAGACAAACAGAAATAATCTCTCGGAACCAATATTCCCTTTTTCTTGGCTCTTTGCTTTCTCTTTACATGGTTGTATCAATAGGTACACCCACCCACTGATGTGATATTTGCCAGAGGCATCAGATCTAGCCTGTTGAAACATTTTCCTATGTACTTATTATGCACATCATCAACAGGTCACAAATCAGGAGGTCTTAGGGTCTGATGTCGTCCACCAACAGAAAATTAAATTTTGCTGATGGAATACATTTGAGCCACGCCTGAGTGATGATCTATCTAATATGATTTTAAAAAGATAAAGGGAGACGAATGACCAAGATGATATATGCAAGTGGATTTGAAAAAAAAAAAAATGTGTCAGATCTCAGAAATCTGGGAAAAGCAGCAGTCTGGGTTTTTGTGTGTGTTTGTGTGTTTTCCTGTTTGTTTTGTATTAGAAAAACTTTATCCCTTTCCATCCAATCCTTTTTCCCTTACTTGCCTACTTTACTCAAGAAAACAACCAGAGTGCAAGTTCAGGTCCATTGAAGATATCAAAATAGTTAAGACAGGTCAGTTTGTACTCAAGAAGCTTAAAATCCACCCTTGGAGAGAGACTCCAAGCCCCCCCTATACAAAGGAAGAAGTCTCTGGGAGGTAGAGCTTTTTAAATGAAGGTGTTACCCGTCCAGGAAGTCAGAAGTCAGAGCTCCAAACAAAGATGATTTCTGCAACAGCTGGTGTCCCATAAAAAAAAGGGAGGATGGCCTTCTGGGGCTTTTGTCTCCAGTGACTACCAAACTGTAAATCAGAACAGTTCCCACACTCCACAGGGCTTTTCTTTCATCTATCAACATGAATACACAATCCTACCCCAGGGGCTAAACCTCCTCCTTTTTAGGCATCATTTGTCTAGAACAGCCTAAATTTTGCCTAAATGGAAAATGATGATATTTGAGGAATTCAGTTTCACGGAATCAGTGGTCGGGGCTTCTAGGCTTGTCTTTTTGCCCAAGGGTGAAGAGCTAAAATCACACATTGGATATTAGCTTCGAGTGTCATGATTTGGGTTAAGGCCAATAGGTCTTATTGTCAGATAAATCCCCATGCCACTCTTCCCCAGCTTTGAATTGAGCAAATTGCTAAACCTTGATAACCGTCCATTTCTAAGACTTTAAGAAGAGTAAGACTTCTTGGCCTTGAAGATTGTAGAGAGGAACTACATTGACTTGGCAATGTGGTTAAGATAATGCCTGGTCTACACCTGTTGATTCTCTTCACCAGTCTCCCCAAATACCTACTTTCACCATGAAAAATGGGAAACATTTTAAGACATAGTGAAGCAGTTATTGTGATCTGAGCATGGGGAACACAGTCCCATATGTGTGGCCAATAGTCATGGAAAGAATAACATGTCTATGTGTCTGCTTTTTGGACATTTCTTTTTCTCAGACATCTGAAGTTTATCTGTGAACTATTTACATTTATGGTAGGGGTTTGTGAAGAGAGAAAGGAGAGGAGAGGTAAAGAGTCGATCCTCCGCTTGGAAAACCCACCGCATTCTCCTACCCAGACTGGACCTTGTAGTACAGGTTTCTAGAATCAGGCTGTGTTCTGGAATGTGAAACCCAGGCTGAAGTAGAAAGCTCAAATGTTAGAGCTGATTGTTCTGACTTAGGGAAGCATGTCGTTTTTCCTCCCTGTTAAAGGCAAGTTACCTTGCTATCTTCAAAAAGTATTATTCTCATCTACATAAATTAACCCAACTAAGTTCTTTGACCTTTTTTTTTTTTTTTTTTTTAATGATTTAAATTGCAGGAAGATTTTTTAAAAAAGCATTTTGTGGACTTTTTTTTTTTTTTTTTTTTTTTTTAAGTGTAGTGTTGATCCAACAAAATGGAGCCAACTGCCAGAATTCTGGTTGTATGTTCACCCTGGAAAGAAACATTTGTCCCAAATACACCAAGCTCTTGAAATAACCCTCCTGGTTCAACGCTTTCTAGTCAGGGTGCTACCAGTTCATTTCGAGTGTGCTCCATGGTCATGAGTTTCTTTTATTCTCGTGTGTAAAACCCAGTGCCAAGCACTTGTCGACACGTATTTCTAGGTGTGTCCCTCCAATTGCAATTTTTTACTTTTATACATAGGAGAGCGGGGGAAAGAGTAGAGAGGGTTATTAACAAAACAAAACATAGATCGAAGAGATGTTGGCTGGGAGTGGAATTTTCATGATCATTTTGGTTATTGTTAGATACATGCCTGTTGAAAAGTGGAACTACCAAGTAAAGATAAGTGCTTGTAAAAAGCTAAAAAAAAAAAAAAAAATCAAAGCAATTTTGGGAAAAGCTCTTCTAGGACATGGGCTCTGTAGTAGAAAAGTGTTCTGCCTTTTATAAGAATAATCACTGGACCTTCAAATGGAATGAAAATGCTGGAAAGACACAGCACTTGGAATGGAAAAGCCTGGACTTGAGTTCTGGCTTTGCTGACTTATCACAGTGCTTTTCCAGGCAATGCTCTGGCTCTCTTCTTCATTTATAAATGATTGCTCCTTACCAAATGACCTTTAATATTATTTCTAGCTCCAAAGACTCTATGACCTTACCCAAGGATTCCTCTCCAAATTCCATGAATAGAGCCTTTTCAGTTTTATGTTTTATGATGCTGAATGAAGGTCTTGCTTCCACTTGACCGCTGTGGAAAAAGAGGAGAGAGATTTGGAAGGGGACTGTGTGCAGTTAACTGCTCTACCATGTGGCACAAAGAACAGCTGTACTCCAAGCATGCCTGTATCCTAAAAAAATAAGATGTTCTGAAGTGGACAAAAAAAGACCAAAGAGTAGAAGGGCAAGAGCCTCTGGAATGTTAGCTTTATTTAGCCCCAAATGATTGGCAGCCAGTTGTGACATTATTACTCAATGCGTCTATGTTGTCATTCAAAACAGTTGTTGCAAGTGCTCAGGAGAGAACAGTAGGCCTGTGTAGCTCTGTTTTTTCCCGTTTTCTGGTGGGGGCGGAGTGGAATGCACACACAGCTTGCTTTGAAGAGTGCTGGTGGTTAGAATCAGGGTCTGTCCTTGGTCAGTAGAATTCATCTACTCCTCATGTGGTCTCGTTTTAAGGAAAATGCTTTCCCCCTTCTGATATATAATGTATACTTACTGGGAACATACCATAACCTCGACGGCAAGACATAACCCCATTTTTGGCAATGTAGGAAATGTATCTTGTAAGAAATACATCAATAAGAAGCCAAAGGGGGACGGGAGGTAAGAAACACAGATGTAGGCATATGGAAATAGGCACTGGAGAAGTCAAGGAACCTTGCAACGTCTACAGATTCTTTCTACTTACCACACTTCCTCAGGGGCTCCGCTCACCATTTCAGAGGAATGAAAGCACTGTTGACATCCAAAAGCTAAAGTAAGGTCCTGAGAGAAGGCAATCTTTTTCTATTTCTTAGGGAAGAAAAGAATCACAGTGCACACCAGGATAATGATTTTGGAAGCTCAGTTAATTGTGAAGGTGAGGCTGATCCAGCTTGTGGTTAGATACAAAGGAAATATTGTTCACTTCCCATAAGTGATTTCCCATATGTAAAGTGGGGCTGATCCTAGCAGGTGACTTCAGAGATGTGGAAACATTTAACCACATATGAATAAATCTTGCAAACACTTGAAAAAAAAATGCAAAGTATAACCTTTAAAGCAAAATCGTGGCTGTCACATTTTGAGACTGAAAGCTCTAAAAACGGAGCTTTTTATACCAAACCACAAAGGCCAGGGACCTGTGGTTTTATTGGATTTCTCATCCCAAGAAAATATTTACACTTGGAGGAAATGATGCGTTTTTAACTATAAAAGCCAAACATAGCATATTTATGAAGAATATTGCAAATAAAAATGTTTTTTTTTCCTTAGGCTGGCAAGGTTGACAGCTCTGTTTAAGGAACAGAAAAGTTAGTAAAATACAGATTCTAGTTGTCTTTTTTTAAAAGATTTTATTCATTTATTTGAGAGAGAGAGAGAGAGTGAGCAAGCATAAGGCAGGGGGTGGTGGGTGGGGGAAGAGGGAAAGGGAGAGAGAAGAGTCTCTTCACTGAGCAGGGACCCCCATGGCCTTGGGGCTCGATCCCTGGGCCCCAGGATCACGACCTGACCCGAAGGCAGATGCTTAACGGATTGAGCCCCAGATTCTAGTTCTTTTAAACGGGTGGAGCTTTTATTCTTAGTAGGATGTATATGAGTGATGGCCATGAAGGAGAAAGACCTTTGGTGAGTGTCCTGCTTTCACTGCCAAAAAATCCCAGGCACTAGAGTTTTTGGAAACTTAGATAAATGTGTTGAGAAGAAGAGAAAAGAAGAGCATAAGAGAGAATGAGGGAAAAAAAAATTAACATAGATATAGTTCAATAGACCAGAGGCAAAAGGAAATAAATTAACATTGTAGGGAAATAAAGGCATTAGGGGGAAATTTAACAATGTTTGCTATTCAGTCATTGAGAATCCTTTTTTTTTTTTTTTTAAGTTACTTATTTAGGGGTCGATCGGTTTGGGAAAAACCCAACCCAAACTAAATATTTGGCTCATGTATTAGCCATTATACCATAAAATAAAAGTCCTTATTTTTAACTGAAGCCTCCAGGCTCCTAAATAACAGAAATAAAACAAAATCTGGGTAAAGTGATCTAGAAATGGATGGAACAAGACACGCTGGTATTTTGTCCTAACAAAAGTAATATCCACATGCACTAAAGTGAAAGGGGCCAAGTCTCATCCATCCTTAATACTCTGTATTTCTTTGCTCATTTTTATAGTTTCTGATTGCCTCTTTAAAAAAATATGAGGCCAACCTCATGACAAAATTACATAAAGAACTTCTTACACTGTCAGGATTTTTATCAGCTTATGCTGACAAGACATATCTATGTTGGTCTCTGGCCCCTGTTCCTGACACAGAGCTCCTAAAGTCCTTGTAACTTCCAAGGTTACAGGAGCATCTTTTCTTTTAGCCAGGGGACCTTTGGTAGGTCCCCGAGTGGGGCTGGTCACAAGAAAGACCAAGCCATAGCGGGGTGGGGGGTGGGGGGGTGGGGTTGGAACTTTCAGCTTCATCCCCCCATTCTCCAGAGAGGGTGAAGGGGCTAGAACTGTAGTTAATAACTGATCATACCTCCATGAGGAAGCCTCCATAAAAATCCTAATTGTGGGAGGTTCAAAGAGCTTCCAGGTTGGTGAACACATCCAAGCTGGGAGATGGAGCATCTCAACTCCATGGGGACAGAAGGTCCTGTGCTCGGGACTCTACTAGACTTTTTGGCCTGGGTATCTCTGCATGTGGCCGTGCATCTGTGCCCTTTATCACATCCTTTATTATACAACAAACTGATAAACACACGTGAGTGTCTCCCTGAGTTCTGGGAGCTGTTCTTACAAATTATCTAACAAGGAGTGGGGGGTGGGAACCCTGACTTCTAGCTGGTTGGTCAGAAGTACAGGTGACAACGTGGGACTTTTAACTGGCCTCTGAACTACTATTGAGCATGTAACTTGTGGTATCTGATGCAAAGTCTAAGTGGATAGTGTCAAAACTGAGCTGAGTTGTAGGACCGCCTGCTGGTGTTGAACTGGTCAGTGTGGGGGAAAAAAAAAAACCCACACGTCTGGCATCAGAAGTATTGTGAGTGCAAGGGGCACCTGGCTGGCTCAATCAGAAGAGCATGTGATTCTTGATCTCAGAGCCATGAGTTAAAGCTCCAGGCTGTGGGTAGAGCTTACTTAAAAAAAAAAAAAAAAAAAAAATATATGGTGAGTATAAGAATATGGATAACTATATTTTTCCTGGACAGTTAAGATTTATAATCATAGTGTTTGTTGGATGACACTGGGTCTCAGTTGAAATAACAAATGGCAAAAAGCCACAAGTCCAGCAAAAGAGGGGGCGCCTCACACTGCACATTGGAAAGAATTAGCAGGATGCATTTTTCCACCCACATGTGACACATGTGACTTCTGTTCTGACTCCATTCCTTTGTTGGATTTGCCTAAATAAAAGCAGGTACTTGTAAAAGTGGGAGAACCCGTGTCAGAGGAGCGGTGTCTCCTGAGAGCAGCCATTCACAAGTGTGAGCCTGGGCAAAGCACTGCTCCCTTACCCCCCATAACTGTCTGCTTTAACACTTTCTCTGTCTCCCACCTGTGCCCCTTCCACTGCCGAGTTACATTGACTTAAGGAATTGACTGCTTTTAGACGTTCTAGTCGGCGGCCAAGAATCCCGGCCCAAACTTACAACAGGACTGTTTTTGAAAGAGCGTATCCGGTCTGGGCCTGGTCCTCTTCCCAGGGCTTCCCCTGTAACGTCTCATTTGATCTGCAACAGCAAGCCCGTGAACTAAGAATGACGATCCCTCCCTTGCAGGAGAGCTGTTGTTCAGAGAGGTCAAGAAATGCATTCAGAGGGGTGTCTGGCTGGCTCACTCAGTGGAGTGTGCAAGTCTTCATCCCAAGGTTGTGGATAAGAGTCCCACATTGGGTGTAGAGACTGCTTAAAAAGAAAAAAAGAGAAATAATAAAACAAGGAAATGCCCCCAAGCTTACATCTAAGGAACAGCCATGCTGTGCGTCTCATGGGGCCCGTTGGTTGACCCCCAAGCCAGAGGCCTCTTACAGTTGCTATTCTAGAAAACAGATATCACCTGTAGTTTAAAAATACTCCGTATTCTAATTTCCTTTCTAATAAAAATGGTGAAGGCTAAGCCCATCGATGTCTTCCTTTCTGTTAGAGTACCTGTAAGACGGAGGGGGAGTGATCACTTGTGCGTGGGTTGAAAATGGGGGAAAATGATGAGCTAAGAGAGCACTTCCCAGTTTTCAAACTTTGGGTACTGCCTTTAAAATTTTTGCTGTAGCCTTGTAATACCTGTATTACTACTTACTTTATCTTGACTTATTTATTTTTTTTTAAAACCAGAAAAGGATTTATAAATGTATTTATGTCATGGTGGCATATGGAAAACTACTGTCATGTGTTATAAATAAGAGGTACCAAGAAATATTTATAATGACAACATAGCAATTTTACTGTTTTAGCTTCCTCTGTTCTTGGATTTCCCCCTCAGTTTCTAACCACCACCCCCCTTCATCAGGCTTCTTCCCTTGTCTCCCTTGAGGCCAGAGGACAGGGGTGTCCTATTTGAGTTCTGTGAAGAGTGTTCTCAGGACAAAAACCTTTAAAAATAGATCACACTCTGGTTCACTTCCCTTCTTTCACGGTTTAAATCTTCCCCAGTATCTTCCCCACTTTTGTATTATCTTCAGGTGTCTTTGGTGTTATATTTAGAGTTTACAATTGAAATTGGTAACAGGATAATTCAGATATCAGAAGCTGGAACTTCTGTTTTCTATCGCAGTTGTAATTAGATTTTTGTGGGTTTTTGTTGTGTGTGTGTGTGTATAATGTCTGTCTTTTCAAAGAAACTCTAAGCACATGAACTGAATGTGATAAAAAGAGGTTTTTCAGGAAAAATTCTCATCTGTCACAAGCTTCTTCATGCTGACTTTAGCTGCCTTGGCATATTTTAATGACCTCCCTTTGACTTCAGGAATAATATCAACGTGTTGCTCATGTTTTATACATTTTGATTGTTATATAGAGAGATTGCAACGCAAGAGATCATTAGGATACAACCACATAAAATGCACCCATGAAATGGGAATAATCTTTTCTAATTGTTGAAAATGAACGGAGTATATTTTAGCTCTAAATGTTATGAAACAAAACAGACGTTGAGGGCTGATGTGGTGCCGTGCGGTATTGTTCGATGCAGGGATTCCCAAACAAAGGGAAGGTGTACAATACATTCTTGGACAGTACAGTACAGTCTTGCCTGGGTGGGACGGGGAGGAGGAGCTCCTGGCTTGGGCAGAGGCTGAGAGATGCCCCATACCATGAGTAGCCCAGATTGGGCTGGTGGACTTTTTATGCCAGCTGCCTTAAGACAGAGAAGCTTCATAGAGAGCTTTTCTGGTGGAGGGTTCTGAGGAGCATCCTTATTGTCTGCTACATGAGCCTAAATCCTAAGAAATATTGTCCGTTGTTGGGATGGGAGTGGCAATAATACACTTAGGAAAACTATTGGTAACTCCCTACTTAGTCTTTGAGTCTTCCCTTAGTACCTTGGGGTAAAGATGGGATGCCATTCAAACAAAGTTGTGGAGCTTTAATTAGTAGATTGGAAGGTGATTCAAACCCTGACACTGTGTTGATTGGATTGGTTTGCCACTTTCTTCCTAGGGTTTAGTACACTGCCTTACTCATGGCAAATACTCGTCATTCATTTGGCAAATAGCTTGATGAATTTAGGGAAAAAATATACCAAATGAGCCTCTCATTCCTAACTTGCCTGAGTAAGGTAACCTCTACTCCTGAAAAGTTATAAACTGTTCAAAAAGTCAGACAACTAAATACACTTTATTTTTTTTTTTAAATACACTTTAAAATAAAATGCCATGAGTGTACGATAAGGGGTGAACCAGGTCCACTGGGAGCATGGTGCAGGCAACTAGCTTGTTCTGGGGAGTATGTCCTTCGAAAAGGAACCTTAAGTTGGTCGATGGAAGAGAAGTGAGAGGAGCCCAGATAAAGGGAGAAAGATGTTCTAGGTAGAGGAAGCAGCGTTTGTTAAGAATTAGTGTTGAGAAAGAGATGGAACATGGTAGATTGGTTTGCTTTTTTTTCTTTTTTTTTAATATGTATATTTTTTTATTGGAGTTCGATTGGCCAACATATAGCATAACACCCAGTGCTCATCCCGTCTAGTGCCCCCCTCAGTGCCCGTCACCCAGTCACCCCCACCCCCCACCCACCTCCCTTTCTACCACCCCTTGTTTGTTTCCCAGAGTCAGGAGTCTCTCATGTTCTGTCTCCCTCTCTAATTTTTTCCCACTCGTTTTGTTCTCCTTTCTCCTATGATCCCTTTCACTATTTTTATATTCCCCAAATGAATGAGACCATATGTTTGTCCTTCTCCAATTGACTTATTTCACTCAGCATAATCCCCTCCAGTTCCATCCACATCGAAGCAAATGGTGAGTATTCGTCGTTTCTAATGGCTGAGGAATATCCCACTGTATACATAGACCACATCTTCTTTATCCATCATCTGTCGATGGACACCGAGGCTCCTTCCACAGTTTGACTATTGTGGACATCGCTGCCATAAACATCGGGGTGCAGGTGTCCCGGCGTTTCATTGCATCTGTATCTTTCATTTGCATCTGTATCCAGTGCAATTGCTGGGTCGTAGGGCAGATCTATTTTTAACTCTTTGAGGAACCTCCACACAGTTTCCAGAGTGGCTGCACCAGTTCACATTCCCACCAACAGTGCAAGAGGGTTCCCTTTTCTCCGCAATTGAGGGCCCATTTCTGGGTTCTGTATTCTGTTCCATTGATCTATGTGTCTGTTTTTGTGCCAGTAAAAGGCAGAAAAAACTTAGAAGAGCTTATGAGAAGAGCACTGGTGTGGATGCAAATGGAAGGGAGGCAGGAACCAGATCATTGCAGGCTTCATACAGGTCAAGAAGTTTGAACTTCAGGGGCAGGCAACAATCTGAACAATTTGCATTTTAGAAAGATGGCTCAGAAAAAAAAAATAAAGAATGATGGCTCAGACTGTAGTAAAATCTGTCAAGTGAGTACAGAATTGGACATTGGGAGTTAGTATATTTGAAACTTCATAGGCTTGAGGGGATTTCTATGGATGCTGTATAGAGAAGAGGCCACAAGGACAAAAGGTGAATAGACATGTGTAAGACACGTCAAGGAGTGGAATCAATGATATTTGGAGGTGGGCTGCACATGGCAGGAAGTAGGAGGAGGACAAGAGAAGGGTTCAGAATGGTGTCCAGGCTATGCAGTGGTCTTTGAGGAAGGACCCAAGAGACAAAAGTCTGGGTAGGAGCTCCTAGATCATCACATGGTATACAGAAGGCAGTGCTTGCTCTTCCAATACAAGTCATGGAAAACAATTTTTTGATGCCTGAAATTGTTCCTTTCACTCTGGTTTTACATTTTATTTGGCTTGATTCCACCCTTTTACGCTTCCTTTTCAGATTGTGGGCATCCAATGCTGTATTCACTGTGGGAAGAAAATGCTTTTGAAGTTCTAAACCCAATCCCTGAAGCAAGATTAACAATCAAAGATACTTTCAAATGTGCAAATGCTCACGGGACTTAGGTGAATTAGCTATAGTCTAGTCTGGAGTCAGAGGGCACACCTGTGCATGTCCACAAACCGTTCAGAAGGAAAACCAGTTCGTGGTCTGTAGCAAGACATTTGAACCTGAATGGTCTGTTTCTGACATTGAACACAAGGGTCAGGACTGAGAAGTACCTTCCCTCAGTTCTGCTCCTAGGCCACGAGAGACAACAAATACCCACCATTTGCTTCAACGTGGATGGAACTGGAGGGTGTTATGCTGAGTGAAGTAAGTTAATCGAAGGACAAACATTACATGGGCTCATTCATTTGGGGAATATCAGGAAAGGAGACAGAACATGAGCGACACCTAACTCTGGGAAACAAAAAGGGGTGGTGGAAGGAGAGGTGGGCGGGGTGACGGGGTGACTGGGTGACGGGCCCTGAGGCAGGCACTAGACAGGATGAGCACGGGGTGTTATGCTATATGTTGGCCAATCGAACTCCAGTAAAAAAATATACAAAAAAAATTTTGCTCCTAGGCACCTCACTTGCTGTACCCCAATTCCAAGCTCAGTTTATCACTTCTCCAAATGATCCATAGGTTTATAAATGGAGTTTAGATGGCATTGGTGGAGGAGTCTTTTAGGAGGATGATCCGAGTGGCTAAATCCAAATTTGTGTAACAATAATTCTGGTGAGTCTGAAACATCCGTGAGGGAGACAGAATCATGGGCAGCTGCACCGTGAATAATGTTCTGAAGTGTGCGGCTCCTGGAATCTGGTGTTGTAGCTGTGGGTATTTGCTGGAAGCCTTTTTATTATTATTATTATTATTTATTTATTTATTTTTTTACAGTTCAAAAGCAGCATTTATTTTGGTTTTCACTTCTCTGAGGCCCCAGGACCTTTTAAAAGTCCTCGCTGTTGGTCCTGTGCTCGGTGTCCATTGATCCTGCTCCAGCCCCTGCAGTAGCTGAGGCGCAGGTGGTGATGTGCGGGCACCTGCGGCGGGAGGCGGTCAGGGCCTGCAGGCAGCAGCCCTGGGACCAAGCGCCCCGGCCCAGGCTCCGGGAACGTGGGGCGCGGCCAGGGGGGCTCCGGGTGCTTGTCCTTGACCCCCCGCTCGATGTCCAGGTAGGGCATTCCCGGCTGCACCACGACTGCCTTCACCAACTGCTTTATCGAGCTTTTCTAAGGAGTGAAAAGCATCTGACGGTGGGACTTTGGTGGAAAAGAAATCAAGGTAGCAAGACCCTGGCCCACTGGTCGTGTGGCTTGGGCGACCCAGGAGACCCCAACTCCTGACTGTCATCTCTCCTCCACCTGTCGACTCCTCTCCACCAGGAGCAGGTGCGGCCCAGTCTTGGGTGGCTTTAAACAGCATCGCTACCACCTGTGTAAAAGCCACTCTGACGTGCTTTTTGAGAAACAGTAATGGGAAGTGACGTGCGACCGAGCTGAGGTAGGCGCTTGTCCCCACTAAGTTAAGGACTTTTTTTTCAGCCTAAAGCAGGCCTGAACCCATTGCTTTTAGATAAAAATGTACGTGATGCTGTATTATATAGAAAAAGTTTAAAATCCTGTAATTTAGCACAGCAAAAAGTGTCAAAAAGTATCTTTTTGAGCTCTGACTTTTTACAGTAGCGTAGGAGAAAAGGTGACCCATTGTTTACAGACGGCGTCCTGTGGTTGGGCCATTTTTAGGGGAAAAGTTCATTAAGTCCTGCTTAATGTCCACACGCCTTCCAAGAAAAATGTGGTGAATTCTGTTTCGGGTTGACTCTCCTCCTCCTCCTAAAATTGGCAAAGCTGTTTTTTGTGTTTTCTCTTCTGATGCAGTGTTTTGTGTGTGTGTGTGTGTGTGTGTGTGTGTGTGTGTGTGTTTTTAACACCGATTGAAACATTTCATCTGTGGTTCCTGCCTCGTTTCTTTCTGGGGGTTTGTCAATCAGAGTTCGCTAACACTGGCTCCTGAGAACTAAAGGTCTTTCGATTTCTATTATCTTTTTAATCCCAGGGCATTTATTTCCTTTGTCATATACACTTGGTGTCCTTTACCAAGTGGTGAATTCAACTTAAAAAAAAGAAAAAAAAAAACCCACAAATAAATAAAAATAAAATAAAAAATAAAAAACCTTAAGGGTTCTCTCTGCTTCTTCTGCCTTTTATTATTAGAGCTTCTAAGCTCAAAGGTTGAACATTGAGTGGTATTGGGTGTTTTTTTGTGATTACCTGTATGACATCATTAGTACCAGCCTGTCAACACTACAGTGGGACAGAGCATCTTTCTGTTTGTTTTGGAAATGACTCAACAGTAATCCTTAATTATAAAACAGTATGACTTTTTGAAATATTGATTGATGCACTGCTGTTGTTTTATATTGCATTCATGCTAAATCTTACAGAGTGTATGGCCTTTAATAAATAAATGCAAATAATGTAATTGAATCCCACTTCAGCGTGCCATTAATTATCTCACATATATCTTCATTTCCAGGCTGGTGATGTGAGCCAACATTCATGACACCTAGAAAAAATATCCAGTAAAGTTCCTTTATTTGGAGGGGATTTATGATGTGTACTCACACATATGAATCATGTGCGTGTACACACATCTACTCTCCATATATCTATGTCTGTGCTCACTCATAGACGTCTACATCAAACCACATGCGTGGATAAATATAAACACATGCACATATATATCACACATATATACACATGTGCATATATATGCACGTATATGCAGAGATAGACATAGGCGCACACACACACTGCAAATAGATATGTGTACTGTGCATGAATCTTTTGGTTGCAAGTCATAGGAAACCCAACCCAAACAGGCCTAAACCATAAAGGCAATTTATTGGTTCTCAAAGGTACGATTCCTTCCATCTTTCTTCCATATCCCAAAGGTAGTCCTCTTTATGTTTTTGAAATGGCTGCCCAAGACTGCCATATTTAAATGTAGCAGGAAGGTAGTGTCTATGGAAGAGTGAAAAAGCTTCTTTCTCAGAACCCCTAAAAGTACTTTTTCTCATGTCTTACTTGTTTGATTGGATTTCAAGCCCACCTTTAATCCAATCCTTTAGCCAGCGAGAGTTGTGAAGATGCCTAAAATCAATCCCTAGAGCTGGTGGATTAGTGCGTGGGGTGCAGTGTCTGCTCTTCCAGAAACCTGTGGGCTACATAGGGGAAAGCAGATAGTCAAAGGAAAATCAGATTCTGTTACCAACATGAGCCTGAGAGTTGATTGAGTCCTGGGTGGTCCAGATTAACAAATGCCCCTACGCCTGGTCTCCCACACTCGTGTGTTCACACATCACGGTGGTCAGGAATCTCACAATCCAAGATTCCTTTTATAGTGGATTTACTTTCTGGACTTCATGTTTTGACAGATTCTATCTACTAAGGAAACTGAGAGCATTGTTATAACAAATTCATTTTTGCATTTTCATGCATGAGAAACTGGTATTATCACAATGAGTTCATATAATTCCAGGCTAAAGTAATAAAATTAAGCTTTTAGAAAGACTGGGAGACCTGATAGGAAGTAAATGTACAATTGCAATTAGAATAATTGAAATATTAAAAACAGCTTGATGACTCTCAGGAATCAAGGGCTCTGTTTGGGAAGCACTTTTGTAAAATGTGCCTCTTCAGGTCAAGTTTTGACTAGATCTTTCTTGACAAATGCAGAAAATCAAGATGAATAATCCATTGCACAAACAACCTGGGGTAGATTTGCCCTTTGGTACCTCACACCAGCTCCACCCCCTTCACTTTCCCTGTCACTGCCTTTTCCCTCCAGTGATGTGATGATACTACCAAAGACTCTCCCTGCTAGAAGAAAAAAATACCTTCACATAATTAGACTTTTTCCTTGGACCTTTTTAAAAAAAATTTTTAACATAGTCACTATTCAGAAAGTGTGATTATCAGTAACTCTCTAATATCAGTGGTTTAGCAAAATAAATATTTATTTTTCATTCATATGAACAGTCCAGAGAAGTTTGCTCATGGAGTCTGTATGGGCCCTGCTCCATGCTGTGATATGGGGAACCAGGCTCCTTCCATCTCAGGAGCCCCTACAGCCTCAGAGTTTTCTAGTGGAGCCTGTGTATCTGATCAGAGAACGAAGAGAAAATGATGACATCTGGATGAAACCCAGGTGATTGTGTGGGCAGGTCTCAGCAACCTGGCCTAGAAGTGGTGCTCATTATTTCTGCCCACATTCCATGGGTCAAAGACATAGTCCTCTGGCCTCATGTAACTGTAAGGGATCTGACATGGCCTGATTGTGGTCTGAGTGTGTTCCCAGATGGAAAAAGATTTGGCTAATGCAGAGGAGTCTTTGTTGTAGACAGAAAGATGCTGATTTAGAACCTTACTTTTCTCCTGACACAGGTACACAGGAACATTTTGAAAGCCAGGGTTTTTGAATTTCAGCATTTTAAAGCAAGAGGATCATAACAAATGAGCTGAATCTTTATTGAAGAACAGCTTGTTTCGCAATTAACAAAAAAAGAAGAGTTTCTACAAGATGTATTTTTACCCCAGAGATCACTGCATACAGCCTCTTGGTACTCCTAGGACTTCTGGTGACAGCATACATTATGGTAACCATTACGTGAGTAACCATAATGCAAGTAACCAATTTCCATCCAGTTGGAAGGTAGACAGAGGTCGGTGGCTCTCATGAACAGCAGGTTCGGAGTTCTATCCTGAAGCTCTTCCCTGGGAAGTTAGCAGGATCTCAAAGGAATTACTGTGTGGTTTTGAGGAGGGAATTGGACCAAGGTCTCGGATTTATGCCCATAGAGAGGGATTTCTGTGTCTCAAGAGCAAAGAGTAAGTGGATTTGAAGGACCCAAGGCAGCTTTGGATAGTGGACATCTTGGCACTAACGAAGATGGGCCAAAACTGAGAGATGGAAGAAAGGAGACCCTAAACATCTTTAAAATAAAATTTGGGGATCCCTGGGTGGCGCAGTGGTTTAGCGCCTGCCTTTGGCCCAGGGTGTGATCCTGGAGACCCAGGATCAAATCCCACGTCGGGCTCCTGGTGCATGGAGCCTGCTTCTCCCTCTGCCTGTGTCTCTGCCCCTCTCTCTCTCTCTCTCTCTCTGTGACTATCATAAATAAATTAAAAAAAAATAAATAAAAAAAAAATAAATAAATAAAATAAAATTTGATCTTTACATGATCTAAGTTTTCTTGAATGGCCCTAGAATGGAGTGGAGGGGACCCACATTATATGACAAATTAAATTATTAGCCAGTTTGCTAGACAGGGCTATAAAATCAGAATTCTTTTTGTATAAAGAAAATAAATAATTCTTACTCAAGGTTGTGTGTGGCTGCATATTTACAGGTCTTGCATCCATTAGGACTTCAGTGCAGAGAATGTTAGTAGGGTGAGCTCTCTGTAAGGGCAGAAGAATACAGAGGGATTGTGGGTAGCAAAGCAAGGTACTAGAAGAGAGAAAGGAAGAGAGTTCTAAGAAAATCATGGTTCTTAAAGTGTGGTCCATGGACCCCTGGGATCCTTGAGACTCTTTTGGAAGTGCAGAAGGTCAAAACTACTTTCATAAATAGAAAGACATGATTTTCCCATTTTATTCTTGTCTCTATGAATGTACAGTGAAGTTCTATGGAGACAACGAAGAATAAGAAGCAGATATGAACATCCAGCTGTTTTCTCTTAAACCAGGCATAAAGGGATTTGCAAAAATGTAAAACAGTCTTCCCACTAAACATTTTTTATTTTGGATTATACGATTTTTTTTTCATAAAATATGTTATTTATGTTCCCTGCTTTCTATTGCTATGTTAAATCAAGTCATCAGTAATTTTTTTTTAAAGTCTCAGTTTTAATTTCCAAAACTGTAAATATTGACAAACATAATCCAGATTTTAAAAAGTTCCTCAGGGGCCTCAATTATTTTTAAGAATGTAAAGAGGTCCTGACATCAAGTTGCTTCAGAATGCTATCGTAGAGAATCATATCAGGAGTGAGAAAAATTAAATTCTTCCACTTGTGGTCAAGTAAACTCAGAGGCTGTGGAGTGCTGAGAAAGTAGATTGTTCCTTCTGGAGAAAAATCCTTAGAAGATCAGTAGCAATTAGCCAGAGGTTGCAGGGGTAGAGGGTCATTGTTGGGGTAACTAAATGTTCAGAACACTTCATACGTCAACGTGTAAACCTAAAATAATTGCAATACTGCCATCTAGTGTTTCATAATGAAAATATTTTAATATTTATTTATTTTTCATTCAATTTATGATGATGGCTTCAGAACCGAATGACTATAGAGACTCATCTGAATAGTATGCCCTGTAATTTTTTGTGTGGGTTTATTTCACCAAACATGTACCTTTAAATATTTGAAGTGTCTTCTCTCATTTCTTTCTATATTTGACCTCTTCTTCTTTCTTCTTAGGGTTAGGATAATGGACAGGGTAGGATTCCCATCTAGTTATACCCCGTTCCAATCTTGTGTTCCTGTCATTACACAGTGTAGGAGGATTTAAACACTGTCGTAGGGGGGACTGAATTAGTAACTTTCCCCATTGTGATTTTGCCTAACTCCTCTCTCCACTGGCATTAAAAAAAAAATCTTAATTTTGCCTTATTTTTTAAGGTTTTTGCTTTCATTTTAGTTAGTATTCAGTGTTATATTAGTTTCAGGATCCATTTTAGTTGCATAGAAAAGCTGCAAAGGTAGTACAGAGCATTCCCACGTACCCCCCACCCAGTTTCCCCTATGGCCAACATTCTGCATTACTGTGGTACCTATACTGAGTGCCTGACGCAACGGAGGAAGAGTCCCACATCAAGGCTCACGGCTGTGAGGTTTCAGAAATAGAAGCTTGGAAAGCAGGGAAAGTGGGCTGGGGCACAAAACAGGTTATATATAAAAGATTAGGACTTGGATTGTCATCAGACTTCTCAGTAGCCACATCAGAAGCCAGAAGGGCATGAACCAAAGCCTTCAGAATTCGGAGTGAAATTACTTCCGTCAGAGAATCCCATAGTAGTCAAGCTACATATCAAGTGTGACATTAGAATAAAGACAATTCCAGAAACACAGAGATTCCACAGAGTTACTTCTCACGTCCCCTTTATCAGAAAGTCATTCAAGGATCTGCTTCTCTAAAAGGAAGAGACAAAGAGGAAGAAAGCACAAAAGAGAGGTGACGGAGGTCGCAGATTATGTAACTGTGCTGGCCTGAAAAACAGTGCAGGATGAGCAAGGGAAACAGAAGCGTGTGCACATCGGAGATGTAGAGCTCTATCAGAGTGTTTGGGGATGAATTAGGGATAGGTATATAGAAAATTCAATATAAAAACCAGACAGTTGATTAATCCCAGAGAAAATAGAAGGTTGCATGTAAGCATGGTCTATTCTTACACGGCTCAACTTTGAGCCATACATAGTGGTAGTAATGTAAATACCGAGTATTTATTTAAACAAAAAAAGGGAACCTCATCATGTTGAGGGAGGAGGAGAGACAACAGGAGGGAAGGGAAGAGAGGGAGCAAGAGAAAGGAGACGAGAGAGTGAGTTATATCTTCTACCTCTATATCCAGAATTTGATAGCTATCATCTAAAATTAAAAAAAAATTAAGAAGCAGTAACCTGAGGTTATTATTTAAATAACATGGGAGAAAACTTTAGAAGAAATAGTTGCAAATGGTTACCTCTGAGGAGTGGGGATTAGGAATTGGGAGGAACCGGTTAAGGGAAAATTCTAGAAGGATTATGTGACTTTTAAAAAACAAGGTCCATGTATTTTATTAAAATGGATAATATTAGATGAATGGGTGCCCGGCCCAAGCACCCAGGCCGGTCCAGCTCTGTTAAGAATCAGGGAGTGCCCGGAGAAGAAAGTGGAAATGCTTGCCTTTACAAAAGTGTCTTGGATTTATATTAAGGCCATGGCCAGTCAAGTGTGATCATTTAATCTGGCTCCCTTCTTGTTTGCGTACGTATTTGTATTCCAGACTTTGGTCAGGGTGAGTCCAATGACTGTTTACTGGGCTCCTCTGAATAAAGGACACACAAGTCCCCATTTGGCAGAGTGTTCCAGCTGGCCACCTTCTGACAGCATGGCTTTCCCGGCAGGATTTGGATGGGGGGCATCCACTGCAGCTTATCAAGTGGAAGGTAGGAGAAGCTCCTTCCCTTTCTCGAGGGCTGGGAGGAAAATGACTTCTGGTGGGCTCTGTATGCCTAGGGGAGAGGGTGAGGGCCAGGAGGCAAAAGGAAAAGAAGGAAGGGGATCAACGAGTCCATAAACTGTACAAGTGAAACTGTCACTTTACACAGAAGAGGCTCAGCTTCCCTCGTCCCTTTCTTACCCAAGGGTGGTGGTGGTGAGGTCTTGGCGACCAAACCGCCCCTCTAGTTTCCGTCAGTTCAAGTTTATCTGAGACATCGGCTTACATCAGACTAGCTGCTTTTGTCATTGGTTTTTTTTTTTTTTAATTTTTATTTATTTATGATAGTCACAGAGAGAGAGAGAGAGGCAGAGACACAGGCAGAGGGAGAAGCAGGCTCCATGCACCGGGAGCCCGATGTGGGATTCGATCCCGGGTCTCCAGGATCGCACCCTGGGCCAAAGGCAGGCGCCAAACCGCTGCGCCACCCAGGGATCCCTGTCATTGGTTTCTTGAACACATTTGCCTCAATTCCCCCAACAAAAAAAATATAATTTCCCTAATGGATGGAAATATATTGGGTAAATCTCTTCAAGGAATCCAAGAGACTTGATTGGAGGATGTTCATCCACTGAGAGAGGTGTCCTGTTCTATTTCTGGTGGCCACAAATCAGAGCCCCATCTCATGTGCCACCCTATCTCCTGGGCCGCTGAGAGGTACGGGGAAGAACCGCAAGATGACGGAGAGCGCCCTGGAGTCAGAAGTCTGGGTTTGGTCTCGATCCTACTATACGTGAGCATGAGCGTGAGAATCCATCATCCTCCCCACGTCTCAGCTTCTTCATCTGTAAAATAGGAAAATTTGGCTTTCCCAAAACATATATGTTTCCCACCTAATGAATTAAGGGTTGTTAATGCCTATAATGGGAACAATATTTGGTTAAATTTTTGATTAACCTTATTTGGTTAAATAAATGTGGGAAGCCCTGGCTGTAAACAAAACTAAGAGAGTTTCTTTTTTTTTTTTTTTTTTTTTTTTCTAAGAGAGTTTCTTGCAGTAGTTTCCTAGAGCTGCTGTAGCAACTCACATATAGTGAGAGGTTTATTTTCTCATTGTTCCTGGGGCCAGAACAAGCCACTTGACTCCCTAGACTTGGTGCGCATCTCAACTTTTTACTAGTTCGGTGCGACTTTGGGCAAGTTACTCAACTACTCAACCTCTCTGTGCTTTCTTATCTGTAAGATGGGGATAATCATGGGACCTACATTATAGTGGCTGTGGGGTTTAAATAAGATGATGTGTATCAAATGCTTGGTGCTTAGTAAGTGCTCAATGCATGGCATTTGTACTGAGGGGGCCATAAAAGGATTTCTGAGGATGACTCTATGGAATTCAGCTGTTAACTTGGCATAAATCTACAATTAGTTATAGAAGACAATATTGTGGGTTTCAGGTACCAGTTCCCAGTCCCATTCACTCAGCACCCTGGGATACCCTTACTGGTCCAATCTGACCTCCTTTCTTCATGGGTTGCCCTTCCTCCTCCTCCTCCTCCTCCTCCTCCTCCTCCTTCCCTTCTTCTCCTTTTCTTCTTCTTCTTCTTCTTCTTCTTCTTCTTCTTCTTCTTCTTCTTCTTCTTCTTCTTCTTCTTCTTCGATTTTATTTATTTATTCATGAGAGGCACAGAGACACAGGCAGAAGGAGAAGCAGGCTCCATGCAGGGAGCCCGATGCAGGGCCCTGGGACCATGTCCTGAGCCAAAGTGTCTGTCTCACTCAACCACTGAGACACCCAGGTGCCCGGCCACACTTGTTCTATCAGATTGTTTCACGCTCTTCTGCACCAGGCTTGCTGCAGCCTTATTTTAAGATTTTTATTTGTGACCTCTAACCTGCTCTTGCGCTGTTAACTCTCTCTCAGCAGCTTGGAAGTGAGGAGACTTGATCTGACATGTCTCCTCTCTTTGTCAAGTCACAGAAATTTTTTATGTCCGCTGTTCTCCACCCAGGAGCTCTTACCTATTCTTTTGTGCTGGGTTTGAATGCTAGGTCAAGCACTTACTAACTAAATGACCTTGGACAAATAGCTTAAGCCTCAGTTTCATTATTTGTAAAATCAGGAAAATGATGGTGCCCACTCTGTAGGTCTGTTCTGGAGATTACAGAGGTTAGTATGCGTAACCAGAGCAGCATAGTGCTCGGCACAGTAACAGCAACAATAATACTAGTGTGGCTGGCTATATATCCAGGCTATAGTCTCTCCTACTGTGTTGCTGACGGGAGAGTGACATTGTCTGCTCCACATAGTGGGAATGATCATCTCCTCTTTGTTCTGCATGTTCGAATATATTCCCTCTTTGCTCGTCTGGACTGGTTCTACCAGCAGCTGGTGGGAGAGTTACCATTTAGCTACCCCTCCACTGTTGTGCAGATCACATACGCAGGCTGTCAGTGGCTTTGTCAAATCAGTGTGGCCAGGGATTTAAAAGCTGAGGTCATCCTGTCACTTTTTGATTTTGAGAATCTCTGAACTTTTAGTTTGCCCTGGCTCTGAAAGTCTACAGAACCATCAGAAGTCACATACACTCAGCAGCACTGAGGACTGAACATGGATTGTATTTGCGAACACACTCCCCCCCCCCAAAAAAAAATGAACCCAAAACCCAAATCTAACAGTTTGGTGATTTATTATAAAGCATCTTCATGTATATCTTTCCACTGGTTTCCAAAACACAGTTGTCTGTGTAGGTTTCTTTGTTTTCATGTATCCTCTAGAGAGCCTTGACAGATAACTAGCAAAATCTCCACCTCCCCACTGCCCTGCATACCCAAGCTTTACTCCTACACAGAAATGGAGATATTTTGGCTCTGTGACTTGGAGTAGAAGGCACTGTCAGTTCCCTGCAGGTGAATGATGGCAAGGGCTGACGGAAAGGGGCAGGACAGGATTTTTATGATCATTGGGCCTCCTAATATATTGATTGCTTGGTTGCATATTTCACCAGACCCATGGTTCTTCCTTTTTCCTGTCCTGGTTCATATCCCTTCTACTTCCATTCTGGCTACTTCCCTGTTCATGGTTTTTAAGAAGAGTTTAATGAAATGCTTATTATGTAAGAGTTGGCTGTGCGGTGCTTTGAGCCTTTTGGAGGAAAGCACAGTATAAATCTAATAAATAAATAATAAACAAGTGATATAAGCAGGAGGAAAATTATGTGTTTTAGGTGAGTTGTAAAGAACGTTGTAAAACCTGTAAAATGTATTTGTTAGATGAAGAGGCAGGGGAAAAAATGTAGATAACCATCGTCTTACAGAGGTGAGTCTTACACAATATTTTATTTTATTTTATTTTATTTTTTTTTTTTTTTTTTTAAATTTTTATTTATTTATTTATGATAGTCACACAGAGAGAGACAGAGAGGCAGAGACACAGGCAGAGGGAGAAGCAGGCTCCATGCACCGGGAGCCCGACGTGGGATTCGATCCCGGCTCTCCAGGATCGTGCCCTGGGCCAAAGGCAGGCGCTAAACCGCTGCGCCACCCAGGGATCCCTTACACAATATTTTAAATGACAAATGCGGTTCTCACGAGTTTTAACCCTTTGTGAAGCCACGTTTGCCTCTGTTTTTGGCTGGAGGGGATGTGAAACCGAAACAGCAGGTAGCTCAGTAGCATTTTGTTTACTTCCTCGGTAGGCCACGGAGGAGCTATGAAAATGACATTTAGGACCCAATTCTACAGCTCTTATGAGCTTATAACTCCCAGTGATTTCAGGGAAGGCTCTTAAGGGGTGAACATGCTCTGTAAAATCCCACAAATCCTAAGAAAAGTCTAAACTACTCCATTAACACTTCCTGGTGGGATCTGAGTTTGTGGTTCTTAGGGAGGCAAAGACCTCAGTTTTATGAGTGCCATTATCAAACTTTGATGCCACACTAGATACCAATATAATGTTTGGATTTTTTTTTTTTTAATGTTTGGATTTTGACTTTGGCTTTGTGTTGGCAGAAATTGAGGCTGGGCTCCAACTCTGGCCTTCTGTTTGCCTCTGTATGCCAAAGATGGAATCCTATAGTTAAGGAACTTGGAGTTATTTTTGCATTTAAAAAGTCGGACAGTAAACAAGGCTGCAGATTAGTTGGTTTTAGATCCCATTCGTGGTGATTTCTAGTCAGATTATTTCTTCTCTAGTCCCTTTTAAAAACTCATAATCTACACAAACCTGAGCTGGAGGCACATTTCATCTGCCTGCTTTAGATGTCAGCACAGGCCATATATTTCTTTAGGTCACTTCCTGTTTGTGTTCTCCATTCCAGCAACTTGGCCTGTGTATCTTGGTTCCTGTTTTCTGCTAAATCCCTTAGATTCAACATTCCATTTTGGGATGACTACCTATGGAAGTCTTCTTGAACAGGACTCAGCAGATAGATCTACTCATAGTCTGGACCACCTGGGGAAGAAGAAGAGGAAAATAGACTAAAGCATCAATCATTGTTCATTTTGTGGTGTGCAAGGAGAAAGGAAGAAGAGAAGGAAGCATGTATCCATGGAATTTTTGTAGCTTAAAGGTTGATATGACAAAAAACACCTTTATTTCTTTCCCCCAGGTTCAAATTTGTGGTCCAGAAAAATCTCAGTGATTGCCCCCTTTAAGTTTTTATTTAAATTTCAGTTAGCTAACATACAAGGCAATAGTAGTCTCAGGTGTACAAGATAGTGATTCAATCCATCCACACAGCAGGTACACTCCTTAATCCCAACACCTATTTAATCCATCTCCCTTTTTTGACTCTGTCATGGAATTATATAGGCATCATTTAGAGTATGGGCTTAGGCAGGAATGATACTCAAATATTCATCAACTCATTTTCACTACCCAAGCAGATACCAACAGTAAACAATGGATGTAGGCTAGACTGGCACTTGCATTGACTAGTGAGACAGAGTGTCAGCCATAAACAACTGGTATGGGACCATTAAGACCATGAAGAGCGGATCTCAGCTCTAAACAACTGATATTGACCAGGCTGGGACCCATGGGAACCAATCGGAGTGGGTGCCAGCTGCAAACAAGCATTGGGACCACATTGACATGTACTGATTGGATTTAGCCTTGGGCTTATGAGTGGGACACATCTGGAATATATCCGACTCCAGACTACTGGAGAACTAAATCAGTTAACTTCCCTAAGACTCAGATTTCTCCTCCTTCTCCTCCTCCTCCTCCAACTCCTCCTCCTCCTCCTTCTTCTTCTTCCTTAAGATTTATTTATTTATTTAAGAGAGAGAGAGAGAGAGAGAGGGAGCACGTGAGCAAGTGTGCACATGCATGCACAAGTAGGAAAAGGGGCAGAGGGAGAGGCTCTTTAAGTAGACTCCCTGCTGAGCACTGAGCCTGATGGAGGGCTCTATCTCATGAAATCATGAGATCGCGACCTGAGCTGAATCAAAGCTGAAACCTGAGCTGAAATCATGAAATCATGACCTGAGCTGAAACCAAGAGTTGGACACTTAACTGACTGAGCCACTCAGGCACCACACCCCTGTAGAATTTCTAATGCTTATCTCTTTTTATTGGAATTTCTTTGGGTGAATACGGGAGAAATTTTTCTTATATGTTTTGCTTCTTTGGATCTGGTTGATGCCTCAACTTTTTCTTCCACATTACTAATTTGGACTTTAGCTTCATTCATTCTGTTTTTCAACTCCAATATTGAATATTTAATTGTGGCAATCATATTTTTAGGTTTTCAAATTTATTCTTTGATTGCTTCATTTTCAGGAAGCCGTGTTTTGTTTTCTGGATGTAATCATGCCTCAAATCTTTTTAAGAATGCTAGCTTAAAAAATTAAGTTCTCTTTCTTTCTCTTTCTCTCTATCTTTCTTTATTATTTTGAGATATTGGGGTTATTTGCTTATTTGGGACCTTATCTTTCATGCTGTTTGTTTTTGTCCAAAGTCTGGTGATCCTTGAGAGCCTGTTCATATTTATGAATGAAAGAGTATGTCGATATCAGTATCTGAGTTAAGTTGTTTTTTAAAATTAAAGAGTTCTATTTAACTGAAACAGGGTCACCTTTATAAGAAGCAGGGTTCTATATAAGTTAGTGGGACCTATTGGCAATCTTTTCATAAAAGACTATATCTGAGGGGAAAGAGCCAAGATTTGGAGCTCAAGAGCTGCCAGATTTCAAGGATTTTAAGGAAGAATATTTTTGTTTGGTTTTTTATTAAGTCTAATTTTTCAATTTTATTGAAATCTAATTGACATACAGTATAAGTTTAAGGTGTACAGCGTAATGATTTGACTTACACATACTGAGAAAGGATCACTACAATAAGGCCAGTTAGCACCCATTATCTCATATAGATACCCACCATTCCCCTAAAATAAAAGGTCTTTTTCTTATGATGAGAAATTTTAGGATCTATTCTCCTAGTAACTTGCAAATGCACCATACAGCAGAGTTAGCTATAGTCGTCACGTCATCCACTGTGTCTCAGTACTTAATTATCTCATACCTGGTAGCTTGTGCCTGTTGAACACCTTCCTCCAACCCCCAATGCCCCATCCTTTGCTTCTGATAGGCACAAATCTAAACTCCTTTCCTGTGGGTTTTGTTTGTTTAAGATTCCACATAAGTGAGATCATCTAGTGTTTGTCTTTCTCTAATTGTTTCTTGTTATTTTTATGTCTCCTGTCCCTATTCCTCTTCAAGTTCATATTAGGTTGAGTTTGTTCAACTTCTCTTGGCCATTTCAGTACCATTGATAAGGAGGTTTCCTACCACATCTCTCACTTTTATTAGACATTTCTTAGGATTTCAACATGGGCTAAGGGGGTACCAACTGTTCTGTTTATGGGGGAAAGGAACCAATGAAGCCAGCAGTATGACAGATAATACTTTAATTAATTGTCTGAGGCCTGGTCTTCTCTCTGCATTGGTTAAACCAGAGATTCCCCAGAGGATGACCTCTTAATCCTTACCAGTCATCAAACTTTAAGTTTGTCTTGTAATTCTTTGCTTTAGTTTCTCAGACAATTCTATTTTCTTTCTATTATCTGGAAATACTTTAATAAATGTGGTACTCTATTGGGACAGGTTTTTTTTTTTTTTTCTTTTGTTTTCAGTTCAGCTGTGGATTTTCTTTTTATTTACTCTCATTTCAATGGGGTTGTAAGGGATAGAAATTAAATAGGTATACCCCATCCCCCATCTTGAACTTGAAATCTATTAACATGAGTTAATATACAGTAGCACCTCATAAACCATGAAGCATTGTTCCAAGTTAACAAGTGAATTTCCCTCTTCTTCTCCTTACCATTATCATTTTCCTCATTATCACTAACACAACCAACCTTTGAACCAATGTCTAGTCTTGTGCTTTTTAGATAGAAGATGAAATAACATGGAATTGATGGAATTTTAGACAATGTAACAGGAGAAAGTGAAATATTCAAGTAATGTGAGAAAAGTGGTTGACGAGGAATGCTATGACCTACACGTGCCCCATGTCCAGGTATCTGTTTCTGAGGTCAGCTGCTCTAAGCCATTTGCACTTTTCATCATTTATTATCTCCCTTTATTCTCAACACACAGACTCTTCATGTACCAAATTTTCTAGTATTTCCATTGGCTTCATGGACAGTGCTGAAAGTTACCCACCACCATCACTACTGGCCTGTGTGGATTATTTATGGATAAGTGTCTGCCTACTTGTGTATTATTTTGTATCAGCAGGATTCTGGATATAGATGCCTATCATATATGCTTAGAAAAAAATTTGATCGTATTATGAAAGTAATACAGATAATTGTAGAACACTTAAAATGTATAAATAAGCAAGAAATTTAAAAAATCATTCAGAGAGCTATTTTCAAATTTTGAGTATACATTTCCAGTCTTTTGCATATATCCACAGACTTTCGTGCACATACACCCTTTTATATTTTTCGCCTTAATAAGAATGTTCTATAAATGGTTTTGGCTTTTTTATGACACTTAACAACTCTCTTAGTAAGCTATAACATGTCTGCATCTTCTATCTTAATCCTGTGCTTTTTCTCTCTTATCTGTCTTTCTCATGGATGTTGCATGGAAAGCTAAATGTGAGTCAATATATTTAACCTGGAAAAATAAGAAAAAAATTGCTGTGCCTCAATCATTTTTTTGGAGTATGGGTTCTATATATTAGCCTACATATTTGTACATGAGTTTTGTTTTGTTACCACCAAATTCATCAGTTAAGATGGGACATTTGTTTCTTTGGATGAGTATGTGCCAGCATTGTACTGGAAAATAAAAATCATTACTTGTGCTCTTCCTTCCTAGGCCTGCCCATCTGGTAGGGTTGCTTTCCAGGTAAGTTCACTGGTACACAAGGTCAAGTGGTTCTTTAAAAATTATTAGGCCATCACACAGTGCCCAAGTCAGCACTCTGGGACTCATGCTAGACTCTTCCTCTTCCTCTCTCTTTCATTTAACCAATTATTATTATTATTTTTTTTATATCTCCTCTTAGCCCCTTGGTTACACTTTTTTCTCCATTACTATCTTTCCTTTAGTTCTGAGACTCACTGGCTCTTGTCTTCTTGAAATATTCTTCCCTCCTTTATACTCCTCCAATCTCTCCAGGATGTTGCTTATAGTGTGGTCTGTTAAAATTCTGACCACATCGTTCCATTTCTTGAGAGATAGCAAGAACTCTGAAATCAAACAGGCCAGGTTTGAATCCTGACTCTACCACTTATCAGTTCTATGATCTTGGGAGATCCCTGAGCTTTGCCATCTCGGTTCCTCATTTGTAAAATGGGAACAACAGTAATAGTTGTTGCAAACATTAAATGTGTTTATTAACATCAAATGCTTAGAGCAGTCCTGGGCAAACTGTGTTCAGTAAATTTTAACATTGATTAGAAACATTTTTATTGTCTTCCTACCTTCTCTAGAATAATTTCTGAACTCTTGGCATGGCATGAAAAAGCTCTTTGTAATTTCACCTCTGACTACATCCCGAGCTTCACCTCTTGCTTCTTCATTTGTATCTTGTTCTTTGACCAAGATAAAGCACATGTCATTCTTTAAATGTGCCATGACCTTCATGTCCTGCTGCACACACTGTTCCCTCTGCTTGGGTGCACACCTAACTGCTGGCATGAGCAGAGGCCAACAGGGGACAAAGATCCAGGCCTCCCAACTTCCAAGCTGGAGCTTTTGCTACTCCAACATACTGCTTTGTTCATCTTCATCCTTTATACCCCTCTTCCGAGTATGTTACCACGAACTTGGTAGAGGAGTAGAGGCGGGGGAGTGAAGTGAGGCAAAGGGAACACCTAAAAGAGGTTTTTAGTGTACGTGAAAAATCGATTCTTATAGTAACTGTTTGAAACAACCTGCCTTTGTACCTGGGAGGCATTTGGGCATAACTCCATGCTTCTAAAGATGACTACAATCCTGAGAGGTGTTGATAGGGATACTGTAGCTGTGTGTTGGTGTTTTGGATGGCATAGGTAGTCAACATTGGTAGTAGCTGGGGCCCTATTGTTTTCCTTCTGTTCTGCTACCTGGGCCTCTGCCTTGAAGTGCCCTAAACCAGCTGAGCACATCTATATTGGCTTTGGATCTTTCTCAAGGTGCCTGTTCTTCCTTTCATTAGTGTGGATAATCAGAGTTTGATTGTAAAGTATGCCCGGGCCAAATACAAGGGCTTTTAAAATTGTCTGCTGTTTTAGATTATCCAGGCCACTGATCCCCCTTCCTTAGCATGGATAATTGAGAGTGGACTGGGCTGAAGAATGTTAAGCAGAACCAATTGACAAAATAAATGAGATTTTAAAAATCCTTTACATTTTAATAATAGAAAAAAAAAAAACAAGCTAGGTTTTCTTTTCTTTTTTTTTTCTTTCTTAACCTAAAAGGGCCTATTTTATATTTTGAAACTGTAAATTTATTTACTTTTACATTGATTCAAAATAGGAAAAATATTTTCTGTGATGTACCCATATAAAACCTATTTAAAATGTATACTAATTATAATAGGCACTTAATGGAGCTAGAGGAAAATTGAAAATATAGACAAGAGGTTGGACAGTTTCAGAGTCAATGTCAAATCTTCTTATAACTGTGTTTATGTTTCAACTAGGTAGCAAGTAGAGGGTGGTAGTCACTTCAAATATTGAAAATCTCTCTCTTGATAGTGGAGGCTATAATTCTTTGCCCCTAATGAGCAATAATCATGTAGAGAAGGGCATTTTTTGGATGTATGTATAAGATTAACAGGGTTCTGATCCCTGTCTGAATGTCTGTGCTCATTCACTTCTCATTTTCATCTTTTCCCATGTGCCTCTGAATGCAGAGAGAAAGGTATTTACGTGTCACTTGACTGGGAATTTAGAGGACATTTTCTCCAAGGAACAATGCTGTAAATAGGGGTAGGTGTCACTGAATACCCTTCAGGTGTGTAATGAGATAAATAGATTTTGGGGGTTGCTTGGGAATTTGGAATGTAATATAAGAGGCAATGGTGAGTTTCTGGGCAAGTGACTCATAAACAAGGTTTTTGAAACATTACCCATTCTTATGTTGGGAATTGCCAAGCTAAGGTTTAAAGTCTCCCGCAACACCCATGAATAATCATTTAAATACAGGCTTTGAGACTTGGGGGGAAAAGTGCATTATTTACTCTAAAGACAATAATCTTCCTTTGGAGTCATTGTAGTCTATCATACAGATGCATACTTGGGGATCTTTGAAAGAGCAACATTTTCTCTTGATGATCCATTACTTCATATGTCCTAGAAATTATTATTCAGGTCTAGATTGCAGGCACAGGTTAGAGATGCACATCAACCACTCTGTAACAGAGTATGGGATACTAAGGCTCTTTCACACAGTGAAACATGACAAGGGGCTTTGGCCATTGCCTACTTTGCGTGAAGAACAAGATACGGAAATGGGGGTGATGGAGAATCTAATGTATCCTTTGGTTCCTCGCAATGCTGAGAACTTGGCAAATGTTGGTACACAATAAATTCTCATTGTTCGATTGATTTGCTGAAGGGAGAACCAAGGGCTTCTCAGTAGAGATATTGTACAGCTGAGGCCAAACATTTGCCAGGGTCACCCCAGTACACTCCCTGCGACTCAAATAAAGACAAGGTGCAGCCATACTAAAACTGTGATGAAGTTGGCTTGATTTTGGATAATGTCTTTGGAGAGAAATTGTGCCAGAAGAGTCAGAAAAGATCTGTTTCCATGATGTGCTGGAAGACCTGGCTCCTTCACATGAGTTAATAATTAAATTAAATTTAATGAATATTTATTTGAATTGCTGCTATGTAGTCCATCCCAGTTAGACATTTATTCACTGTGGCATTGGAGCCTGGAAATGTAAAAAGCAAATAAAATGATCATTCAAATCCAACATTCTAGTGAGAGAGAGAAGCATATGCAGAACTGTGACATCATGTGACAACCTAATAGTAGATCAAACAAGATGCTAGTGGAACATTGGTGGGAAGGGTGGGGACACAAAAATAAAATGGGATGGACTTGATGGGTATCTAAGTTTTAATGAGAAATTTGTTTCATTTTGCTTTGCTTTGTTTTGTTTTCAGGGATAGACACTAGGAAGGGCGTATCAGCAGGGGAAACATTTTGAGCCAAGGCTCGGAAGTATGAATATTTATGTAGTTTTTGTGGAACAGTATAGTCACACCTAGTAAAGTAGGTAAATGGTTTAGGATTCTCATATTTTAAATCTATTAGAATCACCTAGCATTCTTGTTAAAATGTAGATTTGGGGGCTTCACGTGAGGCTATATAATACCACTATTTATAGATAAGGCCCAGGAAGTTACTTTTTTTTTTTAATAAGCGTTTTCTATGATGGCTCATGCTTTGAGGAAGCCTGCCACAGTCTGTTTTCTGATGATAGGGTGAATGGCAGGACCTGAAGTTAGAAAGGTAGGGCAGGTCCATGTCATGATATATATAAGGTACCAGGCTAAGGAGTTGGTGTTAGGATCATATGCAATAGGTTCTTGGTAGCCATAAAATATTCTTAAGCAGTAGGAATAATGTGATTAGGTTTGTATGTTAGAAGGGGTTTTGACTGCAGTGTGGAGGATGAACTGGGGGGGAGGGAAGGAGACATGGGAGCTAGGGAGCAGTTTTTAGGCTCTTACGGGAGATGAGGCAGGTGATGATGAAGGCCTACATTCGGGTGGAGGGGTCAATGCAGGAGAAAGCATAAAGAGACATCACTGAGGGAGAATTGAAAGGATGTGTTCATGAATATAATGCAGGGAAGGAGGGAAATAGAAGGATGACTAAGGTGACCCTTGTCATTATAGTTTAAGTGACCAGCTGGCTGATGGCACTATGAATAGGAACACAGTACACTGGAGAAAGAGCAGATTTGGAGTTGGTGGTGGTAAAAGTGGGATAGGTTCAACGTGGGCTTGAGATTCCCCTAGGTTATTTACTTATTTATTTGACGGGGAGAGAATGAGAGAGAGAGAGAGAGTGCACAAGCTGGGGAAGGGAGGCAGAGGGAGAGGGAGAAGCAGATTCCCTGCTAAGCAAGGAGCCCAACTCAGGACTCAAACCCAAGACCCTGAGCCCTAGGCAGACGCTTAACTGACTGAGCCACCCAGGTGCCCCCTGCCCTCCTTAGGGTATTTAAATGGGTGACTGGAAATTCCTATCTCCTTTTCAGGTTAGATTCGCTGGTAGTTACCAGCATCTAGTCGATAGTTGAAGTCACGATGGGTGAGAGTGCTTGAAATAAGGTCATAGAGGGAGGTGAAAAGAGGAACAAGGGGTTGCAAAGTCTAGACTGAGCACTGTGGAAGAACTCAGGAGACTCAGAGGGACCGCCACATGAAACTGACATCCTTTCAGGACGTCACACTGACTAGAGAGAATTCTAGAAACCTTCTAATCCAATGGTTTCAAAATATAATTTTTTTTAAAGCAGCAGAACTAGGAAAATCTAACTCAGAATTCTGACAAGAGAGATACCGATGGAGCGTCTCTGGTTGAAGGAAAGGTCGGCAGACTTTGCCTGTCCATCCAGCATTTCTTTCTTTAGTGCTCCTTCCCCAAGTAGCAACTCTGGATTCCATGCTGGGGAACATGGTTTTTCAAACATCTTATAGAAGAGAAGATGTTTTTCAAACATCTTATAGAGAGATGGCTTGATATGATCAATGTTGCACAACTCATTAGTGACAGAGGGCAAGCATGATGGGATAAGGTCCATGAGAAACAGGGCAGCAAAAGACAATGTGGGATTCATGGCCAAAATGAGTGGTGCAGACGATATGGGTGTCCAGGCAGGGGGTTGACATTCTGCCTTGTGATATTCAGGGAAGGAGTTGCAGAGGTAGTAGATTTTTTGGAGGCTCAGAAAACATTTAGGGGTTTAGTTTCTTGCCCATTTAAAAGTCAGAGCTTAAAGTTTGTGCTGGGCTGGAGAAAGAAAGTGAGTCTTTCCAACTTCTAGAAAATTGAGGCAATTGTTATGTATGTGACATCATCATTATTGCTCAGACCCTATTCCAATTCCATAGAAGTGGAAATTTAACGAGGGGACAAGCTGAAGAGTCAGAGTGAAGGACAACAGTAGCTTTCCTTTCCATGCAGAAGGGACTTTGGGAGAGGCAGCTTATTTGGGGGGGCAATGTCTTGGTAACTTGTCTTGAGGGTGTATTTGCAAGGCAAACATGCTCTCCTTACTAGAAGGCATATTTCTTTCAGAAGGCTATTTTGGGGCGTTCACCAGTGGGATACCCCTTTACACTGACAGTTGACATACTGTGGAAACGTAGCTGCCACAGTCTTTAACATGAAAGGTCCAGAAAACTCTGTACTCAAGGGAATTGTTTTGAGACATCAGCAGAAATCTGCCGAGACTGAAGACTGACCCAGGGATTCCTGGGGGACCTTGAGGAAAGTCAATTAGTTTATGAGTCAAAGAAACCTCAAATTATTCTAAAAGGCGTTTGTGCCATCAGAAAGTTCCGTTCTTGAATTAGCAAGCTGCTACGAGTTCCAAGTGGTGTTCTTTCTTAAAAAGAAGCTTATGAGGTATAAATCTTTTGAAGTACATTTTTTGTACCAATTGTTTCATTTAGAAAAAAGCCCATTAGTTTGTTATTAAATGGTCTATTTAATAGTGTCAATAAATTCTAAAATTGGAGACTGGGTATTGTTATTTTGGATGTTTTAATGGTCCCAATTGTTTAAGTTATTTGGCTTAGAGTCATTTGCTTGACCTTTGCTTGTTTTAAGGGCTTGGAAAAACTCCCCCAACTCCCCAGGGTTGATGTAGTGGTTCTTCATATATGTGCTACAAATATGAAAAATATTTATAAGTTAACTAACAGTGTTTGAGTGATTTAGTCAGGTCTACACAACCAAAGTAAAATAGGTAACCATGCAAATGCTAAAGTAATCAAAAAGTTTAAATAAAAATTCAATTTCTTACCAAAAACGGCTTAACTTAATACATTATTATTTTGAGTTTAATTGTAATACTTATCTAGAAAAAGGGCTGGAAGGTTATACTAAAAATTATACTAAAATATTAATATATAGAAGTAGCATGATATAGTTGTTACTGGCACCAATACCTCTTCACTTTACTGGCTGAGGAAGAGTACCCGTTCATATTTGACTTTCACAAGCAATGTGGGCTTGTTTTTGCTATTGAACCTCTTTAAGAGTCACTTCCCTTGGGGCGCCTGGGTGGCTCAGTGGTTGAGCATCAGGTCGTGATCCTGGGGTCCTGGGATTGAGTCCCACATCGGGCTCCCTGCATGGAGCCTGCTTCTCCCTCTGCCCGTGTCTCTGCCTCTCTCTGTGTGTCTCTCATGAATAAATATATAAAATCTTTTTTTTTTTTAAAGATTTACTTCCCTTAAGTGGGTAATATCTATCTTTTGGAGGTTATTGGGAATAGTGCATGAAATAATTTAGGCCACTCCTTAGCACATGGTCTGGCTTTTTTTTTTCAAGATTTATTTATTTTTGAGGGGAAAGGGGCAGAGCGTGAGGGAGAGAGAAACCCAAGCAGACTCTGGGTTGAGTGTAGAGTCTGATGGAGGCTTGATTTCACAACCCTGAGATCATGATCTGATCTGAAACCAAGAGTATAGTACTTAACCGACTGAGCTACCCAGACCCCTCAAAGGCCTGGCATTTTTAAAAGAATGCAAAAGATGTTAATCCTTATCATTATGTCAACTACCATCAACACCACCATCATCACTGACACCACCATCATGGCCATCAGATGGCATGTTAGACTGGGTCGTCCAGGAAGCAGTAGCCAGGATGGCGTTGAGTGCGCAAGAAGTTTATTCTTCATGACAGAAACAAGTGAGAGCAAGAGAGGCTGGGATGCAGGTCTGATGAGTGAAGGAGAGAGGGAAGGAAGAAGGAAGCTTGAGTGAAGCATTTAGACTGCAGGTCAGCTCAAGGGAAAGCTCAGCCAAGTCTTCAGGGAAGTCAAAAGTTGACTGTTGGGAAGTCCCACGTCTTCCAGGTACAGACTTGTCACAGTAGGGTCACCACATTCAGCATTGCCTGGGGTCAGTCGGGGAAGTGTGGCCGCAGCGTGTACTCCAGCACCTGTGGTGGATTTCAGGGCTCAGAGCTGGGGCCCTGCAGTCATCTATGCTCCCCGAGGTTGGGGGTTTGCAAATGTGTTGGCAATGACCGTCGTAGTTGTGAGTCATTTAAAAAATCTTTTTTTTTTTTCTGGTATTTTTTTCATCTTTGAAAGCATTTATTGCTCACTTCTGAACACACATATTGCAAGGAGGGGGCAGGTCCAGCCTGGGAGCCTGCTCCCTGGTGCAGCATTTCTGAGCTCCCAGTGGAGGCGAGGGGAAGACCAGCCCATCCTTCTATGTTGAGTAGCAGGAGGATCCCTGAGTAAAGGCCTTTCTTTAAGTGGGATGTGTCGAGGTCTCAGCAGCAGTCGTGAGGCCTAGTTGGGTGGGGTGTGGGGCTCCAGCTGCCCTTCAGGTCAGAGCATTGGCCATGACCTCGGGAAAGCTGCCCCGGCTCCCCAGATCTTGCAGGCTGAGGCTCTGCATCTGGGACTGGGCCCCCTTTCAGGCCAGAGGCAGCTCCAATTTGGTTTTAAAAAGCAATCCGTGACCTGGGCAGTTTGCAGCATCTCTGAAAGCTCGCTTCTCGCAGCGGCCCCGACTTGGGTTGGACACACATGTGTCACTCTTTCGGTTTCCACACTGATCACACTTTGTGCATTTGGGCTTCAGCCAGGGATCTTGTGGGAGTGCCTCAGCTGCTGCTGCTGCTTTTTCTTGGCTAGAACGTCTGTGTCACCCTCCTCCTCCAGGGCCGGCTTGCTGCAGGCACCCGCCCCCCCTTCTCCTTGCTCCCTCCCCTGGGCCCTGGCTTCTCTCCCTCCTTCTGCTTGGATATGTCCTCCTGACACCGCAGCTCTAGCTCCTGGTTCGTGGCCACAATATCCTCCAGGGGCTTCACTCTGGCGGCAATTCTGGAAGCTGCTAATTCACCTGCAGCTGGAAGAGGTGGGCCTGGACATGGGACAAGGGGCAGGGTGCTGCCCCGCACGGCCAGGCGCTCCTTGGCCAGCTCCCGGGGCAGGGCTGCGGCCCTCAGACAGGGTGAGGCTGTGCAGGTTGCCCTCGGCCATCCTGACCTGTACCGACGCGGGATGTTCCAAACACGGCACCTGACGTGCTCCCGGGATGCCGAGCCGGGGAAGGGCCCCTCTGCAGCTTGGTGCACCCGCGCACCGTCAGCGGGCAGCCAGCCCCCGGCGTCCGGGCGTGCTGCACGGTCTGGCCAGACTCTGGAATGACCCAGACGGCCCGCAGCATCGTCCTCCGTCCTCCGCAGCAGGTGCCCCCGCCCCCGCAGGAAGGCACCCTACTGACCGGGGCCGCCCGTCATCCGGGGCAGCCCGCCCTGGGGTCGCGGGCGTCACCGCAGTCCTGACCCCTCCCCTTGAGGTTCCCCCCGCACGGTGGGCATCGCGGACGAAGCCCTGGGCTTGCAGCAGGCGGTGGAGCAGAGCTGGGCCCCTGCAGCCTCCGCGCCAGCTCGGGGGGGGGGGGGAACACCCCATGGGCTGCACCCCGTGGCGAGCACCCCCGCCGCCACCCCAAGGTGCGGCTCCAGAACCCGAAGCCCTGCAGCTTGGGCATCGCCTGCACACGGAGCCCCTGGCGGACCTGCCCCAGCGGAACCCCGGAGGGGCATCCCGGCCCCAGGGGCTACCGGGCTTGGGGGGGCGCAGCCCGTGCACCGAGCTCGGCGATCACCCGGAGCACAGCGCCGCCCCCACCCCTCCCCGAGGGAGCACCTGGGGGTCGGGCACGTAGACCCTGAGGTCCCCCGGGATAGTCCCTGAAGCCGCCGGAGCACCTGCTCCCGCTCCCCCACCGAGGGCGCACCTGGGGGTCGGGCACCTACCCTGAGGTCCCCGGGATAGTGGGATAGTCCCCAAAGCGGCCGGAGCACCTGCGCCCTGCCTGCCCCCGACCCCCGAGGATGCACCTGGGGGTCAGCAGGTCAGGGATCCTGAGGTCCCCAGGATAGTCCCCGAAGCGGCCGGAGCACCTGCGCCCGAGTCTCCCCCACCCTAAGGGCGCACCTGGGGGTCGGCACGTCAGGGACCCCGAGGTCCTCCAGGATAGTCCCCGAAGCCGCCGTAGCACCTGCACCCGCCCCGCCCTCCATCCCGAGGGTGCACCTGGGAGTCGGGCAGGTCAGGGACCCCGAGGTCCCCCGGAGATGGTCCCCAAACCAGCCGGAGCACCTGCGCCCGGGTCGCTCCTCCCGGACCAGCGCGCGCCCCGGGGGCTCCGTGCGGGGGATGCAGGCAGGTGCCTCCACCCCGCGGTTCACCAGTGGCAGGTGACACGCCTGCCTGCTTCTAACTCAAGAAGGTGTGAAATAAGGACTTCAGAGCTTGGGTAACCGAGCGGGTTAGAGACCTGCCCCAGCCTCCCGGTGGCTCCCGGCCTCTTCCCTTCGCTGCTGCGGTATTTTGTCTGGGGCCTTGCCGTGAAAAGTTCTGCTGTGGAGCTCCAACTTCAGTTTCTATTTAGAGACCTGATTTGATTAAAGACTGAGAGTTTTTAAGTGTTCGTAACAGGATTCAATTAAAATAGGTCATTCTAGGGGCTCTGAAAATGGGAACTGGCCTTGGGCAAATTAGAACAAAAGTTATAAAATTCAATGGGATGCATCACAACATTTAACATCTTTAAGGAGGACGTTTTGCCTAATAGATTCAATTTAGAAATATTTAGTGTAGGTCATCAGCTTACGCACCTAAAAAATGTGTTTATTTTTTCTTTTTTAATTTTTTCCCCCCTCTCCCTTTAGTTATAGCTAGGATCAGGACACCTGGACTCTAATCTACAAAATAAACAATTTGTGGTGGGACCTTGAAGAAAGTCAATTAGTTTCTGTGACTTTACCAGTAGGTTAAAAAGGAGATTGTAATATTGGTGAATAATGTGCTTAGAGATGTTTGCATAAAAGATGCTTTGTCATTGTAAAGTATTATTGAATATTTATGGTCTACCAGACTGAGCCAAATGGCCCAGAGGAAAAAACAGTCAGATTTATGTAAACCTTGTTCAGTGTCCCAGATACTTCAGGGTGGGTGCTCTATATATGAATGAATAAATAAATGGAATAAACATTATTCTACATTTTGAAGGTACATCAATATTATCTGGGGTGTTAGCCAATGTGCCTGACCTATGACATTGAAAGGAAGTGTCTGCCTCCAGGTAACTATGTTGATCTCATGAATATTTTTAAAGCCAGAGGCATCGCTGGCAAGTCATGTTTTCTTAGAGTTTTGTACCTGCAAATAAAGGTAAATTATATCTTTACCTAAAACCTACAAGAAATGATTGTCTCTCACCCACAGGGTCGCTCTGAGAATTCTCAGACGGAAATTGCGCATCTTATACATACTTCTTTGTTCCCCTTTTCTTTTAAAGAGTGTTTTACTCACGGTCCGTATAGTAGTTTTCTTCCACTTTATGTGAGAAATCTGAGCCTCAAAAAAATCATAATAAAAACAGTAGCCACAGCCCAAGGACTTAATGGATCTTACCAAGCCACACGATGCAGATGTATTGGGATATAAATAGGTGATAAGAGAGAAGCAGCACAGAAGCATTGTGTTTGGAGCGGGTCACTGCTTAATCTGGATGGGTTCAGCACGAAGATTCATGAAACGTGACAGTGGGCCAGGAGGAGCTTGCTGTGACATTTCAGATGCCCTTCCTCTTCCAATTAACCATTTCAAGTGTATAACAAAACCTAGATCCCATACAGATTGCGTGAGACCCGGCGATACCAAGTGTAGCCCTGTCTGGGAGGGGATGGATGACTCTGCTCTCCTCAGGCAATGGACTATGACTCAGTAATACCTCCAGTTGGGCTTTTAATTTCTGTGATACATTGGTCCTGAAGAGCATCTGTCTAAAAGAGAAAAACTGTAGCAGAGCTGCTTTATGACATATCCTGTCATCAGATGTATTTGGGTATATTGCATGGGTCTAAATATACCTTAGCAAGTCTAATGAGATGTTTGAAACCATGAAAACCACATGTAAAAAAAGCTTGGTATCACAGGAACAATAGGAATAATAAAAATCACAATAATAGCTGCCTTTTAAAATATTTTATTTATTATTTTAAAGAGAGAGAGAGTGTGTGCAAAAGGTGACGGGTGTGTGTGTGTGGGGTGGGGGGAGGATGTGCGGAGGAGCAGAGGGAGAGAATCCCAAGCAGGCTCCATGCTGAGTGAAGAGTCAGACAGGGAGGGGGATGATGTGTGGGTTTGGGGCTTGATCTCATGACCCTGAGATCATGACCTGAGTGGAAACCAAGAGTTGGATGCTTAACCAACTGAGCCCCCCAGGTGCCCCAATAGCTGCCTTTTTAAACAACCACTATTTACCACCATGCCAGACATTTTACAGACTTCCCATATAATTATCCCCTCTTTACAGATGAGGACACAGACTCTAAGAAGTAAAGCTATCCAGAGTGAATTAGTGTGTGGGAGTTCTGAATTTTTTTTTTAATTATAGAAATTAATTTTAAACTCTAAAAAAAAAATCTTTTAATCTAAAAAAGAAACACACAACCCAAATTCCTGCCGAGGCAAGTTGTCAGAAATTCTGACCCTATTAGTTGGTGGGCTCAGGAATGTTTAGGGTACTAATATCTGGACACGACCCACCACTCTTCAGCTTAGCCTCTCCAAGTCTGCTCACCCCTAGCCCTTCTCACTTGTCTGGGAAATGGGAACCAGGATTTAAACCCAGAGTCATGCCTCAGTATCTGTAGCATTGTGTGACCCATAAATATTTGTTGGTATGATAAAAGCCTCAGCTGACTCTGAAGCCAGTGATTTTCATTAGTCAAGGAAAGGATGCCATTAGCCCATTTTCACGAATACCAGATTTATAGAGGTGTTCTAGAAAACATACATTAAAATGGAATTATTTAAAATAAGACATTTGTATTTAACTGGCAATCGGAATCAATTTACCTGGTGCAATTCATAGAGTAGATTTAGGAAGCACCCCCTCCTTTTCTGTTTAGTTCTGTTGGACAATGAAAATCTGATTGGTGATTGATAGGAAAATAATGAAAAGCAAATTGGTGTTCATAAAATTTCTGAGTGGATCTGCTACTGGAAGCAGGCCAGACCAACCCATAGGGGTTGAGGTTTTTAGGGGTATTTTTATGTCTGCCATGATGTCACTAGGGAGTTATAGATTAATAGCATAATAGCATGGCGCTCTTTATGATTTTCACGTAGCAGAGGGAGGAAAGAGTTAAAGGATTTAAGTGTTGCAAAGGGTATTTCTTCTAGGCAGGAGAGGTTTGAATGTAGGGCACCTTTTGCATTTTAAGCGCGGATGCCTGATCCCTTGTCCCACAGTTATGTAATAAAATAACTTTATTATTATTTTTAAAGGGAAACAGAAAAAAAAGGCCACTGGGAAAAATACCTGCCCCTGGGAGACAGCTTTTACAGTGCATGTTGTTCAGGAGCCACTTCTTCCTGCCCCAAAGTTCTGGAACAGAATGCCCTTCTCAAGGTGCTGAGAGTCCAGAGCGACGACTGAGTCCAGGCATCAGAGGAACCGTGCGGACAGGATGCACTGCACAGCCAGCAGGCTTGGGGGGCGTCCCTGGCCCCAAAAAGCCAATGCAGCCAGGCAGTCAGCCAGTCCAGAGTAGGGAATCTGGAGGAGCCCAGCAAGACAAGGTGGGCCCCTAAGAAGACTGGATACTCCGAGGTCTCTTCTGAGGAGAGACAGTGTAGGCTGGAGCACTGGGTTCAAAAACCATTTATTAACAACAAGTATACGCTGCCTCCCAGAGCATCATTCCCAAGTGCATCAACTCCCCTAATACATCCTATAAGTTTTCTCAACAACACCATCTAGTAGGAAGACCCAGGGGGTATTATGACTTCTGCAGACGAGGCAGCGGAGACACAGAGAGTTTGGGTGAATTGCCTGAGGTCACAGAGGTAGCGAGGCGTAGACATAAATTGATATGCTTATAGGAAATGTGAACAAGAGCGCAGTCTATTCAGTGACGCTGGGCTTACAGTCTCACTTTTATCCGTTACCTATGCTCTCCTCCAAATCCTCAAACTCAAGGAAACCGCAGGCTCCTCCAGTTTAAGGGGGGAGGGTGATATCGGTGGTGTAGAGTATGGCATGAGGTTCAAGACATGGTCTAATACTTTGGAATCTGAAGGAGTTGGAGAAAACAGCCCAAGTGGGAAGGTCACCCTGACCTCCTCCTTCCCCCGCCCCCGGAAAGAGGTCCTAAAGCACCCATGCGAGAGGTGCCTTCACTATACCTGGACGAAAGGAGCATCCTTATCTCTGAAGACAGAGGGACACCGAGCAGAATCGGAGAAAAACAGGCCTTGCCAAGTGTCCCCCAATATCTTCCTCTTACCTTATGCTCTGCGGCCTATCGTATTCCTCCACAACTGTCCACTCTTCACCAAACCGGCATAAAAACACTCAGGCTTAACCGTTTCTTCAGGTCTTTCATTTCCTCACGAAGGCCCCCAGGGCATATAAGGCTGAAATAAATCTGCATGCTTTTGGCAATATTTATCTGTCTTGGTCAGTTTAATTTTTAGCCCCAGCCGGGGACCCTACGAGAGTCCAGGAAAACTTTTTTCCTTCTCTGCACATGTAGAGGGCTCGGCAAAGTGCCTGTCCCATCGCAAGGCCAAATAAATGATAGCTATTCTTATTATCATGATGCTTTTTTTTCAGTATACTCTTCCATCCTTCCAAATGGGGCTCAGATTAGCATAGTGGCAATCAGAAGCTGAAGCCAGTTTAGATTAGTGCGATGCTCTGATGGATGAAGAGAAGAGTAGAGATTTTTCTCCAAAGACAGAGAAAAGTGGCTTTCACTAGATAGCGTGTTTCGACGCACGGATGGCTGAATGCAAAGAGACCTAATTGAAAGATATGAGAATAATCACAGCAGAATAGCAGAGGCAGAAGCAGTTAAGACAAAAAGCCGCACATGTTAAACAGGACGAAAGTCCATGAAAAAGGGAGTCTGGGAAGCCTGTGTGGCGAAACGCCTTAGGATCGTCAGAAAACGACGACACGACAGTGCAGAGTTGAAGCCCAAGGGTCGAGGCCCCCAACCGGGACTGAACTATTTCCTCTCGCTATTTATTTCTGGGAAAATTTATCACATCCCTGGATTCCTAAATGAGTGGAGAAGCTATATCCACATTCTCGCTATTCATTTCACGGTGCCGCCCACAAATAGGACACTCAGGCCACGCTCTGAAAGGTTGCCTGTTTTCCTTCCCGCCGCTGTGCCTTCACAGGTGGTGGGGGTGGCTCTTCTCTCGCCCTTGGAAGGCAGCACAGTGGGCTCGGGGGGCTCAGGGCCCCTTGTGTGCGGGGTATTTTCCTTTGCCTGTGCAGAGCTACCCTCCACCGCCTCGCCTCTGGGCCCCGGGGAGTCACCCCGCATTGCTGCCGTTGTCCTTTGACTCGCTTTGGATTTGATCAAGGGCAGGTGTTGGCAGGAGATGGGAGGGTCCGGTGGGAGGAGAGAGAAGCTCTCTCCAGGGCTATTCAGTCTCCTGGTGCCTGCCCTGCTGGGTGGCCCTGAGCCACAGGCCTCGTCGGCCAGGCCACCCCTGGCAGGTGGCTTCTCTTGACAGGCCCTGGGAACTGATCCTGCACCTGCCCTCCGGGGGTGCTGATGCCTTCCTGCTGTTGCAAGCCCGGGGGTGCCGCAGCATCCCTCGTTGGGTCTCTCCAAACCCGGCTCACCCCACTGCAAAGAGCCCTTTATGAAGCCCGCCTCAACTTCCCAGTTTGAGTGCCATCTGTTTCCTGCCGGGACCCCGGCTCATACCCACGGCCACTCCCCGTCACAGAGCACAGTCCCACTTGGGTGCTTAGAATAATGAGACCAAGAAATAGCTAAACCCCAAATATGACTGAGGGCTCAGTGCTGTTGTCTCTGGATGTCTCAGTGCTGTTGGAGGAGACGGTTGGCCAATCGTCTTTCTTTCCTTGCTTCTCTTATTTCTGCGTATTTACTGAGGCCTCTGACCTGGCCGAGCCTGGTTGACCCCGTTTGAGGCGAGGTAATAAAAAAGAACATTCTTAAGGTGGTTTCAGGACACCTGACTCTGGCAGGTATATAGGACGGAGACTTCTTCTGCTGCACATGCCTCCGAGTACCCCGGATGCCCCCGAAGCTGTGTGCTCCTGCTCACCCCTTGCTCTCTCCAGCGCTTCACCTCCCTCCATCTGTCCAGGGGAAGTCGCTTGTAAAGCATTTAGCTGCATCAAAGAGGTTCGTTTTCAGGTTTCTGCCTTTTCTTAACATAGTTTTAATAACACATTTTTCCCCCTTAAAAATCATTCTGCTTTCATCTTCTGTTTATTAGATTTACTTAGAATTTCAAAAAAAAAATTAAAAAAAATCCAAGTGGGTAGATGGACATTCTTTTCTTCTTAATCTTCCTCTCCCCCCTCCCTTTATTTTCTCTTCCATTCTTTTCTTCTTTTTTTGCTTTCAATTGTCAGAGAATGTAGCCTGCGTGAGTTCTTTCTTTTTAATAAATTTATTTTTTATTGGTGTTCAATTTGCCAACATAAAGAATAACACCCAGTGCTCATCCCATCAAGTGCCCCCCTCATCCCATCAAGTGCCCGTCACCCAGTCACCCCCACCCCCCTGCCCACCTCCCTTCCACCACCCCTTGCTCGTTTCCCAGAGTCAGGAGTCTCTCATATTCTGTCTCCCTTTCTGACATTTCTCACTCATGTTTTCTCCTTTACCCTTTATTCCCTTTCACTATTTTTTTATATTCCCCAAACGAATGAGACCATATAATGTTTGTTCTATAAAAAACTTATTAAACTCAACAGCAAAGAAACAAACAATCCAATCATGAAATGGGCCTGCGTGAGTTCTAATATCCGTGAATACTTCAAGGTGGTTGAAAATAATTTTCTGTAGTTGAGTAACAATCTCTGTCTCTCGTGTGCCTGTGTGTATCATACCTCCATGTGTACCTATATGTAGAAAGTCATACAGGGACATCCGTCCATAGGAGCATAAGCTTATAAACTATGTTCATCAAATTCTCTCTTTCTCTGCCATTTTCCAAGAGAGTCTCTCCTGCGTTAGTGGAGTTTTCAGTATACCCCTGCATTTATCTCTAATATCTCTAATATTATATTTCAAGACTCTATTGTCAGATGCACAGAAGTTCATAATTGCTATAGGGTTTTGGTGGGCTGTCACTTTTATTAATGTGAGAATATTGCCCTGTCCCATGTAATGCTTTTTCCTTATATTCATTTTATATATTATTTCCTAAAGTTTCATTTACTTAACTCATCTCTACACCCCATGCGGGGCTCAAACCCAAGACCCTGAGATCAAGAGTTGCATGATTTTCCGAGGAACCAACCAGATAACCTTCATCTTTATATAATATCAATATTGCTGAGTCCATGTTATTTTTATCAGGATTTACATGGCAGATATATTTTCCTCTTCACCTTTACTGTATTCAAACAGGACTATTTAGTGGGTTTCTGATTACCAAGATTTCAGCTTTTATTTTTTTTGCCATATTATTGTTTTATATTTTCTAACCTGATAATTTCCTTTTGCTTTCCCCCTCCTCTTTCCCACCCCCCCCCACTGCCATTTTATTTTTCTTTACTCTTTTTCCCACTGAGCGTGGTGTTCATTTCTTGGTTTTGTGTGTGGCTGCCCTGCGCGTGGCAGGTCCTCATTGTTGGCCCTGCCACTAAATACCAGAGCAGCCTCGTTTCTGGGATGATGGAAAGCACTTGCACCTTCTCACATACCACTCCTAACCTAGTCGAAACAGTGTCGACTTTGGTCTGTAATTTCCTTTCTCTTGTGGTCATCTTTATTTTTCTGACTTAATTTTTAATTTTATCTTAGTAACATGTACATGGTTTAAAAACTCAAATAGTACTGCAAGGATTATAACACCCAACAACAGAGAAAGACCTTTTATGTCACTTCTCTCAACTTATTATAGTTCCCTTAAACCAACATATGTGTCTTTTCACCATCTTTTTCTAGTATCTACTTCTATATTTCTAAGCAGCATGCATATATGGTCATTATTTGGTACCTAGTTGAAAATACAGCATATTGACTTCCCATTTTGTAAGATGAGATTTTTTTTTTTTTTTTTTTTTTTTTTTTTTAGCCTGCTCTAGCACCATACTCATGAAGCAAACTCTTTCGTCACCATTTTTTCCACTTGGTTATTTAACAAATTTTGTTTAAAATCTTTGCTGTTTTTACATCACTGTTTTATGTAAAAATTGTGCACGATTGAGCCACCTAATGTCCTATGATTGAGTTTTTCTTGTACAGTTTTTGTTTTGCTTGGGAGTTAATAATTGTCTCTTGGTGGTGGCTTCCATTCTAGGATCCTTTCACTAATTCATCCCCATGCTGTCGGCAGAAATGTAAATTGTTTCTTGATATGTTTAAACACATAGGATGCTTTGTCAGTTTCTCTCTTTCTTTTTTTTTTTTTTTTTATTCTCGGAGATATCTTTTCTGGAACCTTCTATCCTCCTGTGACACGATATTGAAATGCGTTTCCAACAGTATAGTGGCTTTCCCTGTTATTTTGGAGGCTCTGTCCTCTCTGAATTAGCTTTGGACACAGAAGCTGTTAGTAGATCAGGGAATCTTGGCTTACCATAACCTCAAAGTTCCACGTAGAATAGTTATGTCTAATACATTTGAATGTTAATTGCAAAAATAAACATTTTTGTCTGAAAGTACGCCAGGTCGTAACTTATAAATGGCAATTGCTTGAATTTCTAGCCACATTTAATTTCTTAAATCATTTACAAGCATTAAAATAACTTCTGCATATTTCTGTGTAGCGACGAGATAGCAAACATCAATATTTATATTTTATACTAAACACACCTCACAGAAACTATTTTACTCAGCACATACTACAGGCAACCCCCCACTTCCCTAAAGTTCATGTTATGCCGCTTATCTGCAGTAGTATGCTAATGGCTTTATTCATAAAAGCCAAGTGGCATAATGCAAACCTTAGGAAAGCAGGGGGTACCTTCGCTTTATGCCATTTCAGGTAATGAAAGGTTTCCTAGGAACGCTCTCCTCTGAGAGAGCCGAAAAATCTTATTTCCAAACAGTCTTCGTGGTACTGGAGAGACACAGACAAGAGTGAAACCTGGTCCCTGCCTGGACGGAGCTCCAAGTGTGAAGGAGGCAAAGATATTTTTAAAGATGACTCAACACTATATGTTAATCGTACTGAGTGTGCATCCAGAAAGGCGCGCTTCTGATGGGGAGTCGGGGAATATTTCCAAAAAGAGGTGTTGTGGTAGTGCTTTTTTGGGGGGTTGTTGAAGGAAGAGTACACACACACATACACACACGCTCACATACTTATTTACTTCTTATTTGACGTGATTTCCTTTATGCAGAGGACTGAGGTCTACATAGATCTATGTCCTCTCCAACGGCATTGTCACAGCAAAAATGACAGTGACACGGCTCCACGTGTATTGATGACTCCCAATTCCAGCAGCTGAGGGCCCCACAGACCAAGTCATGCAAGCCTGGACACCAGATCTTCATCACAGGCAAGTTTGCAAACATCTTTGGTTAGAGTCATTCCTATGTATGCTCTACCGTATCAAGAGCAGGCCACAGAGGGAAGGGAAAAGAGCAAATGGTCACTTTTTGTGTGATTGTTGTTAGTGTTTGTTGTGTTGAGTCTAGAAGAGAAGAAAAGGACACTTGTTGAGCGCACACCTTCTACCATGTACCTTGCTCGCACCTTTGCTTTGGCTCAGTCGATTTTTACTAGAACCCCACAGAGCAGGTCTCATCCTCCCACTTCATATGTACAGAGAAGTGAAGTGAGGGGCAGAGACGGGATTTGAACTTACCTGTTCCTGGATCGAGAGCTTGTGCTATTTCCATAATACTTTTCAGTCTTGGAATCTTTGATTTTAGGCTGGTACGTAATATCGATATTTTACATTTTTTTAAAAGATTTTATTTATTTATTCTTGACAGACAGAAAGAGAGGCAGAGACACAGGCAAGGGAGAAGCAGGCTCCATGCAGGGAGCTCGATGTGGGACTCGATCCCCGGAATTTGGGGACCACGACCTGGGCTGAAGGCAGGTGCCAAACTGCTGAACCACCCAGGCGTCCCTGTATTTTACATTTTTGTGGGAATCCCTCCCCAGGTCCTAACATGGTAAGGACTTCAGAGACTATTTTATTTTCTTTCAAATTATTAAAAAATAAAATCTAGAAACCTATCGTTTCCTACCAAAAATATTGCAATCACCTGCCAGCGGGGTCCTTGGGTCCCTAGTACCTTCTTCCTGCAAGTCAGCCTGAGCATTGCCACTGAATTATGCATTTGCTTTTCCCCTTATCAGGTCCACTGTGACAACTCTTACTCATTTTTCGACGCCTGCCTTAAAATGTTTCTCTTGGGCAAGTCTATCTAACTCCCAATGACAAAAGTAACTCAATGCTTTCTTCTTGATTCCCCCATAGTGTTTTCAAATGATCTTAATTCAGCTCTTCTCTGGTGCAGCCTAATAATTTATTTGTCTGACAGCAACTGGGTTGTGAGTTTTACATGTTTTGGATATTTTATAAATGGAAATATATCATGTATTTTTTTTCCTGCAATTTGCTTTCTGCGTCTCAATGTTATATTTGGGAGAGTATGCATGTTGATCTGAATAGACGTAGTTCATTTATTCTTACTCCTGTATAGTCTTCACTATATGACTCTTCTCTAGGTTATTTATTCATTTATTGATTAATTGTTCTGCCAAAGGAAATTTGGCCTGTTTCCTATGGGGTTTTTGTTGTTGTTTGTTGTAGTCATGGATATATATGCCTCCTGGTTTGCATTTGTAGAAACAGGATATATGGTGCTATGTGAATTATTGGGTTTTGGTTTATGCGCTTCTTCAACTTTACAAAATATTTCCGTATTGCTCTCTTACTAGCAGTGGATAAACATTGCTGCCATGCGACAATCTCTCTAATGCTGGATATCGCCCAATTTTTAAATTTGTACCAACTGTGTGGGTGTAGAATGGTATCTCATTGTGGTTTTCATTTGCATTTTCCAGATTTTTAATGATCTCTTACATTTTTTTGAATGTTTACTAGCCATGTGTTTCTCCTTCTGTGAAGGAACTGTTTACATCTTTCGTCCATTTTTCTATAGTCTTGTTGGTCTTTTTAATTGAAATACTCTAATAAAAGTGGATTTTTCTAGGTTTTGCAGTTCTATTAGGTTTTGCTTCTTGTATTTTGGATCTCTATCATTAGGTGCATAAACATTTAGGATTGTTAAGTCTTCTTGATAAATTGACCCCTTTAATTTTATGAAATGACTTTTCATATCCCCAGTAATATTCTTGCTCTGAAATCTACATAGGTATTCATATAGCCACTCTAGGTTTTTTTTTGTTTGTTTTGTTTTGTTTTTTGTTTTTTGTTTATTTTTTGCCACTCTAGTTTTGTTGGATTAAAATTAGCATGGTATATGTCTGTTTTTTCTTCCCGACGCTTTTAACCTTCTTTTGTCTTTACATTTAAAGTGGATTTCTTATAGGCAGTATATAGTTGAGTCTGATGTTTTTATTTAATCTGATAATCTCTGTCTTTCAGTTGTTTAGACTCATTCACATTTAATGGTATTGATATGGTTGGGTTTAAATCTAGCATCTTGCTATTTATTTTCTATTTTTTCTGTCTTTTATTTTCATTTCCCTCTTTTTCTTTCTCAGATAACTTATTTTTAATGACTACTATATATTCTTTGCTGACTTACTAATTGTAATTCTTTGTTTTATTATTTTAGTGTTTCCTGTAGGTTTTATAGTATATATTTTTAACTTGCTACAGTCTCCCTTCAAGTGGTATTATAATGCTTATCATGCATAGCTAAAGACTCTTACAATATACTTCTATTTCTCCTTTCCTTGCCTTTGTGTACTGTTGCCATACATTTTATGCCTACATATGTTATAAACTTTATGCTACATACTGTATTTCTTTAGCCAATAAATTATCTATGGAGATTTGAATAATAAAAACAAATTCTTATGTATTTACCCATGTAATGACCATTTCTGGTGTTCTTTCCATTGTGTAGATCCATACTTCCATCTGGTATCCATTGCTGTCTACCTGAATGACTTTCTTTAATGTAATGAGGATTTGCGGGTGATGAATTCTTTGAGCTTTTGTATGTCTGGACAAGTATTTAGCCTTCATTTTTGCAATATATTTTTAATAGTATAAAATTTTAGTTACACAGATTTTTGTCCCTTTCATTTTTTTTCAAAGATGTTACTCCATTGTCTTCTTGCTTGCATTGTTTTTGACAACAAATCCACAGTATTCTTATCTTTGTTCCTGTAGACATTATATATCTTTTTCCTCTGGCAGCTTTTAAGATATTTCTTATGACTGGTTTTGAGCAATTTAATTATGCTTTGGCATAGTTTTTTTCATTTGTCTTGTGCTTGAGGCTCATTGATCTGGGATTTCTACGTTTATTGTTTTCATTAAATTAAAAAATAATTTCAGTCATCATTTCTTCAGAAAATATGTTTGTCCCCTCCTTTGTTCACTCCTTTGGAGATTCTGATTATACGTATATTAAGCTGATTGAAGTCGTCTCAGAGGTCACTGATCCTTTGTTTACATTTTGAGTCTTTTTTTTCCCCTCATGTTGCATTTTAGAGAGTTTCTATTGCTATGTCTTCAAGTACACCAATTGTTTCTTCTACAATGTTTCATCTGCTGTTAATCCCATCTGGTGTATTTTTGGTCTCAAGCATTGTAGTTTTTATCTCTTGAAGTTCAATTTAGATTTAAAAAATTTTTTTTTCCATGTCTCTATATACACTTGCAACTGTGTTTATGAGTGAGATTAGCTTCTATTTTTTTCTTTCATGTAGTGTTATTTTCTGGTTTTGTAACTAGGATATTTTAGCTACATAAATTGAGAAATTCTAAAAAAAATTTTTTTTGGAATAATTTACACAACAGTGGACTTTTTTGTGTGTGTTTGTTTGCTTTTAAATGTTTGTTAGAACTCAGTATTATAACCAACTGGCATGGCATTTTCTTTGTGGAACATTTTAACTACTGATTTAATTTTGAAATTGTTAAAAGATCTTTCAGATTTTTGAGTTTTCCTTGAACCAATTTTGTTAAGGCTAATTTCCTAAAATGTGTCATTTCTAAATAATTTTTCAAACATATTTTAATAAGGTTTTAAGAATAATATACCATTTCGTCACTATAATCTCTGCAGTTTCTATAGCTCTATTCCCCTTTGCACTACTAATACTTATTTTTATCTTCTCTCATTTAAAAAATTATTTTGCAGGAGTTTTTCTATTTAATTAGACTTTTCTAAAAGCCACTTTTTTGCCTCTGTTAATCCTCTCTATCCTGCTTTGTTTTCTGTTTTATTGTTTCTGATATTACCTTATTTTTTCTATTTATTTGCCTCCGTTCTCCTGATTTGCTCCTTCTCCTCCTTCTTTTCTTCCTCCTCTTTCTCTCTCTGCTTTACACTTTTAAATGAGATACTTAGCACATTAACTCTGAGACTTGGTTCTTTTCTCATACATGAATTAAGGCTTTCTCTCTAAATACCACTTAAACCCCATACCATAATGTTTTCATATTTATCTTTCTGTTACAAAGTTTTTAATATTTTCTGATGACCATCATTATGCCTTCTTTGAATCTTAAGTTATTCAGATGTGCCTACCTTTTTAGATTTCTAAACATTTGGAAGTTTCTTTTTTTTTTCTTTTTTTTAGATTTTATTTATTTGATAGAGAGAGAGAGAGCACAAGTGGAGGTGGAGCAGAGGGAGAGAGAGAAGCAGACTCCTTGCTGATTTCTCACTTTTGTGCCTATATGTTGTTTTGGTCCAGTATTTTAGTTATTCTTTTTAATCCTCATAAAATATACATTTTGTTATCCTTTTATATGTTAAGACCTTGTTTAGGTTATCCATATATTTATTAATGTATTTATCATCCTCTTTCTTCTAATGTTTCATTTAATATTATTTCTTAAATTAATGTTCATGCTAATTAAAGCTTATATAATAAAATAATTTAAAGAATCAAAATGAAACTGTTTTAGAGACCATTAATCTCTGGTACCCTTCCATGTTCCTCTCTCTAGAGGAAACTCCTTTAACTCTTTAGTTAATCCTTTTGGCACTGACTACTATATTTTAAACAAGTTTATGCTACTAGTTCTTGGTTTTAGTCCTGTTGTAGGCATAATCCATTGACTTCTCACTGTGAAAAGTGAGGATTTACCATTTTGTCCACTTTCTTTCCTTCTACCTTCCCACTTTCACTGACCCCATGGACAATTCCAATACCATAAAAATTGGGGAGTTACTGCTAACTTGGTATAGAGTTGCAGTTTTGCAAGATGAAAAGAGTTCTGGAGATGATATGGTGATGGTCCCACAACAGCATGAGTGTACTTAATGTCACTGAACTGTACACTTGGAAGTAGTTAAGATGGTTAGTCTTATGTGTGTTTTACCACAATTAAAAAAATACTATTGTCAGAGCACATACTGCAATGTTTATAGATTGAATGAAGGAGCATGGGTAGTTAACAGATGAAACAAGATTTGCACCATGTTGAAAACTGGTAAAGCAGAGCCAAGGGTACACAGGGCTTTGCTGTATTATTCTGTCTACTTTTGTGCATGTTGACAATTCCATAATAAATTTTTAAAAATTTGAGAGAGAGAGAATGGAGGGAGGGCAAAGATGGGGGGAGAGAGAGAATCTCCCACAGACTCCACACAGTGTAGCGCCCAGGATGAGTGGGGCTCCATCTCATGACCCTGAGATTCATGGCCTGAGCCAAAATCAAGAGTTGCCTGCTTAACCAACTGAGCCACCCAAGTGCCCCCCATGACAAATTTTCACAATTAAAAATATCATACTAGAAACTCTATCAGTTTAATCTTCTTGAAGAACTATTTCCTATAGCCTGTGATGTACTTACATTGGCTGGTTAGTCCCTAGGTTTGCTGCACAGCTGTATCCTTAGAGGTCTCCTTTTGCCATTGCCTGGAGATTCCCTTTCTTGATTTATTTTTTCCTGCTGAATTCCTGTTTTCCTGGATCCTAGATTTTATCTTTCATGGTTTACATGATTGTTGTAGTGAAACTTATCCTCCTATAATATCCAATGAAAAGAAATTTTTTTCTCAGTATCCAATGAGATCTCATATGTCTGATAATACCTTTTTTTTTTTTTAATTCTCACAATTAATGGTTGGAAGGCTGGATTGTTGTTGCAAATATTGAGGAGTCATTTCCCCCTTCCACCCAACTTTGTGTCAAGTTGGTTGCTTTGTTGTCTCTTTCTCAGGTAGAGTTTGTTGCTTGTTTATTCTTGCACAGAGTGTGGAGTCCTTGCATTGCTAGCCTGATATAAGCATGTTCAGGTAGGCTTCCCATCTTTGGTAAGCTTTAGACTTTATCTCCCTTCTGCTTTGTCCCACAGGCCATTAAAATGGCAGGTCACATCATCTGGGTTTGGCAGATGATCTCAGGAAAAAACCCTGCATCACTACTCATTTGTGCCTCTGAATTACCTCTCTCACTTTGTTTTTGAGTTACCTATCATCCTACTAGATCAATGACACATTTGAAAATGTAGTTCCTATATCTCATCCAGCAGTTGTAGTTGTTTGAAGGATAGCTTAGGGGTATGTAGTCCATGTGGGAATAGTAGTCTAGCTCCTCATAAAGGTCGATCATGGGGCACCTGGGTGGCTCAGTGGTTGAGCATTTGCCTTTTGCTCAGGGTGTGATTCAGGGGTCCTAGAATCAAGTCCCACATCAGGCTTCCCGCAGGGAGCCTGCTTCTCTCTCTGTCTATGTCTTTGCCTCTGTGTGTCTCTCATGAATAAATAAATAAAATCTTTAAAAAATAAAAAAAAATAAAGGACAATCATACTTTTAGAATATGGATATAATAGCATCTAGAGAAAATCTCTAATGAACAAGTAACTTATTGATAGCACTAATTCACCAAATTTACACTAAAGTACACTAAAGTACTAAAAGTACTAATGTGTCACTGTATTTTATATCAAAATATCAATTATGATGGCTAATTTTAATTCAAATTTTACTTTCTTGGGGAAACAATGTTGAATAGATAAGTTCTGTTGAGCTAGTATACATGTAGAATGAGTTGTTCTACAGAAGTATGTTTTCCTGCTAGCTGACATTTACCTTTTAAACTTGTCATAACTTGTTTTAGGCACTTTTAATGGAATGTTTTCCAAAAGGTATAATAAATGATGTTATGCACATCATAGGCTTCATAAACTGAGTAGCATGGGCATCAGTTGACTCTTCCTTCATCACTCTAAAAGTAACGTAGTTCATTGGAAGGACTTGGACTTCAACATCATACAGATCTGGAAACACATCTTGGCTTTGCTGCTAACGGACAGTGTGCTCTTACACAAGTCACCTATCAGTGGTTGGGGAAGCCAGCTTATACAGGTTCACCAGTACATATTGTTAAGCTTTCAGTAATTTTGTGACCTGATTCTTTTTTTTTTTTTAAGATTTTTATTTATTTATTTAGAGAGAGCATGTGTGAGTGGGGTGAGGAGCTGAGGGAGAGTAAAAGACCATCTCAAGCAAACTCTGCTCTGAGCAAGGAGCCAATGCGGGTCTCGATCTCACAACCTTAAGATTGTGAATGGAATCAAAATCAAGGGTAAGACACTTAACGGACTGAGCCACCCAGGTGCCCCTTGTGAGCTGATTCTTCAACATATCCATTATTAAAAATTAAATTATAGAAACTTAGTATATCATTTATATTAAAATCAAAGGTAATAAATGCTCAAAATAATTACTTCCTTATAATTTTATTAAACTTTATTATTCCCTATCTCCTTATAAATAATCCAAGGTCACTGAGGTTATTCTTCTATCTGTACACTATGTGATGGTGTGTCTTTTCCCCACTGTTCATCTTTTCCCCACTCAGCCTTTAGTGCTATCCTATAGGTTGCTTGAAATTGGCCTTGGCGGAAGTATTTACACTGTAGAAAATGGCAAGTGATGCAAGTCAGTATTTTATTGTTATTTTGTTGATTGTCAAGACCTAAGAAAGTGATAGAGAAAATGTTAATAATGCAGAATAAAATTAAAAGTGTAGGGGATCCCTGGGTGGCTCAGTGGTTCAGCGCCTGCCTTTGGCCCAGGGCATGATCCTGGAGTCCCGGGATCGAGTCCCACATCGGGCTCCCTGCATAGATCCTGCTTCTCCCTCCTCCTGTGTCTCTGCCTCTCTCTCTCTCTATGTCTATCATGAATAAATAAATAAAATCTTTTTAAAAAAAGGGTGTCATGTCTATAGGATTACATTGTGAGTAGAACAAACATTTGAGGAAATATTCTTCTAGTTCAGTGAAGATGTAGTTCATGTCATTGGTGAACAAGTGAAATTCTAGTACACTATTATTGTTTTCCTTTTATATTGCCTGTTATTTTAAGCAAAAATATTGGCTAACATTCACATGAGTACTACGCTCATTTGTCAGGTTGCAACCATAGGTTGGCTACCAATATAAAGATTTGGTAAAAATGTAAAAGAGTTCTGAGAATGAGTTGGCCATATGGAATTTATAGTAAAGAGTATTGCATATTATTTTGAAATTGTGTGTTACACATCTTTTATGTCAATAAAATTTCTAATAAACATATGTATACATATTTTTATTTTTTAAAATTTTTTTTAGTAACCCCTATTCTATGCCTGAAGTGGGGATTTAACTCATGACCCCAAGATCATGACTTGCATGCTCTACCAACCGAGCCAGCCTGGTGCCCCTACATTTTTAAACGTATAGCCAGTTAATATTTTCTAGAACACCATTGCTTAAGCCTTCTGATATTAAGCTTCTTCATATATTTAATCAATTATCTGATACTATAAGCACCATACTTGACTAAAATTGTCAATATTTATGCCTCTTTCTTTCTAATATTTATAATATTTATGCCTCTTTAAATATTTAATATTTATGCCTCTTTCTTTCTAAGATTGAATGTCAGTATTCTTTTTTCCCCAAACTTCCAAATCCTATATATAGACATAAACTGAGAGCCATTGGAATGTATATAATCTTTTGCCTCTAAATTATGACTCCAGAGTATGATAATTTTTAATAGGTATGATTTCTTTGTATACATACTTAGTATCCAACTTGATTTCAACTGCCATTTTTGCTTTTGTCAGAGCTCTTCCTTTTACCAGTCTCTCCTGTCTCCCCACGGTCCCCTCCCATAATTTACAGCCTATACTGACCTTTTTTTTTGGTCTGAAAACGAATACCTAATTCTGCTTAAATTGTCCACAAAATATGAGTAACTAGTTGCTAAATGAGGACCTAAAAGACTTTACTGTAATTGTTTTAGTTTACTCTATCTGTGGCTTTCTTTCTTACATAAAAATCATTATGAAATATTTTAGGCATATCAAAAGGGTTATGAATAATATAATAAACATCTCTCCATATGCCCTTAACCCAGTTTAAAGAATGAGATATAAAAGGTACAAACCCCTCTCTGGTTCCATTAGCCCTTTTTCTCCCTAAATGTAACCACTAGCCTGAACTGATCATTTCCAGGCATGCTGTATGCTTATCTCATATGTATATATTCAGAATACATATGGATTGTTTTACATATTCAAAAATATACAAAACATGATGAACATATTGTGTATATTCTTTAAAAAAATAAGTAGATTTTATATTTTAGAGTAATTTTAAGCTTGCAGAAAAATTGAACAGAAAGTACTGAGAGTTTCCATATACCTCATTCCCCCAGTTTCCTCTACTGGTAATGTCTTGCTTTACTGCGAGACAATTATTACAACTGATGAATGGATATCAATATATTATTAAATAAAGTTCATACTTTATAGGCTTTGATAAATGTACCTACCATTACAGTATCATGTAGAATAATTTAATTGCCTTAAAAACCTAAATTCCACCCATTTATCTCTCTATGCATTCTTTTGAATCTCAATTTTTTTGGTTGTATAGCTTTTTTGTTTTGAGGCTGAGTCCATTTGGAGCCCTATAACAAAACATCATAAACTGGATGCCTTATAAATGACAAATATTTATTTCTCACAATTCTGGAGGCTCTAAGTCTGAGGTGAGAGTGCTGGCATGGCTCGGTGAGGGCTCTCTTCTGCATCACAGACGTTTGTGTGTTCACATGGCACGAAGGAGTGGGGAATTCTGTGGGGTCTCTTTTATAAGGGGCTACCTGATTCTTGAGGCCTCCACCCTCCTGACTTCAGCACCTCCCAAAGACCCCGCCTTCTCAAACCAGGCCATTGGCATTAGGATTTCAACATAACTTTTGGGGGGGATACAAACATTCAGCCTGTAGCAGAGGGTTATTGATGCTCCAGTTCTTTTCCTTTAACTGCTCATTAGTGTTTCTTCTGTACAATTATACCTCAAATTAATTATCTGTTCTACTGTTGGTAGAACATAGGTTGTTTCCAGGAGTCTGTTATTACAGACATCTCTGCCTCAATGATCTCATATAATCTCTTTGTGAAAATGCATGAGCATTTCTCCAGGATGTGTACCTAGAAGTGAAATGAGGGAGTCATGAGATTTTTCAAATTACTCCGTTATACCATAAGATGGATTCTAACTACGTTTTAAACGAGATTTCTGTGTGTACAAATATTCCACATGTAATGTAATTTCTACTTTCTGTTCTTCTAATGTGCAACAGTCTCTTTCCTGTGGGCTTATTTGGATCCTAGCTTCTCTTTTTTCTATTTTATTCCCACTCCCACCTCCCAGCAATTCACCTTGATGACCCAATTTTTCCTTTAGGTGTCCGTCTGAAAGCCATTTCTCTAAGAGATCTGAGACTCTAGCCCACATCTGGATAAATGCCCCTCCTTGGTTTTCTGGCAAGGCTTGTACTTCGGCTGTTTTGCAATTGCCCATAGCTAAGTTCTCCAAGGACAGGAAGTGCAGCAGAGCGCACTGTGCTATCTTCTGTGCTCAGCGTAGAGCCTGACACGTAACAGTTGTGGAATTAATGGAGGCATGAATGAATGAAGGTAGGACACTAATATCATGTCAACAATGGCAGAAACTCGTGCCCTCCCCACAATAATTGACTGGACCATTGCAGGCTCCATTGTTGGCTAACAGGAGACTAGAGTTCAAGTGTAGAGGGCCAGGGACAAGGTCCTGAGACTCTGACAGGCACCCCAAGGGCAAGGCTTGTCAGTCATGGCCAGGAGGAGATATTTTCAACTCAGACATTCATAAGCTGGGGCCTGCCTCTGTTTACCAGCTGGGAAATCTTCAGAAAATGAACCATGAAAGCCTGCTATGCGGCAGCACTATGCAATAATTTTTCATTTGCCACCAGTCAGCTTCAGGGATCAAGGACAGCTAAACACATAACTCGCTCATGCATGTTATTTTAAAGGCATATTTTAAAGTTATAAATATGGTACATTGAGTTAATGAGGTATGTTCTTTTGGCGACAAATATTTACATTCCACATATGCCTCTTGATGTCAAGAGTGTAACTGTTTCATTTTCTTCTTTTTCTCAGGAGGCTGGGATGCAGATGGAAAAGGCCCTAGTGTCTGGGACACATTCACCCATCAGGGAGGAGAGAGAGTTTTCAAGAACCAGACTGGCGATGTAGCTTGTGGCAGCTACACTCTGTGGGAGGAAGATTTGAAATGTATCAAACAGCTTGGATTGACTCATTACCGCTTCTCTCTTTCCTGGTCACGTCTGTTACCTGATGGGACGACAGGTTTCATCAACCAGAAAGGCAAGTGTTTCTTAAAAATAGAAGGTTGCAGCTTTAATTCAAGGTTATTGCTGCAGTCTGGCATAATTAATCCAGTATGCTATTCTGCAGTGGAGCTTTGAAATTGCACGTTTTTAGGGTGATTATAGGATGAATTTTTTGAAATGGGTTTGCATGAGCTCTCTTAGTAATATTCTGTTTTCCCTTAACTGGAGATATTTGTTGGGAAGGGACAAATAGGTGGGTAGGAAAGGGGGTGGGAATAATAAGTGTTTCATTTGTGGAAGATATTCTTGAGTATTAACCTAAAGGTAAATCTCCGAAACTTATGTATTGAGCTATTTTCAGTTGCAGTATGCTGCGAAGAGTTATGAAAAGCCCTGGAGAACTGGAGAAGATTTCGAGTGTTTCAACTGGAGCTGAGTTAGTGGAGCAAATTAAGTAGCACACAGAGATGAGCACCAAAGCATCTGGAGTCCACTTAATTTGGGATTAAGGGCCAGCTACATCACTTACTATCTGTGGAAGCATCCCTTATGCATTTTTTCTGCCTCAGTTTCCCCACAAGTAGAAAGGAATACTCTAATAGTTCCTAGTTCCGAGAGTTGCTGGAAAATTAAATGAAATAATCTTTGTAAACCGCTTTATACAGTAGCTGGTATATCATAAAAGCTTTCAAAAAGTGTTAGCTATTATTCTTATTAAGCTTTGCCATTAAAAGGACTACTGCCAAAAAAAAAAAAAAAAGGACTACTGCCCTCTTTGTGTTATTTATGAGGCATTTTATATACATTTTCTCTAATCACCATAATCAGTGAGAAAGGTATAATTAATCACATTTTACAGTGGTGCATATCCAAATCCAGATATTTTGTAAATAGTATATTTGGAATTTAAGCCTAACACCTGGCTAGTTCCTTCCACACAACAGGGTTGGCAAACTATGACCTGAGAGCCAAATTTGGCCTGCTTCCTAATTTTGTAAATAAAGCTCTATTGCAGCAGAGCTGTGCCCATTCATTACATATAGTCTGTGGTTGCTTTCCCACCACAATGGTAGAACTGAGTAGTTGGGGCAGAGATCATAGGGCTTGCAGAGCCTACAATATTTACTACCTGGTACTTAACAAGAAGTTTTGTGACCCCCATACTACAACTTAAGGGCTTCTTAATAAAGAACCTTTATTGCTTCTTTGTTCTGGAAAATATTTCACACTACTCCTACGGTTGGGACTAGGTGAGGCAAGTGATACGTCTAAGGTGCAAAATTTAAAGAAATGTTGGCTCTCAGGGTCTCAGAAGTGCAAGATGGGCACTTGCAGCCTCCTGAGTGAAGGCACCTGCTTGCCCCACCCTACTTTCAGCTGTGGTGCCTTCAATGATCCTCGGGGGTTCTATTTGAATAAGTTGTCGGATTTCCTTCATAGTAAGAACAATCTGTGATAACAACTACTAGGTGGGCTTGTGTACTTGCTAGGCTCATTTTATGTAAGTTGAGGTGACCTGAACATTGGGAACTGCAGCTGCAACCTATGTCTCTCCCAAGATAGGGACAACACAAGGGTAGCAGGTCCATTGCTCGATTCCAAACACAAGGGTAGCAGGTCCATTGCTCGATTCCAAAGACAGTAGCTCCCTTGACTAACTGCTCTTGGCTGAATGTCTACTTTCTTGACATCACTGGCCAGGGTTTTTTGTATTGTTTTGTTTTGTGTTTTGTTTTTTGTTTTGTTTTGTTTTGTTTTGTTTTTTCCTGACTTTGAACAGAATTTAATTTGTTGTAAAGTTTAAAAGTGAACTAATAATTTTCTGCTTTGCTCATTCGTCATCTGTAACCTTCTCTTTTCTCAGGCACCATCACATCCCCAAGGACTAAAACCTAAGAGTAATCTTAGTTGCTGGGTCTACTTATTTTCACTCATTTTCTGTCCTTTAATCCCTTGGACAAAATGCTGCCCCAGCAACTTGCCTAAAGCTTTGTCTCAGTTGTGTTGGCTTGCATCATCTCCTGCTAAAAACAAAGCAAGATTAAAAAATAATAATAATATTTATTTATTTGAGGAGGGGAGGGGATGAAGGAGAGGAAGAGGGAAAATAATCCCAAGCTGACTTCCTGCTGAGCACAGATCCCAAAGCAGTACTTGATCTCATGACCTCGAGATCATGACTTGAGCCAAAATCAACAGCCTGTCACTCAACTGACTGAGCCACCCAAGCACTCCTATAACATTTTTTTTTAGTCATCTTAAGCCTCAACTGCTGAGCCACCCAGGTTTCCTAACTTATTTATTTTACAATTGGAAGATTTACCTCTTAATTCTCTTTATCTATTTTGCTCATCCTCACTCCTCCATCCTCTCTAGCAACTATCAGCTTGTTCTCTATACCTATAGATATCTATATCTTTGTATCTCTATATCTATATCTATATCTATGAAACTGTTTCCATTTTGTCTTGTTTGCTCATTTGTTTCCTAGATTCTGCATGTAAGTGAAGTCATACAGAAATTGCCTCTGACTTATTTCACTTAGCATATTACCCTCTAGGTCCATCTATGTTATTGCAAATAGCTAGATTCCATTCTTTCTTATGGCTGATCAATATTCCATTATATATACACAGACACGTGTACACACACATACATACACACATAAACCACATCTTTATCCATTCGTCCATCAATGGACATTTAGGTTGCTTTCATATCTTGGCTATTACAAATAATGCTGCAATGAACACAGAGGTTCATATGTCTTTTCAAATTAGTGTTTTTGTTTTCTTCAGGTAAATATCTAGAAGCAGAATTTTTGGATCATATGACAGTTCTATTTTAATTTTTTTGAAGAACCTGCATACTGTTTTCTATAGTGGCTACACCAATTTACATTACTACTAACACTGCATGAGGGTTCCCGTTTCTCCACATCCTCACTAACACTTGTTATTTCTTGATAATAGCCATTCTGACAGGTGTGAGGTGATACCTCATTGTGGTTTTGATTTGCATCTCCCTGATGGTTAGTGACATTGAGCATTTTTTCATGTGCCTGTTGGCCATCTGTATGTCTTTTTTGGAAAAATGTCTATACAGGTTCCCTGCCTATTTTTAAATCAGATTGCGTTTTGATATTGAGTTTTATGGGTTCTTTATATATTTTGGATGTTAAACCCTTCTGAAACTTTTTTTTTTTTAATCTCAAGTGATTTCATTTGGTAAGAATATTTACATAATTTACTGCAGGAATATTAAGAGACAGTGACCCAGACCCACTGGGAGTGTTAATATATGTTATTTGCTCTGTATTTCCTTTCTAAAAATCCAGAAATTCTGACCACATTTGTCCCCAAGATTTTCAGATAGGGGATTACCATACCACTATGTCAATATATGAAACTATTTAAAATGAACTTGAGATATACAGAAGTTCATGGAGCACTCTGTAGATCAGTAATCCAGGAGCAGGGCAGCGGAAAAGATGAGGGTGGTGGTGGTGAGACTGGAGATACTGGGACCACTTGAATGATGTAGGGAGATCACTTATCTACATCTCATGTGGGGATCATGTGCCCCAGAGCTGAGCTCTTCATGTTTGGCCCCAGCTTTTGTAAAGTCATAACTCATTAATATTACAGACTTTTCCATGAACAAGAGGGCATGGGAGGTGCTTCCAGTAGGCAAGATTTCAATATGGGGTTGTTCACTCTTGTGCAGTGATCTGTTGAAGCAACTGGAACTGTTTTAACTTAGAAAGGCCATCATTTGTTTTTTCTGTTTAAGCATTTTCTCAAAGAGCATGTAAAGAATTGGGAAACCCATGTCACTATCCTTTACAAGGCACCTCCATTTTTTTGTATTCAACTCCCTATTTTAAAGTGTGATTAGAGGACATTTGGAAACTTGTAAAATCTTATGTTCCCAAACTGGAAGAATATTTTATGAAGTGGAATTGTTCCACAGCCTTTCTCTTTCAAATGTCAAGTTTTCAAGATTTAACAAGAAGAGATTGAGCTGGCAACTGAAATCACATATTTCTGCAATTCTCAACTGTTCAAGTGAATTTTCATATCTGCCACAAATGCAAGTTTCAGATGATTAGTAGGGACCCAAGTATTGGAAATAAAAAAAAAAAAAAGAATGTTTATGCAGAATTTCTTATTCATTTTAGTATTTAAAATATGAGCACAGTTAGCAGGAATGGTAAAGTAAATAACCAAGGAAACATTTACTAACCTCCTACTCCATATTGAACAGTGTTGTTAGGCTGAATAATGGCTCCCCAAAGATGTTCATCCTAATTCTTAGAAACTGTAAATATGTTTTCTGACATGGTAAAAGGGACGTTAGAGCTGTCATTATATTAAAAATCTTGAGATGGGGAGATTATCCTGGATTATCTGGGTGGTCCCAGAGTAATAACATGAACCCTTACAAGAGGGAGGCAAGGGGATCGGAACCAGAGAGAAGATATAGGAACTGAAGGAAGTCAGAGAGAAGAGGTACACTGTTGGCTTTGAAGGTAAAGAAAGGGGCCATGAGCCAAGGAATGCACGCAGCCTCTGGAAGCTGGAAGAGGCAAAGAAATGGGTTCTCTGGGGCAGCCCCGGTGGCGCAGCAGTTTAGTGCCACCTGCAGCCCAGGGTGTGATCCTGGAGACCCTGGATTGAGTCCCACGTCAGGCTCTCTGCATAGAGCCTGCTTCTACCTCTGCCTGTGTCTCTGACTCTCATTCTCTCTCTGTCTCTATGAATAAATAGATAAAAAATCTTAAAAAAAAAAAAAGAAATGGGTTCTCCTTGAGAGCCTCCAGAAGGAATTTAGCCCTCCTGACATGTTGATTTTGGTTCATCAAGAATCATTTTGGATATCTAATGCCTAGAACTATAAGATGATGAATTTGTGTTGGTTTAAGCCACTAAGTTTGTGGTACTTTGTTATAGCAGCAATTGGAGACTAATGCAGGCAGTGTGCTAAGAGAATGTAGGGCAATTAAAGAAATTAACTGGTGGAATGAGTCTAGAGGAGAGTGACCTCGTTATCACGTGTGATAGATGGTAGGCAGTTGACCAAAATTAATTCTACATTAAGACATTTTTAGTTTGACTAGCAAGATTCCTGTTTAGTAATTTTCTGTACTGAGACATCATCTGTGCAAGTCCTAGCCATGCCCTCTTCTAAGGGAATTTCCCTATTTCTTTGTTCTACATAAACCTGCTTCACTCCCGGCCATAGCTGACTGAACAAGGGAAAGACCTCTTTCCTTGTAGACGTATTATTGGGTAACCTAATGGAAAAGGAGAATCTTGCTCAATTGTCTTCACCTCTCAGGAATGTTTGGAATCAAGGAGTTGAGAATCTGAGTTGGTTGGTGTTGGAACCAGGACTATAAGGTAGCTTTGCAAATGGGATGCCATTTTGAGATCATAGCGAATTGGATGCTAAGGAAATGGGTTCTGGGAGAAGGAAAAGAATCAAGTAGATGTGTTGAATGAAATTGAATGAGTGAGACCAGCTTTCTGGAGAGGCAAACACTTTCTTGGCCTCCAGTTTCAATTCCCTTGAGTTTCAGTTGTAATTTTCCATCATTGGGTATCTGATAGCTCTCTATCATTTTGAATAATGCCCATGTATCCCACACTGACTAGCCACCTGCCCCTCATGCTACCTTTATAGTTGAGTTAATCAAAGTGGGTTACTTGTCTCTATATCTAAAAGATCTTTAACTCAAATTTGCTTTATAAGTCTAAAGATGAAACAAGATGGAATGGGCTTGATTAAATCAGGAAAAAAAAAAAAAGGTAGTATGTATGAAAGAAGGCTGTGGGAGTCTTAATGGTTAATCAGTTATGCCCTAAATATCCAGAAGCAAAACAGGGTCCAAATATCCTGTCAAAGTTTCAAGATCCCTAGATTGGTAGCAAATGATCATTTAAAAATATATATTTGTTCAGAGAATTAGTTACTACTGAATTGTGCTGATAAAGCTAGAGAAGTCTTTCATGGTTTGTTCTCATTTTTTACTCAAAATGGTCATGAGGTGTCACTACTAATATGCCCTTTTTGCTGAGAAGGAAACTTAGGTGTAGACAGACCAAGTGTTTTATCCACAAGTCCACGATTCTTTGGTGGAACTGTTTGACTCTGGAGCTCTGCTCTTAAAAATCTTACTTCACCGCTTCATGGGAAACTTGCGTTACAGCACCAAACCAGAAGTGCTCTGTACAAACCAGAAGCACTCAGTTCTGGGATGTTAAATATTAATTATGCAATGCTCTGTTGCTCTGCCAGGCTGATGAGTGAGAAAAAAATCTTATTTAAAAAATTTTAAATCTTCAATTCAACTAAAGATTATCATGTGTTTGAATTACATTGATTGCTATCATTAATGATTGTGCCATATCTAATGATGCTTACAAGAGACAAATCATTGATTCCTCCAAAAATGAAAAAAAAGGGGGGGGAGGGGATCCGATATTATGAATCAGCTCCAAAATAGGTGATTGTGAAGACCTGTAAAATAGAGTCACCATGTTTCTGGTTCTGAAACATTCATGGGACGTGGAATGTCATGGTAGGACAGGGTCAGTCTTTGTAGTGAGATGGGCTGAGTTAAGGGGCTTAAATGCTGGTAGTGCCATATGACAACCATATGACAACGTTATCACTTAAGTCTGGTATTCACTCTCTTTGAATATTGGTTTTCTTAGATGCTTAGTGAGGATTAGAATGCCGACTTTTAGGGCTTAGGGCTAAGATTAAACAAAATGTGTGACATTTGGTATGTATAGTATGAATGCAATAAATAAAAGCTGATATTATTTTTATATTCCGAGCCAATGGAAGGAATTGGTTATGAAAATCTTAACACAGGGCAGCCCAGGTGGCTCAGTGGTTTAGCGCCTCCTGCAGCCCAGGGCCTGATCCTGGAGACCCGGGATCGGGTCCCGCGCTGGGCGCCCTGTGTGGAGCCTGCTTCTGCCTCTGCCTGTGTCTCTGCCTCTCTCTCTCTCTCTCTCTCTCTCTCTGTGTGTGTGTGTGTGTGTGTGTGTGTGTGTGTGTCTCGTGAATAAATAAATAAAATCTTAAAAAAAAAAAAAAAGAAAATCTTAACACATACCAATTCCCAACTGATTCCATCATACCATCTTTGGGTATTGCATTTTACAGGTGAAGATATGTGGGCTTACAGAGGCCCAGGGATGGGATTGTGGGATGTTCTTTTATTGCAAGAGATAAGAAAAACTATACATTTTGGTGAATATATTAGTATTCTATTGCTGCTGCAACAAATTTACCACAAGCTTAGCTGCTTAAAAATAGCATAAATTTTATAACTGAAAATAATATAACATTGTATATTAATTATATTTTAATAAAACCCCACAAATATATTACCTTAGAGTCATCAAGGCCAGAAGTCTGACATGGGTCTCTGTAGGCTAAAATTAAGGTGCCTCCATGGTCGCATTTTTTTCCACAGGATCTAGAAGACAGTCTTTCTTGGCTCATTCAGATTGCTGGAAGAACTCAGTTTCTTGTGCTTGTAGGACTGAAGTCCTATTTCCTTGATCGGTATGAACTGAGGGCAATTTTAAGTTTCTAGAAGCCACCTGCATTCCTTGGCAAGTGGCTTCCTTCTTCTGTCTTTAAAGTTGGCAATAGTGGGTTGAGTCCTTCTTATGCTACTACCCTCTCCTACTCCTTCTTCTATTATTGTATCTTTCTGATCCTCTCTGCTCTAATCATTCATTTCTAGGGTGTAGTTAGTTTGGGCCCATCTGAATCATCTAGAAATCTTCCCATCTTAAGATCCTTAACCCTAATCACATATGCAAATCCTTTTTGCTATGTAAAGTAACATATTCACATGTTTCATGGATTAGGGCATGACATCTTTTTGGAGCTAGGGTATTCCATCAAGTGAGTAATGGCATACAAATGGGTCTTCCAAGTATGGAGTTATTATGCATGATTCACATTATGTTCTGGTTTGCAAAACAAGTGAACTGTTGTTAAAAATATCCACCCTTACAGACAGATAGGTAGACAACACATGGCCTTGCATAATTTGGTGTCTGTTTACCCCTCACCACTCTTATTCTTTCTCTGCTCAGCTATACATTCTCATTATACTGAACTTACAGTTCCCAGACAGAACTATACTTGGCTAAATTACAATATAAAAGCAAACAATAGCCAGTCCATATATGATAATAAAACTCTGAGCCACAAAAAAAATCTGGGAAACCCAACCACAACCTCTGCAGAGATTGGTCCAGAATAGTCAGAACTTGGTCAATGTCTGCAAACTTTTCTGTTTCTATTGTTATTGTTGTTGTTGTTGGTGGTGGTGGTGGTGGTGGTGGTGGTGGTTCATTCTCTTGCTCCCTGCTTCCAACTTAGGACCAACCAAAGAAAACCAAATAAGTGGCCCAAAGCAATTGCTTAGGATGCCCCATTTCTAGTTAGCCTACCTCCCACCTCCCTGTGCCAACAACTTTCGATCAGAAGGTAACTGAACCTTCTCCTTCCCCTCCTTTTTGTCACTCTAAAGCTTTCCCTCTTCCTTGACAGTCTTTGAGTATCTGTCAAATGCAAGCGGTGATGGCTGACTCCCTTGCTACAGCAAACTGAATAAATAGGCTGCTCACAATCGGGTGGTATTTATTTCCACACCCTCTTTATTCTTTCACATATTTGTTTCTCTTTGTTCTCTTTTTGGATCACTTGTTCTTCCTTGCCGTATGCGAGTAATTTATATTCATCATTTGAGTGTCAGCTTAGATGTCACTAATGACAACAATAACAATAATTATTAAAATGATAGCTAACCTGTACTGAGCCCTTACCTTATGCCAAGAGCTATTCTAACCATTTTCAATTTATCAACTCTTTAAACCCTTGCAATACATTATTGAAGTAGGTTTCTATTATTGTCAAAAATTTTACAGACAGAGAAAGATAACTCAGAGAGATAGAGTAACTTGCCTAAGGTCACTGAAATAGGTGAAGGAATTGGGATAGAATTGTGGTAGCCTGTTGCCCTATTTTACTTTTGAAATCATGATGGTGTATTGCTTTCAAAATAAGTTTTCAAATGTCCTCAGTTTGGAATGGGTACTCCTTATCATATGCTTGAAAGGTATTCAATTTGTCTTTACCAATAACACTGTATTATAATTGTTTACAAATTTATCTATAATCCCTACTAAAATTGAAGCTACCTTAGACCCAGAACAGTATTATCTTACATACGTTTGTATGTCCAGCATATAGTAGCCTATCTATACATGTGTATTTAAGGGATGAACAAATTAATGATTGAATGAATAAATTTAAAAATCTGAATTATTTTTTTAATTGGAGGATACTAAGTTAAAAACAGAAAAAGGGACCCTGCTTCTAGACAAACTTTGAAAGCAACACAATTCTACATATGAATGTACAGTTATTATCCAGGAAACAATCTCAAAACAGGACAACTTCCTCTCCTGAGCTTAAGTTTCTTCCATAATCTTAAACATAAAATCACAGGAAGCACTAATACTGGTTTCTCCCCAGAAGGTGTCTTCCAATTAGGAGCCATTATTAGGTTGGACTCTACATCTTCTTGGCATTGGGTTCTGAGGCAGAGTATTTCTAACTTAATAACATTCTTCTGAACTCTACCACAATCCTAAAAATCTCCCCGCCCCACCACCATACTTACAGTGCTAGAAAATTAGCTGAGAGCCAGGGGTGGCTAGGTATTCTCTTTGACTATGTCAGCATTTTAGAGCAAAGTCCCCAACCATGTTCCATAACATGCCAAGCCTCTGGCCAACTGCCCTTATAATCCACATTCTGGGAGCTCTTATTCACGCTCAGTGGGTCTGCTTTTTAGACTTGAAAGACTGATATATCTGGAGAAGCACTGAAGCAGTCATCTGGTTCAATTCCTTTACTTTATATTTAATACCACTGAGAACCATTCATTCATTCAACAAATATTTATTGAGTATCTACTGAATTTCTGGTTTTGATCCTGGATTTGGGGGATCCAGAAGTGAATTAGATAATGCCCCAGCTATTATGAGGCTTATATTCTTAATGAGGTTAAGACACAAATCAAGCTAAGAAACAATTTCATTCAGTGTGCCATAACACAGAGTTGTGTGGTAGCAATTTGCCCAAATGTATCCCTTTTAGAACATATGTCTTCTACATCTTCCATCACACCCTTGACTTTCTGATCAGCCATTCTTCCTTGGCAGCCTTAATGTTTCCTCTCAAACTTTAACTGATTGTATGTAGGAAGTAACAAACCTTATTTTGGATTAAAATTGTTAAGGAAATTATTCCTGATCCTCTCTGCTCTTTACTTATTGTTGATGTTCTAAAAATAAGTTTTCTTCTCATGCTTCATTTTTGTTTTTCTCGTAGGAATTGACTATTACAACAAGATCATTGATGATTTGTTAGCTAATGGAGTCATGCCCATAGTGACCCTCTACCACTTTGACTTGCCTCAGGCCTTAGAAAACAAAGGAGGTTGGTTGTCAGAGGCAATCGTTGAATCCTTTGACAAATATGCCCGGTTTTGCTTCAGTACTTTTGGAGATCGAGTCAAGCAGTGGATCACCATAAATGAGCCTAATATTTTTGCCCTGCTGGCATATGATCTTGGTATATTTCCTCCTGGCATACCTCACATCGGAACCGGAGGTTATCAGGCAGCTCATAATTTGATTAAAGCTCACGCCAGATCCTGGCACAGCTATAATTCCTTATTCCGAAGAGAGCAGAAGGGCATGGTGTCCCTAGCAATTTTTGCTCCCTGGGTGGAACCAGCAGATCCCAACTCAGTGTCTGACCAGGAAGCTGCTAAAAGAGCCATAGCTTTCTCCTTGGATTTCTTTGCTAAACCCATATTTACTGATGGTGATTATCCGGAAGTTGTCAAGTCCCAGATTGCCTTCATGAGTAAAAAGCAAGGCTATCCATCATCAAGGCTTCCAGAATTTACAGAAGAAGAGAAGAGAATGATTAAAGGCACTGCTGATTTCTTTGCTCTGAATTATTATACAACTCGCTTAGTCAAGTACCAGGAGAATAAGAAAGGAGAACTGGGTTTTCTCCAGGATGTGGAGATTGAAATTTTTCCAGATCCGTCTTGGATAAGTTTGGGTTGGATCTACGTGGTACCATGGGGAATACGTAAACTACTGAAATACATTAAGGTAAAACACAGTGTTTCTGTTCATGTATGCCGAAGTATGGGAAGACAGACATATGTGTGAACTTGGAAAAAGAACGGTTTTAGGCAGTAGGTTATACTTTTGTTGGCTTGGGAAGAGAGATTAGGATTTAAGTTGGTGAGGAGTTAACTAGCTGATAAGAGGCTTCAATACCATGGTTAAAGTTGAGATTCTCTGTTAAAGTCAGTTGTGGTCATAGGAATAGCTTGGGCATATTTTTCAGGCTGATGTCACAATTATAATTATTAAAAAAAGCATATTAAGGGTTGAAATTGTTGGATCCTTTTTGGGCCTCTGTTATGCTGGATGGAGTCCAGGTGGCTAAAATTAAAATTTTAAGTTAATGATTTTTAGGACCCTTGCTGTGGGGGGATAGAGAGTGTAGCTGTTGGTGGGACCAAAGGGTTAAAGAGTAGTGACAATCAGCAGATGCTGATGGAAGAAAGATATTTCTATCTTCTCATTATGATAAGAGTCATTTCACTGTCTTCATGGACATTTGCACAGTTTTGATTTTCCATTGTTAGTCATAAAAGGTCAGTGCGTGGAAAATTAAGTTAATAGGGTCAGTGCAATTTGATGAAAACTAGTTTTGGGTTGTAGCTTAGAGAAGATAGAGGGTAATGCACCTGATTTTATGAGTCTTTTTTTTTTTTTCTTTTTACATCTGTTTGGAATAAAACTTCTGCTCTCTTGTTTCAGGACACATATAATAACCCTGTAATTTACATCACTGAGAATGGGTTTTCCCAGGGTGACCCTGCATCTCTTGATGACACTCAGCGCTGGGAGTATTTCAGACAGAAATTTCAGGAACTATTCAAAGGTACCATTTGAAATGATGAAAGATCAATTGTGCAAACTTAATATAATTTTCCCATGTGCCAATTTGCATTCAGCAAAGACCAATGATTTTGAAAGCTGAAATTCATGTAAATCAGTGTAAAGCCATGTAATTAAGAGAGAAGAGAAAAAGTATTTAGGAAAGAGGAAGGTGAGGATTTGGGCCTAGCTTCAACCTCCCCAAATTTAATCAAGTAAAAGCGACCGTCTTCAGTATTTTGTGACTCCTGGGTGAAGGTGACATGAACAGAAGGGGTAGTGGCTGCTGAAAGAGAACATTAGTTATTATAAAAAGATTAGCACTGACCAACTACATCATGCCTATTTGCATATTTTTTTATATCCTAACTACCAAGAAATGAATTGACAGAATTTTTAAAGGACCAAACATTAAAATGGCTTTGGTTGAGTTTCGGCCTCAAATGAGTCTTCCATCACTATGTGTTTCCTTTAAGCTGTAACCAAACAGCCCCATTTAAGAACAGGTTTTTGTCACATAGAATCTGTGAATTTTATTTCAAGACAATATTATTATTCTAGCAACTGTTCTTTCTCCATGGAATTCTCTTCATATTTGAAAACAAATGTGAAGGAATAATCTCCAACTGGTAACACACATTTCTACACCAGTTAATTTCCCCATTTCAGCATCTACTTGGAACACTCTTGCGTCGTAAATTTAATTTCTCCTCCCTATAAAGGAATCATATCAGAGACACAAAATCCAATGTAAAATGAGTCTTTCAATTTCCTTTTTTACTATGATAGGCACACTTCTCTCTATCATTCTATTTGAAAGGTCCTAGAATTATTCTCTCCAAAATTAGTAATATACTGAAATCAGCTAGAAAGAATTCTAGAAAGTGACACAAAATGGTCTCTTTCCAAAACCTAAAATATATTGTCCTCAGCCCCTCACTCAGGCGTGGAGTTTATTGGCAGAGGGCAATTGGATTCCTACGATTTGATCCAAGTGAAATAATTCTTTTGTATTACATGCAAAACAAATTATTTCTCTAGGTAAGAATTCACTTTCTGATTAAAACAACAACAACAACAACAGGAAATGTCTAGTTTTCTGAGATTCCACTCCTCTTTCTCCCTGTAAATGTAAACCCTATTTAGAGTTAATCCATTCCTCCCAGAGGAAAGTAAGCTGGTTACCAACAGGCAGATTTATGGATGGTATGAGGACCACAAATGACTTGTCCGAAATTGTTCTGTGTATTTTTGGGAAAAGGGAGAAAAATAGAAATTGGCTTTCTTCATTTCCAGCTTGGTGCTCCGTTTACTGCTAACATATAGGGGCATTTCATTGCTCTTTGAAATAGTTTCAAGTACTTTAATATAGTCCCTTAGATCTTTAACGCTAAAAACGTGGTAGTAGACCCACAAACTAAGACAACTTAAAGATAGAAAAGTAATTGAAAGTGAGAGTGGAAAATGTGAGAAGATTTGGGTTTCTGAAGGGCAGAGAAGGAGAATAGGATTAGAAACAAAATTCTGTTTTTCTACTTATTGAATTTCAATTGTGTCTTTAAACAGATGGAAAAAATACCGTGCACTTAAGACATTAATTGTTCACAGTATGCATGTTCTCTTCTGACTTTTAACATTAGGTGATCTATATTTATTGTAATTAATACATAGTATTATATTTACTTTGCTTTTTAAAAAGATGTAGCCTTTCAAATGTGCAGAAATCTACTTCTTGACAAGAGAAAAATACGTGTTCTCTCTTCTAGAGTGGGTATAGTGATAGCTATTTCTTACATATTGTTGTAGACACCGATTATTTAATCTGTTGTGAAACTCTTTTCTGGTAATTACTCCCTTTTCTCTATGAAATATCCACCTCAGGCTTACCACAGCGACAGTCGCGTCAGTAGAATAACATCCCCCTCCTCCTAACACAGAATTGATTGATTTAAATGTAGGCACATGATATGACCTAGGCCAATCCCTGTTCTTCCCTGAGATTTAGAATTTGGGCCAGTTGCTTTGTCTCTTAGTCTAGGTTGGGCAGGGGAATGTAGCTTTGTGAGCTGTTGGTAGCTATGTCCTGCCATGGAAGCTAAGGAGTAGTATGAAGGGTTGCTGCAGGTGCATCGAGGAAGTGGAGGCAAGAAATAGGAAGAGCTTCAGGTGACACTTGAGCCTATAATTCCAGTTTTTTCCTCAGACCCAGATGCATGCATGCTCTTGAGAGACATTACTTTTGCTCATAATTGAGTGCTCTTTCTGCTTCACCTGAATCTGATTGGTTTTCTTTCACTTGGAGTGTGAACACTCCAAAGTGTTAACTGATGGTGACATAACACTTCATTTTCTAAACAGTGAGGTGAGGCCATTGCTCTTATTATACAGATGAGAAAACTGAGTTTCAAAGAGGCTAGCTAAGTCATTTGTCCAAGATCACAAAGTTAATAAGAAATACTTCCTGGAACCAAGCAGAATATATGCGTCTTTACTGCTACTACCACTATTTTGGTGTTTGATGAGGTCTGTGAGTTCAGGGCTTTTGGACTCAGAGTGGTTGCTTGTTGTACCACACAGAACCTTTTCCTCACCTTTGGTACTCTGAACTTGCATAGATTCTTGAAATCTGCAGGAGCCAACAAGTCCTATGACCTTTTGGACAAAGCTCAGACTGCCCTCTCCTCCCCCAATCCTGCCTCTCGTCAGGGGAGTGGAGCTTAATTTACTAATCAATGTCCTGAGACTCCTTTGAGGTAGTGCTGAAGATGTAGATCGGCAAGAACTTTACTAGTAAGAAGCACCCTGTGAGTGATTAAAAATAATAACAGGCCAAGGAAGACATTCATGGGAAGTGCTGCAGGTGAGAGCCCGCCTGAACCCAGGGAGTCAGATAGATGATGGCTTTGTGATCCCCACAAACAAAACCCTCTCTCCAACATCACACGTATGGACAGGCACATAATGACACTATAGTTGGATCAATGACATCTGCCTGGAGGTCTTACTGATCTCTACAGAGAAAAACCCACGGCAATTAATTGAGCAGTAAAAAGTAAGCTAATGTTTTTATTTCCTTTTGGGAAAGGGGGAAAAAAAAGAAAAATGTCATTTCAAGAAAAAAAAAGAAAGAAATCAACTAATGCCTTTTTAATCATTGTGTTATTTAAATAGATTGTGTTTTAATTAATATAGATACAGATTAAAGAAAAGCAACACAGTAGAGATACAGAAAACTTGCAAGAACATATAACCAGGCTTATATTTCAGCTCTGCAAGTGATTCAATGAGGGACCTTTGGCAAATCGTTCAACCTCCCAAACTCTCAGTTTGTTCATCTATAAAGATGGATTAACGCTTTTCCTGACAGGGTTGTTGGAAAGATTCCATTTAATGAGCTCATGTGTAATCACCCCCAACCAGCAACTGCCTGGCACACAGTAGGCTCTCAACCAATGCTATTAATTATTATCATTACAAAATGTGTACTCTTAAGAATACATTGATCACCCCAAGTTATTTAACTTTTTATTTTAAAAATGTTATGCTAAGACTTTTTTTTTTAATTTTCCACCAAGTATTTAAGTTATAGCACAATATTCCCTTATACCTGCAGGCTTCTCCATCATTCTTTTTGGGGAACCCCTTAATGAATGTTGCACCGTAGGCCATCTGGCTCTCTACAGTTGACTTCTGTGGAGTAGAAAGCAGCAACGGCCTCCGTCCATTCATTATTTCCATCAGGAGTGTTGCCAGATTAGGTGAAAAATTAAATCATTGGCAGCAGAAATAACCACCCAGCACCTGGGGGGCTGCAATTGCCCTGCCACATGAATTTTTGCATAGGTTCAGAAAGCAGTGATCTTCAAAGAGTTAAGCTTTTCTCACATCGTAGGAATCTCTATTATATTCATAGAATTTGACCGGTCCTTCGTCAGGAAAGTTGAAGTTCACACGTACACACATACACAAGTGGATGCCTCAGGAATCAGAATGTTGCTGAGGAAGGGTGTGGAGCAGGGGCGGTTACTCCCGAGGGGTAGCACTCCAGCCGTGACCCCAATTCTCCTTAAAGGCGATTTGAGCCTATGTTCCACCCGTTCCTCACCTGCCTGAGGATGTGCCCAGCAGAGGCCTGCGTTTTACTTTCCTCAGCCTGGAATGCCATGGTCTCTGCCTCCTTCCTGGCCCACATCCCGTTGTTTGGAGTACAGGAGCTTGCGGGAAGCCAGACAAGACCTGGGTTTTTTTTTTGTTTGTTTGTTTGTTTTTTAAAGATTTTATTATTTATTTATTCATGATAGTCACACAGAGAGAGAGAGGCAGAGACACAGGCAGAGGGAGAAGCAGGCCCCATGCACCGGGAGCCCGACGTGGGATTCGATCCCGGGTCTCCAGGATCACGCCCCGGGCCAAAGGCAGGCGCCAAACCGCTGCGCCACCCAGAGATCCCAAGACCTGGGTTTGAGACCTGGTTCTGGCTGCTCACAAGCTCAATAATTTTGGGATGATTCTTAAACAAACAACACTTCTGCCATCTAATCTTTAAAATAGGGATAATGAGAACATCTGTCTTCTAAAGAGTGGTGAAAAATGAACAAGGCGATGCCAATAAAGCCTAAACACAAAGTCTAGAACATTACAAAGGATTCTGTAAATGGTGGCTAAGTTTGGAGCAGGGCCATGGACCCTCTGAGTGCTGGAGCTATGCCTCTTTCATGATTATATCTTCAGCCCTGACTCCCATAAATGCTGTGTAGTAGGTGTTCTACACATTTGTTGAATTTGGACGTGTCTATCGGAGAAGAGTTGGCCAATGGGTAATGAGATATAAATGATTAAATAATTGGGAACTGTATTTTCTTTCCCTAAAGAAATATACCCCATAGAGAGGGGGAAAAAAAAAAAAAAAAAAAAAAAGCAGACTTCTGGAAAGTTTCTGAGCCAGCCCAACTTTCCCGTCAGATCCATGCCTGAGTTAGCACAGCAGTAGATGATTGCAGAGAAGGTTTGTTAATGACCAGCTTTAGGCTTTTAATGACAAAACCCCTCAGCAAGATGTCATCGAAGTTATTGAAGACTTCACTGAGAGTGGTGAAGCTGATGCATTGTAACAAGAAGGTTATAAATCTTGCAGCTCCGGTATACCAGCAAGACAAGATGCTGAGCACAGAATCGTCCTGCTGTTGTCTGTCAGCATCCGCCCTCCTTTCCCTCTTCTCCTTCCCACGGAGAGCCAGTAAAGGAGAAATACATCCATTTCCCGAAGTAGCAGAGGCCTGGCAGCCACCTGCCTGGGCCAATTTCAGATCACAGAGGCCCATTTAACTGGACAAAATGTGTTAAAGCACCTGTGTTTTTCTCAATGGGCATTTAAAAAATCCTAAGAATTAAGGAAAGATCTCAAAGGTTAATCCATTGACCTTTTAGAAAAACTAACCGATTAAAAATCCATTGCAAGCGCTGAATAGAGACCCAGGTACCTGCATCTAGAGTTCCACTCCCTACCTATCGAGTTATTGCTTCTCAAGGCCAATCTCTGTCCGCTTAGCCCCAATAAAGCAGCTCATCTCATAGCTCTTGGTCTTGGATGCATGTGGGGTAGGACCTCAGATCCACGTGGCACTCTTGCTCTTGGCTGGACTGCATGAGGGCGACTCGAGGTCAGAATAGAGAGGAAAGAACAAGGTTTGAAGGCCGTGCATAAGAATTGTTCGCGTGCGATAGTGTACAGGCCTGTGGAATTTGAAAAGTCGCAAAGAAAACACTTTTCAATACGTTTGTGTTCCACCAACCTCCACACGCAGACCACACACAAACTCAGACAGCCAGAGGTTACCGGGATTACAGGGTTCACCTTAGACAGACGCCAGATGACCTTCTCCTATTTTGTTTCTTCCCTACTTACCTTTACCTTCTATTCTCCATATAAAGCCTGACGGGGTCAAACGTCTTGGGCTTGAAGAGTGAAGACAGACACCAAGGCCCATTCTAGTGACATGCCTTCGGGTGAGCGCCCATGGGGACCCTGAATGTCATCCTGTTCACCAGTTAAGTGGGACCAATGCTAATCACTGGTCTGCCTAACTCAAAGTCAGTGGTGAAATAAAATGAGATGATTTATGTCCCTATGTGCCCTGAATACGTTAAAATATTAGACGTTATATTTCTATTGATGTATTAACTTTACACTTGTAAGGACATCTGTCACTCTGGCCCAAATCCATCATCTGGACCTCAGCATTCTCCATTGCAAAGAGAAGGGACTGATATTCATTATCCAGTTGCTTTCAACATCTGCCAATCCCAGATTCTGCGGTTTGACTTTCCTGCACATTTCTAAACTGCTGTGATGGTGTGATTGGTTTAGGGGTTTTAGAGAACAGGTACTATGACCAAATGACTGGTGTAGAGCCTGGTGACGCTCAGAATCCCACACACCGTACATGCACACACACACGCAGGCGGTGGTTGTTAAGCTGCTTGGCCAGGCTTACCAGGGTGAGGCACATGTTGATATAATTAGGGACGTACACCGTTTAGCAGACACACCATCCTGGAAACAGAGAACCTGGGGCATCCGCTTCATGGGAATAGCCTTCCTGGATCAGCTCAATCACCCACCCGAGAATCTGCCTGTGTGCCCTGTGACCAAAATCCACTCTTTACCTTCTCCCTCAGTAGCGTTCCAACACTTCTGCTGACCCCTGCAGATGGACATTGCTCTGTGCTTCTTTTTAATTCAGTTTCACCTGCTCTGAGGGGATAATTTCTTAAGGTTCCCCACTACCTGAGGCCCTCAGTGAATTTTAAGACTACTATAAAGTCTTTTAAGAAAGTATTCAGACTTTTTTTTAGATATTTTATTTATTTACTCACGAGAGACACAGAGAGAGAGGCAGAGACACAGGCAGAGGGAGAAGCAGGCTCCTTGCAGGGAGCCCCATGTGGGACTCGATCCCAGGACCCCGGGATCACGACCTGAGCCGAAGGCAGACGCTCAACCACTGAGCCACCCAGATACCCCCCAAAATATTCAGATTATCTCAAACTTAACCTCTCCATTTTTTTATGACAATCTGTCCAGTAATTTTTTGTGTGATGTTACAGCAAATAGAAACTCAGTTTTATTCATATAACTATAAAAGCGACCTGTAAAATAATTGAAGCATAATTTATCTGGAGAAAATCTACTTTTCCAAAATGAAGAGTAGACTCAGTGGAATCTTGAAAAAGGTGAAAAAAGAGGAAGGATTTGACAATGAGTTTTATTTTTTAAATTATTTTTTAAAGATATTATTTATTTATTCATGAGAGAGAGACAGAGACAGAGACACAGAGACACAAGTAGAGGGAGAAGCAGGCTCCATGCAGGGAGCCTGATGTGGGACTCGATCCCAGGACTCCAGGATCAGGCCCTGGGCCTAAGGTGGCGCTAAACCTCTGAGCCACCTAGGGATTCCCCGACAATGACTTTTAAAGGAGATATATTTGACATACAACGTTTTGTAAGTTTGAAGTGTACAACATGTTAATTTGATATATTTATATATTGCAATAGGATTACCACCCTAATGTTAGCTATTACATTGCATAATTATTTCTTTTTTTGTAGGTGGGAACAACTGAGATTTAGTTTCTTAGCAACTTCAAAGTTTATAATACAGCATTGTTGGCTATAATCACTATGATGTGCATTAGCTCTCCAGAACATATTTATTTTTACTTCCCATTTTGTGCCTTTAAAGAACATAGCCCCATTTCCCTCAGACCCCAGCCACCAGTGACCACCATTCTATTTTGTCTTTATGAGTTTGGCCTTTTTTGATTCCACATATAAGTGATATTATACAGTAGTTATCTTTCCCTGTCTGATTTATATCATGTAGCATAATGCCCTTAGGTTCCATCTTTGTTGTTGAAGATGAGTATTTGCCTTTTTCTTGCAGAATAGTATTTCATATATATATATATATATATATATATATACACACACACACACACATATACATGCACACACATCCACCTACCCCACATACCATTTATCCATTCATCTGGTGGTAAACCCTTAGACTGTGTCCATATCTGAGGTCATTGTGAATAATGCTGCAATAAACATAGGAGTGCATATCTCTTGGCTATCATCAAGAAGGTAAGAGATAAGAGTTGGCGAGGATGTAGAGATAAAGGAAAGCACTGCTGGAAGGAATGTAAATTGGCTCAGCCATTATGGAAAACAGTAGGGAGGTTCCCCAAAAAATCACAAATAGAACTAACATACGATCAAGCAGTTCCTCTTCTGGGTAAATATCCAAAGGAAATAACAACATGGGTTTGAAGAGATAATGATTCTTTTTTTTTTAACATGTTTCAGGAGAGAGGGATGGTGAAATATTCAGGTGATGAGAGAGCTGTTGGAATTGAGAGAAGATGAATGTCTCAGGTTTTTCCTTGGGCCAAGGTGGAGTGGTCCTCAAGCGTCTGCTTACATCAGCCCTTATTCCCTGATCTCCAAAGTAACCTGATTACTACTCGGCCTCCTAGTTAGCCTGAGAATTACAAGCCACTGCTTTGGAACAAGGCTAGTAAGGTTTATCTCAGTGTGATTGGCAGGGGTGTCAATGAAGTTATTAATGGTGTAAATAAAGATCCTACCGGACACCCAAGGGGGGCTCATGGAAAGGATAGGGAGAAGTCGATGGCCAGGTGTCAGCCATTGCTACCCAGGAAACTTAACATGAGTTTCCCAGTGCTTGGAAAGGAATATTCCCCATTATAAATTAATACATTGACATTTATGTTTTGCAAATCAAGGTCTTGTGGGTTCATCAGTGGGGATTAGCTCTGGGTGCACTAAAGATATGAGTGTTTGGATTTGCAGTGTTGGTAATTAGGCTGTAAGTGCTAATCTCACAGTTTTATAGCTTTCCTCTCTGTGGTCTTATCTTCTATTTATAACTCTGACATTACTTATGCTGGTCAGTCGCTCTGTAGTGACATAAATATCGCGTCTGTCAGCTCTCCCAGATTTGTAATTGGGTGAGTAACTGGTTAACCACATCCTACAGTATTTTTTCAATAGCAAGCCTGCCACCGTGTAGAAAAAAAATCAGCAATATTATGAATACAGACATTAAAAATTGGCGCCAAAACTGATTTATAGGCTCCTTGTGCAGTTGCGGGGCCTTGTTGTTGCAAGTAAGCACATGTTGAATAAGACAACTGAATAGATGGGAGTTGACAGATACTTTGAGTCTTGAAGGCCCATTATATAATCCTTGGAAGTAAGGGAGAAAACCGTCTTCAGAAGAGATGGAGATTATTAAAACATACAAGAGCTCATAGGCAGGATCACTATGTATAAAGATTTTATTTACTGTTTTTTTAATGACATAATTCTGACCAGAATTAAATTTTGGAGTTTTAAGCTATATACTTAAAATTTAGTAGCTGGTCAGTAAATGGGTAATGGTTGATTAGGAAACTGAGTGTAAATAATAGAAGGAAAACTGAATCACTCCTGGGGATTTTAATAAAATAATTAGATTTATACACTATTTTGCTTAAAAAAAAAAGAAATGGTGGATTGTTTTTGCTATTATGAGATAATTTTCATGCTTTGGTATTTATGCATAGGTACTAATTATACCCTTTGGATACTAAATTTGGTTTTGCTCTGACAACAATTGAAATACATGCCAAAGGTTTTTAAACTCTTTGTATAAATACACTTAACTCCTCCGTGCCTCAATTTCTTCATTAGAAAAAGGAAAAGGTTGAACTAGCTATTCTTTGAGATCCTTCCAGTTTAAGAATTTTGTGACCCTCTAAATATCCTTTCGACTCAGATATGTTAAGGATCATATTTTATTAGAACTCTTGATAATTTGTTAGGCTATAAAATTAAATCTAAGGAATTATAATTATAATTATCCTTTTTTTTTTTTTTTTACTTTCTTCACTCTTCTTATTTAGCTACTTAATGTGAAATGTGAACACCTTTCTTAGCTGAACATAAAATAAGATAAAATAAGACCTTGCTCTTCAATGAAGTGTTTCTATTGATATTGATTAAGTTTCCAGGTAACAGTTTCTTGACCTTCAATCTGGGTGTTTCCTCTTCTATTCACTCATACCGAAAATGAACCTTACTTTTCCTCCCCCGAGAAAGTTATCCCTTGGAGATCAGAGTCAGAAGGGTCACCTCAGATTCAAGTTCAACAAAGTTATTGCAGAAGAACATAACATATCAGGGAGGAAACAGATGAACAAATCAGTCCAGAGTGTTAGTATAAAATCCTCAGCTGAACAAGTCCAGGGCAGTTACAATCACGAGCAGTGGAATCACCTTTCACGACATGATCATAGCCAACCCTACCTAATCTATCAAGTTTTAAGACAGTTAAGTATGATTTCCAAGCTTCACCATACATGCATAATTTAATTCAGTTAGGCAGTGCAGTGATTTTCACTTTCCTTAAATTTGAGTTGAGCGTGAAATTTTTTTTTTTTTTTTTTGAGTGTGAAACTTTTGTGTTTGGGTGAGCTCCTGAATTAGAACGAAGACTCGGGTTGCAACCATTTTCAAAATTACCTTCCCACCATAATTCTGCAGACAGACTTTGTAGCTGGGAAGTCTCCTCTTCTATTTGGAACTTTTGAGCACAGAGTTTACTTCAATCAGGGTCTTTTTTTTTTTTTTTTTTTTTTTCTTTCCCCCAAGTTACTGTTTAGGTAGGATTTTTCTTCAACACAATGAAAATATCAGCCTGGTGCTGGAGATGAAAGTAGTTTCTTTCAGAATAGAAAGAAATTCTTAAGGCTTATCTGGAAATGCTCTGTGCAGAGGAGGGGGAGGGAGACCTGTCTCCCTGAATAGGGTCATCTCAGCAACAGCAAAGTCTCCTGTGTGTGAATGAGATTAGCTAATGAAACAGTATCATGGCCTGAGATTATTTTGTACCATTCTAAAGTTCAGCCACATTTCCCCCCTTGTTTGTGAAATTCCATTATAGGAATCACTGCCTGCTTTAGAGATAAGTGAAACCATTATGGGTGGAGGAAGAAAAGGCATTTGAACCTTGAAGAATTTTAATTGGCGCTGGTGAGTGAAGGTGAACAAGAAACCATAAATGTTTCAAGTGAAAACATTAATGAGCTTGGGACTAAACATAGATGATGAGAGGCAGGATGCATCACATCTGTGATGAAATAACTTTTTTCTCCCCTAACAAGTGGAATTCACTTCTTTAGTAGATTTAAACTGCCTAAATTCTTCAATAATCTTAAATGGCCACATTGTTTCATGAGTAATAATCTAGTCAAATACGTTTTATAGTTAAAAATAAGCCAAATATCACAAAAAATTATTTTACTGGATAAAATGGGGGTACATGAGTGTACATTAAGTGTATATACCTTTATTGGTGCATCATTTTGTTCTGTGGCTGAGACCACGCTGGCTTAGCCTCTTAAAATATTTTTCTTCCAAAGATGTTCAGCCTATGTTGTTGATCCCTTGAATGAACAGTTGGCCTTTCATTTAGAAAGAAACTTCAAAAATATTTCATGGCCAAAGCTTGCTGCCCTCGTGAATATATGATAATAATCTCAAGAGTGACTCGGAAATATTCTTCAGCACTCCTAAAAGAACAAACAGCATGACCCATTGTAAGGTTTGTACAGACAGGCAGCATATTTTATGAATACTTCTACACAACAAGGATTTGCTTATTTGACACAGTGAAAGAGCATATTCTTTAAAGACAGATAGTTCTGCATTCAAAACCTGGTTCTGACACCCTTTCATGCTGTGTGACCTTGGACGAGTTATTCTGACGCTATGAATATCAGTTTGTCATTTGTGAAATTTTATTTTTGGTGAGGATTAATGACATACTTCATATCCCAGAAAAATGCCTAGCACATAAATCCCCCAAATGATAACTATTGCAGTGAATTCTTTGTTAACCAGGATTTTAGAAAAACTGTGACTTCCTGCACAGTCATCAAGCGCTGATAATTTATGCTTCTCTTGATGACCCTGAAATGCATTCTGAATAATTAGAGAAAGATTAAATTATAATCAGTTTAGTTTCAGTGTTAAGTGTATTTTAATTTATTCTCATTCTTTAAAAATTTGTAATCCTTCTGCATGTGGTAACAATTAACAAAAAATATTTGATTAGCTGGAGCACTCCACTTCCTGACTGTCAGACTAATAAAGAGTTTATTGTATATTGTTGGAGTTCAAACTCTGCCCTGCAGATAAACTGGGCATTTGCCGGATGGATTCGCTTCACACTGGTCTGATCTCCATTCTTAGACCTACTGTGTTGACCTCTTGCCTGTTGGAAATTCTAGAATTAATCCGTAAATATCCTTAAACAATATACAAGGGACTGTTTGCATTTCTTTTTTTCTTTTTCTTTTTTTTTGATCACAAGGTCATGATGCTGGTCATCCCATCTGATTTTGTGCAGATGAGTAACTAAATCTCACCCTGAGCGTTGTCTGTTCTTTTCCGACAGATATCTAGAGATGGACATCACAACTGACATTAGTAATCAATCTATCTTGGTGTTTCATCAACCTTTACTCTTCTCCAATCATGTTTTAGACTTATTTTCATTGGGCTTTTTAGGCCGTATAACCTTCCTGATGAAAACTTCACTATGCATTTTATCATTTCTGTGGTCCTTTGAACTTCCCACATTTTCTCCCAATAATCCTCTCCTCCATCTTGCCCCACAGAAGGTCATATGCTGCTTTAAAGGATGGCCTAGCAACTGACTTGAGTTAAACATAGTGTCTCCAAAAAATTATCACTTTTACTGTCGTTTTTTGATCTCTTAAAAAAGTTCATTTTCAGGCAAGTAGATTGATTTTAGATTGATCAACCATAGGACATGGTATTCATTGGTTTGCCTCTGTCTGGCCTCATTCTGCCTGCCTTTAAATCCCTGCCTTGCCCCCAAATCCCTCCTCTAACAGGATAGTCTCTTTGATAATGTCCTTCATATCCCGGACAACTTCCTCAGTACTCACTCCATAATAATAGCAACAGTGTCGGTAGAAGGGGACTAATTGGTTTCTTTAAAAGGAGAGGCAGCCCAAGGGAAAAACAGCCGGCGAAGGTTTCATTTTGCTTTCCAAGACCAGGCAAGTCTTGGCCCTGGTGTGAAGGCAGGATTGGCTAGGATGCTCCCGTCAAAATGGTGGGAGTCCTCCTTGGTAACACCAGGGAGGGGTCTATATAAGGACAGGAAGCCTGGGTGCGTAGCCAGAAAGCAACCATTAGCATTCTACTGCAGTCCTGTGATTTATCCGAGACTCAGCTCACTAGGTGGCTGTCGCTCAGTTGATAAGGTAGTTTCATGTTATTGCTACCATGTGTAATTTCCCCACAAAGTGGCTTTTTCTCATTAGATAGACATATTAAAAGCCAGCGACTCAATGGCATCACCATCACTGCTTCTTCAGCTACACAAACTTATATCTATTTAGCTACCACAAACGTGTGTCATGATTGACAAGCCATATTTGCATTAGAGGGCTATTTTGGGTCTTTTGGGAACCATGACTTTGAACTTTGGTATATCAGAATGGTCAGTTGCAATATTTTATTTCATAGGCTTCTTGAACAAAAGTGTGACATTTCCCTAAGTGTGGTATAAGACCATTTGGCAGAACAAGTGAATACAATATATGTTAATACAAATCTCATGCTAAAATTTAAGAACATTCATAAAACTGAAGTTTAAATGTCTTTACTAGCTTTCCATACTGATACATCATTAGTCACAGAAATGTCATATTAAATATTTGTGTTGGTCAGTAGTTGAAGGGTGTTTATATGATGTATCTTATGTTTCTGACTTTCGAAATTCCTAATGCCGTATTCTCTTATAAATATGCGTAACTGCATTTACCTGAAGTCCTTTATTACTTTCCTTTGATTTAAGGGAGATTTGCTTCTTGAAAAAACGATCTTCTTTTCGTGTTTCTATTTTTTAAAATATTTTTCGGTTGACACAAACAGTGTTAACTCTGGTAGTGAGAATAATGGTAGGAAGGACTGTTAAGAAATGCCAGTTGAAACTTGTTGAGAAGTATTAATTTTTGTCAATTATTGAAGATTGGCCATTTTATTATATTCAGGCTCTAGATAAAAAAGAAATACCAGCCAGTAAAGCTGAAGAAGGAGAGGAAAGGGGGGAATGCAAACATTCTGACCATAGATTGTTGACCTAAAGCTTGGAAACTAGCTCGTAGTGTCCTGGCATCCAGGTCAAAGGGGACGCACCATTAGTCACATCTGTCATTTCAAGTTTTGTGCTCTGCGGAGCCTTAGGTTCCATGGAGATATCTTTGGGGACTGTTAGTTTGCATATAGGGAGGGTGAGAAAGTGGGGCTCCAGGGCACCTCAGCTTTTATTGGTTGTATGTATTAGGAATCCATCAAAATTTTCATTTGAAAGGAAGGCTCTCATGCTAAAAAAAGAAAAATTGGAAAGCCGGTGAATAACAGGGATCTCATTATCAGAGGGGAAGCAACATAGTAGCTCCTTTGGGGAAATGAAGCTTAACTGCCTTTCTCTTTCACTTAAAAAAAAGTTATTTCAAACATACAGGAAAATACAGGTACCCATATAACTGTGACCCAGATTTAACAAATGTTCATATTTTTCCACATGCATTTTACATTCAAAGGATAAATATAATAAATAAAATTGACCCTGGTGAAACTCCTTTGTGCCCTTCCTCTCCAAATCTCCTTTGTTCCGTCCCTGAGCTTAGATAAACTCGATCCTGAAGTTGATGTGTGTCCGCTTGTGCGCTAGATCCACATCTTACTACAAATGTGTGTATCCATACCCCATTTGTGTATTGTTTTGTGCATTATCCATTTGCATAATGATGTTACACTATACAAATCCATTTTCAACTATATATTTAAGGTTTGCCCACATTGATACTTGTAGCTTTAATTCATTCTTTTTAGTGGATCTATGCTATACTGATACGTGAACAAACCACATTTATTTATTCATTCTCCTGTTGACAGACATTTGGAGTCCAGACGATGAACATTTTTTTCACTTTTACACATAGTGTAGTACCGAATATCCTTGAGTAGCTCATTTCGAAAGGCACTTCTTACATGGCTGTTTATGAAGCAGGCCATCAGCTAGCCCACTTGGTGTCTTTAATCCATTTAGAATGAGGCTCTCTTTCCTTCCAACACTTTCCATTTTCTGGGAAATGATCGTAAAGACTAAGCAAATCCCTTTATTTCAAGGGTGTCTTCCATACTTGTGCAAAGTAAAACTTGCATGATCATAGCAGTCACCTGCACGTAGGCGATGCAAAGTAAGACAACACACAGGATATAAAGAGTTTGGGTGAATGAGTGTGCTTGACAGGTTAGCAGCTGAATCTAAATAAGATTGGTGCTTAGTGTTTACTCGAGATCTTTCCAGCTAAAGGCATGGTCTGGGAAAAACTGTATCTTCTTGAGAGAGAATTTGCTGCAAATGAAGAACACAGGGAAGCTGTTTAAGGCTTCTTTTCTTTTCCAGGTCACAGAGGACGAGTGGCAGGGTCAAGTGATATTGTATAGAGGTGTCACTTCTCCGTTTTCCCCTTTCCAGAACCCTGCCCTCAAACTCCTCCCAGGTAGACACACAGACAGCACAGGCTCCTACCAGGCTTCACCTGGTACCTCCACAATATGCTACTAGAGAAGGCAAGCTGTCCAGGGAAGGTATGCATGTTTTTCCTCTGGGAAAGGAAGTTTGACTTGTCTTGGGCTGAGGTGCATGCTGTGAGCTCCCACTGAGGCTGGCTCTACACGCCAATACGTTGAAATGCATTTATGGGATGTTTCTTTGGTACTCACCAGGTGGCTTTGCTAGATAGGAAAAGAACCCTGCAAGAAACAGTGCAATGTCCCCTCTGTGGTTCATGGGAGTTTTGTAGGGGACAAACTCTGCCCTGCTTTTGAAATATTAAAAACATATTATTTGCTTTGCAAAGTCCTTGCAGGTAGATGTTGCATGAGACAGGCTAGCAGGAGACTCTCTGAGGTGCCTAACGTTCTCATCTTCTTGACCCTGTCCCAGGCAACAGTTTAATCAATGATTTGGGTAAATAGTTGAGGGAATGCGTTTCCAATTTGCAGATGACAAAAAGCTCATTAGGAGAAAGAGCAAAAAAAACAAGCTTGCTGCTACTTTTATGGTGGTTTGTTCATTTTCATCAAACAGGTCTTAGCTTAAATTTCACCTCCTCATAGAGGATCTCCCTGAGGATCTGCCTAATGTATGACCTTCATTTCCAATCAGTTTTTACCTGTTTTCTTTATCCAAAATTGTATTTCTTAGTTGTTTAATGGTTTCCTGACACATCTCCATAGACTCTAAGCTTGATGAGAGAAGGGACCATGCTTCCCTGATCATTTCTGGCACCCCAGGACATAGCATAGCTCCCGGTACATAATAGGAACTTAATAAATTTTTGTTGATTAAGTGAAAGTCATGGGAATCATTGAAGAATATTAGGCATGGAAGTGACATGATAGGATTCTTAGTTCAGAAATGGAATTTGGAAGAAGTCAAGACCAGAAACTTGGTATACATTATTGAATATGCTTTATAGAAGGAAACATATATGTTGTAGTTGTTCGAAAACTTGCCTTGCATGCATTCACGGTGTCAAATTTCCTGATTATAAGATATAAGAGCGTCACTCTTAACTTTGCCTTGAATATTATCTTCCATCCTTGACACCATTGAGTATTAACATTAATATTAACAATCTAAATCCTACCCAGAAGATAATGTCTAGGATGATCTCACAACAAGGTGAGAGAGAGGGCTTTTAGTTTTTGTTAAAATTGTTAAAGAACTATCAGGTATAAGACTAAAAAGATTCATTCTGTGTTGTTAGGGAGGGCAAAACTCAGGCCAGTGGGGGCCCATTACATGAAAGCAAGTTTCAGTTTAGCATGAGACAGAGCTTTCTAACAATTAGTGGGGCTGAATAAGGGAATGGATGTCCTCAGGAGATCATTAGATACTTGTCAATAGATGGCATGGAAGCAGATGCCAGATGCCCATCTGTCAAAGACGCTGTTGAGAGGATGTCTGCCCCATGTGGGAGGGTCATTCCACAAGTGTGTGCAATCGCCTAATATTTATTGAGAACCCACAGTGCACTTGTTCCGTGGAGGATACAGAAATATATAAGGCACAGCTGCTGTCTGGACATGATCACCTTCCAATCCTAAATTCTATGAATTCCAGGAAGTTTTAACCAAGGCCCTAATGTAATTCTCACGTCCTCCACATTCAAGCAGACTGAAATTATGAAGTCCCCAAACATGGCCAACCTACTATTAACATGTAGTCTTAGGCCCAGCAGTATGGACATGGTGCAGAATACAACTTCATAGCCACGTCCGACTTTTGTCCCCCAAGTCAAACTCTGGCTTTGTTTTTATGACATAAAAGATTCTAGAATATGAAAGTGAGTTTCTTTTCTTTGGTTCACTTCTGGGTTTGAAAGTTAATATGAGTTCTGACCTCAGGATGTCATGCACTGGCTTTATTTAATCAAACTTTGTTGAGATTAATATTTTTGCATTAGAATTGGATCTCTGTGGGGCACCTGGGGGGCTCAGCGGTTGAGCATCTGCCTTTGGCTCAGGTGGTGATCCCAGGGTCCTGGGATCGAGTCCCATATCGGGCTCCCTGCAGGGAACACGCTTCTCCCTCTGCCTGTGTCTCTGCACCCCTCCCCCCTGTGTGTCTCTCATTAATAAATAAATAAAATCTTTAAATAAAATTGTGTCTCTGTGACTCCAACTGATGACAAAAACATGAATTATAAAGTAGAGACTTTATGGAAATATAAGTAAGCACACTTAATACTTTAAAGTCAAATCTGCCCCAATCGATCACAAAGTGTTTGACTTGGAAACCTCCTTCCACACATAGAGAACATTAATAAATAAATGTCTGGATGGAGCCATTTTGGGGTTAGATTTGGATATCATATTAATGACCTAACATTTTGGTCTGAATTCTTATGGCTTCTGTCAATGACATGAAGTTGGCTGTCACATGGATATGCCCTCTCTCTTTTTCACACACTTCAGTAACAGGAGCGTTGGAACCTCATTAATGTAGGTAATATCTGCTGTAGTCACTGATCCACATGCTATCACAGTGATCTGAGGGATTAGTATGCTTCCTTAGGCTACTTAACAGAACATTGGGAACCTCCTTGACCCTGAGCATATTTACAGGCCCAGATATTTAATATTAGATTGCATACTATATTAGTAAATATACAGGACCCTTGAATAGTCCTTTAAAAATATTCCTTTGATGTATAGTCTGGGGACTTAGTTATTTCCTCCGTTGGCTGAAGCCTCTTTGTATGTGCTTACTTTTCATTTGTTGGCCTTAAAATTAATCCAGATTACAATTATGTTCTCCAAAAGTTGCTCAGATTACTGTATTCTGAGTAAAGGGTATAGTACAGAAGGTGCTCATGAGGGAGACAAGCCATTCCTCCCTAAGCCTAAGCCTAAGCCATTGCTTTGAAGTTACCAAGAATCATATGCCAGCAGGGCCTAGAGTGTCCATTTGGTTTTGTATGCAAGGATTTTTAAAAGATCTTAGCTGGAAAAACAAAATAAATAAATAAATAAATAAAATTAGGGAAATGAAAATATTAAAATGGAAGTTTGCATATTCTCACCAGGTAGAAAACATTGCTCCTGCATCACTCTTTTTTTCTTTTTCTTTTAAGATTTTATTTATTATTTGAGAGACAGAGAGAGAGAGAGCAAGAGAAAGAGACAGAACAGGAGTGATGGGAGGGGCAAAGGTAGAGGAAGAAACAGACTCCCCACTGAGTGGCGAGCCAGCTGGGGCTCCATCCCAGGACCCTGAGATCAGGACCCAAGCTGAAGATAAATGCTTCACCAACTGAGCCACCCAGGCACCCTTATATCACTCCTTTTTAATACTCTATTTTTTGCTCTTCTTTGAGCAAAGATTTGGAGCACTGTGTCTTAATCTTGCCTGCAACACTGGGAAGACTTAACAAATACTGACACCTGGATTCCACCTCCAGTGAAAAAAAAATTTTTTTCATTAATATCCCTCGTCTCATATAGTGATTCTAATTTATTTTTTCCTACTTTATTGAGATGTAATTGACAAATAACATTGTATAATTATACAATTGTATAATTGTAAAGTGTACGATTGTATAATTGTAAATTGTAAAGTGTATAATTGTAAAGGTGATGATTAGATGTATGTATATATTATGAAATGATCACCACAACAGGGTTAATTAAGACCTCCATCAACTCATGTAATTACTTTTTTTTTTTCAGTGAGAACATTTAAGTTCTACTCCTAGGAACTTTCAAGTATGTGATACAGTATGGTTTACTGTGATCGCCAAGCTATACATTAGATCCCTAGAACTTATTCATCTTGTAACTACAAGCTTGTGCCCTCTGACCAACATCTTCCCATTCCCCTCACTCTGCATGGCCTAACAATCACCATTCTATTGTTTCAATGAATTTGACTTTCTTTTAGATTCTACATATAAGTGAGATCATACAGTACTTGTTTTCCCCTGTCTGACTTATCTCACTTAGCATAATGCCCTCAAATCCATCCATGCTGGTGCAGTTGGCAGGGTTTCATTTCTTCTCAGAGCTGAATGATACTTCGTTGTCTACGCACACCACACCTTCTTTATCCATTCATCTATAGATAGACACTTAGTTCGTTTCCATGCGTTTGCTGTTGTGAATAATGCTGCAATGGACAAGAAAATACAGAACAGAGATTCTAATTTAAGTGTCTGGGCTGTGCCCTGGGCATTAGGGATTTTACAATTTCCCCAAGATTCTAATGTACAGATAATGCTGAGAACCACTGATATGTATATCTTGAAATATTCTATAGGAATATAAGAATTGGGAGAATTAGATATATGTGCTTACACTGGCAGCTTATCTAAAATCATGATAAATCTTTGTAGAATGCTTATCTTAATTTTAATTTAATTTAGTTTATTTATTTTATTAAAGAATATCTTTTAGGCCCAGCTTCTGTTTATGTTCTTAGGATACAGTTCTAGATGGAATATTACTAAGTGAGCATTATGTTCTTAACGTGTTTAGTTTTATATTTTAAATTTGATTTCTAGAAATTAACTATTTTTTCCTTAATTCTTGTTAGGATATATATTTAGTCACATCTTCACTAAGACTGAGTGTTATCTTTAAAACACACACATGCATGCAACACACACTTTGCTAATTTGACATGAGATCTATCTATCATCTATCTATTCACATGTGTGCTTTTCTTTTCATTTATATTAAATTAATTTCAGAGAAGACCAAATATTTTATTACCAGTTATTTGAATTTCTTCAGTGAGGTGTCTCTTCATGTTACTTGAACATTCTGTAGTAGATTTCATGTTTAGCGTGTGTTTTAAGAAAATAATGGCCATTATAATAAATGAATGTCATTTTCCCTAGCAATCCCCCCAGAACCAATACTGAAAAGTCTTCAATTTTCTTTATATCTTTAATATCTAACCCGTTCATTATAATCTTAGATGTAGTTTTACAGATTTTTAAAAGCTAAAATGAAATTTTGAGGTGTCATTAGGTAAATGACATCATATGGAGCCGTCTAAAGGATGATGAAGTGAGGAGAGATGGGGGCCAGGATGCTCTGATTCCATGAAGCATGGTTTAAAAGCTAGAGTTTAGAGCTTTTTCCTTTCCTCTTCATGCTAATAGAACACTTTGTTATCCTTTCACCATAACTTTATTTGCCTTCAATGTCGGTGAATCAAGTGGCATATCCATAGCTGCCTACTGCTGCAGGGATACATACGTTATGGAAAACCATTATAAATTTAGTCATGATGATGAAGAAAAATATGGTGCTTGTTACATTCTAATTAAACCCAAAGTTGTTTTTGTGAGTCCTTAAATCTAAGGCCAAATTTTGTGCTTTAATCTCACAGACATATCCCAAATCAGAGGCAGATAGAACTATATTGCATTATCTTTCTCTGGCTATACATGATTTATGTCCTGTCTGGGTGAAAATATTTCAGATGTTTTTGCTATTCACATGATTTTGCTATGTGATAAATTGAAGGTGTGATATTACAAACCGGGATTTGGAACAAGAAAGACCATGAAACTTACAGTTTCTATTCACATGCAGGATACTTTTTAGTTGTCACTGAATTTTTTCATCAATAATCAAGATGTCTTTGTATAAAAGATGTAAAAATGCTTCAGTTTTCTGGAATATGACAATTTTCCAAACCTTCTTTTTATTTCCCTTGCTTATTTTATGAATATGGCCTTTAGATGTGTCTTTTCCATTTCCTCATTTACCCTTCTAAGTTCACTGCTATTTTTTTTTTTTCTACCCTTAATGCCCTTTCTATTTCAAAATGGGAAAGTATAAGGCTTGAGGCTCAATTCAGCCTGGCTTGGAATAGCTTTGTGTAAATAAGAGAATTGTGTTTTATGCTATTCAATCTTAAGGAGTAAAAATGACTTTCACTTTAGTGAAAAGGAGCATCACATGTTTTAAAATTATAGGCTTTTAGGGCTGAGAGGAACCCTGGAAATCATTGAGTCCATCCTTCTTGTTTTATGGATTAGAAGTGATCCTGCAATCATTCTGTCATAGGCAAACTGCTCCTTGTCCTCATGGGCAGACTTCATATATTCCACCCACCTTACGTCCTCAGAGGAAGTTGAACCAGAGGTAGACTAAAAGATAGCAGTTAGGAGTAGAAGTTTGAGGTTAGACTGATATGAGTTCAAACCAATTCTCTTTCAGCTACTAGATCCTGAGCAAGTCATTTTACTTGGTTGAGCTTTAGTTTTCCCTCAGTAAATTGGGCTAATTGTATCAACCACAAGTCATTATGAGGACTGAGTCATGTCATGTTTGTTGAATATTTAGTTCAGTGCCTGGTACAAAGTGAGTATAAGAAATGGAACTTGCTTTTATTAATATCTTTCTTCTCATCCATCTCCTTGTCTAGATTGTGAGTTCAGTGAGCCTGAACTCCTGTTCATCCTCTGTATGCCCTACGCCTTGGCATGGTATCTCATTCCATGACAACTCCATACTTACAATGCCTAGAGCCCAAAATCTTGGAGTTATTTTGTCTTTTCTCTTTCTTTCGTCACCCCTCTCTCTTTTATCTACAAATACCTAGCTGCAAAGTGCCATGATACTTTCCTGGACTAATGATGGAGGCTCTTAACTGGTTCCCCATTTCTCTTAGAGCAGCCAAAGTTATCCTCTTAAAACACAAGCCAGATTGTATAAATATCCTGCTTAGAGCTCTTTGATGGCTTTCCATTTCACACAGCATAATAGTGAAAACCTTTCTTTTACAAACTTTTGGATCTTTTCTGCTATTATTCTCTCTGCCTCATTCCACCCCAGCCATACTTGCCTTCTTGCTGTTCGTCAACACTCCAGGAACATGATTGTCTAGAGTGAAGATTTTTAAAGAAAGGTCATTGATAGCCCATCACATATTTTAGACTGTTTACTTGTTTTCATATAGGAATAGAAGTGACTAAAAACAAAATAACATATTCAATTAGATAGATATGTAACAAAGGTGTTAAACTGGAGGAAAATGACTCTTTAGGAATCTCGGCTGGAAAACCAATCAAGACACTCATGAGGTAGATACAAGGGTGCTTGTACTGAATTCACAGGACTTTGGTCCTAGTTAGCCCTCTTCTTCTTTAAATTTTATTATTTTTAGCTAACATGCATTTCACTTCTATTTTATTATCTGTGGTTTCTCTCTAGTCTGATGCACAGTTTGTCCTAATTTTCTGGGTGTTTATCTTGCTATGATTTTACTTAGCTGATCCCAGATGAACCATAGATTACCTATTACCAGAATCTCCACTCTCCATCATCCTTACATAGTTTCCTCTTGGGCAGCTCTGCCTGAATGTGGCTTGAGCTCAGTACAACTGGCCCAGAGTAAAGCGTGCAAATATATCAAAACATGTCTAAAATAATTCTTGTGATTGAACTTTACATTTACTGTTGGGTCACCCTTCAGCCAGGACAAAAAAAGGAAAGTACTATGGGCTGTATAACTTTCCTTACCCAATAAAAGGATACATGCCAGTTCTTCAAGAAGCAAAGCAGTATAATCTTCTGAGACCAAAATTAACACAAGACTGTCTGTGACATTATCAGAAACTTACTCTGTGTCATGTAAAACTGAGAACTCATGTTGAGGTGACAACTTATTAAAATTAGTGTTTCACTTTATCTATATTGAAATTTGATATGAAGTCTTAGGATCATTTTAATAAGGAAATGGAAAACTCATCAGGGCAATTATAATTTGTTTACAAATTAGAGCATTTTATCTTCAAAATGCAATAAAAAAAATTCTACACTTTTTGGTGGAGAGGGACATAGACTGGAATTGGCTATATTTTCAAATTTAATTTGCTTAATAACAATCGTGAGTGCAAAAGAAGGCTTTTTGTGGATATGGTGATAACTTTGATGCTCTTTAGAGACCATTGTGGTGCAGTGGAAAGAAACTAAGATTTGAACCAAGAATCCTGAGTCCTATTTTTGTCAAAAACATGTGACCATAAAGGAGTCGCTTGACTTCTTTGAGACTTTGTCATCACATAAAATGAGGACTCACTACAGCTCTTAAATTCTGTATGGGTTTTGACTTTTGACTACTTTGGATGAAGTAGCCCTTAAATTGCAACATAGAAAAGTCTCTCCCAAGCTTCTAATTAAAGGGGAGGCTAATCTTCTGCAACGAAGTTGACTTTGCTGACCACCCTGCATTGTGGTTGCAGTTTGAAGGCATGAGCAAAAGGGATGATGCCTAGAGAGTCCATCAGGACAGCTGGGCAAGTTCCCTCAGAGGACGTTACCCTGGACAGTGATGGCTCTGCTCTTCAGCTGTGCTTGTTCAGGAAATGAAGTGTTGTCACCATTCCCAGAGTAGATCAGTTTCTCATGTAATAGACACATATCTAGCAACAAAAGACACTGATATGTAAACCCAAATGCCAATTTATTAATTTATGACTTGAAATACAATTGTCAATGACATAAGATATTTGTAGCAATTAATCAACACATTCTCTTTCTGGAAGAAAGCTGTTAAGTGAAACAAAAAAAAAGCTTAAAAGCTGGGTATGGGATCAAGGCACCTCAAGGACTAAGAGCATCTTGCAGCCTGATGCACCCAGCTCTAATAATGGCATTCCTCCAAGAGAGGCCACAAAAACTCCTAGTTGTCTAGGGCATCTAGTTCCGGGATGTGGTGAGCACACATTCTGTCCAGAATTCTGTCCAATTCTTATGTTTTCATGGCTGAACTTCTTTATCTTGTCCTTAGGTGTAACTACACCTTCATTTGGGCTCTGGTCAGCTTTGTTCTGTACTGGGGGAGATGGTGTTGCTTAAGAGTGTCTCTGCAGTTGTCTGCTATCACCCATTTTTATATGGGAAGGCTCTTCTAACTCACTGAGCACTGGGCCTGCCTTTTCTTCCCTTGTGTTCCGCCCACATCATACTGCTTGATTCTCCCTCCTGTGTGTTTTGGCAGTAACAAAAGGAATTCTCTCCGGGATCTGCATTCCCAGGGTGTGAGCTATCTCCAGGCCTAAATGCTAGGGGAGGGAAGAGGAGGATTAGAAGGATGGAGGTGGAGCAAAGTGTGAGGGGAGTGGCTACTCTCAAAGCCAAATCCTTTGTCTTTGCTTTGTCCTTGCTGGGCTCCAGCCACAGGGAATAAATGTTTGGTATTTAGCAACGCTCACATTAGTCTGGGACTCTTTTTGTGCAGACCATGAATATTTCCCCCCCTCAGGGAAAACAGGATTCTCAAGAGTAAAATGAATTATCTACTTGGCTAATTAGCTAGGATATAACAAAATTCTCGGGAGGATCATCCCATCTGAGAATTTCTATAATGTATGCTTATTTTTGCAGAATCTATCTCTTTTCATTCTGTAGCCTGCCTGTCCTACAGCTCATTCCTCCCAAAGAAGGCAAAGTTGTCAAGTAGGCAAAAACCTCTTTAAAAAACCTCCTCCTCTTTCCTGTACCTCTCTGCTTTTCTCCTCTTTTCTCTGCCTCGTAACTTCTGATACTCCAGGGTGACCTAAGGCATTCAGTCCCCTCAGGTTGTCCCAGTTCTTGCATATGCCTCCTCTACTAACTCTCACTTCAGGGGGTTTTCATCTCACCCTGGTTGGGTGCCACCGCCCAGCACCCTCCCATGTTAACATCCTCTGCATATTCTTCTTCTCTTTGTCTTATAGACAAAGAGATGCCACACTTGACCTTCAGTAGATAAACCAGTATCCCGATAAAGTATTCAAAACCTAAAATGGTTTTATAACTTACTCTTTGCTAGTGGGCATGTGGTAGCATTTCTAACATTGTCCCATCTTTCCTTCCCGCAATTCATTTGGTTCCCATTTCAGCCACCTAATTTCAGCAAGAATGGGTCCATGCTTAGCTTCAGAGAGGAGGTCTAATTAGTTCAAGTCAATCAGAGACACTCTGAAGCACAGAAAAGGGTATAACCTAATTAGAGATAAAGAGATGCAAGAAGACATTTGTTGGTATTGCCACAAAGATTGTTTTCCTCCCTCCCATTGGTGCTATGAAAGAAGACACTTGGGTCTTCCTCCTGTTGTATAGGAAAGGGAAGTCTGAGACTCTGGCCCTGTGTTACATTCACGGGGGGTGGGGGGATTGGGGGGGGCGGGGAGAGCCTTGAGCTTCAGGGTCTCTGAGGGAATCCTGAGACTGATGCAGATATCAGAAGACAGAACAGATGGAGGGAACCTGGATCCTTGGATGAGATCATTTGAGCTGCCGGGTCAAACCTTACCTTAAGCCAATTGTCTCTCAACTTTTCATTACCTAGGTCTATAAATTCCCTTTATTGTTTAGGTCTGGATCTTCATTAGTCACAAAAGAAAGAATCTTAGAAAATGCTTTGTTGTAATTTTAAAAGGTTTAGTGGAATATAGTAATCCCATAACACAAAGATTCATTTTTATTGATGGAATTGCATGCATTGTAACAGACTTTATAGGATCCCTCTGCTCATAATATGTAGGTTATATAAAGGTTAGCTCTGACCACAAGGAAAAAATACCATAAAGCATATGTTCATCAGCCCTTATATACAAGTATACACCAAAATTACTAATTTTTGTCTTTGAGAAGACCCTACCTCATATGAGAGTCTTACCTCTTGATCCATATTTATGTAATACCCATATTATCCACAGCTGTAACTGAACCCAAGTCCATCTGTCTGAAACACAACAAAGCCCTCACTGAGACATCAGATGCATAGCAAGGAAACTGTTTATTTGAGAGGCAGCCAAATGAGAAGATAGGAGGGCAAGCCTTAAATCTGCATCCCTGAAGTGGGGGAGAACAAGGTTTTTATAACTATAGGAATTGAGATTACATCCATCTTGAAAAAAAGGCTAGGGAAATTTAAGATTATTCTTCATGGAAGTTGGAGAGCATGTGCATAGGGCAGGTACGTATGTAACATTCATCCCATGTTCACTTTAGGGTGGAGACAACATCAGAAGGAGTCAAAATTCAGTCCCTGAAGTCAGGAGGTTATTTTAGGACAAGCAGAAGGGGCTATGGGCATGTTCCTAGACCTGGTACAAACTGAATGGGGTCTTCAGAGTGCAGAGCCTTGCTTGTTTCTAGGCTGGAACCACATCAGTTGAACTTGAGTCCAGGTTTTGTTAGTGGGGTCTGCAAAGGCACTATAGCTGATTAGGGGGAAACGGTTCTCTGAAGAAGCAACTTTAAAACTTCTGCAAGTTTCAACCTCATGAACCCTATGGGGCACAGTTTCACAACAGATGATTAACAATAGTGTGGAGTAGTGGATACCTAGATTTTAGAAGAATAAAATTCTCTCATTTGATGTGTTACCTAATCCCTTCTAAAAAGCTGTCCCCACATTTGTGTAAAGGGAACCATACCAACTTTCAGAAAATTGTTTGGCAATTAATTAAATTAAACCATGTGCAAAAAGTGTGCCCTGGCATGGGAGTGTGGCCTGTGCCTGATGCTCCGAGCTCACTCTGAAAGCAATGTTTCCCAATATATATGTACATCAAATCATTACATTGTATATCTCAAAGTTACACAACATTATATTGTCAATTATAGGTCAGTAAAGCTGGGGAAAAGTGGCATTTCCTTCTACCCAAAACAGCACCAGAGTCTAGTTGAGTGATGAAGGTTGTGGAATTAGAGTTGGATTGCCTGGCTTCAAACCCTGGTCACTCTGCTTCTGGGATTTTTTTTTTTTTAAGATTTTATTTATTTATTCATGAGAGACACACAGAGGCAGAGACACAGGCAGAGGGAGAAGCAGGCTTCATGCAGGGATCCTGTTGTGGGATTTGATCCCAGGACCCCAGGATCATGACCTGAGCCAAAGGCAGATGCTCAACCACTGAGCGACCCAGGTATCCTCCTGCTTCTGGGATTAATGGACAAGGACAAGATAATTACACCATTTCTTCCTCAGTTTCTTCATCTATAAAATGAGGATAATAATAGCACTTTCTGGGGATCCCTGGGTGGCACTCTGGGGGGGTACAGTATGGCTGGAAAGGCATAGGTGAGGGAAAAGGAGTCCTTGAGAAAGAGAAGAAACCTATGTGGACAGATCGCATAGGGCAGGGCAGGCCTTCAATGATATTGGCTTCTACCTGGACTATGGTGGAAGGATTTGTGCAGATGTGCGTTCTCAGCGAACCGCTGGATACTCCAGTTGGAAGAGATTTAGGTTGTGTCTTAGTCCATCAGGACTGTCACACCACAGACTGGGCGACTTCAACAGCAGAAATTTTTTTTTTTTTTCTTACATTTCTGGAGGCCAACATCCAAGATCAAAGTGCTTAGCAGGGTTAATATCTTGTGAGGCATTTTGCCTTGGTGTCGGGATAGCTGCCTTCTTGCTGTGTGCTCACATAGCCTTTCCCCTGGGTGCATGGGGGAGAGAAAATGAGAAAGAGGTCTCTGGTGTCTCTTCCTCCTCTTAGAGGAGGGGAACCAGTCTTCTTGGATTAGGGCCTCACCCTTACCAGCCCATGTGACCTTAATTACCTCCGTGAAGACTCTATTTCCGAATACAGTCACAGGTGACAGCTTCGACGTAAGAATTTGGTGGCGAGGGGGGTGGGGGGCAAAATCTAGTCCATAACTACCATTGGATGGTTAATTTTATGCGTTAACTTGGTAGGCTGTGGTGGCCAGAAATTTGATCAAATACCAATCTAGATGTCACCGTGAAGATATCTTTTACTTGTGATTAACGTAAGCAGACTTTGAGTAAAGCAGATTACCTTCTATAACGTGCGTGGCGTTAATCCAATAAATTGGAAGCATTAAAAGAAAAAGATTGAGGTCCTTCAAAAGGGAATAAATCTGCCTCCAGACGGACTTTGGACTTGAGCTGCAATGTTAACTCTTTCTTGGGCTCCTGGCCCTCTAGGCCTTGTATTTCCTAGTTCCCACAGTTATGCAAGGTGATTTCTTAATTCTGTCTCTCTCCAGCCTCCTGCATTGGTTCTGTATCTCTGCTTCAGGTGTACCCTGACGAATATAGGTAGCAGGGTGGGATTAGGGGCATAAATCAGACAGCCATTGTAGTGGTTCATCTAGAGGTCAAGTGAGATGTTTAGAACATTACGCTTTTAAGAGTTAAATTGCAGTGTGCCTATGATATTATAATTTGGGTTATTTGCATCTTCTCTATAAGATATTACATAATATTCATACTATATTCTACAAAAGAACTTGGATCCCAACATGAAAGAAACAAAACTGCCTTTTTTTACCAAATGCGGCATATATGGGCTTATAGATATTTTGTTTTGAACTTTGTCCTTTTTTGGGAAGTTTTAAAGGTATAAAAAATTTAGTAGACTGTGCTTACAGCTGAGAATTACACACTGAGCTCATAGTAGGTATTTGATTCATATTACATAATACATAAATGGTGGGAGAAAACACTGGCTAGAAGGAGACTTTGGGGGACTCTCGGCATAATAAGGACTGGTATGTTGTTTCTCCCAGGTAGTGGGGGATCTAGTTTATTTTGACGTTGTGAGTTCCCCCAACATATGTCATTCAATCTCTTTCTAGTTCCTGTATTCATGGTAAATTTATTCTTCGAGTAATTGTGCTGCAAAAACTTTAGAGCTGGGACGCCTGGGTGGCTCAGTGGTTGAGTCAAGGTGTGATCCTGGAGTCCCGGGATCGAGTCCCACATCGGGAGCCTGCTTCTCTCTCTGCCTGTGTCTCTGCCTCTGTCTCTCTCTCTCTCTCTCTGTATCTTTCATGGATAAATAAAATATTAAAAAAAAAAAACCCTTAGAGCTTAATTTTTTTTAGGAAGGAGCTCCATTATTCCTTGTAGTAAGAATTTGCACTAGCAGCCTCTCCTAAGACTGGATTTCTCACTTTAAAAAATGTGGGTGAAATAGAGACAGGATGCAGACTGGTGGTTGCCAGGGACTGAGAGGAGGGAAGAGTGAAGAACCACTGAATCACAGATAGGCGGTTTCCAATGATGAAAATGTTTTGAAACTAGATAGAGGTACTGGTTACACAACATTGTAAATGAACTAAATGTGTGTTCGCTTCAAAGTGGTTAAGTCTACGTGATGTCAGGTTCACCTCAACAGAAAGAAGTGGGGATGAAAAGAGCATCCACCTCATCGGGTTATAAGGAGACTTCTGGCCATTAAGTGCTTAGCACCATGGCTGATACTTAGCACAGGACAACCAGTCAAAGCCATTCTCGTCTTCTTCCTCTTCCCCTTCCCCTTCCTCTTCCTCTTCCTCTTCTTCTCTTTCCTCTTCATCATCATTGTTGTTAGCACTGTCATAGCCATTCTAGAACCAATTCCTCCTCAGATAAAAATGCTAACCTGTATTGCTGTCACCCAAAGGGGAATACTGGGAGGTGAGGCTAGGAGATTAGGTTGGGATTAGTTTACGCCAACTGAAGAGATCCAGAATGCATTTAGCAGGCAGCAGAGAAGCCCTGGAGATGCTTGAGCTGGACAGTGAAGTGAGTCATCCTGTGCTTTGAATCAATTAGCCTTGGAACCGTGTGGAGGGGATGAGGCTGAAAGAGGGGGACATAGTTAGCAAGTTTCTCTCAACAGGGTCCTTAGATTGCACTTTCTTATTTCCTCCTCAATCACCTTGGATTTGGCTGGCTACATAGCAAACACTTAATAAATACTTGTAGATTAGTTATTTTACACTTGTTTAATGCCTTCCTTTGAAGTACTTCCAGTTGAGATTACTTCTACAAATCACATAATGCAAGATAAAATGCCCTATATATCTGTCAGTTTTCTCTAAGACTGTTTTCTAAGTATTATATGTGCTCGGTTCATGGACTGGGTGTTCAGTTGCTGGAAAAATAGAAATCACCCCATTAGTCATACCTCTGCAAATTTCACATTTTATATTCCAAGTTTTGTGGCGGGTGATATTTAAAGCCTATTTTTTGCTGGCTATTGTATCACTACAACTGTATATTGCTCGTGGACATTTTGTGATCTCAGATCTAAGGAAAATGATGATGTTCCATTTGTTATCACTTTGAGGGAAGCACAGAAAGACCTTACAGTGAGAAACACAGCTTAATTAGCACGTTGGTGATTTATATTACCCAGTGTGAAATCTCCACTGGCACCAAAGGAAGGATCAAAACAAAAGGCATCTTTTGGATTTAATTTTTTTTTTTCTGTCTTACTCAGAATTCGCAACCTTATTTCCATGTCTCTAATCTGCAAAACCCACAATGTAATTTCATTGTCTGTCTCAAAGTTATCACATTTCACAATATCAGGGAAAGATACACAGCTGCTTATTGATTAATCTCTGTGGACAAATGTCTCCTGCACCGTCTTGTGTACAGGTGTATACCTTGATTGATGTAATTCAAAGGCTCTTCAGCATCACAGGGTTTTGGAACCTGAAGGGACTGTGGAAATTTTTAAGTTATACCTTTGTTATATATCGATTGAGAGAATCCTAATAAAAATCAGAAAACTTTAAAAAAAAAGTCAGAAAACGTTTACAATGATTTATATTTGATTTGGCATATTACTTGCATATGTTATAATAACAATATTGGTATATCTATGAATTTACTTAAGTAAATTCTTCAATTTGTAGACCATAAGTATCAGACATATATCTTTCAGATATATAAAAAAAAAATGTGACAGAAACTGGTTTTGGTTACAAAAACAAAAAAAAACAAAACAACAGAAATAAGGAAATTTATTTGCTTAAGTGATGAATTCAAGGATAGTTCTTTAAATTAATTGGACTTAGTGGTTTAAAGAGATCTATTTCTTCTCCATATCTTGCTTCTACTTTCCTGTGGATTTTCTTCAACTCTCAGACTCTCTTTGTGATGGTTGCTGGAACATTTGGGCTTCCATCTTCTAGGATCAAGATCAGAGGGAAGAGACTAACTTCTTATTACTTCTCCAGGCAATGCTTAACTTAGCTCTGATTAGACAACTTGAATCAGGAGTTGATTCCTTGAACCCATCACTGTGACTTTAGTTTAGGAAAATGCTGATTGACAGAAATAGTATTTGTGTCAACACCTGGATTCTTGGAATCTGGAAAGTCCCAACCAAACTATGTATTCTGGGTGTGGGCAATATGATTTCTCCATAAAAGTTGGAGTGTTCTTACCAGTGTTTGGTGGGATGTTAATAGGTGGGCAAAACTGACAGATGACCATGAAATTTCACAAGTGGGCTCCAGGGTACATTGCAGCAATAAAAGGAGGGGAGGTAGGTGTAATATTAGGAGGAACCCCTCTCCAGAGGACTGTAAATCCACAGATTAGGAACACTTTCGACATCGCCGCTCCTCCAGGAGGGTATAATCTCTAAAAATGACTTATTCATTGAATCATGGTTAAAAAGGCAGAGACAGCCTAGAACCATTCTAATGTTTTTACCATAGATGATAATTCTCAGGTTAATCATATCTATGATTTAAAAAATAGTCTATTTTCGAAAGTATTATTTTTGCCTTTTCAAAAATCTGGAAAACCCCCAAGTGCAAGTGAATATGACTTTATGAGAGACCTATTAAAATTTTCCATTGAATTGTTTTGAATTTAATTCTGTAAAAGGTGAATATATATAAGCTCTATTTAATCATTCTCTCTTGATAACATTTTTAAATGTAGAATATTTTCACTGAGGTGTTTTCACAACTTAAACTATATGTAGAAAAGCCTATTGTAAGTTCCTCAGTGAGATATCCCTAAATGATAATATTATCACATAAAAAGCAACAGTTTTAGGGTAAGGGGCTTTTCAAGATTTCTCAGAGTCCTTTAGTCTGCCTTTGTTTAGCAATTGGTTGTCACTCTTTCTTCTGTGTAGCGGGTCACCAAAGAGTTACCTCTAATGGGTGCTCATGGGAGGGCGGTCTTCATCCTTGCCCTGCATAGTATACTGGTCCAGGAGACCTGACTCAGTCCTGACCTCTTCCTGCCAGCTTCAGCCCACACCATGGGCGGATCACTCACTCTGTGGCCTCTTCCTGCAGGGTCCCCTCATTCACTAAGTGACTTTTTTGGAAGTGCTTACGTCCATCTCTCTTCTGGCACTGGTCCACCCAGAGGAGCTTTCTCTATCTTTGCTTTGGTAAACTGTGTAAGTGCAGGCTGCCCCAAACCACTGCCTATCATACTCCTGCCATTCTTCTCTTGCCCTTGATCCCACGTTTGCAACACTGGGCACTCTGAGGATCCTACTGCTCAGCACTTCTGGCAAGAAATGATCATGTCCCTGACTTAGCAGAGGTAGGAAGGACATTTGGGTCCCCTTCATATTACAGAAAGAGGTGATGGAGAGGTGTCAGAAGAGAGGATGCTTGCTGCTCTACACACTCATAAAGTGACCTCTCCCCTCCTGGTTCTGCTTTTATCTACTGGGTTGGGTGGAGGTGTTGGTAGTGGCTGCCATGGTGGGTGATCAACTGAGGTCTCAAATGAAACAAGCTCTGTGGGGCAGTGGCTGCTACCAGCTAGTGGCAATTTTCTAAAGTACCCTTTGCTTTCTCCCTAGTGCTTCACCCTTTCCACATCAGAAAGGTCAGACTATGCCACTTTTTTGCTCAGAACACTCTAACGGCTTTCTGTCTTTCTCTGAATGTGCTCCAAAGTCCCTACTGTGGCCCACAAGACCCTGCCTGATGTGGTCCCCACATCCCACTCACTCCTGCTCCTCTACTCTTCTTCTACTCATTCAAATCCATCCTGGCCTTCATGTTGTTTCCGGTTTTCCGGTTCAAGTTGTTTCACTACTTGCTGCTTCCCCTGCCTGAAATGCTTAGATTATAGATTCTCAAGACTTGCTCCCTTTCTCTTGTAAATCTTGTCTCAAATGTCACTTCATCAGTGAGGCCTGCCTTGACCATTCTACATAAAATAGCATCTTCTGACAATCTTGACTCTCACCCTGATTCCTGATTTCCTTTTCTTTATATCATCCACCAATACCTGATATATACATGTCTGTACTTGTTTATTGACACCCCCCCCCCGAAACTTTCTCTGCTTGGTTCATTGTTATACTCCAGCAGCCAAGGCCATGCCTGATTCTAGGTAGCTTTCCGTAAATATTTGTTGACTTAATAAGTGCATGTGTGATGAATTAATTAGGATGCATATGGTAAAATCAAGGCAAAACAAAGAAACTCACTTTGATGTTTCAGATGACTGATTTCAACTAAGTGCAAATTTCAAATCTCCAGCTGAAAAGCCAACCCCTCTCTTAATTTTGACACAATACTTTTGACTGTTTTCATTTTCATGGAGAACAACCAGGTACCTGCACAAACCCTGAGAAGCCCCACAGGCATTTGGCACCGTGCGTTAGTTCATTTCTTCTTTGCCAGAGGGAAACCTTTTTGCATTCCACATTTCCATTCCCACACCCTCATGTGATGGAAGCTGTAAGACCAGACTAGGTTACTGGTAAGGCCTCTTTTTGCTCTAAAATGTGCACCTTATGCATTTCTTTTTCTTCCATTCCACTTTGTATGCACGTTAGAGCAGACGCTGTTCCTTTTTGCCTCATCTGTATTGTTCATCTGCTCATAACTTGTAGATGAGGCTATTGTGGTACATGATTTGGAAGACTGGTCTTGACTATGTCTTTCAAATATGAGCTAATGGTGACTGCAGAGGCTGCTAATTCAGGAATATGATTCAGGTAGTATGGATGATGCAGTTATTGTTCAGGTTAAGGCTCTACTTGAGGCTATCAGTTTTCATCTGTAGAGCTCTGTGGAGTTTAGAGCTCTGAAAGCCATTAAAGATGGTTTCTCTCCCATTAGCCAAATACATTTCCTAAGGTGATTTCACAATTAGTCTCCAAAGCACTGTTGACAGGGAACAACAGGACAGGGCTTTTTCTATAAACATTTCTCACCAGAATTTTTCAGACTCTCATTCTTGGCATAGGATTTTAGTCCCATTTTTGCCTAAAATCAATACAGTTAAATTTGTCTGGTAAGATTATTTGTGTGTGTATTTTTTTTCTCCATTTAATTCATGTAGGGTGGAAGAAAAAGGATTTTGTGGTTAGATTGACAGAATGTTTGTGTTAAGTACATTTCCAGTGAAGAATAGAACAAAAACAAAAGCCCCTACTTGGAAGAAAGTTTGTTTAGAACTGGAATTAACCTGTCTTGAACATGATAAATGCCATACTTTTCAAAGGTTTGTTATAGAATTGATTTCTTACCATATGATTCTGGTGGTTTAATATGATTGGCATAGCAAAAAAATTGCTATTTGATGTGGGAAAAGTTATTTTTAATGCACAGGACTGTAGGTGTAAATTTTATTTGTGTTAATAATACTGAATAAACTGCATTTATGTGTTGAGTTTATTTCTGGTTACTGTACTTCTACGTAATTTGATTGTCCAGTGTTCAGACACAGATTTAAATCTTTATGCAGCTGGGAATTAGCAAGTCACATTGTATTTGCTTCTGCTTGTGAAATCAGGAAAATGACCATGCTAAGGAAAGGAAGCTATTTCATGATTTTCTTTTAAGTACAAAGTTATTTCCATTGAAGCCTGATAATGAAGAATAACTTTTCACCTAAGTCTGTCTGAATGACAGGTCTGCAGGTTCTGACTTTTCTACTCATCTGTTACCTATGCTTAACAAAAAATATGACACATTTTTTTCTTATTTTTCCTTTAAACAAATTTGTATATTGTTTTTATGGTTTTAAAATCAACTGTAAAAAGATTAAATAGAATTATTGGCTTTTACCACATTATGAGGTAATTTTTTCCAATATTTACCTTGAAAACTATAATTTTTAATAAAGGTACTCAAACTCTTAAAATGGCTGCTGGGTTAATGTTGTTTCAATAATGCCACACACATTATCTTCATGTATACTAAGACGAACTTAACATTTAGCAGACAATAAGATTATTTGATGAAGTTTGTTTAGCTTCAATGACAATTACAGTTAATTTAGGCAGAGATTTAATTTAGTTTTTAGAGTCTGTTCTAGTTCTTAGGCTAACTGTTGGCCAGCTCCAGGGGAGTTACGACCATGAAAACTTTAGTATTCATCTGCTTTAGCTTTGTGTTGAAGTCCTCATAACATAAACAACTATGATTCATGAATAGAGTAAGTTTTTGCCTTACTTTATTTTATTACTATTTTGCCCTATGGGCTTGACTGTATATATGTTTAATTTGACACCAAATCATGAGTAGAGATTAAATTCATTGGAAATTTTTAATCTTGAAGAATTAAGTATTCATAGGTAGTAACACACCAGTATTCATTCCAGCGGGTTGTTATCAGAAATGGCAATTTACTCAAGGACATTGATAATAAACAAATATCTATTTAATGTTTCGATGGTACCAGGAGGCATGTAGGTGCATGGAACCTGTCTTCAAGGAGCATGAAATAAAATTGTTGAGATAATTAGTGCTTAGGTATATGAAAAGTCACTTAGTGACACCGGAATGCAAACTGATAATAAATTATATCTTAATTGTCAAATAAGGAGTATAGCAGACATCACAGATACCCTGAATAAATATATTTACTCAAACTTGAGTAATCAAAGTTGAGTAAATTTATACTGGTTTCTCTCACCTTTTTATATTACATTCTTTGGAATAAGGTGGTCGTTCCACATAAATAAGCAAGGTCAGTAAGCAATACCAGATAATGTTTATGGACTAATTCCTATGTGCTGGGCACAGGTGTATGACTTCAGCTTAGCCCCCCAAATCCCATGAAGTAGGCCCTGTAATCCTCCTTTCGCATATGAGAAAACTGAGGCCGGAACAACTTGCTGATGTCCACATAGCTGGTAGGTACCAGAGCTTAGATCCTGTGGCTGTACCATTATGCCATTGTGCCCTCTAGGACCCCTGGTTCTGAGGTGCACCAGAGAGAGGAATCTGGCCACAGAGAGCTAGCTTCTCACTGCAAATTTACTTTTACAGGGCTCCAATTAGTACACAGAAAGAGCTCATTTACTAAACGGGCTCTGAGTAATTGGCTAATGGGCTTTTGGTGAGTAGTGTCCTCTGGAGGGCTGTTTCCACAGCCTGATGCATTGGGCAGTCAAGCCTGAGGTTGTTTATCCCGCTCCAGGACAGCTCAGCCCAGCACACTAACGCTGTTAGAAAATGGTTCCCTATTGAAAACTCAAACTGGATCAACAGCAGAGCCTGGCTTTAGTTTTCCAAAGGCAACACTAGCTGCCCAGCAAGGAGGTCCTGGATATCCTCGCCTGTAAACTCAGGGAATTGGGGTTGAGGGGAAAATGGTTCTCATCTTTCATATATGGGTTAAAACAGTGAGGACCTGGATCCGGATTTTTTCCCCTAGAACCCAGGCTCTGAAAGAAACCTGATGTGTGGTGAAGAATGCAAAGGGGTCAAGTCATTGACCTACGGCTATGTGGCTCTGCTTGCCAAGGCATTGGATCCGCCCCATAGGGGAAATGGTGACAGGTATATCCCAACTGATGCAGCTTACAGCTGGCACCTCTTTGTGTCCCATTTGCTTCAGAAGTAAAATGGAAACAACAATACCCACTGGGCGTGGTTGTGGTGAGGAGTCACTAGATTGATAAATATAAAGTTCTTGGAAGAGAACCTGGGTGTTCAACACACATTAGCTATCATGATTATTATTATGCTAATATTATTACACGTGTCAGATTACACAGTGGAAAGAAAATAGGATTTAGAAAGGGTTAAAGTTCTAGTTCTTCCCTCTACTACTTGTGTGAACTTGAACAAGTCACTTGTCCTCTCTGCTCAGGGCTCCCAACTGAGATGATTATTGCCCTCATAGGGTTGTTTAAAGGAATAATAAAAATCATATCTGTCCATTTAGTTTGTAAACTGTAAAGTCCCTTGTTCATTGTCATTATTAATGCCCCCAACCCGATCCTTCTGTTGAAGCCTCTCTCTTATTAACGCAATGGACACAACTATAAATGTGGGAGTCATATTACTCTTCTTCCCAATTAGTTGGCTGTAAGATTTGATTCTTAATATCTCTAGCCTCTGGTTCCTCCTTATCCCATGGCAATTGTCCTAACTACAAGGCTGTAGCAGCCTCCTAACTGGCCTCTCTGACTCCAGTCTCTGGTCTGTTGGAAGAATGATTGTTCTAAAATGCAAACTCAGTCTTCTTATTCCCCTTCTGAAAACCCCCCAGTGGTTTCTCATTGCCTTCAGCATCAAATTCCAATTTATTAGCCTATGGGAAGGAAGGTCTCCCATGACAAGGCTTTTCACACACTTCCTCAGGGTTACTCTTGCCCTTTTGCCTTTATCAATGCTTGTGTCATATTAAATTAGATATAGTTCTCAGAACATGTCCTTTTCTTTTTTCTTGTGCTTTCTGGCCCTTTCTTCCTCATTATCATCTACCTGCCCTTTAAGATTATTCTAGCATTATCTACACTAAATAAGGTCTGATGTCTCTTTTCGCCAATACCCTTGCTGAGTCAGGAGTTTTTCTTGTGTGCCCCATGACACGTTGTGTTTGTTCTGATTGCATTGTTTCATAACTACTCCTTTATGTATCTTTTTTCTTTGTAAGGCAGAGGAACCCTTCGGGACTTTGTTCTCATCCTGCTTGTTTCTGTATTTTTGGTGGCTTGAAAAAATTGTTGGTTGAATGAAAGAATAAATATGACATTCAACACAAAATTGTAAAAATATCCAATAAAAATAAGATGATGTAGTTGTCCTTCCAGAATCATTTCCAAGTTGCTAATCCACTCCACTCTACCAGAGGTTTATAAAGGAGACCATATTTGAGATGTATTATCATATGCATGACCTTGGACAAACAGCCTCCATGAGTCTCATTTTTTTTCGGCTTTAAGATGAGAATAAGAGTAACTACCTTGTTTTTGCAAAGGGCAAAAGAAATATGCATATAAAACTCTTATATGCATGTAAATATTGCTTGGTATCCAGTAAACACCCAGTAAATGTGAATTACTACTGTCTTGTTAGCTTCAAAATAGGAGTAAATTCACCCTATCTTTCATTCAAGAAAGTTGTTCTTCTTGAGTTGTGTGGGAGAGGTGGTCTGTAGCTTTTCTAGACCACAGTGAGGTAGATTATAAAAGAAAGGATTCATTACAATTCAAATAAAGTCAATATTTATCAAGAAAAATAATGGAGTTCAAAGAATATAGAGTTCTACCATAAGCTGAAGGAAAAACAAGAATCAGTTGATTCCATTTTCTCTTTGAATGATGGTTTCCTCCGCCTGTAGTTCATAGTAAAACAAAAACTTTTCAATTCTCTACTCTCCCTTTCTGCTGACACCTCTTAGGAATATTTTTGTCCTTTTAATACTCAAGCCAGAAAAGATTAACTGATATATGACAGACAGTGAGTTCAAATAAAAAGAGACATTGGTTGGACCTGCACCTGTCAGTGACATGCTCAGTGTCAGGATACCCATCCGGAATTCCTTTGACCCTTCATGTGCTGTGCCACCTACATGGCTGTGATCAACAGTCTTTCAAAGCACAGGTAAAACAGAGGAAGAAAAAAATGACTGTTCTCTACCACCTGAGCAGGGGTGTCAGGAAGATGATTTAGGAAGAGGGAAAAATAGGATGTTGGAAAGAGCATGGACTTTGGTGGCAGGCTGCTGGGTCTTCCTCCTTTCTCTGTCCGCTGTCCTCTCGTTCACCTTGAACACACTTCACTTTCTGTGAACTTTATTTTATTTATCCATATAATGGACATAACAGCATCAGTCTTGAAGGGTTGTTGTGAACAACATGTTTTTTAGCAATATATCATAGCTGTCTCTTTTTCTGTGTGCCTGGGCAGTATCAGGTACCATCTTTGGTAATCCTCTGCTGTTCTCCTTGAATCTAAAAAAGACTTGAAAGATAATGCCCTGGCTACACACTGTGATTCATTGTCGAGAGCCTGGAGATAAAAACAGTTTAGGGACACTGTTGATTATAGTAAGTAAATGTTTCTCTGCCTTCCTCCCTCCCTTCCTCTCTCCCTCTCTTTTTCTGCTCCTCCCTTCTTCCCATTTCCTCTCTCTCTCTCTCTTTTTGCCTCCTTGCTCCTCTATTCCCCCGTTCCTCCCTCTCTTCCTTCTGTGCTTCTCTTTTGTTCCTTCAGTGTACTTGTGAAATAATCTGTGGTCAAAAAAAAGCTCATCTTCTTGCATATTACCGATGGCATCATCAGTACCTCTAGGAAGCAGCAGTGACTTTTTTCAGATATTTCTAGGTCTACATGTAATTTCAGAGTCAAAGTCTTTATTTCATCTACCATTATTGGTCCTACATTCTTGAAAGCTGAGTATGATATAATCCTTCTATGATACAATCCAAAATCTCTTTTGATGCAAGACTATGGGTGCAAGGGGAATAAAAGAGGATCTTAGCAGTAAGACTCAGCCACTCCATCACACTGCATAATGATTAGGCTAAGCTATCTTATGTAAAATCCACTTCTAAATCCTAAAATATACCATTGTGTACTGTTTTGGGGTAGAGTAATGTAAGAAGTCCAAATTTCTTCTTCTTCTTCTTCTTTTTTTTTTTTTTAGAAGTCCAAATTTCAAGTAGACTCTTAGTTTGGAGAGAAGCTTAGAAGGATTCTAGTACCAAGAGACCTGTAAAGGTCATCGATCCTAAACCCATCACTGGATCATGTGAATGATCTCAGGAATAATGTCTTGTTAATGCACAAGCTGATTAGAGGTAAGGATAGAAACAGCACTCGTGGCCCCAAACTGTATCACGCTGCTTGTAGCCTTGGGACAGGCTATTAGAATTGACATATGGGCAGAGTTCCCACACTCCGGCTTATGCCTTCTCTTACTTAACTAGCTAGTGAATTATTACCTTTCAAGTTTTGATTCAAATGCCCATTTCCCTGGAAAGCTGTACCTGAACTTCCCATGAGAGTTAAGTCACCCCATTTTGGTTCCTCTAGTGTCTTTTTGTATTTCCAAGCCAGTTCTTTTTGAGTCCGTCTTCCCAATGAGACCATCAACTCCTGAGGGCAGAAACTATGTGCTATTTTTCTCTGAATCACCACACCTAGCTTAGAGTCTGGCACATCATTGCTGCTCAGCGAACATTTGTTGAGTGAATAATGAAAAGACTGCACTTCTCAAATGTTTGGACCGGATGTACAGTCACGGAGCTCACTGGTAAAGGGAAACTGTTCATGCCCCTCCCACCCCTGCCATTGCTGATGGATGAAGCCCAGCCTAAACTCATGTCAAATGCTCTCCTGTCTTTGCAGGGCTGCATGATTGAGCTGCTGCTTTTTCCTTTCAGGCAGATTGGAAGGTTCTATATGCAATAATGTTGGAGTACCTAAAATTTAGGAGGAGAGATATTTCATGGCCCTCATGCTGAGGTCTATAAGGAGTTTTATTTTCTGAATAAGTATTGATCGCAGCTTACAAAATACTGCAAACCTATATAATTAAAAAGAATGAGACCAGTCATTGGTGGGCAGTGCATAGCTAAAGTGTAAGAGAAGACAAATTCTTCAGGTGCCTGTGATTTTATAATTGTACTTGCTTGGGAAGCTTATTAAAGCTTTGCAGGTGCAATGTTTCATCACAGAGTAGTGAACCTTTGAAAGATATGCATAATAAACAGAGTTTGAAATATGTTTTTATTCCAGGCCATATGGTCCTGTCTGGAGCTTTCCTGGATCTTTGGGTCAGTTCATTGTTGAAAGATGGGCTTGCAAGGATCCACCTCTCAGAGCAGCTGTCAGAGCCCTATCAGAACGAATCTGCTTTTGCATGATTATTTATTTTATGTGGCTCTCTGAAATGAGCCCAGCCTTGCTCAGTAGCTGAAATGTGCTGAGCAAAGTCTCTTCCCTGAACAGCTTGTGGCCACATCACCAAGCAGTGTCCTTCCTTGTCCTTAAGAAGCAGACTAGCGAGACTTGTACAATAGGCCAGGACAGGCAGTCTGGGTGAGGTGTACCCACCTGGGCTTGAACTTGGTGCCAGAAAAATGAAAACTTACACAGTAGCATTTTAAAGAGATGCCGTTGTTTTTTCTTTTCAACTTTCTATTACTCACTCCCCTGTATCTCTTGACTCTCAGCCATTATAGTGGCCACTATTGCAAGCACTTGAAGTGTTTTTGTGGTGTTATTGTGGTGAGGATAATGCTAACACTTGCTTCCTCTCCTTTTGTCATTAGCAAAAGGTGGCATTGACTCCTTTGAAAATGGCTTTTTAAGGGGCATTTAATATAATTTATTCAATGTTTATTATATATGTATAGGAATTCCAGTAACTGGCAAGAGACCTGGTCCTTGTGATCACAGGAAAATATTTTAGATGCAAACTGATCAGTGAGTTAATCAGTTTGGAAGAAGATATTTCTTTGTCTATATTTGGACAAGATGAATTTGGAGTTGAATTTTATTACTGTGGTCAAGAAAATAATCTTGCCTTCTTGAGAACTCTATTCTTATTCTTCTATTGGTAACATTATATTCAGTATTCTATATCCATTTGTGTAGCATTTGTTCATTTAAGCAATATTCATTAAACACCTACCCTTCACCAGGATAAGATCCATGTGTTTAATGCCCTCATGGAGTTTAGAGTCTGGAGTAGAAGCCAGAACATGAACAAATAGTTAGTTCCATGTCTTATTGATGTTGCAAAAGGGAAGTTAAGGATATTGACTGAATGCACAAATCAGAGAAACTATGTGGGGGCATTTCTCTTCTATTTTACTACTTGACCTTGAGGTAAGGTCTACATCAGATTTTCCTCTCCTATATGAGAATCACTCTACCTATTAACTTGCATATAGTAAATACTTAATAAAGTGTTTTGTGGATATAAGGGAGGAATGAAAGAAAGATGCTAAGAAGGAAGTATTAATATTAGTCTATATGTTCAGAATTCAGTTTGACAAAATATAGTTCTAAAGCCCTAAATCAGTTTTAGAGCAAAACTACACATTTTTTTTTTTTTTTGGTCCTCACATGCAGTTATACTACTTTTATTCAGCCATAGTGCTTCTTTCTCCACTTCTAGAGCCAGAGAACCAGAACCTAGTCTTTATTTGATATTTCTATCTGGGGCACCAGCTACTTTCTTTGAGGGCTATTCTTCGTTGACTATAGTTTTTAGAGATGAGCTATTTCTATAGACAAATAGATCCATATTCTTATGGACTAAAAAAAAGTGATAGTTATTCCAAAGTGTGTACTTCAGGCCTATACATAAGGGCCTAAGATGGGAGATGTTTTCTCCCGGGGCTCTACTCTTGTGCCCTATGGGATTTCTGGGATCAAAGAGCCACCATTCAGGCTTATAACCATATCCAAGAGAGTGGAGTGACATTACTCAAGAGTGTTGAGAGCTCCTAGAGTTCTCAAGAAGGGAAAACACTCCAGAGGACTAGCCCAGACATGTGACCAAGAGCCAAATAAAGAATTCTTTAAGAAATATTGGGCATCAGAGGTGAAGTGTAGTAGCAGCAGCTGAGACAATGGAGAAGCTTTGGGGAAATGTCAGAGAGTAAGTGGCCAGTGGAAAGTGATGAGGAATCTCAGGTCTGAATGGATGGAAACTTGGACTCACCAGGTTGGGACTGGAAGCAGAGACTGGTTTCCCATGGAATAGGGACAGGCAGCAGTATAGTAACAGGGATTCAGGTGTTGGGTGTGGATCTGAAATCAATACTCATCGAAGTTTTGGTTGAAGATGCTATGATTCTAATACCAGATGGTAATAGCGAGATCAGAGTCTTATCAAGATCATATTAAGATGACTTATTTTTCGTTTGTTCATTCCTTCCTTCTTTCCTCTTTCTTCCATATATCGTTCCCTCCTTCTCTTTTTCATTCCTACAACAAGTGTTTATTTAGCTTCTACTATGTGCTAAGTACTGTTCTCAGGATTGGGCATACTGAAAACAATAGAGGTCCCTTTTTCTCATGGGATTTTCAGTCTTCTGGGGAAGATAGACAATAAAAAAATAAATAAATACATGAATAAGACCTTTTCACTTAGTGATAAGGGCCACAGAGAAAATAGTAGAGGATTATATGAGAGAATGGTGTAGTTGGGAACAAATCTTTAAATTGGGGCGTCAGAAAATATAGCTTATGGAGATGAATTTAAATTAAGCCTGTTAACAATAAAGAGTCATACAGTGAGGACCTAGAGGAGTGATCCAGGCAGAATGAAAGTCAGGGTAAAAGGCATAAAATGGAAAATTGCTCAGCACATTTCAAGAAGAGAAAGAAGCCCAATGTGTCTTGGGCAGCGGAGGTGGAAGACAACAAGGAGAAGGCAGAGAGGAGTCAGCCAGGTCCCAGATCATATAGAGCCTTAAAGGTCATATAAGGACGTCAAATTTTGCACTAGGTCACATAGGAAACCATTAAGTGGAGGAGTTAAATCAGGAAAGACATAAGCTAAATTGATTTTTCAAAGATTTACAATTTCTGGCTAAATTGTGTGCAAGAGTTGTGGCAGGTAACCAGTAAGGAAGCTACTGTGGGTAGCGCAGAGGGATAGAGAGAGGTGGGTGGAGGCAGAGCCAGTTACAGATTGGCAGTGGGAGAGAATAAGGCAAAAGAGAATCAAGCACGACTTCTAGGTGCTTGACGGGAAGATTTAGATAGACGGTGCCCTTTGCTAGGACTAGAGAAGCTGGTGGGGGGGAGTTTTGAGGAACGGGTTAAAAATCAAGAGTTCTATTTTATACATGTTAAATGGTATTTATTTAAAATTTTAAAATTAGTTTTTAAATTTCAAATTTAAAACTCATAAATTTAAAATGTACCATTTTAACCATTTTCAGGCATACAGGTAAGTGGGATTGAGTACATTCATGTTGCGCAACCATCACTTGCATCGTCTCTACAACTTCTTCATCTCCCCAAAACCAAAACTGTGCCCCAAACTCCCCATTGCCTCCGCTCCTCCATCTCTGGTAACTATGATCCTACTTTGGCTCTGTGAATTTGACATTCTAGGTACCTCTTCTAAGTCGAATCATACAATACGCGTCTTCTATGTTTAGCTTATTTCACTTAGCATAGTGCCTTCAAGGTTCATCCATATCGTAGAACGTATCAAGACTTTATTCCATTTTAAAACCAAATAGTATTCCGTTGTAGGCATCCGGCACATTTTGTTTAGCCATTCATCTAGTGATGGACATTTGGGTTATTTCCATCTTTTGACTATTGTGACTAATCCTGCTTTGAACAATATTGTACAAATATATATGTTAAAATTTAAAATGTCATTTTGACTGAAAGGGGAGCAGTTAATTAGTCAACTATATAGAGATTTTGCAGCTAAGGGAGATGCCAGAGCTGGACATATAAATTTTGGAGTCATTGTATGATATTTGACCGGAGGCCTCATGACCTAAATTGGGTGATGGCCCTCAATTCTCTCCAGAATTTTAGTGAACTAGGCTGAATCATATGGCGTAGTCTTTTGCCTAGGATGAGATAGGTTAGAGGTAGTCTAAAGCCCAGGGTTAAAACAAGCCGAAAAGGCCAAAATTTTTCCTAAACCCACTTTAGGATCTCTGAACTTATCCTTCTAATAAGATAAAAACCAGCACAACTATATCAAACCCTAGGAGATAGGGCCAAAACAACAGATAGTAGGAGAAGGTACTTTCCCCCTGCCGTCCCTCCCCGCCCTCACCTGAACCTGCCTCTGTCTTGGGCCTATGCAAACCAAGAAGCTCTGGGCCTATTGACAAGTAGGAAGAAGAGAGACTCAATAAAGTATGTGCCTTGGCAAAGTGTGTTCCAAGGGGAAAGAACCCCTGCCATCTTAACCACTCTGACGTCAAGAGTGCATGAAAGAGAGATGCCTACCGATGCAGGTCACAACTTCATAATCTGACCCCCTTTAAAACTATCATCCCAGCAAGACCTGGACCAATTACTGTGCTCTAAATTAAGTGCTACTCTTTCTCGCTAGGGGCAAGTTTTTTGGTTTTGATCCTGAATTTTTCCTGTAGTGACAGAAGGGGATTCGGAAAAGGGGGAGAAGCCTTGAGAATTTTCCCAACATCAGAAGCACTAGATTTTTGCTCTTAGGGTATTGATGTTATAGGTGCTTCCCTACATCCACTCACTTTATGCTTTTCACATGGTCTGCCTATGTGCTTCTCCTAGTGGCTTTGACCCTTGCATATCACCGACAGTCTTAGATTTACAATCTTTCCATGCTATTCTGATAGAAGGACTGTGGGCTTTGAAGTCAGACAGGCTTCGTGTCCATTTCCAAATTCTCTCCCTTTAGCTGTGTGACTGGTCAAATTACACCCACAGAAAGTGTCATCTATGGTTGCATCGGGTCAAGGATATGGAATATTTCTGGCCCTCCTCCTCCTCAATTTCCCTTTCCAGCTTATTTTTAAATGTTGGAATACCATAAGCCTTGCATAAATATCTTTTCTTCCTCTTTTGAATTGAGTTCGACAACCATGATTTCAGTGACCTCCTCTACATGATGACTCTGAAATTTACATTTCCATTCCAGACTCTACTTTGAGCTTTTTCAAAATTTTTTTTTAAACTTTTATTTATTTATGATAGGCACACAGTGAGAGAGAGAGAGAGGCAGAGACAAAGGCAGAGGGAGAAGCAGGCTCCATGCACTGGGAGCCCGACGTGGGATTCGATCCCGGGTCTCCAGGACCGCGCCCTGGGCCAAAGGCAGGCGCCAAACCGCTGTGCCACCCAGGGATCCCTACTTTGAGCTTTTTCAACTCTTCATTTGGAGATCAAAAAAAAAAAAAAAAAAAAAAAAGAAGCCTAAAGTTATCATAACCAAAGCTTGATTCATTATCTTCTATGCCTTTCTCCCAAAACTTCTCTATGCCTAGTATTCCCTAACTCAGAGACCGATAATGATATCCATTAAATTGTGTTATCTTTGCTTCCTTATCTCCTTCACTACTGATCTCCAGTGAATTGTTCTATCCAGTTGATTTTATCCAAATATCTATTTAATCCATCTGATCCTCTCTTGTCTTCACTTATACCACCCCAGACCAAGCTCCCATCATCTCCCTCATGATTTACTGCAATCACTCCTAAATACTGTCCTGGATTCCCTTCTTGGTACACTTAAATTTATTCTCTACAGAGGTCACAGTAATCTTTTAAAAATGCAAATTAGCTAAAGTCACTCCCTTGCTTAAACTCCCTCAATGACTTTTAATGTGGTTGGGATAAAGATCAAAATCCTTAAAATCTTTAGAAGGACCCGCATGTCCCCTGCCTTATGTCTCTCTCCACAAGTCTTTTTTTTCCCCCCTTATGCTTTTTTGAGATATAATAAAAACATAGCCTTGTGTAAGTTTAAGGTGTGTAGTGTATTTATTTGATACATTTATACATGTGAAATGATTCCCACTATAGCATTACCTAACACCCTCCATCACCTCCTATATCTATCCTTTTTTTTGTGATGGTACCATGTAAAATCTACTCTCATAGCAACCGTCAAGTCTGTTATATAATATGATTATCAAACTGTTAACTATAGACACCAAACAGTACATTAGATCCCCAGAACTTATTCATCTTATAACTGAAAGTTTGTACCCTTTGAACAACCTCTCCCCATTTCCCTCAGTCCCAGCCCTTGGTAACCACCATTCTACTCTCCATTTCTGTGAGTTCTTGGTAAGTCTTTATTATCCACTGAACCGCCTTGTTGGAGTTCCTTAAATATGCCGTGAACTTTCCCATGTCTGATTTTTCACATACATGGTTCATTTTTCCTGGGTTGCTCTTGCCTGTGTTCATCTAGCTAAGTGGACATCTGTCATGTTTTCTGGCTGCCTAGTGCTTGTAGAACACCCTTGCTACATTTGAAGAGTGTCCAGGTTTAGGAGTTTTGCCTAGCCGAAGTAGAGAATGACATTCCTCAGGTTTTGTCAGAGCAAAGGCACACACATGTGATCTAGGCTCTGCCAATCAGATTTATCCATGTGAGAATACAACCTGAAGGTGAATAACTTGAGAAAGGTAGAACCTGTTGTGCTGGTGAGGACAGCGGCATAGGCAATCAGCTTTTATAAGGTCCAGCTTCTGCTTCAGAAGTGGCGGCTGCTGTGCTTGCAGGAAAGTTGGGCCTGGGCAGCCATGAGCTGCAGGACTTAGTGCCTGTTGGGTCGTTGACAGTTAAGGAAAAAAAAAAAAACAGTTAAGGAAGCTTCTTCCATCCACCAGTTCTGTGTCGTGCTTTTGGGCACTGGTCCTGAAAGCTTTGTTTGAGCCTACTTCTCCAACTTGACCCTTCTATGCTTCATCAATCAAGGTCAGCTTCTGTTACAATTAAGAGAGAACCTGGCTGATGGCAATAGGTAACCCCAATGAATGCTGAGCTTTCAGCTCTAGTTTGCTCCAGGAAACTGCTCACCTTTTGTTCTCCCACCCTTCCTGACTGGACCAGATCTTCCATTGCAGCGTGAGTCAGGACACGGTATAGCGCTGTGGCTCTGCACGCAGCCTCTGTTGTTATCTTGCTTGGGTTCCAACTCCAGTTCTCTCACTTACTGCATGAATTTCGTAAATGTTACCTCACTTCTCTGTGCATCAATTCCTTTCCCTGTAAAATGGGAACAATGATAATATCTAACTCCCAGGTTTACAGGTAAAGAGGAAATGAGTGAAAGCATACACGAAATGCTTGGATCAGTACCTAAATGCTCAATAAATGTGAGCTGCTATGCCGTTCTTTCTCACAGCTCCCATGTCTTTCCTTCCATAATACTCTTCACAGATTGCAATTAAAGGCTCACAGGGTGGTAATTGGATTAAGATATGTCTTCCAGTCTTCCACATGCGCTGTTAAGCTCTACAAAAAGAGGGGTTGTTTATTTTGCTCTCCATTATATTCCCAATTGCTAGCGCAATATGTATTTATTTAATAAATGTAGGGTGGATGTTGTCTCAGGATCTGGGAAAGGCTGAGTGATGCAGTCCCCCTCCCAGCACACCGAGCGAGGCAGGGAGCCTTCAGTAGCACCTGGAGCTCCCAGCAGCCTCACCCTAAGGTCCTTGTCCTTAGTGATTTATTCTTCGTGACCGACAGCTGACCCTTTCCTACAGAGCACAAGCCCTGGCCCAGATGCTGCTCTTTCCCTTGACGCCCTGATTTCTCTGGTTCTCAGCACTGAGCTTTTTTTGCTGACTCTACCCTCTGAAAGCTGTTTGAAGCCAGATGGGAGGCAGAGAGAAAACAGGTTTCATTCATCGCCCTTACAGACACTGAGAGGAGTAACAACAACCATACCGGCGAGTAGAATATGTTGTGTTTAGTATAAACTTGGTATCATTCATAGAGCTTTATATGTATTAATTTATTTAATACTGCAGCCATAGGGAAAAGATACTATTGCCCCCATTTTACAGAAGGGGAAAGTAAGCCCCAGAAGGAAAGTAAGAAAGGGAGAAAGGAAGAGGGGAAAGAGAAGGAAACGGGGAAGGAAGGAAGGTTTTCTGGTAGAAGAGAGTTTCACGTGCTCAGAACTTTGGTTTTCATAGGAGCTTCTCTATTTTTTTAATTTTTTTTTTATTGGAGCTCAATTTGTCAACATTTAGCATAACACCCAGTGCTCATCCTGCCAAGTGCCCCCCTCAGTGCCCATCACCCAGTCAGCTTCTCTATTTCACAGAGGTAACTGTGAAAGTAATATCGATGAAGACATTATAGAAGGGGACACTGAATGGGCACCTCCTCTCAGATCAGCTTTATAATTAAGTAAAAATACATATTTTTATACCTTTCAACTGCTTGCTATTTGCAAGGTCCCCTCCCCCCCAATCTAATGTACGTAATAGGAACAATACAGATAATTAAGAAATCTTTACAGCTTATTTCTGGTTAATTGGCATTTTCCTATAAAATATTTAAAACTTAGCCTTTGGTTTTCAGACTGTTTTCAGAGAGTCATAGATTTTGCTACTAGAAGTTCCCATGTACAGGGGGGCCTCCTGTGTTGGGATTATTTGGACATTTTCACAGATGCTGTCCAGCCACTGATACTCACCTGGAGTTGGGGTGGGGGGAATTATTGTGCATTTTCTATGTTTAGATCTTCCTGATGTCGTTCTATTTTATTTTATTTTATTTTCCAAAGATACGGAAAGGCAGTTGGTGTGCCAGTTCCCTTGCAGGCACTGCTACCCAGCTAAAGCTGTCCTCCAATTGTAATGCTCTGTGCAATTCAACCAAGCTCAGAGAAACACATTTGCAAGGTTGGTGTGTGGGGCAATTGCCAGAAAATCTGCTTCAAACTGTGTCCTGGGAAGGATTTCTTTCTCTTTGACAGGCCTTGAGGAAAGATTCTCACAAGCCCTCAGCAAAATCAGGTGGGTGGTTTGGGACTTGGAGCCCAGTTGGCAACTACTCTACAGGAGTGTGGTGCATGATCTGTGGCTGTTGTAACAAATTACTACAAACTTGGTGGCTCAAAACAACAGAAATTTATTGTCTCACAGTTCTGGAGGCCAGAAATCTGAAATTAAAGTGCCAGCAGGATTGGTTCCTTCTGGAGGCTCTGAGAGAGAAGCTATGCCATGCCTGTCTACGAGCTTCTGGTGGCTGTCTTGGCATGCCTTGGCTTACAGACATATCACTCCAATCTCTGCCTCTCTTCACGTTGCCTTCTTCCCTGCGTGTCTTCTCCCCTTTTCTTCTCTTCTAAGGACATTGGTCATTGCATTTAGGACTCACATTATCTGGGATGATCTCATCTTGAGATTTTTTTTTTTTTTAAGTTTTATTTAACTAATCTCCATAGTCATTGTGGGGCTCCAACTCATGACCTGGATATCAAGAGTCAGATGCTCTTTGGACTGAGGTAGCCAGGCGCCCCTCTTATCTTGAGATCCTTAACTGTATTTGCAAAGTCCCTTTTTCCAAATAAGGGCACTGTCACAAGTTTTGGATGGACAGATCTTTACAGGGAGCCACCAATCAAGCAATTACACTCGGTGAATTGAAACGATTTCTCATGATCCATTGGGGTAACATGAGGCTTTGATTAAACAGTGGATGACAGGCATGTGGCATTCCTGAGCTTGCAGGCTTCCCACCTTCATCTGTCCATGGTCCCCTATTTCTGAAAGGTGGTGAAGCCTGGCCTGCTGTGTCTCTTGGCCTAGGGCTTCTCTGGCTATGAGTGTTAACAGGCTAAGGAAGTTGTCTACATTTATAACCTCAAGAGAGATGCCTTTGTGTTGCAGATTGCAGTAGACTCTTGGAGCTTATCCTAGGCTTAGTAGTCTCAAACTTGAGTATAAAAATCACTCAGGTCGTTTATTAAAAAAAAAGAAATTATCCGATCTCAATCTAGTTTGCTAAGAGCTGCCATAACAAAATGCCACAGACCGGGTGGCTTAAACAACAGTGATTTATTTTCTTGAAGTTCTGGAAGCTAGAAGTGTAAGATTGAGGGGTCAGCAAGTTTGGTTTCTCCTGAGGTTTCTCTCTTTGCCTTTCAGATAACCAATTTCTCACTATGTCCTCACTGGTCTTTCTTCTGGGTGCACACACAGCTCTGGTGACTTCTGTCTTCTTAGAAGGACACCCTTCCATTGGATTAGGGTCTGCCCTAACAACTTACTACCTCTTAAAAGACTTGATGTCCAAATAAAGTCATATGCTGAGGTACTAGGGAATGGGTCTTCAACATATGGATTGGGTGGGCCGTAATTTAGCTCATAACACAACCCAAGAGATTCTGATCTTAGTAGATTTGGGGTGAGGCTAATACACTTTTTTTTCAGATATACCCTGGGTAATTCCCAGTGGTTCCGGTGGTCAGAGTCAACACTTTGAGAAACAGTGCCCTGCTGGATTAGTAATCATATTGATGTTTTTTTGGCTCCATGTCTTTATATCAGCCTGATTCTTCTATATACAACATATTCAACAATAAGTTAATGCAAATAGAAAATACTCCATGACCCTCAGAGACACCCCCAAGACTGCTCTACAACTCCTGTGTTTGTCTTTGATCCATTCCCCTTCCATTTCAGTGACTGAATCTGAGCTTGTTTTGCATCCTGCCTTTTGTACTTGTTATATTACATTGACTTAGCCACATGCTACTTAAGGATTTTGACTCAAACCCACTCTTTTAGGTTTTCTTTCTTTTTTTTTTTTTTTTCTATATCTGGGATTGGATTTGCTGCTCAAAAAGTAAATCCCATGATGCACTGGTTCAACTAACATCTCACAAGCTCAAGAGCTTAGACACCTGAAACTCAGTGCCGTAGGGTTCTCAGGGCTGCTTCTCAGGACTCAGAGAGGCAGGAAGCCAGGCAAGGCCTTCAAGCAAGATGTCACCCTAGAGAAAAGAAAGGAATTTTCTAACTGATGTAAAGAGCTCTGTCCTCAGATTTATATAGTCTGTGCCTCTCCCTTCGTCCTTATACTTTCTTAGACTAAAAGGTTTGTCCTCATGACTCCTCTTCCTCTTTTACATTGTCGCAGATGCTCACTTAAACCCAGTTTCAACTTCATCGAAATATCTGGGTTGTTGGGGAGAGGGCACATCAAAGTATAGTTTAACTTTGGATTCCGTATTGTGCTAATAGAGGGGCCAGAGAGGAAGATGATAGAAACCCACATGGGTGAGATACTGTGCTGGGGCCATGCTTATCCCACTTAATCTTTACAGCAGCCCTACAAGGAGCTATGACTGTCCCCATTGCACTCAGGAGAAACTCCAAGCTCCATCAACTACTAACTGCTGCATCTGGGATTCTAAGTGTTAGTTTCCTTTCCCAAATATGCCACATCACTTTTTTTTAAAGATTTTATTTATTTATTCATGAGAGAGAGAGAGAGAGAGAGAGAGAGGCAGAGACACAGGCAGAGAGTGCAAAAGGCAGTAGCAGGCTCCATGCAGGGAGCCTGACATGGGACTTGATCCTGGGTCTCCAGGGTCACGCCCTGGGCTGAAGGCGGCGCTAAACCACTGAGCCACCCGGGCTGCCCAACCACATCATTTTTAATAGATTCCTGAAACTTGAAGATATTTCAGTTTATCTCTATGATATAAACATAATGACATGGATATTTTAGAGTCTGTCTGACACTTCTAATAACTGAGCTCTTGTGGGTTTGTGTACGGTGTCTATTGATTTTGCTGATTTTCTAATTGTCATCGTTTTTCCCATGACTTTCTGGTTATATTTGTTTTAAGATTTTATTCATTTGAGAGAGAAAGAGAGAGAGAGCAGATGTCTGTGTGTAGGTTGTGGGGGGAAGGAGGGGCAGAGGGAGAGGGAGAAGCAAACTCCCCACTGAATGTGGAGCCTGCCATGGGGCTCGATCCCAGGACCTTGAGATCATGACCTGAACCAAAGTCAGATGCTTAACTGACTGAGCCACCAGATGCCCCTGTTTCTGTTTGTTGATTTTGCCAATTTTCTAATTATCACTGTTTTCCCATGCCTTTCTGGTTATAATTAATTATGTGCTGATGATTATACCTAAAAATATTTGTGGTAATAATTGAAGGGTTGGAATAGAGGTATCTCCTCCCAAAATATATTTGGATGTTGTACCTTTCAGGGGTACTATCAATCTGAGATCACCTCTATCCAAGATCCAGACTTGACATTTTCTTTCTTTTCTTTTTTTTTTTTTTTTTTTAACATTTTATTTATTTATTTGACAGAGCACACGTAGGGAAAGGACAGAGGGAGAGAGAGAAGCAGGGTCCCCACTGAGCAGGGAGCCTGGTGTGGGACTTGATCCCAGGACCCTGGGATCATGACCTGAGCCAAATGCAGATGCCCAACTGAGCCACCCAGGTGCCCCTAGATTTGACATTTTCTGAGCCAAAAATGACCTGAGACTTTCTAATGACTGGTTTGTTTCTGGCTCACCCTTCCCCTGAGGGATTAGTCTTTTGGGGTCTTAGTTTCCATCTGTGTGGGGTCTCAGATTTCCTTCTCTGTATCTCTGGGCTTTGACACTTGACCCCACCCTAGAAAATTAGAAAAGATTCTGATTTCCTAAGATTGGAGAACTCCATGAGGTGAAAGCAGCTGCCGTGCCTATCAATTTTAATTTCTTCATCCTGCTCTGGCCTGGTAATTCTCTATGAAATTGTCAGCTTTTCATTGTTTTGAAGATTTGCTTTTAAAATTCTATCCAGCATGCTTACTTGTTTTCATTAGGAGGGCTTGCTCAAATAACGTAGCCTGCCATTACTGGAACACGGAAATCGAGATGCTAATATTTTTCCTTCTCACTCTTTCCCGGGGCTTTATCTCTGTCATTTTTCTTCTGTGGGGGGCTGCCTTTTGCACTGTCTGGAACCTTTCTACTGGTTCTCACCACGGTGGCCTGGGTCTGTGGATTAGCTGATTGACAGCTGAACAGTTGTGCCACATTCAGGGATGTCTTATAAAGTCTTAGGTAATCTTGAAAACAAAGACTATCTCTGTTTATAAACTGTTGGGAAATCCCACTGAAGCTGAGGGCCCAATTTTTAGCCGTGATGAACACGGGCATAATCACAGCGCTTCATAAACCAGTTAGTTAAGAAGATTGTGCCCAGTAGCATGAGATAATGAGCTTCTAAGATAGGTGTGTGTGTGTGTGTGTGTGTGTGTGTAGTTAAGAATTTGGTTTTGCCCAAATAATGGCTCGGCCTTTGCCCTCAGCTTTTGGGAGGAAACCTGTGCCATGCGTGACCGAATGTCCTTGTTTAGGGTGGAGGGCTAGTAACATCAGAAAGACCAACCGTGTGATTGAAGTTGCGGGCGTTGGGTAACACAGTGTCACTTGACCTGGAGTCTGAGTTCATCTACATGGACAGCCAATGAATCAAGTGTGACGATATAATGAAGTCCCAATAAAAACTCTGGACACTGAAGCTCAGGTGAGCAACTGATAGCCACTGCTCCGTGCATGTTGTCACATGTCCATCCCAGGCCTCTTAGGGGAGGGGAGGAGGGGGGCTTCCTGTTGGAGCCCTTGAGTCTCTGAACGATCCATCTCTTCTTCTGGCTGATGTTGACTTGTATCCTCTGCCGTAATGAACCACAACTGTGAGTATACAGGGTTCAGTGAATTCTATTGAGTTCTAGCAAATTATTGAAACTGAGGGTGGTTTGGGGAATCCCTTGAACTTGTAGTTGTGTCACAAATGAGGGCGGTCTGATGAAAGACCATTCCCTCAACCTTCTCAGTTTGGGTAAAACAGGGCAGTGTGTGCATGTATGTGTATGTGTGTGTGCACATGTGTTTAGTCCAATACTGGCACGGGGATCTCCTCATTAGAACAGACTAAGACTTTAATGCATTAGCAAGTCTTAGGTATCTTTCTCTTTGCATCTTTTTATTCAGCTGCTGACTGTGAGGCCTTTTCCACCGGCCTTTTAAGTCCAAAACCAAACTTTGGCTCTGTGTGTTTGTCGTTTTATCCCGTGTGTGCTTTGTACCCATCCATAGTCCCTGTCAGTCTGTGTTTACTTTGCCCGCAATTCTGGTTTAAGAAAGAAAGTGAACTCACAGAAGTGATTTTTCCCTACTAAGATTTGGGACCTCATAAATCACACTGACAAGAAATGTGATGACGGTCTCTTTCTGTTCTGGAGGAGATTGGAAGAGGAAAGGTACGCAGGCTCTAGCACGGTTTTGTAATTTTTCCCAGTGGTAGCACAATGAGAAGGATTCCAGCAGGCCAGCTCCTCAGCCCTAACCAGGTAATTCTCTATTTGAATGTTCCTACAATGAAAATGCAGAGACACCCACCAGTGTCACTCGGCAGTTTAGTACCTGCAGCTGAACTCCTGGCAGTTAACAATGAAATTGTCAGCGTTTCTCTTTTGTTCCCTTGCAAGCAGGCGAGGCACCGTTTTTATCCCCTGGTTGAGCACATGAATCAATCCTTTGTACATGTTCCGTGGGACTGTGCGTGTTTTCAGAAACTGTCTGGCTTTCTACCCGGCAGGCTTTCTTGTTGGGCAGTAGTTCTGCAGATGAGAAAAAAACTATGCAGATTCTCACATGTCCCCAGACTGAATTCTAAAGCAGTCGAAGGAGATGGTTATTTTCTGGCCTGGTATTTGGTTTAGGCTGTTTTAATTCTTAGGTGTAGGCCATGCAGAACTTAAATTCGTTATAAAATTATTTTATGATATTGATATTTTGCAGTTGTGGTTGACAGAGATGGGAAGAGACACAAATGACAATATGGGTGAGGAGAAGAAGGAATACCTATAAATGTTTTTAATTCCTACAAAACTTGATGTGCTTGAATGTTATATATTTCATTTTTCAACCATACTTTATTTAAAAAAGAGCCAATCTAGCTTGGTGTATCTTGTCTCAACACCATTCATAAGGTGCTCTCTTAGGTACAGCACTCTGCATGCCACTACGCACAAAGGTAGAGGGGTTAGGGGCCAATTAACTTCTCAGGAACCTTTTGTCTATGGAGTATCCATAGTCAAAAAAAAAAAATTTCCAGATGATTCAGAGTGTATATATGTGTCATAGTTTATGGGTATAGTTCCTTTAAGAGACTCCCAAAATACAGATTTACAAAGAAAAAGGTAAAGTAGATCTTGCTTTGCCAATGCTAGAGCGATTGAGAGGGTTGAGAGCGATCCTTAATATCATTAAAATTTGCTATGTCATATGAATGTTCATTTTCACCCAACTTTAGGAATATGTCTATCATGTAAAGCAAACTTGCCTTTTTATTTAATTTCTGCAGTAGGAAAAAGATATTAGTCCGTCCCATAAATAGAAGTTAATTATTCTCATTTTGAAAGAAATATTCAGTGCAACAATTCATGCAAACTTGGAGGGCTTTTTTTTTTTTCCGAACTTGAAATATTAAATTAAAATACTAATCAATAAATACTAATGCTAAAATAATATTTGTTAAAGTATTTAAAATACTAAAAAGTGAGTTGAATTCCCTGACTAACATGATGGAAATAAGTGTAAAACTACTCAGAAAATTCTCCACATTTTGACATCTTATGGTGGGCTTTGTGGTATCCACAAATGAAATTATATAGAATATTGTATATGTGCATATGTGTATTTAGAGAAGAAATGGCCCATCGTTTTGGCTCTTAGAGGGTTTAAACACCACTCTGAGTTTAGATGTTGAGCAGAGGGGATGCCATAACATTTTTATGCCTACTTAGTCTAAGATACATGTACAACTAGAGTTGTGTGTTGATCCATTCCATTTTAAGGTTTTATTTCCAGAATTATAAGACATGTCTCCATTTGGTCATAGGAACACAAGGTAATAGCTGGGACTGCCTTAGCCCAGTTATTATCACCTCTTCCAACTTACTAGTGGACTTTCTGGATTGTTTAGAGGTTGCACTTAGAAGCTGAGCAGTGTCTTTTTTTTTTTTTTTAAGGAATATTTTATTTTGTATTTATTTTTAAATTTTTGTTTTATTTAAATTCAGTTACTTAACATATAGTGTATTATCAGTTTCAGAGAGAGAGTTCAGTGATTCGTCAGTTGCATATAATGCCCAGTGCTCATTATATCATGTGCCCTCCTTCATACCCATCACCTAGTTACTCCATGCTGTCACCCACCTCTCCTCCAGCTACCCTGTTTGTTTCCTATACTTAAGAATCTCTTCTGGTTTGTCTCCCTCTCTACTCTTGTCTTATTTTATTTTTCCCTCCCTTTCCCTATAATCCTCTGTTTTCTTTCTTAAATTCCAAAGGAGTGAAATCATATGATATTTGTCTTGCTCTGATTGACTTATTTTGCTTAGCATAATACCCTCTAGTTCCACCCATGTAATTGCAAATGGTAAGGTTCCATTTTTTTCATGGCTGAGTAATATTCTCGTGTGTGTGTGTGTGTGTGTGTGTGTGTGTGAATGTGTACACCATATCTTCTGTATCCTTTGGGGAGCAGGTCTCCCTTTAGATCACTGTATTTGTAGGCTTTGGGTGAATACCTAACAGTGCAATTACTGGGTCATGGGGTAGCTCTATTTTTCACTTTTCGAGGAACCTCCACACTGCTTTCCAGAGTCATTGTACCAGCTTGCATTCCCAACAATAGTGTAAGAGGGTTCTCCTTTCTCTGGATCCTCACCAACATTTATTGTTTCCTGACTTGGTAATTTTAGCCATTCTGACTGGTGTGAGGTGATATCTCATTGTGGCTTTCATTTGTATTTCCCTGATGCCAAGTGACGTTGAACATTTTTCTATTGTCTGTTGACCATTTGTATGTCTTCTTTGGAGAAATAAATGTCTATTCATGTCTTCTGCCCATTTCTTAAACTAGATTATTTGCTTTTGAATGTTGAGTTTCATAAATTTTTTTATAGAGCTTGGATACTAGCCCTTTATCTGATAAGATGTTTACCAATATATTCTCCATTCCTATAGGTTGTCTTTTGGTTATGTTGACCATTTCTTTTGCTTTGCAAAAGTTTTTTATCTCGATGAAATCCCAACGGTTCATTTTTGCTTTTGTTTCCCTTGCACTTGGAGACGTGTCTAGGAAGAAGTTGCTGTGGCCAAAGTCGAATAGGTTACTACCTGTGTTCTCCTCTAGGATTTTGATGGATTCCTGTCTCATATTTGGGTCTTTCATCCATTTAGAGTTTATTTTTGTGTATGGTATGAGAAAATCATCCAGTTTAATTCTTCTACATGTGGTTGTCCAATTTCCCAAATACCATTTTTGAAGAGACTGTCTTTTTTCCATTGGATATTCTTTCCTGTTTTGTTGAGGATTAGTTGACCATAGAGTTGAGGGTCCATTTCTAGCTTTTCTATTATGTTCCACTGTGTGTTTGTTTTTGTGCCAGTACCATACTGGCTTGATTATTACAGCTTTTTAATATAGCTTGAAGTCCAGAATTGTGATGCCACCAGCTTTGGTTTTCTTTTTCAACATTTCTCTAGCTATGCAGGGTGTTTTCTGGTTCCATACAAATTTTAAGGTTATTTATTCCAGCTCTGTGAAAAATGACAATGGCATTTTGATAGGGATTGTGTTGAATGTGTAGATTGCTCTGGATAGCATGGACATTTTAACAATATTTGTTCTTCCAATCCATGGCATAGAGTGTTTTCCACAATTTCTTTCATAAGTGTTCTACAGTGTTCAGAGTACAGATCCTTTACTTTGGTGAGGTTTATTCCTGGGTATTTTATGGGTTTTGGAGCAACTGTAAATGGGATAAATTCCTTAATTTCTTTCTTCTGTCTCATTGTTAGTGTATAGAAATGCAACTGATTCCTGTGCATTGATTTTATATCCTGCTACTTTGCTGAATTCCTGTATGAGTTCTAGCAATTTTGGGGTGGAGTCATTTAGATTTTCCACATAAAGTATCATGACATCTGCAAAGAGTGAGAGCTGAGCAGTGTCCTTAATGAATAATTTTAGGTACCAGGGACAAACTGTGTGTGTGTGTATCTGTATTTCTTTGCATATGAAAAGTAATAGATATTGAAAAATATATTTATTGAGTAAATAATAGATGAATAAAGCATATGTCAAATGAAGGAATGACCAAATAATTAGAATGGAATGTAATTTAACTTCATGAATGGAACCTCTCCTTGGTTAAAAGAGAAAATTGGAAAAGAGCATTGAGAGGTTTTTTCTATGATCCCTGCAAGAGAAAGATACTTGCAATAGTTGCCAGTGATTTTGTATGTTCACAAAAAGCCTTCCCAGAGATGATAACTTTCCTCCTTTTTTTTTCCTCATTTCTTTTCTCTCATTAAAAAAAAAATCAGCTATCCAACTTGATAAAGTCAATCTTAAAATATATTGTGCATGGACTCTTCTGGATAACTTCGAGTGGAACTATGGTTACAGTAAACGGTTTGGTCTCTTCCATGTTGATTTTGAGGATCCTGCTAGACCTCGAGTGCCTTACACATCAGCCAAGGAATATGCCAAGATCATCCAAAACAATGGACTAGAGGAGCATCTATAAAGGATGGCTGGCCCATGTCTCCTGGAGAAGAAGCCTCTGGTTTTGGAAAGGAAGTCTGCTTTGGTGATCCTTTAGACAATCTCAAATTGCCTTTGTAATCATCTCCTGCCAGCTGATCCGTGATTATGAAGTCTGAATATGGAATGCCTGGGGATGTATTTAATGATGGCCTTTACTCTATTTGCATTTGGATCAATGAGGCTTTAAAAAAAAACAGAGTAGAAAACCACTGAAATTGATTTTTATATTAAGAAATCAGATGGATTTGGCAACTTCAATTTAAATCCTTAGAATTTTTCTAGAAAAAATAATGCAAAATTTATAAAGATGGTGTGCTCATGATTTGCAGCTCTAACAGCAGGACCACTTATTATAAGAACACTTGTTTATGAGCCTAGTTTTTCTGGTTATGTCAGCTATTGTTTGCTTTGTAGATCTATTTTCATGTGGTCCAAAAATTTTCTACTGTTTAGTATAAAAAAATCAGAATTAAAAGTTAGTAACATTATATAGTCATGCATTCTATTCAACAAAGGGATTAATTTATAACACATTTAACAACATTGATTTGTTGATCTTTTGGCATATATTTTCTTTATGCATGAACAAGTACCTCTTTCTCTTGCCTGATGGATTATTTTTGAAAAATAATAAATTAATAAAACAAATTAGACTATGAATGGAAAAAAAAGTATTTGAGTTGATGTTTAGCAGAAACTGAACTCCTACTCCAGAATGACACCAAATGAAAGACAAAATAATAAACAGGGCATGTTTTCTACTTTTGGGTTTTTTTTTTTAAGTTTAGTATCTATAAGACCATTGATGACACCCATGAGATATATACATGGATTGAATGACCTATGTGAGTATAAGATGTCTATACATGTCTGAGATGAATATGGGGATGGATTGGTGTTGGACATTTTACCTAGCTTCCTCAGTTGGGGTTAGTAGTAGTAGATATAGGGGTTCCTCTGGATGTAAGGTGTCCACACTGGCAAACCTTTCACATATATCAAATTTGGACTCTCATCTCCATATTTGAGTAGTATTTATGCAACATTCATTTGTGTATTGTGGTTGAAGCTAAGAGGTATTATCACCTCCATTTTGCAGACTGAGAAACTGAGGATGCACTGATGATGTGAACTGTCCTCAATTCACATCTGTATTTGTTGCCAGGACAAAGAATTTCTTTGGCATCAGTTCTGGGCTCTGTCCAGCACACTGTAGGTCCAGGTGCCACAGAGGACTTTTCTCCTTCTCTTGAAGAAAGGAAAACAAAGAAACAAAGGTGTAGGGTTGCCTATGCAGGAGGAAGCGGGGATGTGTTTTTCTGTGTTCTCTTTCTGTTTCCCCGAGGAAACTACCCATACTATGCCATTCTCATAAGGCTTTTGGCCCCACGCAGACACGATGTCATTTTTAAAAAACACTGTGGTCAATTTCTAGATCGTTTTCATGTTCATAATCAGGGAATTATTTACAGCACGGAGCACTGTGTTAGTAACTTTGGACAGAGTGGAAAAGAAATGGTCATAGTAGTTCAATAAACGTGGATGCACTGGGGAAAATTATATTAAGATTAAAATGGTATACATAGGAAATTCTATTACATCTTTGCCACTGTTTTGTTATTTTTATTGTTCAATGAGACATTATCTCACAATTTGTGTTCATTTAAAAAGCACATTTCCAAATCTTATTTCATTCCTTTCCTATCCAGCCTGTCTTTTTCATTTTTACCATGTATCTTATTTACAATTTATGTGCCCTCTTTATATTATCTTGCAAGACAACTGAGTTTTCCTTTTAATTAGGATTTTGTTTTGAATATTACTTATCCTACAGGGCATATTTACAAGTTTTACAACAATACAAATGAGCACTGTATTTTCGTTACCAAAACCAGAAAATTAATATTCGTGCTGTAAATAAAATGATCTGTCACATTTGGTCTACCAGGTGAAATAAGCATTGGAGCTGCAGCGTGCCGGGGCTTCCTCACAGTGCAGCGGCTCTCTGCAGCTCTCAGCTGGATTTCAAGGGCCAGCTCCTCATCCCAGAAACGGATCAAACCAAGGGTATTTCCTCAATTAGTCCTGTAAATTAGAATTGTCATAAATTTAGGGGAAGAAAAAAGTCTCTACCACCCCAAATCTAACAGCTCCTGTAGTATTTTAATTAATGTTATTTTTAATTGCTCGTATTAGCATTTGAAAACAAGATTGATTGGCTTTTGCCTGTCAAGGAAACAGAACTCAGATTCTTTAAATGGAAAAACAGAGGAGTTGTTAATTATACTTAAAAATCCATAGATACTGTACTTAGATGTCCTGAAGGTCATCTGAGGCTTGTAAAGGAAGTGTTTTATGTCTGTTTTATCTAAGGAGAAACTTGGATATCATCATGATGGATTGGGTCTACTTGTATTTCTTTTTCTTGACCTTCCTTCCTTGCTTTATTTTTTATTTTTTTTAATTTTAAGAGAATGTGAACACATGTTATTAACATTCTGGGCATCACTTTTAAAGAACTGTGGTATTTTTTGGGGGGAGAGGATAGTTTTTATTTTAGGGTAAGTTATTTCTGAATTGCTAAGGACGTACAGAAAATAACAGAAGCCCATTTTCATTTTGATGTGTAGGTCTTTAGTTTTATAACTCCCGTGAACACCAGCAGGAAATGTCCACCTAAGCCCTTTATTGAATGAGAAGGTACGAGTTCTCATTAAGAAACCCGTAAACTGAGAAGCTGGCAACCTTGGTATTTGGCAGTGGCATGCCAGTCAGGCTTTTGTGCTCTGGGAATTTGTGTTCGGCCGTAGCTTTTAATTATTTTTATGAACGAGGGAATAATGAATACATTTGTAATATATTGAAAAAATTCCCCAACACTGACTGACCAAAAAGTAGATTTATATGATAATCCTTAAACACCAATTCTATTGCTCAGTGCTAGGCAGAGAAAAAATAGAATACCGAGCTTCATTACTGAGAGAGCAGAATAAATCAAAGCTGATGGAATTAATACTGTTTAATTACTAGCAATACACCTTACCTGGAGAACACATATTCATCACGGATGACAATATTTTAGGCTCTAGTTGTCCTGGGAGGGATATAGTACTTAACACAAAGCATGATGAGCCTTAAAGAATGAAATTAGAAGAAAATTTGACGTAGAGACACTTTATGGTGGCCTTCATGAGGTGAGAATAAACCTTATTAATTGTGGCAGTGGTGAGATGGGGAGATGTTGTAGAAGTAGTGGGTTAGGGTCACGGGGAAGAGTGGTCCCTAATGGTGAGCGTTAATGAGTGTTTCTTGTAGAGGGTAAATGTGCTATTGTCCTAGGTTTTCCCAGCATCATCGGTGTCACCTGACACATGCCTGGCTTATGTGACCTTGCCTGAAAGGCCACTGGTACCTGGTATGAGGCAAATGTAATGTAATCATTGTCAATGCGGGTCCTGGAGCCAGTTCATCTGGATTTATTTTTTTTATTTATTTATTTTTTTATTTATGATAGTCATACAGAGAGAGAGAGAGAGAGAGAGGCAGAGACACAGGCAGAGGGAGAAGCAGGCTCCATGCACCGGGAGCCCGATGTGGGATTCGATCCCAGGTCTCCAGGATCGCGCCCTGGGCCAAAGGCAGGCGCTAAACCGCTGCGCCACCCAGGGATCCCTCATCTGGATTTAAATCCTGGCTCTGACATTTACTAACCAAGCCACTTATTGACCGTCCCTGTGCCTCAGTTTTTCTATCTGTTATATGGGTTCCTTGTAAAACTCTTGCAAAACATAAGTAACCTGATAGATGTAACACATCGAGACAGTTCCCAGAACACAGTAAGGGCACAGTTAGTGTGAGCCATGGTTTTTAACTCTCCGACTTGTTCACACTGATCCTCCCACAATTTGTCAATTGCAGTTCAGGTTTTTCTTATTCTGATTCTACCTCCATGTCCTGTAGAGGTTTCTGCTCTGGTCAGTTGGGATTCACTGTCACTCCAATTTTCTCTTTCTCCAATTTTTGTAGCAGTGGTTTTCCTTGTGACCTCAATTCTGTGATTGATCTAAGAAGAATAGCTAATTTTCAGCTCATTCGGCTTTTTTCTTATTAGGAGAAGAGCAATAATCTCCAAGCTCCTTACATTGGGCCAGAAACAGGAACTTGCCATTATTTTTATAATCGTTAGAACTGAAATTAAAAAAAAAAAAAAAAAAGAACTGAAGTTTTTCAGCAGCCCAATCAGTGCATATTTATCAAACTAAATTGCACGATAGGTTGTGGGAGTGCACAACTGCACCCAAGACAGATCTTCTCCAAAGAAATTCAGTCTGGTTAGGAGACTAGAATGGAGACCTGAAGTGATAACAGATAATGGGAGGTGAATTGTCTAGACAGTAGGAGTAAGGTCAGCTCTCTGCTAGATGGGGTTGGGCAAATATGGCTTCATGGACAAAGGAAATAATATAATATTGAAAACAGGGGTGCTTGGCTGGTATAGTCGGAAGAGCATGCGACTCTTGATCTCGGGGTCCTGAGATCAAGCCTCATGTTGGGTGTCAAGATTACTTATTTTTTTTAATAATAAATTTATTTTTTATTGGTGTTCAATTTGCCATCATACAGAATAACACCCAGTGCTCATCCCGTCAAGTGCCCCCCCCAGTGCCCGTCACCCATTCACCCCCACCCCCCCCACCTCCCCTTCCACCACCCCTAGTTCGTTTTCCAGAGTTAGCAGTCTTTATGTTCTGTCTCCCTTTCTGATATTTCTCACACATTTCTTCTCCCTGCCCTTATATTCCCTTTCACTACTATTTATATTCCCCAAGTGAATGAGACCATATAATGTTTGTCCTTCTCCGATTGACTCACTTCACTCAGCATAATACCCTCCAGGTCCATCCACGTTGAAGCAAATGGTGGGTATTTGTCATTTCTAATGGCTGAGGAATATTCCATTGTATACATAGACCACATCTTCTTTATCCATCATCTTTCGATGGACACCGAGGCTCCTCCCACAGTTTGGCTATCGTGGCCATTGCTGCTAGAAACATTGGGGTGCAGGTGTCCCGGCGTTTCATTGCATCTGTATCAGTGCAATTGCTGGGTCGTAGGGCAGGTCTATTTTTATCTCTTTGAGGAACCTCCACACAGTTTTCCAGAGTGGCTGCACCAGGTCACATTCCCACCAACAGTGTAAGAGGGTTCCCTTTTCTCCACATCCTCTCCAATATTTGTGGTTTCCTGCCTTGTTAATTTTCCCCATTCTCACTGGTGTGAGGTGGGATCTCATTGTGGTTTTGATTTGTATTTCCCTGATGGCAAGTGATGCAGAGCATTTTCTCATGTGCGTGTTGGCCATGTCTATGTCTTCGTCTGTGAGATTTCTGTTCATGTCTTTTGCCCATTTCATGATTGGATTGTTTGTTTCTTTGGTGTTGAGTTTAATAAGTTCTTTATAGATCTTGGAAACTAGCCCTTTATCTGATATATATTTGCAAATATCTTCTCCTATTCTGTAGGTTGTCTTTTAGTTTTGTTGACTGTATCCTTAAAATGTTAAAAAATATTCTAAAAAATATAATAATATAAATAATGTAAGTAGAAATACAGAAGTGGAAAACATGAAGCCTTAGGCATGGGAAGTAGTGCCCAGGCCCATTCACCTGAGGGAAGGGAGTGGGAAGATTGGACGTGGACAGTCTGATGTTCTTGGTCTTGGTTTTCTCTTAGAACAAGATGAAGATTTCTGAGCAGGGTGGGGAAGATTTAAAAGCAATCTGTTGAAAGATGGCAAAGAAAGTAGGATGTAGGAACCAGTTAGAAAGCTGCTTGTAGCAGAATATAGTTGCTGTGTGAAGGACTCTATTTAAGGTAGGAAGTGCATATATGAAAAGTTAATATATAATTATAATTAATGTATGAAAAGTACACAGGAACTTAAATGCAACATGGTCGCTTGGATCAGATCCTGGAACAGAAAAAGAGATTAGTGGAAAAACTGGGAAATTCACATAAAGTCTTCAGTTTAATTAATGGTGGTTTGCCAACGTTAACTCCTTGGGTTTGATGAATAAATAAAACATGGTCATCCAGGATGCTCACATTACAGGAAGCTGGGTGGAGATTGTGTGAAGTGCTCAGTACTCTTTTTGCAACTTTTCTGAGTCTGGAACAAATCCGAAATTGTTCCTCCTAAAAGTCTTTAAAAATGTGCATGTTAATAACACATTCAGAGAATATATTAATATAAGTATGTATTATAATATACATATACTGAGATAAAAGTCAACTGTCTTTTATAACCACTGTTAATGTCTTGATAATTCCTTTTGTCCTCTCTCTTGAAGTTGTGCTATTATGGTTAAATTTTCTTTTTTATGATTTATTCTTAAGTTTTCATTAATTAGCTTCTGTTTTCTTTTATTATTAGGAAATATTTTTAAAGACCAACTTCAGCAGTCAAGGTGATTCGTTGCATATTGGAGTCACAGAGGTAGATAAGCCAGTGATGACGCTGTAAGGGAACAATGGCATAGTTGATGAAAATTGGCAAACATACGCATTACTCCATCTAGGTGATAGTTTAAACGCATCATGACAACAAATATTTCTTAAGTACTTGTTACAGTTTTGAGATATTTAAAAATTAATTGCTACATCTTGTCTGTAATCACCAATATATTATACCTCGGCTGCACATAATGTTTTTAGTTGTTTGCTCTCCTAGATGGTGAACAACTTGAGGTCTTATTTATCTTAATATTTCCAGTACCTTGCATGGTATCTGGAAATTCTAAGCAATTTGTAGATGTGTATTAAGTCATTGATGCAATGGATGTTAGGTAGCCAAATTCTTATTTGCAATGGAAATCTAAGATCTAGATTGACTCATTTAATCCTAACAAGAACCATATGAGGTAAATTCTATAGTTATTATCTCTGTTTTGTAGATGAGTAAGCTGAGGCAGAGAGAATATAAGTAACTTGTCTAAGCCATAGAGCTAGTGAAGAGTAGAGTCAGCATTGCAAACCATATATCTGTTTTCAAACCTCAAAAAGCTGCTTCGTATTCCTTCCTGATTCAGTTGCAGCAGAATCAGACCTGCTTCCCTGGTTATTTGAAATAGGCCACCCTTACACATAATTTAAACAAACTGCAACATTTCAATATAAGATCCTCTGTGTCCCTAAAACTTCAGCTGACTTCCCGTACCTCACAGGTACTCACATTTCACAAAGTTGCGGATGTGCAGTTTCTTTCTTTCCTAAGACCACTGTCCATGCCAAACATTGTTTTTGCTTCTGCACTCATCCAGACCATGTTTTTTTTTTTAATCCGGTGTTTTAAAGAACTGGTTACTTTTCCCAGCAATGGCACTTACGAAAATAAAAGACTCGCATGATAAAGGTGCTGCATATACAATCAAAACCACAATGAGGGATCACCTTACATTTGTCAGAATGGCTAAAAGAAAAAAGAAAAAAAAAATAAGTGTAGGTGAGATATGGAGAAAAGGGAAGCCTCATGCCCTGTTGGTGGTGGGAATATAAACCAGTACAACTCCTGGGAAAAATAGTATGGAAAAATTGAAAATAGAAACATCATATGATACAGTAATTCCACTAGTGGATATTTACCCAAAGAAAACAAAAATCCTAATTTGCAATATGCTTATTGCAGCATCATTTATAATAGCCGAGATATGGAAGCAACCCAAGTGTCCGTTGACAGATGAATGGGCAAAGAAGATGTGGTGTTTACATATACAATGGAATAGTACTCAGCCATAAAAAAGAATGACATCCTGCCATTTGTGACAACATGAATGAACCCAGAGGGTGGTATGTCAAGTGAAGTAAGTCAGAGAAAGACAGCATCATATGATTTCGCTTATACGTGGAATCTAAAAAATGAAACAAATGAACAAACAAACAGAAACCAGAAACAGAATCATAAATACAGAGAACCAGGTTGGTGGTCATCAGAAGGGAGGGGATTGGGGGAGTGGACAATTAATCAAAGAGGATTAAGAGGTACACACTTAGATCTGTAAAATAAATAAGTCACAGGGATGAAAGGTACAACATTGGGAATATAGTCAGTGATATTGTAATAATGTGTGGTGACAGATGGTAACTACACTCATTATGTTGAACATGGCTTATTGTATAGAACTGTTGAATCACTATGTTGTACACCTAAAACTAACATAACCTGGTGTGTCAACTATACTTCAGCTTAAAAAAGGGAGGGGGGGAACAGCCTCGTTTTCAGTCGTCAGTTGAGCAGATGTGCTGGTTAAGCACAGAGATAAGAGTCAGATAAGCCAAGGCTTGATTGCAGCTCTAGCATTTATGGAGTGCATGACCTCAAGCAACTCACTCATATCTCTCTGATTTTTGTTTCTCTCATCTGTGAAGTGAGAATTAAATCAAAACTAGCTCCAGGGCACCTGGATGGCACAGTTGGTTAAGCATCTGACTCTCAGTTTCAGCTCCGATCAAGATCTCTGGGTGTGGGATCAAGGCCTATGGCAGGCTCCTTGCTCAGTGTGGAGTCTGGTTGGGACTCTCTCTCTCCTTCTCCCTCTGCTCCCCGCTCCCCACCGCCCCCTGCTCTCTCTTGTTCTCTCAAAAATACATAAATATTTAAAAAGTAATAAAATAAAACTAGCTTCTTTACGGGGCTACTGTGAGAATTAGATGAGATGATACAGGCAAGATAACTCAGAGCCTCCTGCACCAAGTGGTTAATTACACTGTCTTGTAAGGGGTAGCTATTATCTTCTGTTACTAGTAATGTGAAGGTTCTTTTTTTTTTTTAAAGATTTTATTTATTTATTCATGATAGTCACACACAGAGAGAGAGGCAGAGACACAGGCAGAGGGAGAAGCAGGCTCCATGCACCGGGAGCCCGACGTGGGATTCGATCCCGGCTCTCCAGGATCACGCCCTGGGCCAAAGGCAGGCACCAAACCGCTGCGCCACCCAGGGATCCCTAATGTGAAGGTTCTAAATCAGGGAAATAATTTCAGGCAATGCAGTCTTGCTACATGCCTATCTTCCTTCCTTATTTCTTCCATCTGTACTAAAGCAGTGATTCAGTGAAGGGCATCCACTGGCAGCTTCAAGAAAGAAGCTCATCCTTCTTGCTGTGGAGGATTATTCTTTCCTGGGCTAGATTTCATCCCAATGCTCAAGTTTCCCATTACTTTCCTAGACCCACTCTGCACAGGGGATAGAGGGTTGCCTTCTGGAAGAGTGACTGCCTACCCATCGCTGCTGCTTGCAGGGTGATGATTTGGCAACTGTCCTGCAGCAAATGTCCATCTGTGGTAGGCCTTATGTGCCCTTTGCCCTCTCCATGTCATACAAAACCGAAAACGTTTTACTTACCACTTACATAATAACAAAGAACTGGTGGAGAGCTCACACTATGTTTTCCATTTTCCCATAAATCTCTCTCTTTCTCTTTTTTCCTCCCTATAAATGAGAGTACATGGTTCTTATTACCTTAATAGACTGTGAACTGATTTGCGTGAGAGATGGAACAAACGAAAGGATTTGGCTGAGAATAATTTTTTTTTTCTTTTCTCCGTTTCATTTTTTTACAGTAGAATGCACCCTTGAAAACCTTCCAGATTTTCTACCTTCTGATCATACTGTCTATTATAATTCCGCCCGATGGCAAACTTCTCCTTATTGACTCTAAATTACATTTAATCCTGTTAGGATCACTTTTTATTGAAAGGCATGTGTTGTGATGGCGTTGACGGGAGTCCAGAAGCCGAGATGCCCAGCCAGAGGAAAATAAACTCGTGGAGCTTTTGAATGGTTGTCATTTTCATGCTGGGCCCAGCTGTGTAGCCTCTTGAAGGATGTTGAGGATTGGGGTGTTCGGCGCAGATAATGGTGGGCTCCTGGGTGGAGTGGAGAGCTCTCCACACAAGAAAATAATCTTTTGAGCCCAGTGGACTAAGAACCAAAGGCCATTTTGAGCTAAGACAGTATAATTCTATTAGTGAAAAGCCCTTGCAGGGGGAAATTGCCTGTGCTAAAATCTGTGCACAAATTAAAATAACAGGGCTAAGGGGGAAAATATCTCTATAAAAGGCTTTATGACTCTAGTGGATAATAATATCCTTGTCACATTAGGATCTGGGGACCTAAAGATATAGAAGCTTTTTTACACAGCATATGGGTCTTCTTTACTCAACTTTAGCCTGTGCAATAAATCCGTTCTTGGGTGCTTATTTGATGAATTTGAATGCTGTGCCAAAGCATACTTTTGTTCTCATCAGGAAAAAGTAGAAAGTAGGGTCTGCATATCATTGCTGTGTGTTGACACCTTATAAGATTGCTGTCATCTAAAAGCCCCATTTTGGCTAACGGTATTGCATGTGTAAGTTCTCTGTAATTTGCATGGGATTTTGTGGCGACAAGTACTGTTAATATTGCTGTTTTGATACGGCGTGTAAAATTTATTTAAATGCATCGCATGGTTTAGAATAGATTCATTAGAAAGGGGTGAATTGGAAAAAAAAAAAGCTGTCAGCGCAAATGCTGTTCACTTTCCAGGGTGACAGAAATCAAAAGTCCCACGGACTGCAACTGTTGAATAGCTAACTTCATGTATCACAGCACTATCGGTAGGACGGGGCCTCCTCAATGATTGGACAGCAGCTTCAAATTTAAAGCTTATGCTACATTTCCCTAATTCCATGACAAAGACATGAGCAATGGGCTGTCACGTATTTGAAAATTGTGCCGTGTAAGTAAATAAAGACACAGTTCATAATTCTATAAAAGGGTGATGGCAACATTTATTCTAGAATTAAGCAATTAATGAAACAGATGATTCTTTGAGCTCTGGCAACAGACTAGGGAGTTTAGTACCAGTCCCCTTCTCTCTTAAACTACCACAAAATTAGGATAGTAACCAACTTCATTTCTTGTCCTCTGCCTTTCTGCTTTTTTCCCCCATCTGCCTCATCTCTACCCTCACTTTCCTCTCTCTCTGCCTTTCCTCCCCGTCACTTTAACTTTTCTACCTCATTCTCTTCCTCTTGCTCCATCCATCCACTAGCCGACCTTCCTGTTCTTTCAACGGATCTTTCTTAAGAACTTATCTTGGCTCAGACGTCGTGCCAGTATTGGGACCACACTGGGACTCAGACAGATGTGGTTTCATCCTCACAACACCTTCAATTTATGTAGAAATGGTGCTGGCTTACCCAATATGAAGATCCCTGTGCTTCAGGCACCAGCAAAGGAGGAGTCACCCCCTCCCCATTTAAAACAAAATTATGCTCAGTCTATGATATTTGGAAGAAAGCATTGAAGCAGTCATCATGGGCAATATCAAAACCTGTTGGACACCTTCAACTTATTTGAAAGTTTTGATTTTTTTCCCCTAATTTCAAAATCCATATGGTGTTGGAGGAGACACCATTATCTTGTCAGAGCTTAGGGCCTCTAAAAGTCTTAATAGAGAACATGTGGGGAACAAGTAATTAGACAGTGACATTGAACAAGTAATTAGAAATGTGATGAGCACTGTAAAGGAGAAGTACAGAGTGCTGTGGAGCATATGACAGGGGAGCCTAACCTCCCTTCCTTTTTCTTGATGAAATCCAAGACATGCACATTTTAAACTATAGTGGAATAAAGCCCTTGAAACAGTAGGTGTTTACAGTGTGCCAGGAGTGGGTGAATGGTGGGGAGAAGTAGTCACTCCTTCTGGCTGCCCATTAATTGGCTAAAAACTATTCCAGCAGACTGAGAATGACCTGAAGACCCTACAGAAAGGACTTCCATAGAATAAAGATTTTTTTTTATGTTTTTTAAAGATTTATTTATTTATTTATTTATTTATTTATTTATTTATGATAGAGAGAGAGAGAGAGAGAGAGGAGGAGGAGGGAGAAGCAGGCTCCATGCCGGGAGCCCGACACAGGATTTGATCCTGGAACTCCAGGATCGCGCCCTGGGCCAAAGGCAGGCGCTAACCCGCTGAGCCACCCAGGGATCCCCAGAATAAAGATTTTTTTAAAAGATTTTTTTATTTATTCATCAGGGACACACACACACACACACACACACAGAGGCAGACACACAGACAGAGGGAGAAGCAGGCTCCATGCAGGGAGCCCAATGTGGGACTCGATCCCGGGACTCCAGGATCATGCCCTGGGTGGAAGGCAGGCACTAAACTGCTGAGCCACCCATGGATCCCTAAAGATTTGTTTTGTTGTTTTTTACTCTAACAAAATTGAATAGTTGGGCAATCTTGACTTTAAGGAATAAAAAACATTTCCTTTTTCTCCGGATGATAGGGATGGTGGGGAGAAAAGCTGCAGGTAAAGACCATAGCACCTGAGATGCTATGGATGAGCTTTAAATACCCTGCTCCCTCATGGCTTTGAAGTCTCCTGGAAGCTCTTAGAAGGACTACTGATAGAAGGTCCGTTTTGGGGAAGACTTTATGATACCATAAGTAGGAACTGTATGCCAGTGGTTCTCAGACATCAGTGGGCATCAGTATCACCTGGAGAGTTTGTAAAAATGTGGATTGCTGGGCCCAGACTGAGAGATTCTGACTCAGCAGGTCTGGGGGAGGCATCTGAGAATTTGCATGTCTCACAAGTTTCCAGATGCTGCGGCTGCTGCCTCACACTTCGAGAGCGCCTGGTGTATGCCAGGGAGTCAACTAACCTTAGTGGTAGGGAGGTGGAAACAGTATTGGCCTAACAATTAAAAGACTTAAGTAGGTTCCCAGCACCACTGCTTCAATGCCTTGACTGGGGATCCCTGGGTGGCTCAGCGGTTTAGCGCCTGCTTTCGGCCCAGGGCATGATCCTGGAGACCCGTGATCGAGCCCCATGTGGGGATCCCTGCATGGAGCCTGCTTCTCCCTCTGCCTGTGTCTCTGCCTCTCTCTCTCTCTCTCTCTCTCTGTGTCTCTCATGAATAAATAAATAAAATCTTTTAAAAAAAGAAAATAAATGCCTTGATCTTTTTGTTTTGTTTTGTTTTGAGAGAAAGTGAGGAAGTGCACAAGTGGGAATGAGGGAAGGGCTAAGGGAGAGGGAGAGAGAATCCCAAATAGGCTCTATGCCTCAACCTCAGGACCCTGAGATCTTGACCTGAGCTGAAATCAAGAGTCTGCTGCTTAACCGACTGTAATTTTCATGGGATTTTGTGGCGACAAGGACAAAGTAAGTAAGCTTGATCATCCCAGTGCCTTGATCATCTTAATCTTCTCATCGAATGTCTCCAAATTTCTTCCCTCACTGTAGAATGCATGTTCTCATACAAACTTGTTACCAGAACCAAACTGTACACTGAAAGCATTTTGTAAACTGAGAAAAGAATTCCTGAGATTTAAAACTTTTGCTTAACTCTCATGATCATATCCCTCTGTCTAGCATGTGGACAAACAGAGGTCCAGATATTGGTCAAGGCATCCTGGAGGGTGTGAAGAGCAAACCTCTAGCCTCCAACAACCATGGTTACACGAAGAATGCAGTGCAGACTATCACTATGCTACAAATCCAATATTATAGAAATGTGGATGTGATCAATTCTGTGATGTTTCCAGAAGGTCCTGTCTTTGTTACAGTTGGCAATCTGTCAATTTTTGGGGGGTCATAGTTGCCCATATTCTCAGTCAGTTTCGATTCTGGGTGAATGAATGAAGCCTGTTGGCCAAGAATGGTTTGCTCTTCTTCAAGAGTGATAGAGTGCTAAGAAGGAATGGTATAATGTGAGCAGTTAACATTGTAAAAACAAAAACAAAAATAAAAATCAAGCAAGAAGTTATTGTGATTGCATGAAGCCACTCATTCCCATGACTTGAGGGAATTTGAGTTTCTGGCATATTTACCCATTGTACAATTCTTTTTATTCAAATTTATTAAGACTTTAAAAAATATCAGACTTATATGAGAATTTTTTTTTTGTCCCCATCAGTGAGAAACAAGGCCTCATATTTTACATATTTTATTGACTGTCAACTTCCTAAGGTGCTTTATCCTTAGTCTCAGCTGAGCCCTGCCAGTGCTGAGCTGTTCCAAGAGAAATAGACAATTCCGAGCCTTGGTGGAAATTTGAACATCGATGTGTCCTCGAAGCATATCTGTGAGATGTACTGGGAGCACGGCAAAATTGAGAATCCCCTCTATGGGGTATCCAGAAATCCTTTATTTGGCCATTAAACTGCTCATAGAACTTATCACTTTCATGTGGTGACAGAAAATCATTGAAAAAGGTCCCTCCTGTCCAGCAATGACAAAGAAAACATCCCTGAGTATCAATTGTCCTGGTGGTAGTTGTTCTGAGCCCTGGGTACATGCCAAGTGGCTTTCCAGGTAGCCCCCAAGGTTTGACTTGAAATATGGTTTTCTCTCAAGCTTCAGAAGTACATGTTTACTTGTGTTTTAATAATTACGGCTGGAAGATTTCCCGCAGGAGACTGAATTGTTATTCTATAGTATTTCTATGGGAGAGTAATAGACAAGGGAAGAAAACATGAGAAAGAGTCCAGGACTGAAGGCCTAGCAGGAGATCACTGAGGGCAGTCCTTCTCTCTCAGAAGAGCAAACACCAGTAGTTGAAGATGTAAGTCCAAGTTAATACCTGGACTCCAGAGGCAGATGGACAGAGTTGAAGTCCCAGCTCCACCACTTCCTAGTTCTTTGACCTTGAGATTTCCAGTTTCAGGCTCTTTGTTTAAAAAATTAGCTTAAGGGACACCTGGATGGCTCAGTGTTGTTGAGCACCTGCCTTCAGCTCAGGTCGTAATCCTGGGGTCCTGGGATTGAGTCCTGCATCGGGCTCCCCGCAGGGAGCCTGCATCTCCCTCTCTCTGTGTCTCAGCCTCTCTCTCTCTTGTCTCTCATGAATAAATAAATAAATCTTTCATAAAATTAGCTTAAAAATATTTCCTTTCTCACAGACATATGGCAAAGATTACATGAAGGAATGTCTATTAATTCCAACTAGATGGTGTGTTCCTTTGGGAAAGGGAGTAAGGTCTTTATCCATTTATTCAAAAGTCTTGTATTGAGCAACTACTGTGTGCTGGACACACAAGGTATTTTCCTCCAGGACGTTATCCTATCCCACTGTGATTGGCTTCACATAACACTTCAGTATTCTTGCTATATTAACTACATGAAATTTTCCCATTTTGCTTTTAAATAAAATGATATGGGGTGGTTCAACTCCTTTATTCACCTCTCAGACTGTCCTTAAAATATTCACAACCTTTAATTTGGACACCCTATTATTAAAAAGATGGAATGGTACAATTTCTTCCCAGATCTTCCCTGTCATAGTATTTCCTGGGGACATTCTTGATTAAAACTTGACACAAGGAAAGTTTTATTTTATACAGGATGAAATATATGCAAAGGACCATGACTATGTTACTATCATAGTTTGTATTTTTGAAGTTTGGATCTAATTTTTGATTTAGGCATTTTGCCCCCAATGAAATATTATATGTTATAATGCAGCAGCTAATAAGATCTGATACAGTGACTTTAAATTGAATTTCATTAAAAAAATAAGAGCATAAAATGTCTTCCTAATAGTCTTAATTAGGGAAAATGGAAGATCATAGTATTTCTATATTAATGCACTAACTTAGATAATTGGGATAATATGAAATGCATAGTGAGAAAAAAATAGGAAGTTTGGAGGCCAAGGGAAAAATAACCCCCTACTTTCCAGTTTCTAGTATTTTTGTTTTCGGACCAAGGAAGCTCACCAAATATCAGGCCTAATGTCTTAAAGTAATTATTCTTTTTCCTGTGTACAAGTCAGTATTGTCCTAGTGCAGCCCTTGTTTTGTAGTGACTACTTCCTCGGGAAAGACATTGTTCTGAATCTCACAGCTTCATAACAACTGCCACTTGTCCTCTTGATTAGGGCATTGTATGAAAACAGTGCATTCATTGCAGGGTTCTCACTAATCTCTCTCCTTTCATCCAGTGCCTCCCAGTTTCTCAGAGAGCTCTGCCTCTGCATTTTTAATCGAACGCTCCTAAAAGTTGATATTCATGTATTCTGCTTGCCTGAAATCTCTGCCCATGCCTCACTATGAAGGTCTTATCTGTCTCTTTTATATTTCGGTCTGGTTGGGGAGTGAAATTAGGCTCAATTCTCTAATTGGAAGCCACATGGGGCACCCACATGATGATAACTATACCCGGAACTCAATAGCTACCCAGCACTCTGAAACAGAAGGTCGCCATTTTGTAAAACCATAGAAAATGCTACTGGGCGTTTTACAGAATTGTCAATCAGGATAGAATGGACACTAATTGCTTCTCCCACAGCTGTTAACATTCCTCTTCAGTGGCCAAGCAACCCTTAAGACAGGAACAAACTCTCAGACATCTGAAAATTTTCTACAGACCGAAGTATAGGTTTCCAAGGTGACATCTGGGATGAGTTGTCCACTGATTAACATGAATGAAGAACTAACAGTTCTGAAAAAATAAGATATTTGAGACAGAAAAAATCTGATTCTATTGAAAGGATATAGTGATCACACAAATAAAATTTTATGTTTACAACTTTGGGGAATGTTGTGTTAGTATGATCTTTTATGTTTTTCTATCACAGTGTTCTTCAAAGTAGATGTGGGCCCATCAGAGGATGGACAAACCAATCCAGGAGGGTCCATGCCCATAGAAAGTTATTTAAATTTACCTCTATATTTATTTCTACCAATTTTTTTTTAAAAAGAATGTAAGCTTTACTAGTAATTAAAATAAAAGTTTATAGGAGTGCATGTTTATAACTCATAAGTAAATAATACACATATTGGGACTGGACTATACACCCTGAAAATTTTTACTAATGGGATTGTGTGTTAGTTATCTGTTGGCAGGTAACAATTATCCCTAAACACGAGATCTTAAAATAGCAAATTTTTATTATCTTACAGTGTTTATTGATTGGGAATCTGAGTGTAATTTAGTTGTTTGCCTCCAGGTGAAGGTCTCACATGAACTTGAAATAAAGCTATTGGCCACTGCTATAGTCACATTTGAAGGATCAACTAGGGGAGGATCAGTTCCAAGTTCACTTGTCTGGCTGTAGGTAGGATCTAGTTCCCTGCAGACTATTGGGCTGAAACTAATAGTTCCTCGTTGGCTGTTGGCTGAAGGACTTTCTCCTTTCCTTGCCCTTTTATTGGGTAGGAAATATGGCAGTGCTTCACAATATGGCATCTGGGCTTCCTTAGAGTGGACCAGTGAGAGAGGGCAAGAGAGCATCCAGGTCAGAAGCGAGCCTTCTTATTACTTAATCTTAGAGGAGATATTCCATCACTTTTGTCGTATTTTGTTCAGCACAACAGAATAGAAGCAAGTCTGTTGAATAGAGTGGAATGGAATGGAATAATTAGAATAGAATAGAATAGAATAGAATAGAATAGAATAGAATAGAATAGAAGAATAGAAAGAAAAGTGAGTTGCTAAATCTAGCCCATACTCAAGGGGAAGAGATTATACAAGGATATGAAAAAAAGGATGCAGAGATCTTTTGGGACTACCTTTGAGGTTGCTTACTGCAGAGTGCATGTTCAAAAAGTCTGGAGACTACTTTAGAGGACAGGTCTGAAAACTCTTTTGTAAAGGTCCAGATTGTGAATATTTTAAGCTGGTTGGGCCACATACAATCATTGTGCATATTCTTCTTGTTTTTTATTTTATAGTCTTTAAAAATTATAAAGACCATTCTTAGCTTGAGGGCCATGGAAAAGTAGGTGATGGGCCTGATTTTTCCTATAGACTGTTGTTTGCTGACACCTGTTCTTAGTGGACTGTGAGGTGATTTCAGCTCAAATTCCAAAAGATCTCTAATGGTTATCCAATGATAGAAACAGTTTGTTTAAAAAATAGGATGACTCTTTTGGATGGCTATCTAGTAGTGCAATTGCTGGGTCATAGGGTAGCTCTATTTAACTTTTTGAGGAATCTCCATACTGGTTTCCAGAGTGGCTGCACTGGTTTGCATTCATACAAATAGTGCAAGAGGGTTCTCCTTTCTCTGCATCTCTACTAGGTATTTATCCAAAGGATACAAACATAGTGATTCAAAGGGACACACGCACCCCAATGTTTATAGTAGCAATGTCCACAATAGCCAAAATATGGAAAGAACCCAGATGTCCATCAAAAGATGAATGGATAAACAAGTGGTACATATATACATACAATGGGATATTACTCAGCCATCACAAAGAATGAAATCTTGCCATTTGCAACAATGTGGATGGAACTAAAAGGTATTGTTCTAAGCAAAATAAGTTATTCAGAGAAAGATAAATACCATATGATTTCACTCATATATGGAATCTAAGAAATAAAACAGATGAAAGAAGGGGAAGGGAAGGAAAAATAAAATAAGATAAAACTTGAGAGGGAGGCAAATCATAAAAGACTCAACCCTAGGAAACAAACAAGAGTTGCTGGAGGGGTGGTGGGAGGGATGGGGTGATTGGGTGATGGGCATTAAGGAGGGCACTTGAAGTAATGAGCAGTGGATGTTGTACGCAACTGATGAATCACTAAATTCTACCTCTAAAATTAATAATACAGTATATGTTAATTAAATTGAGTTTAAATTAAAAAATAGAATGAATCACTTCATAGAATTATTTAAGCAGAGTTACAAAGTTCTCTTTTGCTAGATAAAAGGTGTTTGTGATTGAGGGAAAAAGTCTAGAAAATGAACCAGTTGAACCCTTCTCAGGTCAGAACAAGGTTAGTTTCCCAGGTTAGTTCACAAGTAGTGGCTCAGTAAGAGTGCCTCCTGAAAACAGTGAAAATATTGAAAAATATTATAAATGTTGAAAATATTATGTGCTATATCTGATTTTGAGATAAATTCAAAATTTTAGCATGTTGAAGTCTTTGAGAAGTAAAGAAACTTGCTTGATTCTGTTTTTTCCCAACTTATTTGACCTGTGCTGTGCAGCATTGGTAGCATAGTGGTGAGCATAGCTGCCTTCTAAGCTCGCTTGTCTGAGGAACCTCCCACCCCCTTTTGTTTTAGTAACATCCATTGCCCTTATTCCATGAAACAAACTTAAGTAACATTAGATAAAATGACATATAAGAACTCTTCCAACTTGTTTAGCTCATGAATCTAGGCATATAAAATATTATTTGATTTTCTTAGTTCATAGTCTCATATATATCTGCTTCCCTAAAATGTTTGTTTTAATACTAATTAGTTAAGAAAAAAAAATAGGTCAGGCCTTCCTGCTAGGCATGGAAATCTAAAGATGACATGGCTCTTGTCTTCATAAAGTATATCAATGTCGTTTAGTCTCTGAACTTTAGCACGGTGCTTTCTACACAGAAGGTACTTAGGAGAGGTTCATTGCATGAATGAAGGTTGAAAAAACAGGGCCCTTGGGGTCATTTGGGATTATGGAGAACTCAGAGGCGAACTCAGTAAATAGCCATAAAATGAATCAGTGAATCCTCGATGAAAAGTAACAATGGATTCAGTTACCTTGGTGTTGTCGTAAATCTGGAAATATGTTCCTGGGCAATCAAACTAAGTCAATCACCATTATAAATTAAGAAGCTTAAACTAAAATTGTACTCCTGAAACTCAGACTCCTATTAGAGTCTGCCACTTTAAAAATAACCCTTGCAGATTCGAGTTGGCGTCTTGCGACTAGATGGTTTGATATGACTGTGGCTTTCATCTCTGTATAATAGAGTATTATCTGGTTACAACACATAATTCAATTAACATTATCCTTTAAATTTCTCCCTCCTTTGTTGAAATGCTTAAATTTATTCCTCTTTTATCCTTGCCTCTCCTTTTTCAATCTTAGAAACTACTGTCATTAATCTATATCTTTTGAGGTTATCATCTTACTTTAGCTAGGCACTGTTTCATTCTTATCATCCACAGTGCATCTTCTGGGCTGCTCTTCTCTATATTGTGTATTGCCATCAATATTCCATCCTTATATATTTTTAATCTCAACCGAGAATGTTGTATCATCTTCAATTCTGGTCAGATAAAATAAACGTTCCATTGGATATGTAAATGATCCTGTAAGCCAGATGAATTAGGAGGTTTTGCTTTCAGTGTAGAAAAAAGATCTTTATCCTTAAATCAGACATTATGGAAACAAACGAAATGTTACATGCTGGCATATTTTTAAATGCTAATTTTTTTTTTTACCTCCCCATGAAGAAAAAAAATGGCATTTGTGACTCAGGATTTGCTCTGGAAAATGAAGTCTTTTCATTTATTTACAGAAAAGGAGGATCAGGAGCACTTAGGGAAGCTTTTATTCTTTGTCTATCTCTCCAGCTGTCAGGTTATAATAGCATTGGCCTCTGCTTGCCAGGCTGGAAGCAAATGGATGCTCCCAAAAGCAGTCTGGGAAATCAAATTTCAGAATGTTTTAACTGGAGGAAATCTTAAATGAGAACTGGCCCAACCCTGTTTTTATAGGTGGGGAAAGCAGGGCTGAAGAAGATTATATGCATTATTCAAGGCCCCCCAGCTCTCAAGATTATACCAGCCTCCTGACTCCTAACTTAGTGCTCCTTCTACTTCATCACATCATGGTACCTTATCTTCTTCAGGTTCTATTGAATATTTAAGTGAGGATTTCATGAACAAATCAGAATACTTAATAACAGATGCCCACAGGACGCCCCTCCCATGGGGAAATATCAAAGCCAGAAGGTCTTAAAATAAGGAAATACGTGGAATTCTGATTTACAACTAGGTGATCTATGACAAGCCAGAAATATGAGCATGCGAATTATTGGTGGCTGGGACCCTCAAAATGTCAAAATAACTAGTTGCATCAAGACATCATAATGTCCACAGTAAGGGAGGACATAAAGGAAGGAGAATGTTTCAGAGTTTGGGATCCTTTGATGATGCTCTTCCCCAGAAGCTACTCTATACTCATTTTAGAAAGATGTTTAAGATGTTTTGGGATGTTGAAAGAAAGAAAACTAGTGATTTGGATGACTCTATACCTGAAGAGTACCTTTGTTATCTTTAAATGTACTTATTAAAGATCCAAGAGCAAATTCAGATAATTAATGGAATACCAAAAAAAAATTTAATCTATGAAGATCAGCAACAAAACAATAGAAAACATTCTGATATTGAGACACAAGTTATTTTAGTATATGTGCTGCTGAAGCGAGCACAAGTTATAACCAAAAATGTGGATTATAGCAAATGTAGTGACTTCCATTATGATTAGGTTTCCACCCAAACTACATCATCTGTATATGATTTTAGACCATAGACTAGCTTCTGGTAGTCTTACACTCCAAACCTTGTTTCCTCCACGCAAACCTCTATACTTCCAGTTATGGATGCTTTTGCTCATATTGCCATATGTCTCCTGGCCCCACACCTTCATGTCAGGGGATCAGAATAGTTGTTATTTGGGGTGGGAGGAATTCCTTAAAGCCAACCTTAGGTCCTGATGGCTATCAATAACTTAGCTATACACAGAAAGGACTGCGAAGGGAACCATATCCATCTATCCCCTTAAACCCAGACTAAATGTGTCCTCCAATGACTTCCCCATTTATAAAGAAAAGTGGAGCTCCAGAAAAGATAAATTACGTGGTTTTCTCCCCAGCTAGTCAGTAGAGGGCTGGCTCAGAAACCCACATCTCTGGCTTTTAATGTGGTGACCTTTTCTCCTACTTCATTCTTGGGTACCCAGGCTTCTCCTGAGCTTCCCACTACCCTTTCCTCTGGAAATCGGGACAAGGAAGACCTTAGGACTCTTCCCATTTTTCCAAGTGGAAGATTCACAACATTTCCTGAAAACAAACCTTTTGTCATACTCACTAGATGGAAGATTTTCAAAGGATTCCTATAAGTTTCTTAGTAAAGTTGCAGGAAGTTTCTTCCCCCTTCTTCTTCTTCTTCTTTTTCTTCTTTCTTCTTCTTCTTCTTCTTCTTCTTCTTCTTCTTCTTCTTCTTCTTCTTCTTCTTCTTCTTCTTCTTCTTCAAGATATTATTTATGTATTCATGAGAGACACAGAGAGAGGCAGAGACACAGGCAGAGGGACAAGCAGGCTCCTTGTGGGGAGCCCCATTCGGGACTCCATCCCAGGACTCCAGGATCACAACCTGAGCCAAAGGCAGATGCTCAACCACTGAGACACCCAGGTGCCCCAGGAAGTTTCTTCTTTACAGAAATTTAAGTCATTTAGAGTCTGGCCCCTATCCAACCCACCAGTCTTCTCGGTTGCGCTTTTCCTATGTAGACTACAGATTCTCTTTGTTAGGAATTTTTGTAGTCCTCTGTTGTTTCTCTTACTTGCTTTTATAACTGTGTTTTCTATGTGGAATGCCTTTCTGCTTTTCTCCTGCTTGGCTAATTATTTATAGGTTCAGCTAGGGATATAGATGAAAAAGTTGCATATCCCTCACTAATTTTTCATTTTCTAACAGTCCCTGAAACACATTGTATGCAGCGCCACGTGCCTACAAAATTGCCTTCGAATATGGCAAATGGTTGCATTCAAATATCACCTCTTAGTCCTAAGTAGAGACTGTACAAATATTCCAAAGAGATGGTTTGTAGTTAGTAGGCAGGAGAGTGCAAGCCAGCTCTTGTTTTTAAATGTTATGCCCAGAAGAGATCTTTGAAATTTTATAAACAGATGGATTCTTTTTGCTTGATTCACTAATGTTTTACAATTAACTAATTAACAGGTTTATTGCCAAAATTAGCAATAAAAAGTGTTCAGGAGCTTCGACCAAAGCAGCCTTTTGCAATTACATAGATACCAAAACAATCTGCATGATAGTTTGAGGCTAAACATTGCTCAAATCAGAATTTCACCTGCTGTTTTCAAATAAAAGTTGACAAATACAAAAATGAACCCTGCAGATTTCCACACTCCTTTCATATACACGAGTCTCTGCCTTAATTAATAATAATTACAGGTAACACCAACTATAGTCAGAAGGCCTAAGTGTACCCAGATTGCTTTCAAGTGTGCAAAATTGCTTTGCAAACACAGTTCTGAAGGACTAACAGGAACCTGTTTATGTCAAGCCTGTTTGCTGTTTTTTAGCCAGCAGGACCTTGGATGACCTATTCAGTCTTTCCTCCTACTGCTCCAGCCGTGAGCCTGGTCTCTCTCCTGTCCTGGGAGTCCTTATTGCACTGCTCCTTGGATTCCACCCCTCACTCCTCTCTGGCACCCTAAGCCTCTGATCTAGTCAGATCCTTGTAGTTCCTGGAATATGCCACACTCTGTATTTTGCTTTGGTGCGAGCTATTGTTCTGCCTAGAGTATCTTCCAGGCTCCTTCACGATTTAATTTGAGCATCACCTCTTTTGAGATCTATTCCCCGATCAATGCCCTATTCCTGTCTCCACAAGATGGAATTAGATTTAGGAGGAAATTAGGGCAGGGTAGTTTCTCCTTTTGGTATCACTTCAAGGAACTGCAAGCAATTTGCTGTGAAGAAATATGTTTTGATTAAAAGAGAAATCCTTGGTTCAATGAATATCCATTGGAAGAAGGAAAGAAACGAACAAGGGGGAGGATGGGAGGCAGGAACGAAGAAAGAGAAAAGAAGTCATGCTTCTGCTTATTCCTAGGTCCTCTGCCCAGAATATTCCTCTGTCTGGGATTTTTTAGTTCACAATTCTCAGTTCATCTCTCAGAAACCCCATGGAAGTTTCAGTTTGTGCCAAACTACATAAGTCTACTTTTGTATAAGCCTTGTTTTAGCTCTTTATTTTTTTTCCTGCGTGAAAAATCTGCTTCATCAATTAGGTTATAAGCTTGAGCTGGAAGGTGGTAGAAATGGGACCTCAGTATTTGAAGGGACTTAGGGAAATAGGACCCATTCTAACCCCTTTCCAAGGTGGGAATCCCATTGGACACACTCTTGGCACTTTTGGAAAATTCTCTTGAAGCTTCTTTGATGCATAGCCTTTGATAAATGTTCATTGTGCGTGATTAATCAGTTAAACATTCCTTGTGCTTAACAAGATGAAATGCTGTTCTTGTGATTTTATTGATTTATTACATTAATTACTTTCATATATATACCCTGCCATGTTCCCCCCAAAACATGCCATTGGATAAGAATCAGTTATGATCTCTTAACCTTACAGTTGTAGCCTGAGCAATGAGTCAAAATACAGTATTTGCCTGTATTTCCTGATTTCCTAGGCTCAGTTCAGCGGGCATTTCCTCCTAGAAGCCTTCCCTGACTTCTCCACCCTGAGGTAGGTAGCCCTCCTGTGTACTCCCAAAACACCACTCTGTATACTGTCATCACAACACTTAGCCTTTGTGTAGCATTAAACAACCCCTGATTTTACCTGCCTTCCTCACTAGATTTCTACTACCTGGAGGGCAGTGATAGTGTCTTCTTCATCTGTGTGTATAAGCCTTGTTTTAGCTCTTTATTCTTCTCCAGCATGAAAAATCAGAGTCATTAACCCAGGGCCTACAGCATGGCACCTCTCATGCACTCCATCCCCTATTATGCTGCAGGAGATTTCTTCCTTATGGAAACCTACCTGCATGGTCCTCCGAATGCAAACATTTGAAGACCCTCTATCTTCTGCCGAAGAAGGTATAAACTCTCTAGTGTGGATTAGATGCCTTTCATCCATGGCCCAGTCACCTCCCAGTTTCATCTCCACCCTCATCCTCGGTTACAGGCACTCAGAATCTTTCAGATCTTTCAGGCTTACATTTCCACTTACCCCTGGGTTATTATACATTTTAGATGAAAAAAAAGTCTCTTTCCATTGATATCTATTAGTGGAATATCTCTCTTCTTGGAAATGTCCTGTCCTTCCTGAAAGACACAGCTTGAATATTACCTACTCCTTGGTATTCTGAAAGCACTTTGACTCAACCTACTACACAGCCATCATCCAACTAACATTTGAGTAAGCACCTACTAAGAGACAGAGAACTGGGGAATGAGGGACTCACCTTACTTGTTTGCTTTACTCACCCAATAATGATTCTGATCATCTTATTCTCCTAATTTTCTCTAACAAAGCACAAGGTCTGGCCAATTATGATAGTTTGGATGAATACACTCTTGAGCATCTCTTGGTTGTTGATTCATTATCCACCTAATGTCAATAATGCATCCTGGCAACTAGTCATTTTATACTTCATTTATGACAATAGGTAGACCTTCCAAGAATGAATGATTTTCCAGAGTGCTACATTAGGAAACTCTCTGCATTAATTCTAGAACCTGAAGATATCTTCTTGCTACTACCATCTTTCTAATCTGTTCATTTAGAATTCCATTCTTTCACATTTGTAGTTTTCTGTAGTTAATTTTTACATTAGTGTTATGCTTGGCATTGTATTGAATGTAATGCTTTAATTTTTTAGCATAACGTATGGAGAATTAGGTATACAGCTTCTCTACTGATAATGGTAATACTGATAATGGCAGTTTTAATGTTCAAACTCCCTGCATATTTTATTAACACATATACTGTTATTTTTAACCTAGTTTCTTCAGGGAACTGAGCAGACACTATTCAAGCAACTTTAGAACATACACAATCCTTATTAACTATCATTTTTGTTGTTGTTAAACAATAACCTTTTGCTGTACTTTCCATGAACAAATGTCTATAGAAAGAGACATAGCCCATAAAGTTTAAAATTTAGTATGAATTCCATATTAATGCCATAAACATATAGAATCTAATACCTTGCAGTAAAACAAACTCCAACCCAAGATTCAGAGTAGCTTCTGAGAAACCGCACCAGAAGCAATGAATTCTACTGGGTCTTCTCTTATCTCCTCTCTTCTCCAAGGGAGAGCACATCCAAATAGTTTTACATGCCCAGAGTGGAACCACTCTTAATTGATTTCTACTTAATCAAATTGCTAGATTAATGTTTTTCTAGATTGATTGATTGCATTAATTGACACTCTCCATTCCTTCTCTAAAATGTATGTGCTGACAACCTATACTGATTAATGGTCATGACACTTTGAATACTTAAGAGTTGACGGGTCATGTTGTAACTAATTTTCCTTGTTTATTTGTTTATTTATTTACTTATTTATTATTTTTTTCAGTTTTATTAAGGTATAATTGACAAATAATATTGTAATATTTTTAAAGGGTATAACATGTTGCTTTAATGCTCATATACATTTTGAAAGGATTTCAATAATCAAGTTAATTAACACATCCATCAACTCACATCTTTACTTTTATTTTAGTAGATTATTTTTTGATAAAATATACGTAAAAGTATATTTAAGACATTTTGGATTCCTTTAAAAGATTATAATAAAATAACTACCTGGGTAGTCACCATCCAGCTTTAAAAATAGAAACCTGGATTCCCTCCACCTCTCCCTTACATCCCATTTACTGCTTCTCCTTCCATATACTCACCCAGGATGACCACTATCCTGACTTTCTCTAAATTTATTTTATGGCTTGATATATACACTTAAAAATATATATAGTTTCATTTTGTTTCTTTCTGATCTATATGTTGGTAAAATGCTATGGTTATGTATATTTTTCTCATTTCTTTTTTTTTCATTTTTTATGTTTGGATGTTATGTGTTTGATGTATTTTTTTGTTTAATACTTTTAACAGGCTTATTCAATCACCACCACCACTTTATCATCTTCCCAGATATTCATGGACCCTAAATATTTGATCACCTTTTTCTTTTTACTTTTCAATGAAAGTCTTACTGTTATTCTGTATTTCAGTTCTCTTCTAGTTTTCTCCAACAATTAAAAATTCTTATAGTTATTTTGAATAGTCAATGTTGATTAGATTTACCCACCTATTTCTCAATTTTATTCATTTAATTTATTTTATGCTCACTGTTCTATCTCAGATATTCTATATAGTCATTTTCCTTTAGTTTAAAGTACATCTCATAGACTGTAATCTAGGGATAATCTTTGCTAGGTTAGCTTCCCACATATTATTTATCTGACAATGTCTTTACCCTCTTTCTTAAATAACAGTTCAACTTTTCTTTTTTTTTTTATAACATTGATGGCATTATTCCAATATAATCTGACTTTCATTATTGCTATTGATAAGTCATCAATAAGTCTAATTTCTGTTGTTTTGTGGGCACTCTGTCTTTTAAGATCATTTTTTCTTTAGTGTTCCTCAGTATTATGATGACAATTGAGGTGTGGATTTCTTTTTATTTAATCCTGTTGGGATTTGTTGCAATTCCTAGTTCTGAGAATTGGTGTCTTTTTTTTTTTTTTTTTTAAAGATTTATTTATTTATTTATTTATTTATTTATTTATTTATTTATTTATTTATGATAGACAGAGAGAGAGAGAGAGAGAGAGAGAGAGAGAGGCAGAGACACAGGAGGAAGGAGAAGCAGGCTCCATGCACCGGGAGCCCGACGCGGGACTCGATCCCAGGACTCCAGGATCACGCCCTGGGCCAAAGGCAGGCGCAAAACCTCTGAGCCACCCAGGGATCCCCGGAATTGGTGTCTTTAAGTAGTTCTAGAAAATTCTCAATAATTCTTGACTTGAGCATTACCTTTCCTTCATTCTTTATTATCTCTGTGGCAGAGACAATGCTTTGAACACTCCAGGCACATAATAAGAATAACTGACCAGCCTCTCTGTCAGTTAGGTGAGGACTATGTGACTGAGTTATGGACAATAGAATATGGGTGGAAGAGATGTCTTTCCCATCCAGATTTGGCAGACATACAAGTGATGCACCTGGCCATCAACTTTGTGTGTTCAGAGGAGAGACTAACTCAGGTTAAAATATATATGGATTCAAGGGCAGATCGAATATCCTGGACAGTTGTTCAGACATCTGGAATGAGAAAGAGTAGAAGATGAGGATCTGCGTGATCTGGGATAGAAGCATGTGGGTGAACATATGGGGGTAGGTGCTAAGTGTAAATATTTTTATTAGGACCTATTAATACCCGTCAGAGAACGTCCTCCATGAAAGAGATACCAAACAACCAGGTATTCAAAATGAATTTTCTGTCATTGGCCTCCTCAGTGCTGTAGATGTACATATGAATGAAGTAGCCATGGTAACAGAGATGGAGGCCACGAATGGCTTCAGCAACCTGAAGTCAAACTTAACAAAGGTGATGTAGCTATTGCTACTGTCAAATGTCTGATAGATCAAAAATAGATACCAAGGAAAGGCCCCAGGTATAGCACCATTTTTTTAGGAGACTAATGAGACACTTTAGTGGCAAGTTGACATATTGGGCTCTTTTTTACCATTAAAAGTCCAGTCATTAATTCTCATAGGAACAGATATATACTTCCTGTGTGCATTTTCCTTTCCTGCCTGCAGGACTTCAATCAATGCCACTATTGAAAGGTTTACAAATCTTTGACTCACTAGTCCTTCCCACATTATATTGTATTAGACTAAGGAGACTGAGTATATTACTAAGAAATGTGCAAGTGTGTTTATAAATATGATATCCATGCATTAAATCATATAGTGAAGGATGGAGACATTGGATATCAGAGACCATTTGCAGCAGTGGGGAATTGTCTTTTGTTCCACTAACTTTCTACTAAGTTTTCCCCATGGAGAGAAGCCTACCAGAATTGTGGAGAAGCTGCTACTCAATGTGTTAAGAAGTAAATGGAGAAACACAAGGGTGGACTGAGATGCACAAGACGTTTTGTCTAGATCTCTCTTCATAGAAGGACATATTCCTCAGTTTCTGGAAGTTCCTTTAATAGAGACCCTTCAGATAGCTGCCTTTTAACAGAATTCATTGGCTATACTTAACCAGCTTTCACAAAAGCACAGACTTCACGAGGTTGCTCATAGCCAATGACCAATCAATACAGATATATAACTATACAGGCATTTTAACCTAGCATGCGACAATTTTCTCAGATCATTTTAGTTCCAGAGTTCCCTGTGGGGTAGGCTGAAGCTGTCACGGGCCTCCAATTTCTCAGTCCTCCTATCTTTCCTTCTCTCTCACGGATGCTGATCCCAAGGTCCTTAACAAATATCTTGTATACTAAACGCCATTTTGGAATCTTTCTGGAGAGGTCAACCTGTGACAATGTTATGAAAATGGGATTTGTTCAAGAAAGATAGGGCCAGCTTGTCCAATAAAGGGGACTAAAAATTCAACCCTACAGAGTAGAGAAAGCCAAAAGACCTAAAACTGGCATCTAGCAAAACCTATCAATATATAAAATGACCCAAAATAAAACCACATTATAGTTTTGCTCCTGCCCCTACACCCTCTATTGCTCCAGATAGCCTTAAAGTACCTGCCATTAAATCAAAAGAGAGAGGTGTGAGGGACAAGGAAATAAAGAAGTCGTAGCTAAAAACAATGTCTTTAAGAATACTTCTGGTATCTTTTTTGGTAGATGTAACTGATTGCAAGCAAATAGATCAGAAACTTAGTTTTTAAGAAATCTATAGTGACAAACTAGGAGTATGAATTTGAAAAAAGCATATGACTTTGAAGATTTGAAACAACCCTTGGGTTCCAACTTTTAATAAACAGAAAGTCAGTTTTGAAACCTGTGCAGACCACGATGGTTATTGGCTCCCAAAGCTCACTTCAGGTGTGGTCAAGGATAGTCATTAAAAAAAAGAGTAACTTTACAGAGAGTGACACCATGAAACATGAGACAAATGGGCAAAGATTCCTCCAAAGAAGGGAATCAGAGATTAATTAAGGAAAATCTCCCTTGAGTAAGGAGCATGCACACTGCCCAGTGGATTTCAGTGAAAGGTATATTTTATTATATGTCGCCTATTCATTTCCTTTCAAATGGAAATATTTACTGTAATTGTTTTATTCCTGTTTCAAAATTGTTGGTTAGATGGCATGTGGCATAATGATGGCTTTTTAGTTCATAGATCTTATTAGAAGATAAGCTATATTTGGAAAGACTAAGTGACTATCACTCAGAATTCTTGAATTTTGAGCTGAGAGCAATGACTGGTTGGGGCTTGGGTTTGGGGGTGAATATGTTGTGTGTGGGTAGAAGAATGGAATGACTTTTATGACCAAAGGCAAACAGAGGCAGAGATAATGCTATGCATTCACTGTGTCATTTATTTATTTGAAAGATTTTATTTATTTATTCATGAGAGACACAGGGAGAGAAGGAGACACAGTCAGAGGGAGAAGCAGGCTCCTCTCAGGGAGCCTGATGTGGGACTTGATCCCAGGACCCCAGGATCACGACCTGAGCCAAAGGCAGATGCTCAACCACTGAGCCACCCAGGTGCCCCTCACTCTGTCATTTATACCCCTTCTGTTAACCTCCGACTTCTCTTCTTCAGCAACTCCAGGGGTTGCCAGAAATCTCTACATATAATCTGGTTTTGTTATCCTTTTATCTGTCAAGGTTCCTACTTCCACATTCTCTTTGGCCTCTATGAATTACTTCCTTTTGTGCTAATTCAGCAATGCTTTTTACAAGATTGAATATATGTGTTTTATCTATCATTTTAGCTATTTTAGTCAGAAAGGCTGTTCCAAATTACCTAGTCTGCCATACCGCTAGAAATAAGTCATTTCAGGCCACTATATTTATGCACATAGACCCTTCCTAGTCAAGTTATATGCTTACTAAAATTACCTGTTACCAAAGTTACTTGTTAGATATTTTTTTTAGTATAACTAATTAATTTATGGAAATATTATCCTAACTGATTAAATAGTTGAGTAAAAGAGCTTTTGTTTATTATGAAATAATGATGGCAAGTCTCAGTAAAGGAGAATTGTTTAATGAAACAGCATTCAATTAAACCTGGGAAAAACAACAGTAAAAGTTTTTAGAAAATTTATAAGAACCAAGAAGGAGTATATACTCAGATTATTTTAAAATTGTCTTTAATTTCTCGATCCACTTTAGACAAACCAAAACGAAAACTAATGTTGCATTATAGGTATAGTTCTTGCAAGAAAGATGGCAAGGAAACCAACTGTAAGAATTTCACCTGATCAAAAAGCAGTAGATTCACATGCAGAGATTAGTAGTTAAAAATGTTTTAGATACATATAAAATTTTTAATTCCTCAATCTAACCCACTTTCTTCCCCCCAGTAAGCCAGTCCTAACTATGGAAGAAAAGAGAGTTGCTAGTGATCTTAAACCCATATAAACATATTAGTTAACTTACTTGGTGTTAGACTATGTAGATGGCAAAGTTTTGTGGAGGTGTTTGTTTTTTCCTTAACTTTATTGGAGTATAAACTGACAAATATAATTGTGATAGAGTATACAATGTGATGATTTGATACACATATACATTGTGAAATGATTCCCCTAATCACATTAATGAATATATCCATAATGGAAGTGTTTGTTTCGTTGAGGTTTTGACATAAAAGGAGGGGTTTTGGACAGCCTTGTCCAGCAAACATTTTTTTAAGAGAAATTTTTATATTATTTCAATATGAGGAAGGTCTTCAACTCCACTAATGATAAAGTATGCAAATTTAACATTATCAAATACAACATTTTTCAAATCTTACTGTCAAAATTTAAAGAGTGACAACATCCAATTTTAGTGAGCAGGTAAGAAAAAGTTACTTTTGGTTTATTCCAGTTTTATTGAATTTTAATTGAAAATAAAATTTGTATATGTTTAAAGAGGACAATGTAATGATTAGACATACAAATACTTTGTGAAATGATTACCATAATCAATTTCATTTACATATATATCACTTCATATAATTTACCTTCTTTATTTTTTTGGTGATGAGAACATATAAGATTTACTCTATTAGCAAATTTCAAGTATATCATACAGTATGAATAACTATAGTCAACATGTAGCAAGTAACTTTAAAGTGGCTGTTTCTTTTCCTTCATTTTTGAAAAAAGTTGTTGAAACAGTTTCTCTAATCAGTATTTTGTTGTTATTGTTTAGTTGTTACTTCTTACTTTCTTCATAGTTTCTATCTCTTCATAGTCATATTGGACATTGATCTATTTTACTTAAAATACAGTTCTCATTCTCAGAGGAATTTTGTCTTAACTTCAAAAAAATTAAATTTTTTTGCTTTATGATTTTTATCAGTTACCTACTTTGTACCATTATGATTTGCAAGGCTCTTCCATACACTAGCTTATTTAAAATTACATAACAATACCCTGTCAGGAAGGTATTCTAATCTTCATTTCACAGATAAAAAGATAGAAGATCAAAGAAATTAACATGTCCAAGACCATAAGCTAGAGACAATTGAATTCAGTCTTGAAACCAGGTTGCCTAATTCTTATGTTCAGATTTCCTTATTATAATGAGCCTAATCCAAGTATGTCTAACTCTAAACTACCAACATCATCTAAGTTCTTTCATGGCCCAACTAAAGGCACTCCAAATAATCCACTTTTCCTAATCTGCTGTGGGAGATTTTGAACTAGGTTTTTTTTCCCCCTTTTCAGTAAAGCTAAACTTTAATAAAGCTTCTTCTGTAATTTTTCTCTAGGATGACTTCAGGCTTTCAGTTCTGTTTTCAGCCATTCAGTTCTCTCCTCAGCATGATCACCAGACTATTAGCTCCAAGATGACAGTTTTGTGTCTCTTTCATCTTTGGATCTCCACTCTCTTCTCATGTACCCAGCACGTAATAGGTAACCATGTTTATGCAATTGAAGAGAGCTCCCTTCTTGTTCCAACTCGAACCTTCCCTTAGACTTTCCAAACCTCATTTAGTCTAATGGCCATCTCCTAGGGTGATTTGGTTTGTGTTGTAGGATATGTCTAACTTAGAGTTTCTCAAAATCCTGGAAAGTCTTGATCTCCCATAAGAGGCAGTTACTAAAGGATGGGATACTAGAAATATAAAAAATGCAAATTAAAATAAAAATTACATCCAACTCTCAAATTATCAAAAATAAAAATACAGACAGTAATTGGAACCAGCAAAGTTGCAGTGAAGGAATAAGCTCATATATTGTTAGTGACACAGTCATATGGTGCAGTGTTTTTTGGGTGTAATTGGTCAATATGATGTAAAACTCATTGACTCACTAACTCCATTTCCTAAATGAGGAAAATCTTTACATGTGAAGATGATCATCATAGCTTTTTTGTAAGACTGAAAACTATAAACCACCAAAACATTCAGTAATACTAAAATTATTACATAGTATATAGTAATTTGTATTTTACAGCCAAGCAGGTGGAGGTGAGGCATTCTCCAACTACTCTTGCGTGAAGCTCATGGAGGCCGACAGGGAGCTAGCCACTCCTGCAGTACTTGGAATGAGTGGAAGATTGAGGGGATTATGTAGTGACATACAAGATGTGCTCATTATACTGTTATAATGTTGGGAGAGAAATATAAGATTTAATGTTACATGCTCAATTGGATCTCAATTGATTCATGCATTCAATAATCTATTGAGTACTGAAGTGGTCCCTAGGCTCTATGAAATCAAAGAATAGGACAAAACTCTTCTCCTTTTGGAAGCATACTTTCCAGGGCAAGAGGAGGGTTTGGGGACACAGGTGGGGTGACAGACAATAAACAAATGGGTAAGCAAAGTAATTAAAGATCGTGATTAGGTCTAGGCTAGAAATGATCAGATACAAAACAAATTGACAGTAAAACAATGCTTTAAAAAAAGATTAGGTGAGAAGATATCAAATATTATCAGTGATGATCTGTGAGTAGTCGGACTTATTACATGGCATCTCTGTGTTTTCCAGATTTACTATAATGGGCATAGATCTGTCTCAGGAAGCAGAAAAGCCACATAAAAATTATCATTAAAAATTGTTTAAAGAAAATGAAATCATTCCTCATTATCTGTTTGGCTCCTAGAAATGGCTTCATATCCCATTTTGTACTTGGGCTTCCCTCTGTATGGTTTTGGGCTTTGGATTCCCCCAACTCCCACTTGTTTGTCACAGGCTTTTAGAAATTTCACATAGGGGAAGCAGATGTATGGATCTGTGTAGGGGTGTGTGTGTGTGTGTGTGTGTGTGTGTATGTGTGTGTGTGAATGACAAGAAAATCCCTGAAAACAAGGACATTTCCAAAGTTGCTATGCCCTTAACAAGAACTTGGTGAGCCAGTGTTCCTGAAATATAACTTAGCCCATTCGCTACTTGTTAACAAGGCCAGCGATCCATGAAGTTGATTCTTTTTTTGGGTTTTGGTGTCCGAGTGTTTAAATTAATGGTTCGAGAGTAAAGTCTATCACTGTATGTCGCGTAGCCAGCAATTGCTTAAATTCAGGATAAGCTCTGGATAGACCGAGGTTTTCAGTTTTCAAGGTGCCCACGTAGCACTGCGATTGGCAACTCAACATTACTCTCGTGTTCCCCATTACGAGGTGTCACCAGAAACACAAATCTATAAGGGGCTCTGTCGCTTACCATCTGCTTGATTCTCAGGGTCTCCAAATGGCCCCAAAAGGTGGTGGCTGTTTGCAGCGCTTGGACTTTTGAATTGCATTAAGTACCGGTCTGAATTTTCTGTTTGGCTGACCTCTAAAGAATGGCAGAGGAGACCAATGCAGACATCAAGTGCCCAGCAAAGGAACCTTCCGGGACGATTCTTGCTCCCGTCCCGGATGCCAGTGTGACCAATTCAGCAATTGTGTCTTTCCCCAGGATAAAATGAATATTGTGTCAGTGAAGCTAGAATCAGAGAGTGATGATCTGAGAATCAGTGAGAAGGAAGACACTGACCTTGGAGAGGTTTAAGAATGCCTTATGAATAGCTATCCGGCACATAATTAAAGGCATTTTAACATCATAAGCCTTGAAGAATGCAAACCATCACCACTGCACACTGGGGAGTAAAAGATATTGCTTTTATAGCTGCAGAGCTTATGGTCAGAAGTGATATGAAATATTAGAAATGTGACAGTTTTATAATAATTTTATTCTTGCTCATTGTGATAATTTTCATTTGCAGCTTTTTACCTTTGAATATCTTGAATTGCATTAAGCCTTTCTCACTCCATCCTTGTCCTGTAATAGTAGAAGCTGCGGTTTTTAATCTGAGGAATTACAGTAAATGCTACAGGCACAAGCAAACAGATAATGGTGTTTATGACGCCTGTTATTCGAAGAATTAAAAGTTCGGAGTGAATTTGTCTCTCAGTTAATAAAAGCAATAGAGCTCTAAGTGAAATATTTTCCTCCTCTTACTTTTTATAGTAGCACTATCTCTTCTTGTATCCTGTTCCCTCTCTGAGCTGCTTTTTGGTTTGAGTATAAGAGGCAGAGGAAGAAACCTTTCTGTCAAATAATTGTTTGACAATTATTGAAGAAAGAAGAAACTCTGTTTCTTTTTTTTTTTTCCTTGTCTATATATTTTTTGGGATGCCATCTGTATGTTCTTTACTGAATAACCCAAGTTAGAATTAGTGCTAGCGATCCTCTGGTTTAAATATTTAAATATTTTTCCCTTTCTCAGATAAGGAAACACAAAAGTACAAGTCTCAAGGCCAGAAAAACTGGAACTACAGTCTATGTCTCTCAACACCACAAAAGCAATACAGCACTGTAATGACGTTAACAGGCAAAGCTCTGGGCACTTCACATGCATTAACTCGCGGGTGTGTGTGTGTTCGAATAAAATTTTATTAAAAAACAAACAAACCAGATGGTGAACTGGATTTAAGCTGTGGGCTGTGGTTTGAGAACTCCTAATTCTTTCAAGACTCAGGGTGTCTATATGATATAGGGCCTGCTATTACTGACACCCTCATTTTACAGAAGAGTAAACTGAGGCACAGAATGGCTATAAAATGTACTCAACATTATATACTTAATGATTGCCTCCATATGAAAAAAAAACAGGCTTGTCTGACCCGAACCCACACACTTGGCTGCATACAAGGGTCTGAAGATCTTCTCTGTATTTTTTTTCCTTTCCCTCAATTTCAGGGGTACTTTTTTTTTTTTTTTAAGATTTTATTTATTTATTCATGAGAGACACAGAGAGAGAGAGAGAGAGAGGCAGAGACAGAGGCAGAGGGAGAAGCAGGCTCCATGTAGGGAGCCCGACACGGGACTCAATCCTGGGACTCCAGGATCACACCCCGGGCCCAAGGCAGGTGCTGAACCACTGAGCCACCCGGGGATCCCTCGGGGGTACTTTCTTGAAGGGGAAATGTCTGGGTTAGCATGCAGAACCTCATACACATATATGTACTAGGGGCTTATTTTGATGATAATTTTAAACGTGTTCTCTTTCCGTGGTTGACAATGCTATTTAGCACCTTACTTGGTCATCTGAGAAGGATGTAAAAGAAGCAGTTCATGTGTTTCTTCCCTTCGGAAGGGTTAAAAGTTAGTTTGGAATCAAAAAAATGAAAATGAAATCAGATCAAAATTTATCGAATTCTTACTACATAGATAGGCCCAAATCTTCTCTAACTTGTGTTCCAGTCAGGATCCAAAAGGCTGTTCATTAGCTTATTTGTTCCGAAGTCCTGGGATACTTGAAAGCAATCTCTATCAGCATGTTTATGTAAAGTTTTATAAAAGAACTGTGACTACTTGACAGTTCTGATTCTTTTAATCCTCAAACATTTTTCCCAAATAGGCCTGCATTTTCATTTTTTTTTAATCAAAAATAAGTTGATAACATGATGCTGCTTCAGACACGCAATTAATTAGTGAGAGACTTGATCACCACGTCTTAGGGGACCATACCCAACCATCTGTTGATGGCTGGGAAATTGCTTCACTTTTACCCAGGTGAAAACTTTTGTTACTACAAAAGTTTGTAAATTGAATGTTTGTAAGAGAGGGAATTTTTGGATTATACATTTATAGGTGATACAAAGATTGCAAAAATATTCAAAACCAAGTTGCTGTCTTTAAGTAATAGAGAATCCAGTTAGGAAGAGAGGCGTAGCTGCGTTTCTAAGACCCCTCTAATCATTCTGTGAATTCACGCAAGGGTTAGACTCCTTTCTAATGAGTATAATCATTTACAATCTGTCAGTAGGTGAGCCGACAACAAGTGGTAAAGATGTGTGCCGTGTGATCACGGGGGAGGGATTGCCTACATCGGTGTCAGGCATTAGGATTGTGTTTGAGGTGAGCCCTAGAAGATGGGTAAGATTTAAAAAGTGGATAGAGATGAGAGAACAGATTGACCATGCCATTTCTTTTCTTTTCTTTTTTTTTTTTTTTGCTCTTTGTCTTTTATTTAAATTCCTATTCATTACCATACAGTGTAATCTTAGTTTCAGGTGTACAATATAGTGATTCAACCCTTCCATACAATACCTATCGCAACAAGTGAGCTCCTTCATCCCCCTCACCTATTTAACTCATCCCCTACTCACCTGCCTTCTGGTAACCATCAATTTGTTCTTTGTAGCTAAGAGCCTGTTTCTTGGTTTGCCTCTCTCTCTCTCTCTCTCTCTCTTTTTCCCCTTTGCTTTTTTGTTTTGTTTCTTAAATTTCACATATGAGCGAAATCATATGTCATTTGTCTTTCTCTGACTGGCTTATTTCCCTTGGCATAATACTCTAGCTCCATCCCTGTTATTGCAAATGGCAAGATTTCGTGATTTCATTCATTCTTTCTTTTTTTTCATTCTTTCTTTTTTATGGCTAAATTATATATATAATATATATATATAAAATCTTATTTATCTGTTCATCAGTTAATGGACACTTGGCTATTTCCATAATTTGGCTATTGTAGATAATATTGCTATAAATATTGAGATGCATGTATCCCTTTGAATTAGTATTTTTGTATTTGTTGGGTAAATACCTAGTAGTACAATTGCTGGATTATAGGATAGTTCTATTTTTAACTTTCTGAGGAGACTCCGTACTGTTTTACACAGTGCATGCACCGGTTTGCATTCTCACCAACAGTGCATCAGGGCTCCCCTTTCTCCACATCCTCCCCAACACCTATTGTTTCCTATGTTGTTAATTTTAGCATTATGATTGCTGTGAGGTGATATCTCATTGTGGTTCTGATTTACATTTCCCTGATGCTGAGTGATGTTGAACATCTTTTCATGTGTCTGTTGGTCACCTGGATGTCTTCTTTGGAAAAATGTCTACTCATGTCTACTGTCCATTTTTTAATTGAATTATTCATTTTCTGGGTGTTGAGTTTTTATAAGTTCTTTATGTATTTTGGATACTAACCCTTTATCAGATATGTCATTTGCAAATATCTTCTCCCATTCAGTAGGTTGCCTTTTAGTTTTGTTGATTGTTTCCTTTGCTGTATTTTGATGTAGTCTCAATAGTTTATTATTGCTTTTGTTTCCTTCACCTTAGGAGACATTTCTAGAAAGAAGTTGTTACCGCTGATGTCAGAGAAATTGCTGTGGTTTCTTCTAGGATTTTTATGGTTTCAGGTCTTACATTTAGGTCTTTAATCCATTCTGAATTTATTTTTTGTGCAAAATGTACCATCTTAAACCCAATCTCACCCTTTATTATATCAGTGGATTGGCTATAGTGGAAGATATCACTCCTGACACAACTCAGGATCATATTAATTAGAAGAGTTCCATCTTCTAAATATTCTACATTTAGAAGAATCATATTAATTAGAAGAGTTCCATCTTCTAAATATTCTACAAATACTATCTTTAAGCTTTAGTAAATGTGAATTTTAATGGAGCCATATGATGCCTTTCTTAGGAAAGCAGGAGAATTACAGAATACAGAGCCCATATACCTTCTTTATAGATTTGGAGCAAGGTATGAAACATTCCTCAGTATTTGATCCTTTTAAAGTGGACATCGGTGTTTGGTCTTGAACTTGAAATTGCATTTTGGTCAGGCCCACAGGGCAACTCCAAATTCAGCAACAATAGAGGCAAGGCTGCTATATACAAAGGGTTTCCAATTCAGACCAGACATCTCAGGGCTTGCAGTGGCTCTTTCTTGGTGCTCAGGATTACGGGAAGCCCCAGCTCCCACTGTCTGAAATGCTATGGCAACCCCAAAATGGAGGCACTGAGACCAAGGAAGTAGCCAGGTCATTGCCTAGGCAATAGTGGCTCAGGGATTCCAACACTCCTTCGTGAAAGCCTAAGAAAGAAGGCCTGATATAGAGGTAGAAATGATAGAGGTCTTCATGAGGGAGTCAGGCAGGCTCCAGCAGACATGCCATTTCAATGTCAAATCCAATTATCAGGTGAGTCATAGCCAGAGCAGTCTTGGACTTCTCTTCCATTGCCACTACCCCATCCCTTTTGTACTTGACACCAAGGAAGCATGCTAATATGATTGCTAATATGATTGATCAGACCCAAGCACTTCTTGGAGCCATACTGTTGTTACAAGTGGATTCACCATTCCCTAAAGGTGGGAACAGCATCTTTCCTTGTCTTTTATGATTTCCCTTTCTATAATAAGCAGATCTAGGTAGCGCCTGTCATCTTCCAGAGCCATGGTTACTTATATTTTAATATCTCTTAACATATGATTATGTGGGTAAAGCCAGGGCCAGGGGTTATATTTAGCCATTCCTTTTCTCTCTCTCTTCTCTGAATGCTCCCTTCTGTGTTCTCTCCCCACCTGCCTCCCTATCCCCTACAGATTGGAATGTTTATAGTTGTCTCAAAATTTAGATTGGCAGGAAGAAGGAGGGAATTTAAGGCCCCTCCTAGGTGTCCACCAAAAGCACACTTGCTCCAATTCTGCCATTTAACAAAGCGAAGTGGTAAGAGGATCTCTTGCTGCTATTAATTTAGTGGTGCTTTCATGCTAAATATCCTGCTTCAGTATTGTGCATATATCTCTCTTGGAAACCTTATGGGGAAATAGGATATTTGTCAGGGTAAGATTTGAGAATTTAGAAGTTTGCTTGGCTACCAAACATTTACCCATATTCCCAAATATTAGTATAGGGTTTATCCTGCAAGAGGAAGCCACAGGTTTACCTTTGTTACACCAGTAGGCATAGAACTATCAGGTGATTTGATTGTAGGAGCTTGTTGGTGTCTTAAACTATTTAAAATTTTCTTTACATTATGTCTCCAATATACTTGGTGATTCAGTTAAGTGATTGATATGAGATGCTCTAATAACTCTTCCTCTATTGAGTCACTGGGCTGGTGTGTGTGTGTGTGTGTGTGTGTGTGTGTGTGTGTGTGTGTGCGTGTGTGTATGTGTACAAACCACATGCCAATCAACATGGTAAAGTTGCATTGATTTTTCTGATGTCTAACCATTGTATAACTTGGCATATGTGATCTCAGTTTTAAAGGAATCTTTTTTTAGGCGAACTTCACAGTTACTTGCAAAGACTAAATTTTATAACTTCAAGTTGGAAAAGTAGTTGCCAACCAAGCAGCATTTAGCTTAGTGTTTCTCAAATTATGGTCGGTGATCTGGTCTACCTGCATCAGAACCGCATGGGGCATGTGTTAAAAACACAGAATCATTTACTTTAACACAGATCTATGGGGGACACATCTTAGGAAAAGACACAAGAATCCAAATCCATATTTTTAACATGCTTCTCATATGGTTTTCATGACCACCCAAGTTTGAGAACAAATGATTGTGCTGAGCCTATGCATCTAGAAGTATAGGGGTAGCCAAGACATGAGACCTTAGGCAATTGGTGAAGCCACAGACCTGACACCACCCTTGGGCTATGCTGTGTGATGAGGAATCTGTTTAATCTTATTGGACAATCTTTCCAATAACTTTCTTCATTGCAACCATAGTAGCTTCTACTACATCTGCAATCTGACCATTTGCTTGAGGGTGATGGGATATGATGGTGACAGTTTTAATAAAATCTTAATAAAGTCTCCAAATATTAATCCCTTGAACTCAGCATATGTAAAGGCAAGCCCACGGTCCAAAGTAGGATATACAGTAATTCATGGGTTGCAAATAACTGGCAGAGTTCACAATATTCTGCAAATATTTAAGCAAACTGGAAGAACTTTGAGAATTTCATCAAGTCCTACAATGGTCCTGGTGAATTGATCTAAATTCTTGCCCAATGTCTCATTTCCCAGGGAGTGGTCAGTTTATTTGACAGGAAAATGCCAGATATGCTTTAGTTTTTCGTTGTGCTTTCTGTCACCATTATCAGAATCGATTTGAGGCCATAGCTAAAAGCTAAGCCAACACTTTATGTAGTTTGCCCAAGATAATAAGATGTCTGCTTGCTGTAATGTTGATTCTTGAACATATTGAAAATTGATTCACAGTGCCTTCTATCACCAAGCTTTATTTTTATTCACACTAAAATGCCGCGCTTTGGAAGGTAACAAGCAGATGACCAGCAATTTTCAGAAAGCATGCTTTATTAAATGATATAATGTGTACCAAGCACTCAACAGAGAGCCTGACATGTGGTAGAATTGAATTAAATAGTAGTTATAACTACTTTTTCAGAAAAGTAATTAACCCTAACCTACTTCCTCTGCAATAGAAGAGGACAACTCAACAAGCAGTCAGGATATAAAGAGGCACATTTAAAGAAGAATTTCACCACTAACTTGCCCACATGAAAATTACAGAAAGTGGAAGAGGGTTCCTGCAAAGATTGATGCCTAAAAGCTTTGCCAGCCGAAGCTTCTTTTCTTTTTTTCTTCCCTTTTTTTTTGCTTTTTTGCAGAGTCCACCCACTAAAGCCCACAGAGGATAGAAATAAGTGTCAGTTCCTGGCATGCTTGGCCTCCCTGGTCACTAGGGCATTGGCATGTATGCTAATACTGACCAATGGAACCTGAGACCAAATGTAATAAGGACACTTGTCAAAGACTTTCTATCCTTAGGGGAGAGCAAGAGAAACAAGAAGCATATCTTTCTCCATTTTTCTTACTTTACATATTATTTGTGTGAGGCTGTCATGCTTGGTGCTATGGCAGCCACTTTAAATCATGAGGAAAGGGCCAGGGCATCACAGAGACTGACACAAAGCCCTGATATTGCTGAACCACTGAATGAATCCTGGAACCATCCAGACTCCTTTTGATGTGAGGCACACAAACCTTTACTTCAAAGATTTAGTTTCTGTTGTTTGTTTTTTTTTTTTTTTTCTGTTTCTTGAAACCAAAAGTATCCTATTTGACGTACCTTTCCTTTTAGAATGAAAGCTCCAGGAAGACAGGGACAGATTCTAGTTCATTGCAAATACCATGACTTCAACACAGTAGACGTTTATTTTTCTCTTAATGTCACGTCTGAGCTGCTGTGATGACGATATGGTCATCAGGTCACATGAACAGGCTCTTTTTACCTAGTTGCTCCGCCATCCCTAGGGGGTTGCTCTCCTCCATGAGGTCTAAGAGGACACCAAACCGTGTCTACATTCCAGCCAGCAGGAGAGGGAAGGGGGAGAGGAGAGGAGGCCCTTTCCTTTCAAAGGTACTACTTAGGCATTGTCCGCATCCCTTGGCTTATCACTTCATTGGTCAGAACTTAGTCTACAACGATAGATGCAAACATAGCTGAGAAAGGGAGTCATTACCCTGCACCGTCATGTACTCAGCTTAAAATTCCACTGTTATGTTTGAAACAAACAGTAGATATTGGGGAACAAGTAGGATTCATAGCATCATGGATGAGAATACTTTTACAGCATAACCGCATTTACTGTTCACGTTGAACTTTCAACACAGGCAGCATTCTTATTCCCACTTCGCAGATGTGGACAATGAAGCTCAAAGACTTTGAACAAGTTGCCCAAGGTCGTACGTTGAATGATTTATGGCTCTTGTGTTGAAATCGAAGTCCATGCTCCTGATGCTTTACCCTGGAAGAGCTCTCCGGCTCACCCTAATCGTACATTCTGTATGATGTCTACTTCCTCTTCCAGTTTTGCTTATGAATTCCAGGGGTTGTTCTGTTTGTTTGTTTATTCCTCTCATTCCAGTGTTCTTCTCCAGAGTCTTATTCTCTACTCTTTGCCTTTAGAGCACCACCTCCAAATGGTACTCATCTCTTTCTCTCCTTTGTTACCTTTCAATGCCAATTATTAAGGAATGGTCTCCCCACTCCAAACGGGCCCTCTCTAGTCCTTGTGGTGCCAGCCCTGGGGCCCAGCAGCCACCATTCTGCTTTGCCTGCTGCTCCCCCTTAAGTCCTGCCAGGGGGCGGGCACTTAGAGGGAGATGATCAGGACTGGAGGGGAGAAGGCACCTGCTGCTCACTGTTGCTTTCCCCTTAGTTTCCTTCAACTTCCCGTTCCCATCAGGTTCACCCAGTGGGAGAGGCCATCAGCCCAGCAGCTGAATGCATGTTAACGTTTCTCCAGCCCTTGCAGGACAAATCCCTTCACAGACCCTCAGACATGAGCTCCAGCCCAACAGGGCTCGCTCCTCAAAGCCCTAAGTTTCAGCCCCTCCAGGTCTTTGTTCTAATGATGCTAATCTTTCCCCTCCCTTTTCCTAGCCTCCAAGTGGTAGCCACTTGATCCCATTGCTACCTTCAGAACACTTTACAGTTGTTAAGGTCACGCTAAGTCAGTTCGGGTTTAACTTTTCTCCTTCTCAATTACACATTGGCTCAGTTTTATTTTCCTGGGTAGATCCGTGTTTCCATTTTTAGAGAAATCAAGAAAATTCGTAGACGATCTTTGATTGAGGGCAGGATCCCATTTCTCCAACTCGGTCTACACCCCCACAAAGGTGGGCATGTCTGGGGAGCACGGTGGGAAGTCGATAAGCACGCGGAGATGAATGATCTCACTCACATTCCTCATCACCCAGAAGCAGTCAGAGTTGTCTTTGACTGAGTTGTGTCATGTTCTTGCTCTGGGAAGCAGAAGCACTTCAAACCTGAAAACACTCAAGCGTCCCCCTGAGGAAGGAAAGGGGAACTTAGGCTTCTGCCCACTTAACAGAAAGGAAGACTGAGGTAGAGCAAGGAAGTTGGCTGAGTTTTCATATTAGGCTGCAGCAGAGACACAAAACAGTCGGATCCTTGGCCTGCTTTCTCCTTAGTCCCCTGGACAAGGTTGGGGGGGCGCAAATGTGACCTTGGCGAGCAAGGCTGTTCCCTCTCCCTGGCCTTTCTCATTGGCAAGTCCAATCCTCCATTTTCCTAGCCTGCCAGTCTGGCACTTTCCACAGGCATAGAATTCACTTTAGAGAAGGAAAATAAAAGTGAGATCAAAGGCTTGTGTAATTTCACTTCTCAGGGGGAACAATCCTTGCTCGAGCAGCCTCCTTCCCAGCAGCTCCCAAACCACCCCGGCTCTGTGTCCACAGCGAGTTGGAAGCAGTGGAGAGGACTTGGCTTTTTTTTTTTTTTTTTCCTGCAGTCACTACTGATACCAGGGGTGGCTTAGACAGCCAAGATAAATAACCGCTGGGAGGCACGGAGGGGTGACAGTGAGCCATGGGACCCCCGCCAGGACGTCGAGGTCTGCCCATCTCAATCCTTGTGAATTGTGCAGAATCAGATCCCTGCATTTATTTGGCTTAAAGTCCTTGTTTGGATGTTGGTAGCCAAACAGCTGTGTCTGAGCCACACCCCAGGTGATAGCTCCCTGTTGGTGTCCAGTGCTGTGGATACTATGGCTTTGTAATTGACTGATTGCACCTCCAAACCTGGTATTTTTTATTTTTATTTTATTTTTTGACAATAGCAGATCTTGCCTCAGGAGGGGCTGGCTGATATGATAAGTTGCTTTGAAGATTGAGTGATATTTAATATTTTGAGTGACTGCTTCTTGTTGAAGTGATTGGGTTCTTCAAGGACATGCTATACATGTTTAAAATGGGATGTCTGGGGCTGCCACAGCATAATCGACTGTGAAATAAGCCTGTTGGAAAGGACAATTACTTCTGGAGCCTCAAATGCAAGTCAAGTCTCCCGTGGCAGTGAGAGGGAGGGTCCCGTTTGGTTCTAGTCAGGAGTGAAAATGACTGTTGCTTTACCACTTAGCATGGGCTGGTGCCTGCATTATACACTCCCCACCCAGTATTAGAGACGTGAGGGGACAGCCCAGACGATCAACCAGCAGAGGCTCAGAGGGTGCCTGGCTGTGGTGAGCAATGCATCCATCCATCCTAACATTAATAAATATCCCCAAACAGTTATTAAGAACCTACTACATGCCAGGTATACACACAGGTACTAACAGCAAAGGGACGCACAGTATGCTTTCTAAGTGCACAGGGCAGTAGAAAAGGAGAGAGAGAGGGAGCCCACTATCATTTATTAAAACTAATACTATGGGGCGCTATGGTGGCTCATTAGGTTGAGAGTCCGACTCTTGGTTTGGGCTCAGGTCATGATCACAGGGTCATGGGATCAAGCCCAGTGTCAGGCTCCGTGCCCAGCAGGGAGTCTGCTTGAGAGTCTCTCCCTCTGCCTCCCCACCCCAAATAAAAAATAAACCTTTTTTTAAAAAAAACTAATACTATCTGCCAGAAACTAGGTATTTCATTAATTCCTTCAACCATCTTATAAAATCAGCATCATGTCCATTTTACAGAAGGTGAAACTGAGGTTTGGGGCAGTGAAATAACTAGCCCCAGGTCACATAGCTGGTAAGGAGCCGCCTTGGGATTCAGTGCAGGTCAAATACACACGTCCTTGCTGCCCTAAATGGTGCACGGGACAGAAGCTCAGTCAGGATGTAGCTGTCAAGTGGTGGAGACTTGCTCCTCCCCCAAATCTTGCAAGTCTCCCTACTAATGCGGCCATTTTTATTTCTTTCTATGAAGGGAGAAACCTTTTTCTCTTCCTAAACTACTCAGGGATTCTAAAAGCTGTTCAGGAGGTTTTAGTGAGAGGTACATACTGAAGTCACATCAAATTAGACACACAATTACAATGACAGTTCGCCAATACCCAAACCCGAGGCACCATATTGAACAAACCCCATAGACATTTAAGCCAATGCTTGACCTAAAACTGTAGCTGATACTTGAAATGCTGAATGAATTCAAGAAATCCCGCAGATGGCTCGAGGATTCAGCAGGCCACAGTGTAAGATGACGACTGTAGGCACCTCTGAGCTGAGGGACGCTTTTTCCTTATCAGTATTTCATTGTTCCCTCCTGACAAATGCCCTTATCAGTCGTAAAGCAGTTTTCTTAACACACACACACACACACTCCAAATCAAGAGAGATATATTTTTTCAAAGATTTCTATGTCATCAGTAAAATCTCTGATTAATATTTAGTCCATGCTACAAAATAAATCCTTTCGTTTGTTTATGTTGGGTTTCTGTGTTTTCACGTTCTGTTTCATTCACCCTGCGTTTGACGACCAGGTGAAATTTCTTAAGCCATCACTTTTTTTTTTTTCATCTGCACTTCAGTACTGTAGTAGGTTTTCTGAATATTGTGATTTGGATCACCCAGAACCACCATCTTCCTTCTAGTTGGAGAGGTTAAAAACCTGGAAACTACATTAAAACTGTAATTCTTGGAATTCTTTGTGGATAAAGCTCTGGGTTTGAGTTGGATTCTACTGCCAAAGTGGTTTTGTGCAATCTGTGAAAGGTGCTGTCTTCCTGCCTTTCTTGGACAAGGGATGGACAGGTGGGTGTTTCTGCAGCCACAGCTTCCTGAGCATTTGGAGGCGATCCTGGTGGAGCAGCAAAGGCAGTAGTAGCTTTGTGATTCTGGCTTAGCTCCAGTGTTCTCAGCTAGAGTAACTCTCCTGGTGGCTCATTCTACATTGATCCAAGGAAATATTCCTGGAGGCATAGCCTAAGACCCACATATCTAGCAGCTCCAAGAACCCTATACGTTTTCAATCCCCTATGTCAAATCCTTTCCCTACTGAACACCTCGGGTGGTCTCTGTTTCTATTTTGCACCCCAAGTCCTATAGAAGTCTAAAAAGTCAGGTTGGGATCATATGCTTGGGGCCACTATTCAGCTCCAGCCAATTTTTTGGCCTCAACATTAGATGTGCTGTCTCCTAATTTTCACTTCATGATTTCCTACTTCCATGCTTTCGCTCATTTTCTCTGTTTGGAATGTTCTTTTATTTTCCCTTCAAGCTCGGTTCAGATGTCACCTTCCCCAGAGAGTTTCTTTTTGTTGAGTTATGGGAAAGTGAGGTATTTGTATGTTAGGTGCATTCATGTTTTTGGGTTTTGATGACACAGTGGCCTGGGGATATGAAGAAGAAAGTCAGCCCCTGCTCTTAGGGGGCTTTTGGTCTAGTGTAGGAGATTGGTAAGTCAACATATTAACACAGAGACATAAACTACACTAACACATTGATCTATCCCTCGAAGGTGGATACAACGTTGAAGCTAATAAATATCTGCTAATGTGTCTTGATATGACATTTGTAGGTGAAATTATACACAGTAAAATTCACATGTCAGACTTGATGCTGTGAAAGAGACACCGTCAGTTCCACTTTATGGATTCAAAGTCCACATTTCATTTCACCAGCACTAGGATAATGATTTGCCTACTGCTTTGATCCCTGAAAGCCACTCTGATTTCTTATGGAAAGAGAATATTCTGTTTCTTTCCTTTCTACATAAAATTCAGCATTCCTTGAATTAATTTCTTTCAGAAGACATCCCATAAAGCTCCATTTGAATATTTTTTTAATGTACCTAGTTAATTCTAAGATTAGAGCCCCTCCCCCAGCTAAGAAAGAAAAAAATATTAATAAGTTGGGATTATTTCTATCTTTGTTTAGTACAGTTAAGTGTATATTCACAAATGGTTTAAATTGAAGTTTTATTAAAAGGAAAAAAAAAACAAAAAAGGAAACCCACAAAAGATAATTAAAAAAAATTCTCCAATTTATCTGCCTAGGAATATGGCCATCTGCCAGGTGGAGCCACCATCAAATACACATATGATTCAGAGTGACTTACAGTCTAATTTCTTTAGGGCTTCCACCTGTGCTCAATTAATGACCTGCAGAACTTGATACCTGCTTTCCTTGAATTTTCTTTGTTTCTTTTTGGGTAACCTACTCTCTGCTTGGCCAGTGGAATGCCCAGGCAGTATCTATTATATGTGGCAACTGTCCCCACTGCCCCCAGTTGCACCATTTAACTCTTCCTTCCCTTATTACAATACTGGCTTATTCTCTGATCCCTCTTTTCCTTCCATCTTCTAATTTGACAACCCTCGTTGGAGCTGCCAGATGGCTCCAGCTTAATTTTTAGTCTTGACATCAAGTGTAGCCCATCCTATCCCAACCACCAGTGGTTCTAATCCCTGGATTCTTGATTTTGACCTTTTTGCCAAGCCTTCTCCACAAACCCAAAACTCGTCATTGTTCTCCTGTTTAGCAAGACACTTGGACAGTCCAAAGCTGAATATTTCCTTTCTTTGTGTCCCTCAGAGAATTGTGTTGAAGTCCTAATGCCTGGTACCTGGTACCCCCATATGGCTTTTGCAGATGTAATCAAGTTAAGATGAAGTCATGCTCAATCAGGGTGGGCCCTGATCTAACATGACTGATGTTCTTATAAGAAGAGAAAACCGAAACACTGGGAGGAGAATGCCATGCGAAGACAAAGACAACTGACTCAGAGGGAAGGTGGCCATGTGAAGATGGAGGCCAAGATTGGACCATCATTGTTGAGGAATGAGGAATACCTAGGGCTACCAGAAAGTTCAAGAGGTGAGAAAGGACTCTTCCCTAGTCTTTAGAGGGAGCATGGTCTTGCTAACACCTTGATTTTAGATTTCTAGCCCCTGGAACTATGAGAAAATACATTTTCTATTGTCTTTAACCACTCAGTGTGTGGCAATTTCTTACAGCAGCCCTAGGAGACTAATCTAGAAACTCAAACAAGATGTGGCCCAGTTGGCCCTGTGGTTGGGCACTGAGCATCAAGAAAAGCAGAAACCATCTGTTCCAGCTCTCTGTTTGGAAATACTTTCTTATATTTCAATACCACATTAAAGTTCACAGAACAGTTTCTACATACGTTATCTCCACAAGTCTATGGGATTGATCTGAGCCCCTGAATTTAACAGTCGAGGTCACAGAGTTTGGATGCTGAGTGGTATGATCAACGTGACATAGCTAGTGGATGAAGGAGTCCAGGTCAATCCAGATTCTTTTGACTAAAAGCCAAGGCACTTTCTACTCCCCTCTCCTGTCTGCATGGCGTAGAAAAAGACGTCCTTGAGTATATCTCATTTCAGTCTTCATTATTGTTGATGTGTCTGCTGCTGGAGAGGTGACCTGAGGACTGAAATGGAGAACTCGAACATAATCAGATCAGTGTAAACATGTGCCAGGTTGGCTGATGTTGCTAAAATAGAACATGGCTTGAATACTGTCCACCTTTCTACGTCTCTGCTGCTACTACCCTAGTCCAAGTCTCCACCATCTTCCAACAAGGCCACATGCTGGCCTCATGTCGGTCTGGCCCTGATCTTCCCCATGACCATGTTCTCAAAGTGCCCCAAGGGAGTGTTGAAACATGTAAATCACAGCCCCTTCCCTTGTGCACAAAACCGTACTTGCCTTGAAACGCAAGGTCCTGCCAAGTCCTCTGATTCACCTCATGTCTCTCTTATCCCTTGTTCACTATTTTCCAGCCTCTGTGGTCCTCTTCTTTCTCTTGAACATGTCAAGACCATTCCTGCCACCAGCCTTGGCCCCAGCTCTTTCCTACACCAAGCATTCAAGTTGCAACTCAGATATTTCCCCTTTCGAGAGGCCTTTCCTGAATACCCGCCTAAAGTAGTATTTTCCACCCTAGTCTCTCTCTACTTCACCTACTTCATTTCATTTACTCATAGAAATTCTTACTAATTTTACATGATCTTATTTACGGATTTATTTCTGTGTTATGTGTCTCCCTTATCTAATATCCATCATGGCCAAAACCATTATTTATCTTTCGCTTTTTCTACATCTTTCCAGGACATAAAGAGGTGCTGGATACATAGTAAATGCTCAGTAAAGTGAAGGAACACCAGCTGTCGGTAGCATTAAGAGCCGTGCTTTACAGAGCTTTCTGTGCCTCAGGTACTGGTGTGATCTTTACATGAATGATCTCATTCACAGCAACCCAGTGGGTTAGAAATGATTCTTAACTCCCATGTTGGAGATGAGACACTGAGGCTGAGAGGGGTTCAAGGCCGTGCCCAAGGTCACACACCTGGTGCGTGTCAAAGGCAGGACTGGAACCCAGGTATGTGAATGACAAGCTGATTTTCCTACACCACTGCTCTGCTCAGATTGTGTACTGACTCGAGTTCCTTCTTTCATGGCAGGCAATGACCATTTCAGAGAGCAAATGTTAGGTATTAAGGCAATGATTTTTTCTTTTTTATTGGAGTTGACCAGTCCAGTACTCAGATCCAGGGCCACCGTTTAGTACATGGCGTCAGAAAAATAGCTCTATTCCTGGCAGTCCCACCGCTTTCAGGGCACCACTTTGGCATCATTTACTTTGGTCCTTTATGGACCTGGGGGGGACAAAATCCAGACAAATCAACAGGTTCCCTGACAGTAGAGGATTCTTAGAAAGAAAGAGGGTCATGGTGGAGAACTGTTTGATGCTCCCCTCCTTCTCATATGCCTCCCATTAGTTTCCACTCCTGCGTTAGCAAAGCTGGCTGGGACACAGGCTCCATTTGGAAAAACGATGAAACACAAACGTTTATTGAGTCTGTGCTTCGAATCAACAGGGTTTTCCTCAGATTGAGTTGCCGCCAATTATCCTCCATGCAATTATGGCGATCCCAGAAGCAAGCAGATGGGGAAGAGTTTTGTTTTCAAATGGAGGAGAAACCAATATGTAGGAAGAAAAGGCAGCTTGTTCATTTGAACAGACTCCAGGTGGCTGGTCGCCAAAAGGCAAAGAGCTGGGGAGCCAGGTCTGGCCCTGGATCAGTCTGGCTGCCCACGGACCAGATAAACCACCGAGACAACAGGCCTCTGCCTCCACTCATCATGCTTGTCTGCCGTCGGCCAGCTTGGCCAGCCTAGTGGAGGCCACGGGAGAGACGGCCCGCAGAGGCCCTTCCAGGTCAGGCTCCCGACCTTGATGCCTTTGGAACATCGAGTTCCGCTAGTTTGTTGTTGTTCAACAGCGACGTGTTGGTTTGTTTTATCAGAGAAAAAAAATTTAAGAAAAGATGTGCAAGAGCTCAAGCCATATGGTAAACCTCCTTGGATGGCTTTGATCATTCGGAGTTTCACACAACCTAAAAGATATTTCCCCTTTCTTAAGGATGAGATTGTTGTAAACTTCTTGCTGGACTCTGCCTCTTGAGGTTACTTACCACTCACAAGAGAACTGAGGAGGCCGTTGAGTGATTGCTGTAATTGTTTCTGTCCATATTTTTATTTATAATTGCATAGTTACATAGGGCTCCCTCAGAAACAGTCAATATTTGCTAGTTCCAGGATCATCAGGGCTTGGAGGGAATTTCTTTCTTCTTTTTCTTTCCCCTTTGGCCATTATCAAATCCAAGGCACATGACCTGGAGGGTGGGAAAGATTTACTCGCTCAATTAATTGAGGTAAGAAAGGTAAAATTAATGAGGGAAATTTCCATGCAAAAACCATCCTGATCCACAATCCAAATGAAGGTGGCTTGAATTTTGGTTATTCTCCTACATGGCGAATAATGCTTTGCAATCCTGTTTCCAAAAAGTAGCTCCTTTCCCCTGGAAAAACAGGTGAGGAAAGTTGATCTGACCCCAGTTTAAGTCCCTGTTCAGCCACTACAGCTGTGTAACTTCAGTTAAATTAGCTACACTGCCCGAGTCGTGGTTTCTTCCTCCAGATTGAAGTAGCGCTCCCAAATTCTGGGACCGGTTTCACTGATGGATCCAGAAACATGCACTGTTGGTTGGGGTGGGGGGGGCAGAAAACACCCTGATACATTTTGGGCTTTTTAAAGGGCCGATTCCCTCTGTAAGCAGCTAACTGACATGGCCAGAGAGCATGTTGATGGTTTCATAAAGGATCACAACTGCACGTCTCTTACCTGAATGACTATCGCAGGGAAATACTGGGGTATGCAAAACAGAATCCGGCCATACAGCAAGTGTACGAGATGGATGGTGCCTGTTTTGATGGTAAGGGGAAAAAAGCCCAGGACACCTCTCAGAGGCAGGAAGCAATTTTGGAAGTGCTGCAAAAGACAATGATATTGTTCTTGGTTTAATAGGTGATCTACCCCATGAAATAAAGCTGCAGGGCCACGTTTGTCTTGGTTAATAATGTCAGCGGAATGAGGAGGTTTAGCTGTAATAACAGTAATAACTGTGTCGATGTAACTGCTGGGGCTGACTTTCCATCTGCAGCCTCGTAATATATGACCTTTGTTATGTCTCTACCTGTTGATTTTTTAAAGGCAAAATTGGCTTGTCTGTTCTGCTCAGGGGATGGAGGCTGAAAGAGTCCATTTTTCCCCAGACAAATCAAGGTTTTGTGGGTGGTGATTTAATCTCCCAAGTGTCCTTTTGGACTTGATTAAAATTGCAGACAAAGAAAGCCAGACTTTAACAGATACGGGGTTACTTTGATATTGAATAGATGAGCTTAAAGCTGGACACTTTTATTTACTTCTTGTCTTTCATCAGCTCCTTTTTTTTTTTCATAAAAAAATATACTGACATCTGTGTTTTCTTCCTATGCCATTTCTACTGACCTCCCTTGATAGAGTTAGCCATTCCCTACTCTTGGAATATACCTCTCCTATTACACTTGTCCTACTACTTTGAAAAGCATTTGTTACCCCATCCTATGTTCATCCCTGGCCTATGGGTTTTTTGAAGGTGGAGACTAGGTCTTGTTTATCTTTGGGTCTCTAATCCCTAAACTGGAGTCCTGGTTGATGTGCCATACTTTCCAGAAGGGCAGTGGAGCATTCTTTCTAGTGCATTCTTCCCCCGAAATGTTTTCACACCAGAGGCACTCGTTTTGTTCTCTTAATCATCTCATGCAGCGGTCAGGAGAGGTAATGAGCAAAAGAAGCCTAGATTAAAAGTGAGGTGAGTTTATTGGAAATTGGTCGAATTGCTGAAGATTGCCTAACAAATTAGTAGTGAACACAGGGCCAGAGCTCTTATTTTTCTAATTACTAGCCTTGATCATGGGCCAATCCATGTGGGACTGGTAACCCACAGGACATGTGCAATTATAGATACTTTTGCCATGATCCCTCTCTACTATGCCCAGGCTTGTATATGATGTTTCCTTATTTTTCTTTTTATCCTAGCTTCCTTTCTTTCCATTAATTTTAATTTAACTTAATTAATTAATTTGTTTTTGCCTTCTTCCATTTTGTTCCCATCGCTCCCACTTTTTTGCTGCTCCTTTCCCCCATTTGAGGCCTTAAGGCTGTCTGTGGCACATACTGAAGCTGATTGCTTAGCCTAATAATAAGAAGAATTTCCCTGGCAAGCCTTGTATCATGTAGACTTGTCCTTCTGAAGCTTGGGGTCTTAGGATTCAGAGTTCCAGAAGTCGCAGGATAGTACTGGGACTTCTGCATTGTACTGAAAATATGAACGACGATATATAAAGAGTATATCATTAGGGAAGATGAATTCTATGACCTCAGAGGACACTAAGCTCATTATAGGGACATGGAGAGACCTGTGGAGAAAGGAAAATGGTGGTTGGAACTTGAAGGATCTAGTAGAGCTCTGGGGTCAGCTGCCTTGGGTTTGAATCTTACGTCCAGCGCTGACTAGCTGAGTGAGGTTGGGCAAAGTCATTATCCTCTCTAAACCTTAGCTGAGTTACCTGTAAAAAGGAGATAATTATAGTAATAATTATACTATTTCCTGCTGTGAGGATTAACAAAGACAATATAAATAAAGTGTATAGAACAGGGCCTGGCTCATGGTCACTATTCCATACCTACTATTATTCTTAAAATGCTAATTTTATGTTATTTTTTGGATCATAGAGTGTCACAAAATTCACCTGAGACTCTGTGGTAAAACATAAACCCTCAAAGAAACTTTGAACTTGTAATAGGCCTTAGGCTCTGGACACTCAATCCGTTTTCCAATTTTAGTATATGTGCTGCCGAAGCGAGCACTCAATCCATTTTCCTCAGACCTGAGTGCACTGTCCCATGGAATGCTCTAGAAGCATGGACTGGGATGGGAACATCAGAGCTGAAGACATTGAAGGAGGAACTACAGAGTTCCCTGGTCCTCAATGGGCAGTCAATGAGATGTTTGAGAGAGAATGTAGTCCCACATGGTAGCTCCTCATTGAGTACAACGGGCACCACCAGCCATAGTCCTGCTTGTAAAGACAAAATGATAAGTAGCTAAGACCTGTTCTCACTGGTCCCCAACTGGCCTTCTTTGGAGTCTCTTAAATCCATAGCCTCAAACACCCAGCTCTCTTTAGCTGGCAAGGCTGATGCCATGTTCTTCATCTCTTTTGCCCCATCTATGCGTGTCCTTCTAGCTCAGGATACAACCTATCCATGCCCTTCTCAACCTCTATCCCTGCCTCTAACCTTCTCTAATACCAAGAAGAGTTTGTAAATCCAGTAAGTTAATTTGTGATATGTAACCGGCGAGTGATACTGCATGCAGCGGGTTATGTCTTTGAAGAATAGAGTTGATTCTTGTTATTTGTGTTGACTGTGTCTATAAAGTTGCTGGGGATCTTGAGTTGGAGAGCACTGGACCATTGCTCCTAGGGGACACACAAGGTTAGGTTCTTCTGAGCCTCTGGTCACATTTTTGTCAACCCATGGATACTTAACTTTGTTGTACATGTGTTTCTGTTTAAAGACTCATTATTTAATATATATTGTTGGTTCGATAACATTGAACTCATGGTCAACTGCACTACAACTCTTGCCAGAGTGACACTGGCCTAACACACATACTTTCTCATATCACAGCCTTCTTGTGCTTGGAAAAACTACACAGAACTTTAGCACGACAGTTGGGGGTCATTTTCAACAGCAAAATCATCAACGGACAGCACAAAAATGTGAAGATCATGGCACTATATTGATCCTGAAGAGGACACTTGTTTACAGGATGATGGCTAAGGCAAGAAGTCAGAACACTGTCTTACTGGACCTCAACTGGGAGCATGTGTGTCACACACCTCAAATTTTTTGTCACTCTGCATGTGTCTGCAGATGGCCACCAAAGCTCTGCAAGTAATGATTTTTGCCAATAAATGTTAGATCGTGGGAAAAATCTGTAAATACAGAGTCTGGAAATAATAAGGATTGGTGCATTTCCCAGAGTTCAGGCTACAGAGGAAACTCTCTTCTGGAATGTCGGGACCGAACACCTCTCGAGGGCTCACTATCAGGGGAGTGGTGGTCCTTAGTTTCCAGTGTGTACATCTGCTTTCCCGTTAAGAGTATGGGGTTTGGAGACAGTCATACAAGCTTCCCCATGATTAGCTGTGTGACCTGAGGCAGCCCAGCCTCTTTGAATCATGGTTTATCGTTTATCTATGAGATATAATTTATTGGGAACTTATGCTAATATTTATATTTAGCCCTCACAAAGTTTTTGGTAAGACTAAAGAATACAGGTAAAGGACTACCAAGTAATCATATCTAAATGTACTGGAAGTATTTGATAACTTTACCAATTGTATTTTGCACCTATCTTTGATTGTCTTCTATTTTCTTTAATAAATAGCTAATCTGACCTGTCCTTCAAAGCCCAACTAAAGTTTCTCTTCCAGTTTCACTCCAGAGTCTCTCTGGAGGGCTTGGTGTCCTCTGAGATCATGGTACTGACTACCCACACACCTTGCTAATCATATGCCCACTTATGGAATGATTTATATTTTCATTTGCATTTTTGTCTATTTTTGCCTTGTTTTCTCCATTACACACACATAAAAACACATCTGGATATCTAGGATGTGCAACACTCCACGCAATGCTCTGTGGGTCCCTGACTTCAAAGAGTTCAAGACCTTGGGATCATTTCTGATTATTTTCATATTTTCTTAGTGCTTTCTAGTGGCATTTCTATGAATCCTTGCCTCATCGATTTTTCCACATCTAGGTCTCTTTATAAAATGGTCAGGGCCAAACCCAATATGTGCATTTCATAGATGATACTCATCTGATCATCTGAGAAGTGAAATAAGTTGCTCTAGGTCACCTGAGTAACACATTACTTGCAGGGAGACATTTGTTGGTGCTCCAAAGTTTGTGCGGATTCTTTTAATGAGTGAAGTCCAGCTTCCCTGTGAAAGGCCTTGAAAAGTTCTTTTCTATCCCAGGTTTACCATCAGTTGATGTGTGGGTTCGAGTTTATCACTACCACCCTGACGTGAGAGTGAACACTCCAGCAAAGGGGATCTGCCAAAGATTCTAGCCAAAATCTGGCAGCGACTATTTGAAATTCCAATTCTGATGCTGATCTGAGCTATAAAAACAATCCGAACCTCATGGACCATTGCACAGAAAGAAAGAAGGAGGCCAGAGACAGATAGTGGACAGCAGGAAACACAGCAGGAAAGAGTTATGATGTACAATATTTATCAGCTGCCTCTGGTCATTCCTTTTTGAGCTCGTATTGACAGAGCTTCCTCTATCCTCTGCTTTCAGAGTTTTGTCCTCTTCTAATATCAGACATTTAAACCTTTGTTCCAATTTAGGTCAAAATTACTCAAGCAGAACCCTGAGTTAATGTGTAAATTTTCCCCTAGGGTATCCCTCATTTTGGAGTGAAAGGCTTAGTCCCATCTTTTCAGACATTAGTGAGGAGGCGTGGGGGTGGGGGCTAGCAAGAACTTTTCAAGTATTATTCCAAGAAAATACCATGCATATCAATAGAATATACTCTGCTTTGTCCTTTTTTGAATCTCAATATTTATAATATCCTCTATTATTCAACCATCTGTCTCTTAGTCTGTCATTTGTGAAGTGGGAGAGTGGAAAACGATTTAGTTCTCCTAGGTCTCTTTCGGTCTTTACGGGGTAGTATTCTAGGATTTATCTTTCCTTCTTGTCTACTACTCACTGTTCCTTCCAAACTCCCAATACCTTTTTGTGTATGTTATTATTATTATTTTTAATCATTTCGCATAAGGGCTTAAAAAAAGAAAAAAAATTCTCCGTCCTTGCTCCTTTATTTCTTCCCCTAGGTCCACTCCTTGTACCCATGGTGGACCATGTCTTGAACTATCAACCTTAGCAACATCCACTGACACCTCCTCTTCCAACACCTGTGGGCAGGTAAGAAATTGGTTCATTATCCACTCACTCTGCATTTCTGCTTCCAGTTGTTTAATTAGAAAGATGTCAATCTTCAGTTGGTTTCTTGGTTATCCTTGTACATTTAAGTAATGTGCTTCAACTTCTATTTTGTGGTCCATCAACTCTGGTGAGACGAGGACTCTTGTTTTTGATTTGGATGCTGTTGGCAGAAAACTGTCTCTACTGGAGTTGTCTTGGTAAAAGGCCACGCCTAGTTTTTGCACCAGATCAGCATATCCAGGAAAGCTACCTGTCACCAGGTCGGGGATAAAAACTCTGCGACAAGGCCACATTGGAAACCAATTATCATAGAAGGTTTAGTAAAGTTAAAACTGATAAACTCAGGGTAAAAAAAAAAAAAAATCAACATGATAAACAGTCATTGGGAAAATCGCTCACTTAAAAAAGAAACACTATCCAACAATTAGCCGAATTAGCACCTCTATCGATTCTTGGAAGTATTTTCTCCCATTTAACCTACTCAGATCAATTAGCTTGGCATCTGCCTCCAACTTCATATATCAATATAACTGTTTTCTCCCCAGCCTAGCTGCTACTTAGGAGATAATGGGAGGGGTGGACCATTTTACAAGACAATAACATGGTTCCGGGAGAAATAAATCTGAAGAATGAAAGAATCAGATTTATTTCCAAAGAAAGTGGTACATCCCTCCCATGGTGCCTAATACACCGGTGGTTAAACAATTAAGTTTATTTTTGGATACAGAGTTAATTACTTTGAAAAGTCAGTGATACTGCCATTGACAAATACTACCCTTAAAGCCCTTAGAAATAACAAGGCAGTCACTCAGAATAGCTAAAATGGCAACATTTGACATTTGTTATTGCAGGAAATATGGTCCTCCTGCAAAGTTACCTGATCTTTCTCATCTTAATTGAACCCTAGCAGGGCAGGCTTTGGAAGTTACCTGGAGGTGGAGACTGAGAACCCCATTATTTTCCTCGTTAGGCCCAGTGGATATTCCCCAAATGCCCCGATTAGCTGTCAAGCCCCTTTCTTTCAATTGTTAAATCCCTTGATTTTAAATTCTATTTAGGAGCTAGGCTGGCTCCAAATGTCAAAGAACACCATCATAATGGCCAATGAGTGACTTGAAATTTGGTTTGCCTTCTGCAAAATTTAGATCCCTTTTAGAAGCAAAGGATCACCACCATGAGGGAAGTAATTGAGCACTTGCGTTATACAAAGTAAGATTTACGTGGCCGTTAAAAATAATGTCTGTAGATAATATTTAATGATAATGAAAAATGCTGCAAAATACAGTTAGGTGTACAAAGGCAGAAAACAAAACTACCCTGGGCATCTAATTTTATTTAAAACAGCTGCATGAGGGCCATCAAAACAACAACAACAACAACAACAACAAAAAACAAAATTGGAAAGAAATAGGCTACATTTATTTCAGGAAGGTGGGTCTTTGGTAGATTGATGGATGGTTTTTATTTTTTCTTTACATTTTTCTGCATTTTCCGGATATTCATTTAACACACTTTATCTTTTATAATCGGAAAAAAGACTATTTTTAAATAATTGAAAGGATTCTGTAGGTTTAGAAATTCGAGGGGTCCAGACCATCCTGCCTTCCTCTGTTTCTACCTCTTTCATGATGTACCACCGGCAAAGAGTTGGATGTCTCCACATGTCTCCTCTCTTTGAAATTAAAAAAAAAAAGGCTGCTATCTGCTCCGCCATAGAGGGACATGATGAAGGATGATAGAACGGTGCCTATAAAAAACACTTATCACTTTAGAGAGCAAAACGTTTACCTATTCTCCTAACACTGTGTTTCCCGAGTGAGGACGGCTCAGTTGGAAGCCCCCAGTGGGAATGTCCACCAGGGATCATGGAGCGAAGTTTCATGAGAGGCTATTTACGAAGACGGTGGTTGACTTTAGAGAGAAGAACGAGGGTGGTGGAGCCGGGGAGGAGCGAGTGGTGGGGGAGACCTGGGTCAGGTAGCCACTGCCTGTGGTTGTTGTGACACGCATGCAATGGAATCCTCCAAAGCAATTAATTGTAATGAACTATTGATAGACTCAACAACGTAGATAAATCTCAAAATAATCATGTTGAGCAAAAGAGCTCATGCTCTATGATTCCATTTCTATTAAATTCTAATCGGAGGAAGACTAATCCATAATGACGGAAATCGGCTGGGTGGCTCCTTGGGGCCAGGGAGGCAGGGCCAGAAGGCACCGGGAAACCAGGTAACATTTGGTGGTGGAGTTTTCTTTTTTGATGGTGGCACTGGTTGCATGGGTGCAGACACTGGTCAGAACTCTTCAAACAGTGAAATTTAAAGGAGTTTTTATGACATGCAGATGAAGTTAGTAAAAAGAGGGAGAGAAAGAGAGGGAGAGAGAGAAGCCACGTCTAACAGGTTTCTTAGGTTTATTGTTTGTTTTACAAGGCTGTGTTTTAAGTTTGTTTTTCTCAAACTGTGAGTGATTCCTGCTTCCATATGTGTTCAGAGGATGTGGAAAAAGCACCTGAGATCTGAGCACATCCCAGTTGATTTGATAGATTTGGTTATAGGTTTGCTCAGTCAGGGGCTCCTGTCCCTATGGTTCTACTCTTTGAACATGAGTCACTTGCTTTTCGATGGGACCTCACAGCTGACTGTCTATATTTTTTCCATTTGATGATCCTATTTTAGGAAGCATGGCAAATGAGCCCATAAATATTTTTTAGTTTATTTGGACTAATAACTCTGAATCTGGGATTTGGAACCTATAAATCCTGAAAAAGGTAGATATCATGATGCCTATTTTACTACTAAAGAAACTGAAGTCTTGGAGAGACTTTTTTTTAACCTCTTCAGGATGTTTTATTAGTTAGTAGAAAGCTGGAACTTACATACAGATTTGTCTGGCTCTTTTAAAAGTAATTATCAGTTTCAGGGTTCCCAGGTGGCTCAGTCGGTTAAGTATCTGACTTTTGCTCAGGTCATGATCTCTGGGTCCTGGACCATGCTGGACTCCATGCTCAGTGGGGAGTCTGCATCCTCCTCTCCCTCTGCCCCTCTCCCTTCTGCTGCTCTTTCTCTCCCTCCCTCTCAAATAAGTAAATAGGATCTTAAAAAAAAAAAGTAATTGTCAGTTTATTAGGTTCTCTTTCACCAAGAATTCTGTTTGGAGAGACATCAGATGGAGACACTCATGAGTGATAGGAAGACTGTGTGTGCCTTCTAGATTGGAAGGTCCATTTTGGAGTCAGGGACCATATTCACTGCATGACACATAGTGTTATTATGAAATTTTGTTAATTGAATAAATAATCCAATTTCTATATTTATGGCCTGTAGTTTCAAATTTCAGAGTAAAACAGAAGAAGTTGCTTTTATAAATCTCTGATTTCATATGATTTAACTGTCAGTAAATAGAAGCTATTCAATTAGTTACTCGAAGAATATTTATTAAGCACCTACCAAGTGCCCTCCATCAGTGCATTAGTTGCTGTGTGACAAGTCATCCCCACCCTTAGTGGTAAAAACAACTCATATTCTCAGAGTTTCTGTGGGTTAAGAATCTAGGAATAGATTTTCTTGCTGGCCCTGACTCACAATGTCTCATAAGATTGCAATTGAGGTATTTTGGGGGACTGCAGTCATCTCAAGGCTCAAATGGATGAGGCTCCACATTCAGGTTCACATCCAGGTCCATTTACATGGGTGTTGACCCCCCAGTCTGGGAATATCCACTGCCAGACCCACTCACACAGCTGTGGGGAGGCTTCAAGATCTACCTGGACAACACATGGACACATCAGTTGGGCACAAGGTGGGGCTCTCCTAGGGCTACCCAACATGGCACCCTGCTTCCCCAGAATGAGGGTTCTGAGAGAGAAAAAGAGGCAGAAACAGAGACAGACATACAGAGATAGAGACAGAGACAGAGAGAACAAGATGGAAGTCTTAGTCTTTTCATAACCTAGTATTGGGAGTGATTCTATCACTTTTACGGTATTCTGTTCTTTAGAAGGGAATTGCTAAGTCCAGCCAACACTCAAGAGGAGGAGATTACAGAAGTTCAGAAGCAGTGGGAGGTGGGGAGTGCTGAGAGCTATCGGAGAGGCTGCCTACTACAATCAGTTCTACTCAAATTAACGAGTAGTTGGTGATTGAGGACCAACATGGTACCTAGAATTGATAAGGATGTTCTGTATAGCAGTGATGAGTAGGCTCTGTGGCAGCAAGAAGATGAGTGTGAGTCATTTTCTCTTCCCAAGAAGATTGCAGAGGAGTTGAAAAGATGGCCTATAACCAGCAGAAATAGTTAATTAATACAAGCCTGTATGTAATTCCTTGTAAAACAAGTAGATCTTGCCTATTACAGATGAAACATGCATCTGGATACCTATCACTTACACTGGAAAATCACAAGTCCTGCAGGAAAGAGGTTGTACAGGAGTGCAGGCAAAGGGAAGATGCCAAAAAAAAAAAAAAAAAAGGGAAGATGCCTGCAGAATTCAGGGACCAGTTAATCTAAAAATTTAAAAATTTTTTTTAATCTAAAAATTTACTTGAGAACCCAGTCATAATTTTTAGGTTTCAAGGAAAGGTTCCAAGTCACTTTCATAAATTTTATATTTTATTTTTTCACATTTATAAATTTTAATTCACTCAGCATTTACTCTATGCCTCCTGTGTGTGAGACACTGCACAAAATATTACAAACAGAATCTTCTTTGATGCACACAATAATCCTGAAGGTGATTATTATTACTCCCTTATTTACAGACGAGTTTGCTGAGATTCAGTTAATCATTAATGGTAGAGTTGAGATATGTTTGCAGTGCTATATTGTCTGTACAATATTGCTTATTCTTTTTTCTTTCCTTTGTATTTTTATTTAAATAAAACTGTTTCAAGATCTGTTTAAGGTCTTAACAGATGTAGAGATGAATTAGGTAGAGAGTGCCTCGAAGACTTATGGTTTATATTCTAGTGGGAGGAGGAGGGGTGGGTTGAGCAATTAAAAAAAAGAATAGACCAGAATAAAGTATCAGGTAGGGATAAGTGATTTATCTGTCTTACGTCACTGAAATGTAAACTCCTTGAGAACAAAGACTTTGTCATTCACCACTGTATTCTGCAGTGCTCAGAAGAGTTCTCGGCACAGAGTCAGAGTTCAATCAATATTTGCAATTGTCCAAAAATAAAATAGCAAGTAATAGAATGTACCAAGTAGAAGATAAAATGATGACGTGATAGAGAGGGAGTGAGGGATTACTTCAGATTAGGTAGTCAAGGAATGGCTCACCGAAGAGCCAAGGTCTGAAAGACAAGAAGCCAGCCAAACAGAAGCCAGCTCCTCATCTACCTGGATGAAGAGCATTCTGGACAGAAATGAACTGCTAGAGCAAAGGCCCTGAGGTGGGGACAGCCTTGGTGGGTTTTAGTAACAGAAAAGAGAGGAGTACGCTGAAGCATGGGGAATAATTTGGAAAAGAGAGGAGACCAGAGAGATGGGCAAGGCAAGGTCAGCTGAGGCCCAGGAGGCCATCACGTAGAGTGAGGATTGTATTTTAAATGCAATAGAAGCCACTGGAAGGTTTTAAATAGGAAATCAGGAAAATGACACAGTCTTTTGCCACAGTCTGGGCAAGAAGTAATGGCGGCTTAGATTAGGGAATAGTAGGAGGAATGGAGTGAAGGGGGCAATGTTACTCATTGACGAGCTTGCTTATTCACAGTTGGAGTATGGGTAGGGAGTGTCAAACCAAGTTGATAAATTGAAGATGACTCTTCATTTTCTGACCTTTTTTTTTTTTTTTTTTTTTAAGAAATCTGATATTTCCTTAGATATGGAAGATAGACCAGATTTGGAAGATAGACCAGAACCATATTTAGTTTTGCGAGGGTTGCCATGGCAAAGTATTCTATAGCAGAGGATCTAAACCATAGATACTTATTGTCTCACAGTTCTAGAGACTAGAAGTGCACAATCAAGGGTGCTGGTAGGGATGGTTACTTCTAACAGCTGAGAGGGAGAATCTGTCCCATGCCTCTGCCCTACGTGCCGGTGGTTTACTGATGATCCTTGGCATTCCTTGGCTTGCGACTGTCACCCCCATCTCTGCAACTATCTCCACAAGGCCTGAGCAGGTTGGAGGATGGAGAGGGGACCTCACAGTTGCCCTTTTGACAATGTTAAACAAGGTCTGACTATTAGAGCCCAAAGAGGAGAGTAGAGGAGGAAGAGGCAGGTCACAGCCAAGGCCTTTGATGGAGAAGGGCCTAAAGGATGGGTAGAGTTTGGGCAACATTAAATTCCAGGCTTCCCTAGCACTCCCACGCCATTTGGATAGTACATGGATCAGCAAATATAACCACAGAGAAGGACATATTGTTTCTCCTTTCACAGAGGGAAAGACGGCCAAGGAATGATTAAACTTATTCTGATAAGTAACTTCAGCTATTTCCAGATGGAGCTGACATATCTCGGTAGGGAACACAGACTTAGAAATGTCTGTTGCTTCCCAGAAAAAGCACCTCTCTTACTGTCTCTGTTAAGAGAGCAGGTGTCTCCTGCTATTGGGTTAGCCTCCTCGTGTCCAGGAAAATAAAATGGAGACAATAAAATCACTGGATTGGGAATGGCTCCTCCCTCTCAGTTGGCATGACCAGATATGATTTGAGGGATTTACTAAAGATTCTAGTCTGATGGTGTTACTTCCTTGATTAAAGACCTTTCATTCCTTGCCACTGCTTTTAGGCAAAAACAAACAAACAAACAAAAAAACCAAAAAACAAAAAAACAAACCTTAATTCGAAAGTTGGCCTAGAGGAGCTTGTGTGTGTTGGCCCAGCTAATTCTCTCTCTCCTCTGGGTTCTGGCCTCACTGGCCTTCTTATTTCCCACTCCCCTCCCAAAAAGACTGGCTCCCTTTGCCTCAGGGACTTTGAATGCAAGGGCCTCCAGGGTATACAGGTGCTTTCTTGCCCCACCCCACCCCACCCCACCCCTCCAATCTTGTTGATTCCACTCATCCTCCATCTAGTTGACTCAAGGGCCTCAGCTTTCAGCCGGACACCTGTTTCATCCTCATCATCGGACATCCTGTCCTGCACTCATCTACCTGCTGCTTTTTTTTGTAATAGCTTTCGGAGAAACAGGCCGGTTTTAACCAAAAAAAAAAAAAAAAAAAAAAAAAAAAAAAAAGCGATGCATTTGCAACCCAGGCAGTTTGGGGATATTCCCTACATCACCACTAGGGGGAGAGCGGCACTGCCCAAGTTTTGTGCTTCAGAGCTTTGATTCTAGGTTGGTTATTTGATGGAATCAAGTACAGAAGAGAGAGGGAGGGGCAGATGCCCAGCTGCGGTGGAGAGGTGGGAAGTGAAGGCAGTATTAATGCGGAGGACGCTCAGCCGAACAGCACGAGACCAAGAAATCAGAGAGGGACGGTCGTTGGTGATGGCAGGTGTTGAAGGGATACAGCCCTCCTTCAAACTTGAACAGTGGAAGTTCTTGAGAGGAGAAGACATCATTGCAGGGGGCACTGCTAGAGGCTTTGGTCCTGGGGGGTCTTTGCTCACCACACCCTGTTGTCCCCATCAGTAGAGGCTCATGTGGGAATGTTACGATTCTTGACAGGGAAGGTGCAGATTTGAATTCTGCTGCACATGTCAAGAGGGTGGTGGTTAACAGCTCTGGTTCTGGGATCTCTAATTATGACACTCAAGATTTGTGACCTCCTAATCGGGCTCCTCTGGACAAATGACATTATTTCTCTGTGCCTTGGTCTCCTCATCTGGGGCTGAGAGTACTGTTAGTCCTGGAAGTGTTATGGTGAGAATTCACAAGTAAAAAATGATATTGTGCCTTTTACGCATCAGGCATTATTCTAAGGTCCTGAAGTTCTTCAGCTCTCACAGAACCTCTGCGACGTAGATACTGTTGTCATGATTAGGGTTATTCCTATGTCATAGTTGAGGAAACTGAGACATAGAGAGTTTTAGAAACTTGCCTGAAGTCGCAGAGCCTGGGTGTGGCCAGAGTCAGCATTGGAACCCATCCAGACGCTTAGAACAATGGTGGCTCAACGTAGGCACTCAAAGAGGGTTGCATATTCAGCTATTTACCAGGAAGCCCCTGCCTGGGCATGTATGGTGGCTCAGGAGCCAGGCACATATTTTTCATGATCTGATTTTGTGCGAGAGGAGGAAGGGAGGGGGTGAAGGGCAGCGGGGGAAAAACTCTGGTGCCTGTAGAGTCAGCTCCGTGGCCTGTTTTTTGTTGATTTGTGAGAGGATTTTGGGAGGCCCAAGCAGCACTATTTCAGAGTCTGTTTGTGTGGACAGGCCAGGGTAGTGGGACTTTTCTTTATTTCCGTGTGAAACATGGTGTGGCACCTACACTTGTGAGGCCCAAGGGTCACAGTGCTGTTACAGGTGCCCCTCAGCGCCTCAGCTCATGTTGTGGGGAGGATGGACACCCTGCTTCTGAGTCCCAAGTGAACATCTTTTATCCCACTGAGGACCCTGGAGGCAATGAGAGAGAAGCTTCTAGAAGGATAGGATTTCAGCCTATGGTCTGGAGTGAAACAACATGTCTGATCTTCATAGGGACAGGTTACACATCCCAGCAGCCTTTCGAAATAACTGAGGGAGAATTAAGAGGAGGGAGATGAGATACCTTTAACATACAGGTGAGGTCAACAGGCATCCAAGCGTGATTACTCTCGAAGAGGACAGTTCAAACTCCATGTGTTCGGTTTGGGGTCATAGGAGAAATAGAGATCAATTTCCTTTTCATTAAACTCTGTATTATAGAAAGGATATGCCTGTTATTGTACAGTATTTATTCCCGAGCACATCTTCCCCACGTCCCTCAGAAATCTGCATCCTGGAATCACAGTTTGATTGATGCACAAGGTGGAAGCTATAGACAGGCACCAAGTTATAATTCAAGTTCAATTTATGGCTCAGTCTTGAAGCCAAATTGTAGTCAACACAGGTTTTAAAAACATACTCTCTTAGGAAAGGACGTAATGCCTTTCTATAGGATATGCTACGTGAATAGAGACTGTAGAAATAACTGTTGTAAAAATCCCATATTTGTATGTCCTACAACCGCGGAAAAGTCCACCACATGGGGCAGAAGAGCATACTTGAAGCCTATGTGCATCCGCGGTGTAGGTATCTTTGTCCTGGAAGGCGGGAGGGACTGCATCTACTTACCTGGTTTTGCATGTTGCCTGGAGCCCAGCTGGGGGTAGACGGATACTCTATTGATGTTCTTTGAAGATACGGATGCTGGTAATTTCTTTCTGCTCACTCACCAGAAAGCACAATTGCAAAATGTATCTAGGTCTCCTAAGAACAAATGAACCCTATGAAATGGGAAAGATTTAGATTCTCCTGCTAGAGACATGGATCAGGAGAACGGGTAACCAGCCTCAGAGATTAGAGGGATGCCAGTGTGTGCTGTGGTTGCTGCAAACTAACACGATTTCTGTCAAATTTATGGTAGTCTGGTCAAGGTTAATAAATGTGTAGTTTTTTCTCAGTGGCATACTCAAGATGTAGAACAGTCAACGATCATTTCTACCATCTTCCTTAGTAGATATGGTAGCAATAATTGATTCTAGAATGTGACAAGTGATGATGTTGGGGGAGGGGGATTGTGTGAAACAAGATGAGGGGAAGCTGACACGGGAGAAGTTTGCAAAGGTTCTCCCAGGTCAAGAAGACTAGTCGTGAAGGCATTCTCGATAGTTACCTTTCCCTGGTGTTGCAGGATTTCTCTCTGCTATAAACAAGAAGGGATGCTCTGAAGTTTGAAAATTTTTATTAGAGGTGTACAGAGAAATGATTAGTGAGATCGGATCAGAAATGCTTGGAGGGTTTCACGTAGCTTTGCATGCATTCCCAGAGCGATTTTGGAAATAGTGGAGTCCTGGTCCTCAAGTAGGACAGAGGGCTTAGGTCTGGGGAAGGAAGGGTGTGGGGGGAGCAAAAATTAACCAAAACTTGTTATCTTTGTTGTTGCTAATGTACAACATTAGCCAGGCTGGATTTACAGCTCTGAAAAATAAGCATTTGGCATTCCCTTGGATGCTGGAAGGTCAAGCGTGGGAAAAGGCAGGTTGCTTTCTGCTACACGGAAGCCCTAAGGCTTGATTATGGGGTCATGGGTACAATTTAAAACAGGGTCAAGACGTAGATAAACAGTTAAAAAAAAAATAGTAATGGAATTCAACCACACACACAAAAATAAAATTGCTATGCCTTCTCTGAATTTTCTTTTCTCAAAAGATGGTCTATATTTGACAATAGAGTTTTATTAAAAATAAGTAAGTCTGGAGTTTAGACTAGTGTAGCATAAAGAATAGTGGATTGAATCTAGTCCTTAATGACTAAATATCTATGGGAAAATCAAAATCAAGCCGGGCTATCTTTGGGGTAGAATTTTCTTGTGTGCTAAATAAGGGGATGGTTTGTACCGAATTCCATGATTTCTAACGGGACTTCATACATATTCCTGCCAGCTTGGAATCCAGCAGCCACACTATTCTAACTGGTTTGCTGGGAACATCTGACAGTCTTCAGATTCTACGGTTCCCAAGAAGCACCTCTGTGGTGCCACTGACCCATGGATTAATGTATCAGAGGAGCAGTAACGGAACAGGGAAACACACCAGACCTTAACCCATCGCTGGAAGTGTAAATACAATGTCATAAGCAGGGGAAATTTTGGTAGAGATGCTTTTTTAAAAAGTTTAAAAATAGGATTCTTTAATGCAGCGAACTGGACATCGCTAGGAGAGGGAAAAATCATATTCATATATATAATAAGCTGGAAGGTTTCAAGTGGTTAGAGAGAAGAGAGAATTAAAAAAAGGACAATGTAAAGGAACAAAAAATAGGATGGGAGGTGGAAGGGAAAGACCATAAAAGGGAAGAAGATGGGAAGGGATGAAGCCATGAAGGCAAGGAGGTGCACACGGACTCTGTTGTGGTGCCTAAGAGAACAGCTTTGGAACCAATGAGTTAACTCTCAGCTCTGTCTCCTACTGATTATGTGACTTTGGGTGGTCACTCAGCCTCTCTGAACTTCAATTTCCTCAACCATAAAATGTAGTTAATGATGCTTGGCATCTCGATTTCTTACCAGAGTGCCTACTTCGTCATGACGTTGTAAGATGACACAGGTAAGGCACTTGGCTCAGCAGCTGGTCCAATCTCTATACGATTTACCTGTTATTATGGTGGTGGTGATGGTGGTGGTGAGGATTAGCTGGTAAAATGTATCCCAAATTCTTTTTTTTTTTTTAAGATTTACTTATTTATTCATGAGAAACACACACACACACACACACACAGGCAGAGACATAGGCAGAGGAAGAAGCAGGCTCCCTGCGGGAAGCCTGATGTGGGACTTGATCCCAGAACTCCGGGATCATGACCTAAGCCAAAGGCAGACCCTCAACCACTGAGCCACCCAGGTGTCCTTGTATCCAGAATTTTTTAGAGCAGTGCCTGGTACCTGATAAACAGTAAATGGTAGAAAGCAAAAGGAGTATGATTAACATTTGAGAATTTGAATGGCCTCTGCTTGTTGAGCAGAACGCTGTCACCATCCTGACCTCTGATGCTGGTAGTAGAGGGACATTCACCTGTTTGAACCATCACTTTCACTTTCACTTTATGGGTGAAGAAAACTCTGAGGCCGGAGGGTATTGGCCCACAACTACGCAGCTGGGAAGGGGATCGCACTCGAAGACACGATTCTGATTTGCTCAAGTTTAGCTGCAACTCTGAGAGGTAAATATCCTGCTTTTCATTTATAAAAAAATATCCCAGAGAGAGGATCTACGCCCATAAGTCTCAGATTCCGAAGCCCACTCTCTTTCCACACGGAGAACATTACAGATGAGCATTTTGTAAACTGTGATGTGTGTAGCTCTCCGCAAAGCACCCCTGCCCGGTGGAAAGACAATGTCAGCCAAGAGTAGGAGACGTGCATGTGATTCAAAACTCTCCAAAAGCCACATTTAAAAAAAGCAAATGAAACCGTGAAATTAATTTTAATAATGTATTTTACTGAACCCAGTATACCCCGAATACTTTTATTTAAACATGTAATCAGTACAAAAATGATTGATGAGTTATTTTACATTCTTTTTTTCTGTGCTTAGTCTTTATTTTTTTTAAATTTTTTTCTGTGCTTAGTCTTTAAAGTCCAGTGTGCATTTTACACATATAAGATCATCTCAGTTACCACCAGTCACCTTGCAAGCGCTTGAAATCTGCATGTGGCTAGTGGCTACCACATTGGATAGAGTAGCTGTAGACTATTGCTCTTTCGATTTCGAGAATCATTTCTTCAAGCTCTGGAAGGCCTTGAGGTTGGTAGCCGCAGCAAGGTTGCCATAGGATATCAAGAAGAGGACAAATGTGATCAAATGTTTTACGAATTACGCCTGTCAGTGAAATTTTGGACAACACTTGCTAAATCCACAAAGAAGAATCTAACTTCTTTTGCCCTTAAGAAAAAAAAAAAAAAAGTGATTTGTTCACTCAAAGTAGGAACTTGGCTGCTTTTATGTTTTTATAAGCAATTTTTTTTTAAGGTAGTTAGAATTTCATGTGGGACAGAAAAAAAAATATTTAGAATTCATTTACTGGATATTTAGGGAATACAAAACAGGGAGATGGGAGAATGAGGACTGGGAGGGTGTCATCAAAGTCTTTTATCAGCAAAGCTGTCACTTTATAGACACGTAATCTGACAGGCGCTTTGCTGAGTTTGCTTTGCTTGAGAGCTTCCACTTGTAAGGTAATTTTATGAACTCGGCTCAGAAATTCATGGGAAAAAGCAAGAGACAATATCACATGCTTCTGCCTCTTTTATTTACTTATGTCACATGAACCAGATGTCAGAAACTCTTCAATTTGGAAATTTTTAAGTCCTACAATGAACTGGATAATAGTTAAAATTGACAGTAAGGGCCAAGGAGTTTCAAGAAAATGCTAAAGCTCTGACATTCAGGAACAGCAGTTATATTCTTCTTCACTGGAGGGTTTAATAGTTCCGGAGAGCCACAAGGGGGTTCTAAGAGCTTCCACCCCAGTCCTGGACCAAAATCAGCTCCATTTTTATGTCCGTAGTTCAGCTGACCAAAAAACGCATGTTTGTACCTGGGTTGTATATGATGACTTTTGATGTGTCCACATATAAATATTATTTCCTCATTTTATATTCCTTGATTTTTTTCATCTACACTATTGCTTTATCAAACTCTCCTTATTTTTATTATAATTCTAGAACAATTAGAAATAGTAGTAATTAAATTGCTGAAATCTGCCTGCGTAGAGTAAGAACATTTCAATTCTATCAGTATGGGTGTTAATTATTTTAGGCAAGCTGTCATTTAGGCTTTCTAAAGTGGATTTTGTTCTTGCAGTCAAGAACATTGCTTAGTGCAGAATTAATTAATCATTATAAATATAAAACCTGCAGTATCAGCTCCTGTGTTCAGAAAGGTTTCAAGAGGCAAGGTTGAAAGAGTCAATAGGCTGCTGAAGGGAATCTTATCATGTGCCCCCCCAATCTGATAAAAGGACAATTAAACTATGTACTTCGTTTTTATATAGGCCCTTACTTTAAGTATCAGTTCAAAAGCTGGAAATGTCTGCTTTTCTCAACACAAAGGATTTTTTTTTTTTTAAAGTAACTTCTTTTAAATAGATTTTTTAAAGCAAGGTTGACGAGGAGATCACTGAACATTGGAATTTACTCTGGCTAAAAGGAGATTCCCCTCACCCTCTCCCACCAAATTTCATCCTCCCATAATTGTGACGAATAGGACCTATTTCTCCTCTGGGCTCTGAATTTTCCCAGATACTCAGTGGCTACTTAAGAAATGTTCTATACAATGACCATAATAATTATATTCCTTGCATTAAGGCTCACAGTCATTCTGCTCCAAGAGAAAAAGCCCACATTCCCCATGGCCTTTCCTACTGTGTTTTAATAATGGCTGGACGATATTGTGTCATTTTCCTGCTGTAAATGGCGGCAAAATTCAACTAAGTTATACAGGAACACACTGGCCAAAACAAGGAAATCATGCCTATATGGGTAAAGAAACCAGTGCCGTAACAATCTCAATAATGACGGTATTAACTAACATTTAATAAGCCCACTAGATGATAGCCACTCTGAGTACCGTGCATGTAATTGCCTTGGATAAGCACTTTGTATGTAATTGTCTCATTTAATTCTTACCACTCAGAAGCAAAGAGGCCCCCAATATAGAAAAAAAAATGTGCTCACTTTTTAAATATAATTTTGCTAAAACCTCAGAATTTTGAAAAGCATTTATTTAAAAATATATATTGAGAATTGGTTCTCTCCAAGGCACTCACCTACGAATAAGACCTGCATATCGAGACAAACCACTGGAGCTTCTTGTCACACTGTGGATTTCAGTCCCGTGGGTCTGGGCACAGCCTGGGGTTCTGCATTTCTCATAAGCTCCCAGGTGATTGCTACGAGTCTAAAGACCACACTTTGAGAACAAGGACAGAGCCTATACGTAAAGCAATTTTGAGGGGATAAAAGCCAAAGAACTACATCATAATTGTTCTGAAGAGTCAATTAGTAACTGCAACTGAGGAAATCCGGGTTCACTTTGTCAAAAGAATTACACTTGAGTTGGGCCTTCAATAGTGGGTGAAAAAGCAAGTGGAAGGGAGTGTTGCTTGGTTTGCTCTCACAGGTTAGGGTTTAGAAAAGATGTAGACTATTTCCTAAACCACACTGGGACATCTATAGGGTTTGGCTCTCTCAGAAGAGAACCAGTGGGGATCTCTATGTTTTACTGGTGTCCCCACCCACATTTGACATCCTCTTCCAGTTGTTCCTTCTCTAGTAATTGAAGCATCTACCCACATCAGGCAAGTGATGACTGAAAAGTATGTCGTAGTGTATGTGGTACCTAGTATTAATTATGCAAGCAGCCCCCTCTTTTAAGTTTATTTTAAAAGATACCATTTTATGATTTGTATCACTACAATTATGTTTCTAATGGGATTTTAATTGATTTTGAATCCAATTAAAGAAAACCTATTTTTAAAGCACATCTCAGCTGCTGCCACTAGGAAGTCATGCCAGGCTGGCACAGTATAAGTCATCAGAGCATAATTTGAATGCATGTGGTGTGATCAGCCAGGGGGATTTGTGAGTGACCTATATTTAATGTTCCTTTAAAAAATCGTCTTGATGTGTTTTGTGTTTCTCAAGACTATGTCTATGCCCTAATGATATAAATAACCAGTTTTACTACAGAGAGTTCTATGGTCTTTTGGGTAAAAGTTATTGGTTCTGGTTTTGAGAAAGAGACATTTTTTTCTGGGATGCAATGCCCCCTTTGTCCATATATTGTGTCTGTAAATTATGATTCCCCCCCAAAGTCACATCTATTCTGAGCTCCTACAGAGGACTGTTTCAGACCGTTAAGTTTTTTCTAGACTTGGTTCAGTTACATTACTCACAAACCTAAACGTTTTAATGGTTCCTCCTTGTCTATTGAATAAACTCTACAATCATGGCCCCTCACAGTATGGTCCAAACCTAAACTTAAATCAAATTCTAGTACTTGGTATCCTCCTTCCTTCTTGTCCCATATGCTGTATATTCATTGTTTCTGCTCTCATTCTTTCTGCCTAGAATAAGCCCTTTAATAGTGTGGCTTGATACATTTCGAAAGACAAGTCAGAGCCAACATAAAGGCATGTGGTGATTAGGAACAAATTGGGGAGTGGATCAGTGACATGGGAAGAACAGGTAGCCTTTCACCGAACCTGTATACAGGTCGTTCAAAAGACATGAAAAGTCCCAGAAGTTTAGATAGCAAATCTAACCATACCACTGTAGAGCTGCCAGGAACAATTAAATGCTCAAATCTCAAATGCCAGTGGTCTGTGGCCCCAGTGGAACGTTTTACCCTTTGCATTTTAAAGTTCTGGGTTCAAGGAATGTTTAAGGAGCATAATAAAAGTGACATTTTTTGTACAGTAACCAGTATTGAAAAAAAATGTCAACATACAGCAGTTTTGCGCATTTTGAGGTGAGCCTTAACTAGAAGGAAAATGTCTTTTGTCACTAATCCTTGTCTCTGCTGAGCCTGTTAGGTCAGTCATCCACAGAGACCCACACTCTTCCAAGCTTCCTAACCCCTGCACAGCCCCAAATGGCCACACAACTACAACAGCTTGACTTGTTCTCCTGGTCCTTCCTGCCACCAACGAAAGCCAACGTCTCCAGGAGCCTGGCTGTTTCCAAGGATGGGTTTTACACGGGAAGAGGCAAGCTTGTCTGGCAGAGGTCATCAAAGCTACAGTTTGTAGAGACAGCAGGCCATCACATAGAGACTAAGAGAAGTTTCTGTTGTTTAGGAAAACAAAGACTTCTGGACTCTCTAATTGTTCGAATCAGAGAGAGAAAACAAGAAAAGGGGGGTGAAAAAAGGAGAGAAAAAATGAGGGGGAAGGGAAGAGAGGGAGACGGTGAAAGGGAGGAGAAGGAGGGGAAGGGGAAGTAGAGGGAGGAAGGGGAGGAAAGGTGAGGGAAAAGTTAATGAACTGCAAACATGAGCTCAGAATGTGTTGGCTTTCCTTCTGGGGGCAGTACCACAGCTGTGGCTTATGGAAATGCTTAAGGAGTAGGACTTGAGGCAGCCGCATAGAGTCCCCCAAATTTCATTTCAGTGAAGTCTACAGACATAGTTTAGAATTCCCAGGCCAAAAAAAAAAAAAAAAAAAAAAGGAATTCCCAGGCCCCATCAGGTTGTAGGGAAACACTGAGAAAACTGGCTGAGCAGGAGGGGTTTGCAGCGGGTATGAAGATGGGCAATCTGTGTACGTAGGTCACAAAAGATACCATGTGCCGCAATGGTGCCTATTAGTGCCATACCCAAAGGATTCGGGTGTATCCAGCCACACCTCCGTAGATCCTGGTGCAACCCATACTGTGCCCTGGTGGAACAGTTAGATCACAGTAAAGGCCAGTGCAGCCTGTGAGGAAAACAGATGTGACAACCTCTCCTTCTCATAGTACCATGGTGGCAATACCTTCTGAGATTTTAGATCAGGTCTAGGGGGAGTAAGAAAGGCAAAGGGTGGGCAGAGATCCTGAAAACAAAACAATAAACAACAAAACACCTTGTAAATTTGTTTAAAGCAAAAGAATTGAATTGCAAGAGATTAAGATTCAGTAAAAAAAAAAAAAAAAAAAAATGATGGAAGAGCATGATTGAGACTGTTGGCCCCCTAAAGGTAGAAATCAGGGCTCATGAGCAAATTGAGTTGAGTCATCGAAAAATAGTTATATGAGTCAGTATGTAAACTTCAACCCACCCTGTCCTATTTCAAATGTCACTTCCTCCCTGAAATCTTTTCCGTTCCCTCAGCTGAATGCTTTCTCCTACTCACATAAAACTTTCCAATATAACCTACTTTTAATTGTCTCGTCTCATAAAAAATGCTAGTTTATAGATTCACAGATTAAGAGAATCAAGAAGGATCCAACAGGCCACCATCTAAAACTATGTTTTCCCTCCCACGAGATAATACAATCCTTGAAGGCAGAAAAATACTGCATTTGTTTTTATTTAGCTCAAAGCAGCAGTGCAAATCCTTGCTCATCTGAGGTATGTGTGATCAGTGTGCGTTGGCACGTGATGCAAATGCATACAGGTAAAATGGAGACGCTATCTCTTGTAAGGGGTCAATGTTGACTCTTCTTTCAACTTATCTTTATTACTTTGGAATTAATTCACCCTTCTTGATGATGCAAAGGACCAGGGAGAAGAAATCAAAGTCTTTAAGTTGTGTAGTGTGGGGGAGGAAAACTCTTCCATTTTTCCCTTCTAGGTTCTCTGGTTAGTCTGATAACTAATCGACATAAGACAGATTAACAAGAGAAAACAAATTTAATTTTGGACACGTGGGAGGCCTATTAAAAAGATGAGGCTCACAGAAGTGACCAAAGGAAGCTTTTATACCTTTTAGACAAAGAAATGATAAATTTGTGAAGAATTGGCAATACAAGGAAATTTGGGCTTATAGTAGTAAGTTAGTGAAGAAGTTATAGAGTTTGTTCATACAGCCTTCTCGGTCCTAAATTCCCTGTCTCTGATGATGAGCATGTTTGTCTTCCTCCTCATGTGAAGAGGGTACCTTTGACATGGGAGATTTATTTCCTGCTTTCAAGGGGACGAAGGAAGGTCAGAATGTCCTTCTTACATTGGGTGTTTCTCAGGTGATTTTAATTCAAAATAATAAATATGTAAGATAATATTAAAATGTTTAAATTATAAATTAAATATATAAATTAAAAGATTTAAATATATTATTTAAATTATAAATTAAATATATAAATTAAAAGATTTAAATATATTATTTAAATTATAAATTAAATATATAAATTAAAAGATTTAAATATATTATTTAATTCAAAATAATAAATATGTAAGATAATAATAAATATGTAAGATAGCATTTTGGGGGGTGGCATATCCTGCTCCCCTTCAGGAGCTTTGTTGACATTTTTGTTGTTGAAACTCACCTGGGGCCTGCTGAGCCTAGTCAATTTGAGATTGAATGAATGAATTTCTAAAGCTAACTTTGACTTTATAGGCTTGACTGAGGTAGGGATTAGATGATAAGAAAAGGGAAATCCTTTTTTCAAATTTTTATTTAAATTGTAGTTAGTTAACACATACTGTAATATCGGTTTCAAGACTAGAATTCCGTGGTTCATTACTTACGTAAACAACCAGTGCTTGACACAAGTGCTCTCCTTAATCCCCACCTCTCACGTAGCCCACATCCCACCCACCTCCCCTCCAGGAACCCTCAGTTTGTTTTCTATAGTAAGAGTCTCTTAGGATTTGCTTCATTCTCTTTTTTTTATTATTATTTATTTTTAAACTTTTCTTTAGGAAAGGGCTATTTTTATTTCTAGTTAAAGCTCACTTCAGAATGAGCAGATCTACAGTATGCTGACTTTGACCTCGCAGTATTTGCGACAGTATCTTTATTGTTTCTTTGATATCTTCCCACCTAGAACTTCAGAACAGGACTTGAAAGTGCACAGGGCAAGTAAACTCTACTGGAACACAAAAAACTATATTTTAGATTTGAGCCTTTAAATTGTTTCTGCTGTGTGTAAAAAGTCACAGATTTGTGGCTCCAATTGTGCTTCTTTTCTCTTTCTTTGCTTCTCTTTCCTTTTTTTCCATAAACTACCTATAGAGAAGGTCAATGGTGGGACTCCGGAAGGACCAACCTCTTGGTTCCATGTGGCTTATTCAGAGTCCTAGAATCATTAACTTTCCCTTCCCCCATCTCATTGTTGCACTTTAGTTCTAGACTTGTCAGTTATAGTAGGTTCTGACAATTGTTTCTTATTTCAGATTCCTGGAGACTAGCTCTAATCATGGAAGACTAGTGTGTTTACTTAATAAACAGAGATGAATAGTGCTCTTGATCCATTGGAAAAGCTTCTTTGAAGAAAGCAGGAGAAGTTGTATGAGATCATCGCAAACCCAAAGGCCACAAACTTAATGAGAGATGGTTTATATCTAGCATGACTTCTCTTAGAAATCAGGTGAATGTAAGAGCACAAAGGTTTGGGAGAGCAAATAAACAGAGTTCCAGATGAACATAGAACCAGAACTCAGGAAAAAAAAAAAAAAAAAAAAAAACCTCATGGGCTTATCTCTGGAAACAGCAGAAAGAAAATTAAGGTAGAACCAAAAATTGAAGAACAAAAAATAGCAGGAATGGCTGAGAAGAGCTCTGTGATCACAGAGTACAGGAATCCTCCCCAGGGTCTAACTGTTCTTAAATGTGGTCACTACAAAACACACAGAAGAGTTTGTATACTTGAAATTCTCACTTGACTACCAGATTATTGTTTTTGTCGAGGTAGGAGGACAAGAATATACTTTCTTTCAGCTTGTTAACTCGATTTATGACTTCTGAATGTCTGGACAATGGTATGAGGACATCCATTTGTACTCTTGCTCCAGATTCCACAATGATTAGTGGTTGGTGTGACAGAAAGCATATAATCTAGAAGTACCATCTTACTATCTCACTACCATCTTTCATGCCTCCCTTGGACTGTACTCACTGCTGGTTTGGGGAGTATGTGCAACTTTGCTTTTGAGGCTGGGCATTGACTTGTTTTCTAAATTGTGTGAATGTGGGGGTATTACTGTGATGATCTTGTGTGTCCTATTGACTCTTCAGACTTTTGAGAGAAGAGGGCACAAAGGAGACTGTATTGAACGAATTTTTTGTATTGAACGAATTCCTGAAGGAATCACCTGCTTTCCAGGGAGTGCAGCTGTTGGCTGAATGCATCAGAGAGAGATGTATCTGGATGAAATACAGAAGAATGAGATAAACTTGAGATCTTGAGCTCAGAATTTTTGGATTGTAATATCACTGGACACTAACTTAAAAGGAAAAAGAATTTAATCCTTGGACCTTAATGCTTTTCTATGAGTATAAAGATTTAGTCATTTAGGCCTCGGGCTCTTTTAGGCCATTGACATTGTATTGTTTTAGTACCTGATGTAGTTTCATGATGACTTTGTATTATGGGTTGAATTGTGTCCCCCCTTCCCCAAAAACATATGTTGGAGTTCTAACACCTAGTACTTCAGAATGAAACCTTATTTGGAAATAGGGTTGTTGAAGAAGTAATTAGTTAAATTAATCAGAGGTCATACTGGAGCCCCTCGGTGACTCAGTCGATTAAGCATCTGCCCTTGGCTCGGGTCATGATTCCAGGGTCCTGGGATCTAGCCCTGCTTTGTGCTCCCTGCTCAGCTGGGAGTTTGCTTCTCCTTCTCCCTCTGCCCTCCCGACCCCTGCCAGCTCATGCTCCCTCTTGCAGCTCAATCTCTATCAAATAAATAAATAAAATCTTTAAAAAATCATACTGCAGCTGGGTGGATACACACAATCTTATATAACTGGTGTCCTTAGAAGAGTTAGAAAAAAGAGAGAGGGATGACAGAAAAGAGATCAGCTTGTGAAGACACAGACACACAAAGGGAAGACAGCCATGTGATGATGGAAACAGAGATTACCATGAGGCATCTATAAACCAAGGAATTAAAGGATTGTCAGCAAACACCAGAAGCTAGAAGCAAGGAAGACATGTCCCCTATAGGTTTAGAGGGAACATGGCCAACACCTTGATTTTGGACTCCTATCCAGAACTACGAGAAAATAAATTTGTGTTGTTTTAGGCCAACCAGTTTGTAGTTAGTTTGTGGTAATTTGTGACAGCAGCCCTAGGAAACCAATACACTTTGTGTAACTGTGGTAAGCTGTAGAGGATAATTTACTGGGCAACATTTTGGATGGTAAATAGACTAGGAAATGAATCTGCAACTGTGATAGAACTTGGTGTTTAATTAATTTATTGTTTTGATCATTTCAGAGCCTTCTCTAAGGAAAAGCTCAGTTTCCTTCCAGCTCCTCCAAAGTGGTGGTGGTGTGTAGAGGAACCACCTCATGAAAATGGTAGGGAGCTTGCCCCAGATAAAATGATAAGCTTCCCCTATTTCCATCCAGAGAGGAAGTTGGTTATATGCCGATTGACAGGGTTGGAAAAAATATTAGAAAGGCCCCCAATTCCACTCCTTAAGTCTCCATGACCAGCAAAGTGAGAAGCAGTGGTGGGTGGGCTTTCACCACACTTTGCAGAGGGAACGCTTTAGAAGGTAGGCTTCTGATCTTCCTCCACCACTCACCCGCTCCTCTCCTTTGGAGAAGTGTGGCTTTTCTGACCATTGATATTGGGAAGAGGGTGCTGAACGTGTGTAGCTAAATATATTTCCAGTTTCTCCCTTTGGATTGCCCACAGCATGGGTGTTTTCTGCTTTGGTCTTCTATAGAGTTAGCACATGTGGATCAAGGAGCAAGCTTGGTTTCTAAAGGATAACCTTGAGTTCTAGCTTTTCCTACCAATAATGACAAACTCAGGCAGTTCAAAGTTTCTGAGTAATGGGGTCTGATCTTCATGCCTATGTTTTCCCTCAGATAGGTTTTTCTAAGGTCTAGACTTGGGGTAGGGGGTAGTATCTAGAAGTTTTAATGTGGCTTCACATTGAAACCAGCTTCTCCCTTCCACTTTTACCTACAATAAAGGAGATGCTTGTGCTCCATCTATCTAACTTTTCTGCTAAGCTCTTTTTCTTTCTTTTCTTTCTTTCTTTCTTTCTTTCTTTCTTTCTTTCTTTCTTTCTTTCTTTCTTTCTTTCTTTCCTTCTTTCTTCTTTCTTTCTTTCTTTCTTTCTTCTTTCTTTCTTTCTTTTTCTTTCTTTCTTTCTTTCTTTCTTTCTTTCTTTCTTTCTTTCTTTCTTTTCTTTTTTTCTTTCTTTTTCCTTCATTTTCTTCTTTCCTTTTGTTCCATTCCTAAGAGATGGGTGTGGGAAATACATGTTATTTATTTATGACTTCTAACCCAAACACGTATTAAAGAGTTTATCTACTAGAAAGTGTGATAAAATTACAGGGGAAACATTTATGTAGTGAAAAACAGTGTCAACTTGGAGTCAGCCATGAATTCAAATTCTGCTTCTTTGGCTAACTAGCTATTGACCCAATTATTCAACCTATCTGAGTCTCCTCTGAAAATATCAATAACAGAATGTGTCTCACAGGATTGTAAAGACTAAATGACATAAGACATATAAACTATTTCATTATGTCTCTGTATCACCAAGGTTGGCATATAGTGGAACTCTAAGTTATTTTCCTCATTTCTCTATTCTTGAACAGGTAACATCAATCTTTCCACTGCTCCACTTCCATACATACACATCCTCCGTATATTCATAACCCTATTTCACTTCATCATACTCACTTAACCTATTGTTAAAGGATGAACATGTTTGTTGGGAATGCAAACGATCTAGTACAACATCTATTGTATGTGCCCTCAATGAAAACGATGCTGGTCTATAGTTTCCTTGTCAGTACAGCCCCATTGAAACCCTGGGTTTTTCCTTATGATGTATGTGAATTTTAGAGTGTGACAAAAATGATTAAAAAAATCTACTCTTGGGGATCCCTGGGTGGCTCAGTGGTTTAGCGCCTGCCTTCGGCCCAGGGCATGGTCCTGGAGTCCCAGGATGGAGTCCCATGTCGGGCTCCCTGAATGGAGCCTGCTTATCCCTCTGCCCGTGTCTCCGCCTCTCTCTCACTCTTTCTCTCTCTCTCTCTCTCTGTGTGTGTCTGTCTCTCATGAATAAATAAATAAAATCTTAAAAAAAAACTACTCTTATTTGTAAAATGATGAGATTCTATAATAAAATTGGTAAAACCTTTTTGTTCCAAAATTCTATAGTTACATAAAAATGCCACAGAGTTATTACCCTTGAAACTATTTTGTTTGCTGTGCTTCCTCCATGTAATTTCCGTAATAATTAGCCAATGCTTGTGTTTATAGTGTTTTTATATTTTTCTTTCATTCTATAGAAGAATAGAGAAAAATGGAATTATTTTCCTTCGTCAGCAAAACCACAAAAAATATGACCTCAGTGGGTTATTATAAAACCACACAGAAATCACAAAGGAGTCTATTTAAGCATGCCATTGTCTTAGTTTAGCCCTGTATTGATTAATTATTTCATTCAGTTCACGTTTGTTGAGCTTAACTCTACCAAGTCAAACAGATACTGGGACCATGGAGATGAATGGGATTTGTTCTCTGTCCTTACAAGGCTTCTGGTAAAAAAAAAAGTGAAAGAAACTGTAGACAGCTTCAGAAAACATATCACCTTGGTATCAGTTAGTGCTCAATTAGAGAAGCAGAACTAGGAGGACATACACATTAAGAGATTTAGCGCAAGGAATTGGCTTATGCAATTGTGGGGGTTGTCTAGGCAAGACCAAAATCTGTAGGATGTCCATCAGGACAGGCTGCTGGCATTCACATTTTCCAGACAAAGCTTCTGGGTACAGGCAAAGCTTCTACTTTCATCAGGGAGGTCCCAGTGGCAGTGCAGGCCTTTCAATGGACTGAGTCAGGTCCACCCAAATTATCTAAAACAAATTCTCTTACTCAAAGTCAGCTGATTATGGACTTTCATCCCATTTACATAATACTTTCAGAGCAACACCTAGATTAGTGTTGGATTGAATAACCTCAGGCTAGCATCAGCCAAATTGACACATAAAACTGATCATCACAATCATCATTTGCAAAATCCTCATGAGTCAGAGATCTAAGGTAGAGCTCTTCCAAAATCACAGACAACTTCTGTTGAGCAAATATTTCGGGAGTCTGTTACCTGAAGTGCTAACAATTTTACCTTGAAATGATAATCACTAGTTTTACCATGTCTTCAGAGGTTCAGGACTTGCTGCTATTATGTCTTTAGGTAGGAATTAGGTAGAGGAATGAGTTTTATATTGCTACCTCCAATCCATGTGTGTGGAGTAGGAGAAAAACACAAGTATTTTAGAGTATTAGAAAACATAAAAAATATAAATGCCCTCTTCTAATAAAATATACTCCTTTGTTACTAGGTTCACTGAATGCTACTAAGACTGTTGTTCCTATTGCAAGTTCTACAGAACATAGTTTCCTAAGCCGAAATGCCAATTTGCACTGTCATTATCTACATATCTATCTGCATTTCTATGTACACTTATTTACAAACATATATTGTATAACATATGTAAATACATTTAGATATTTTATGTGCAAATAAGTATTTTATAAACTTATGCATTTTTGATGTGTGCATATATATTTACGTATATAAAAGATTCTATAATCAGATGCATGGGAGGAAAGTTGAAGCAAATTTTAAATGTCTTTGCTGCTTGATTTTGCAGAATCTTTAATATGTTGACATCATGGTCATCTTTAAGAGTTATATTTGGAAGTTAGCTTCAGACAAACTCATTTGACCATAGGACACCTTTATCAAGGGCTAGCTCTTTGGATTATTATTCATTCCAATGCATCTTTATTTATTTATTTTTTTATAAATTTATTTTTTATTGGTGTTCAATTTGCCAACATATAGAATAACACCCAGTGCTCATCCCATCAAGTGTCCCCCTCAGTGCCCATCACCCAGTCACCCCCACCCCCCGCCCACGTCCCTTTCTACCACCCATAGTTCATTTCCCAGAGTTTAGAATCTGTGTAATAAAGTGTTCTTTACGCAGTGGGGATGGGAAGGAAGCAGTATTCAAATTCAACTAAAAGTTCTGTAAAACTCCTGAGAGGTAGAAGACACCTTAAAAGTTGTCAAGTCCAACCACTCACCCAATGGATAATACTTTTATTTTCCTTCAATCACGTAGCTGGTCAATACTTCATGTAGAAAAGAAACTGCAGAGCCTGACAACATGATCCATTACATTGTCTCCATCATTATTCTGATAATACCATTTGTCATTGTCAAAGGTCTCCAACAAAAATGTTTCTAAAAAGAAAACCAACAGACTAAGAACGGAAGCAGTGCCACGTAAGCATGGCCATCAACCATTTATTAAGGGTCTATTGCAGGCGGGGCATGCAGCAGCTCACCACGCTCTGCTTGGGGAGATGGCCATGCCCCAAACTAAGTCATATAATGTATTACAAGTCTTGTCCAGTTATAAACAAATTGGTACAAAAACACGAGTGAGTGAGGCCACTTCTTCCAACTATAGAATTACAGGGCTAAGGGACTTTACAGAGGTCATAACTTTTGAGATTGTCTCTTTTGGTGAGTAAGATCTTACCAAATTGAGTAGGACATGCAGGGAATTTGATCTGAAAAGAATGAGGGAACACTTGTCAAAGGTGTTCGAGGTAGTGTCAAAGATTCGAGGATGATTTGGGGGCTGCAGTGTTAAACGGGATCAGAGCATAGCATAAGTGTTGTATGGGGGATGGGAGCTGTTCTGGGTTGAACCGATCCACCCCCCCCCACCCCCCGCCAAATGTATATGTTGAAGTCCTAACCTCTAGGATCTCAGAATGTGACTTTACTTGGAGACAGTTTTTACAGAGTAATCAAGTGAAAACAAGGTCAAACCAATCCAATATGACTGGTGCCCTTATAAGAAAAGGAGATTGGAACACAGACACAAATAGAAGGTGATATGAAGAGACACAGGACGACAGCCATCTATTAGCCAAGGAGAGAGGCCTGAAACAGCTCCTTCTCTCTCAGCCCTCAAAAGGAGCCAACCCTGTCAGCACCTCGACTTAGGACTTCTAGCCTTTAGAATTGTGGGATAGTAGATTGATGTGTAAGCCACCCAGCCTGTGATACTTTGTCCAGGCAGCCCTAGGAACCCAATACAGGAGTGAAGCAGGAGTGTAAATTGAGGCTAGACGTCGAGGGCCCTGCAATCCTGTGCTCAGCAATCTGAGCCGTGGGGAGCTTCTGAAGTCTGCTGAGATGGAGCAGTCTGGCCGGAGGTATGTTAACAAGCTAACTCTGCAGCAGAGTGGATCAGCTTTAGGCTGAAGGAGGAGAGGGAGGCAGCAGGAAGCCAGGGCCTGTGGCTTCTTCAATGGGCCAGGTGATCAAGGGCCTCAATTAGTCCCGGAGCGTTGGGTGGGCTTTGTAGAAGTGGCGGGGGCAGACCCAAGCAACAACAGAACACAGCTCAACCAAGAAGGAGAAGCCAAAGCAGCCTGCAGATTCATGGCCATTGTCTGCTGAGATTGAGCACAAACGGGTAAGAATGCCTGGGTCCAAAGACAGTGGCTGTACCCCTCTCAGGGCCCCTAAGGCTTTGCAGATGGCCTCTTGCTCTTCTTCCTCCGTGCACTCCCAGTGGCTTCCTTTGCCATCAGTGAACATGCCCAATTCCTGCCCAGCCTTTGCCTTTGCAATCCTCACTGCCCGAGAAACTCCTCCATGCCCGCCCTTTCCCATCACCACCACCTGAATGGCTCACTCCCACCTTTGTGGCATCAGCACCCATATCACCTCCTGGAAGGGGTTGCCCTCTTTCCCCAATACTTCTCTGTAGCTTTTCTGCCCTGTAATCAGGGTTTTTTGTTTGTTTGTTTAATGTCAACTCACTTCAACTTCACATCCCCAACTCTAATGTAAACTGTGTATGGGGACTTGGTCTATTTCTTCCTGCTGCTTCTCCCCAGAGTCTGGCACACTTAGTAGGTGCTCAGTAAACCGCGGTTGAATAAATGAATGAATTACTATCTTTGAAACTGAAGTATAGCTTTGCAATTTTCTGAAGGTTGAAACCACTTCCATGTTTCATAGCATTTCACTGACCCTCAGAAAGAATGATATTTTTGATTAATAAGTTTACAATTAAAGTGATCATTTCTAATACTTCTCAGAGAAACTACTGGAATTTCAGAGGATGTAACAACACGTAGCAGTGAGTTGTGGAAAAGGTAAGTTTTGATTTCACATGTTTTCATTGAAAGTACCTTAAATCACTTAATATCTTAAGATTTTTTTGCATAAAAATCTGGACAAGACACTGGACAAGGGGCTTCATGGTTGTATCTGTTATTTACTGTCCCTCCGCCTTCAGCAGGAGAAGCCTGTGATTCACATTGGGTTGTACCACAGCAGAGAAGGCATCCTCTGACCTTTGGGTCGCTTAAGCATTTAGACACCTGATGGCAATCTTTCATTAAATTTGGTGTAGCAGCAGCCATCCTGGCAGGTAGGAGAGAACACAATTTGTTTTTCTTCAGCAACCTTCACACCAAATATCTGAAAATGTTTCCCAGTGACAGACAAAACTGAGAGCTTAATGTTTTTCCAGATGAGCATGGTGGCTTTCATCGAGGGAAAATGATGTGGGTGGATGAGCTTAATGAAAAGTAGAGAAAAGAGGAAGGGAAAATGAAGTTTATGCATGGTCCAGATACATTTAGGGACTTGGGCAGACTACTTAGAGAGAGAGCAGGATGTGATGCTAATGGGCAGGAAACGAGTTCGGGGAGATTTAAGTTGTGTTAAAATGCAGTATAATCTGGTGAGCCAGTGTTCTCTCCCTTGTTCCTCCTTCCTTGGCTTCTCCCCACTGCTTTCCACTTGCCTCAAGCTGGGAATAAAAGATACAGTTTTGGGAGAAGGGTGGATATTTCTCCCCATCAAGAGTAAAAAAGGCAGAATTGAATAGGAAACCTTTCTCATGTCTCTCTGTCCGTTCATCAGGTCAACATTTTCTATGACCTTGATGATGTAAGACTAGTTAAGAGCTACCTTTTATCAAGCACCTACTATGTGTTAGGACCTTGTACCTTAATTGCAGTTGACTTCACATAAGAAATGAAAGCAAAGAGGAGTTAATAACTTTCCCAAGCCATTTTGGCTGGTGGGTGGCAGAGTGTGGATTTGACTCTGACACCTAAGCACCCACCACTAAACATATGGCCTTCCTCTGTGCTCAGTACCTGTTAATCCCAACCACTCCCTGGCATGATATGCCATCATGGTGCTGCTGACTTCCTGATGAGGCTCAGTCTCAGCCTCTCCTGATCAAGACTTGTCCACCCAGCTGCCTAGGGCCGCCTCCTCTTGGGTAGCTCACCACCATCACCAGTTCACTCAAGACTGAACTCTGCCTCACTCAAATCCTCCCATGTCAAGAAATAATGCCATGTCTACACAGGCCAGATGCAAATACCCAGGAGTCACCCTTGAGCACCCACCTCGGCCCCCTGCCAACACTCACCTGCAAATAATCACAAAGTCCTGTCACTTCTGACTCCATATGTGTTAGAAATCTGACCCCTTACTTTAGTCCCCAGCCACTTGGACTAAACCACTATCACTGGGACCACTATAATAATCTTTTCTTTTTTTGTACTTTTTTTTTTAATTAAATTCAATTAGCCAACATGAAGTACATACTTAATTTCAGATGTACTGTTCAATGATTTATCAGTTACACATGAGGTGCTGTGATGAGCTCTGGGTGTCAGACACAACCAAACATCTTTTTTAATTCTTTGTTTTTATTATGAAATAAAATGTACACACATACATACGCATGCAGCACACACACACGTATTTTATTTATGTAATAAAGGAGTCTAGAGGACTTTGATGTATTATTTAAAAAATAGTAATGAAATGACATCCTTTTATCTACCAACCAGTTTAAGCTTTAGAATATCATCAACATCTTTGAAGAGTCCTTGATTTCATTCTTCCCCGTCCCGAGAAAACCACTATCCTGCATTTTGTAAATGAACAGAATCGTAACATGTTTTATCGCTGTCTTCCTCAGCATTAATGTTTTGGATATTTAAAAAATTATTATCTATAGCAAGGTTTGGCAAACAATAGCTCATGTTCCAAATCCGGCCTACTATCTGTTTATATAAATAAAGTTTTATTTAAAACATTTAAAATTAAGTTTTATTTAAAGCCCTATTATCTGTGGTTGCTTTTATGCTACAATGGCATTGAAGAATTGCAACTGAAACCATATTGTCTGCAAAACCTAACATATTTAATATCTGGCTCTTTGTGGAAAATGTCTGCTAACCCCTGCTGTAAAGAGATCTGCCCATGAGTATTGGGAGGCATGTACGAAAATGTTCACAACAGCTTTGTTTTTAAGAGTAAAACCCTTGAAACAACTCCAAGGTGAACAACAGAAATGGGTAACTGCGCCGTGGTATGTTTCACGGACTGCAACACAACTATGATAATCAAATAGCTACCTAAATCCACAAGAATAGAGCTAGAAACCATAATAGTATAGTTTTCATGGCCCCAAAGAAAATATTATGATTCCATTTGTTTAAATTTCAAAAGCAAGCAAAGCTATAATATATTATGTATAAACATACCTATGTGATAAAACTATAAAGAAAAACAAGGGGATAATTAACAAATTACGGAATAGTAGTTTTCTTGGTAGGAGGTAAAAGCAATCAAGGGTATGTGTGTGTATCCTACCCAAGTCTGCAATTTGTCTTTTCCCCTGTTTGCCCCTGTTTGAGAATTCTTCAGATGAACTGAAGTTTATAATTTTAATAGAGTGGTCATTTCTTTTTTCCTACAGGTTGCTCATCTTGTGTTTTATTTTTAAAATCTTCTCTTAAAAATGAGAATCCTTTTCCATTTAATTTTTAAAGTTTTATATATTTTCCTTCCTTCCTTCCTTCCTTCCTTCCTTCCTTCCTTCCTTCCTTCCTTCCTTCCTTCCTTCCTTCCTTTTCATTCTTTCCTGATGTTATTAACACTTTCCTCCAACTATTCTGAGTGTACCTCCTAATTTTTCTTTTCCTTTTCTGGATATTTTGTACAAAATTGACTTTTCCAATGCTTTTGCTTCATTGTTAAAGAGTCATTATATGGGCAGCCCTGGTGGCGCAGCGGTTTAGCACCGCCTGCAGCCTGGGGTGTGATCCTGGAGACCCAGGATCGAGTCCTGCATTAGGCTCCCTGCATGGAGCCTGCTTCTCCCTCTGCCTGAGTCTCTGCCTCTCTCTCTCTCTCTCTGTGTCTCTCATGAATAAGTAAATAAAATCTTAAAAAAAAAAAAAAGAGTCAGCATATTTATCCTTTAGTGTCTTGAGCATCTTCTACTTCTTTATTTCAAGGCCACTTTCCTTGTGCTGCAAACTGAACAAAGCCTGTAACTTGTCTTCTTTTTATTTTCCTCCATCTCTCATGATTTCTTGTCACATTCACTTCTCAGAGATAAATTCAGACCATCAGAAACTTTATAGTACACTCTCAAAGATAATGGCATCCCAATACCTAGCTCTTGCTACACATAATTTGAAATAAAAGATCTATAAACAAGGCAAATACATATATATATATTTGGAAATATATATTTCCAAACAAAATCAAACATAAATAGATCCTTAAATTAACATACAACCTTCATAGATTATATCTCTCTCCCTTTTTCCTTTCTTTCCCCAAGTGATTGCCTATTCTCTGTTGTCTGCCCCTTGCCAAGTGGGAATCTGGTGCTCTCTTCACCTTTATAAATGTGGAGCTGTCCTTGAATCCAGTGGAAAAAGCCTTTCCCCCACTGACCTTCTCTCTCACAACTGCACTGTGCATGCTTCTCTTTCTCATTGTAACTTTCTCTGTGCAGGGGACCCTTCACTCGCTATATCAATGATTATACTAAAAAAAAAAAATGAAAATCCTTAATCACCAAGCCCCAAATATTTCTTACCCAGACCACATTTTCCACCTGGATCCCACAACCCATTCTCTATACAACAAACAGGGTACTTTTAAATGTGCAAACTGGTTTCATCTCGTCTATGGCCTCCCTTCACATGTAAAATAAAATGCAACTCTAAGCTCCAGGTTACAGTGAACTACCTACATCTCCAACTTCGTGTGCCACTCTCTTCATCACGTTCTATGGTTGGCCTGAACAACACGAGCTTTTTTTGCTACAGGGCCTTTGCATTGGCTATTCCCTCTATTCAGCATGCCCTTTCTCTTGATTATAAGGCTCCCCGACTCTTCTTGTTATTTAAACCTCAGCTTCAATGTCTTCTCCAGCAGAGAGGCCTTCTCTTCCTAATGCCTCCAAAGAACATACCCTGGCCTTTCCATCACATCAACTTATCTTAATATTCTGAAGAATCCTCATTGATATCTGATTTTTCCTGTTTGTTTATTATATATTTTGCCCTCACTAAAATATCAGCTTCCTACAAGCAAGCACCTTCCCTCTTCTTTACTGTTGTCGAACAGGTGCTTAGAATAGTATGTGACATCTTGGCTGAATGAATAAATGGACTTGATAAATTCTTCTCTTGTCATTTCTTTTAATTTCACATATTTATTCTCCAGACTAGATCCCATCATGATTGCTCTAAAATCATTACAATGAAATCTTTGAGTCCGCATTATAATGTAATAGGTAAGAATTTCTTCTGTGTCTTGTTTTAATTTCTGAAAAGAATGATTATTTTTAACTTTGATCTACTAGTTTTCTCATCTTAAAGAGTGACACTGCCTTCGCCCTGTTGGATAAATCAGAATATCTAGGAATTATCCTTAATTCCTCTTTCTTCATTAGGGCTCACATTAAGCCTGTCACCAAGTTCTAATGAACATGTTTAATTAATGCATTTTCTTCTTTCCCATGGCTGCAACCCCAGTCCAATCTCCCATTAATCCTTGCCTAGATTCCTGCAATAACCCCTTACTGGTTTTGCAAGCATTGCTTTCCCATGATTTTTATCCAAACTGTAATCAAAGAAATATTTTTAAAATGTAAATATAATGCCACTCTACTGCATTAGCTCTTCAGTGCTTTCCCATCCATTAGAATAAAGTCTCAAGTCCTTAACATGAACTAGAAGCACGACTTTCTTGGACACTGCAATAGCTGCTGCTCTTCCTTCAGCTTGGATGGTCATGTTGGCTCTTTCTCAGGGTGTCAGTCTTTAAATGGGAAGTTTATTTGATCTTTAGAGCAATGCAGTGAAAAAGGCTGATGATGTTATTCCCTGTTTTATAGATGTGAAATCAAGGCCTATTGCATTGATAGGTTTGCCCAATATCAGAATAACTGAGAAAGATCCCAAATTTCTCTTTCTTTACTTAGAACATTTGGACAGTCATCAAGTTCTCTTGATGTCATTTCAATGTCCCACACAGTTAAGAACAGCTCTAGGAACCTAATCTGCTGATCCCTTGACCATCTTTAATTTACATCTCACTGTCACATGATATTTTTTCTTCTCCCATGTGTTCTAACCAGGATACCAAAAGGTCATTGTTGAGTGCCAACCAGGCCCTGGTTGCTTTGCAGAGCACAAAATAATTCAGTGTCCATAAAGCTAGAAGACAGTGGAGAAAATTAGAAAAAAACTTAAGTTTTCTATAGGATAAGGATCTTATCCATGACTCTGGTCATATTTCATTGACTTTATGTTTCCTTGTATCAGGCACTATCCTAAGGGGATGAAAGAGACACAATACTTTTTAGGTACAATTTGTTGAGGTTTTTCAATGTTTCAAGCATAGGTGTTCAGATTTTTTTTTCTGTATATTCAATCCTCATAACAATTCTGTGATGTTCTATTATTATCCCCATATAACAGATACGGGGACTCAGGCATAGAGAGGTTAAGAAATTCACCCACAACCTCACAGGAAGTGGAGGAATTCAGGTATTAACCTAGCCACTTTGTCTCTACAGTCCATGTTCAATCATGACTTTCCAGGGTTCTCAATTGAAATAGAATACAATTCCTTTTAATAAGGGTTTTATACTTGGTATGTAGGGGAGGCCCATAAATACAAGACCTTGTGATTAAAATTATGATCCATTCAACACGTCTTTCCATTGCCTACTTTCAAGTGGATATTTTGTCACGTGTTTTCATTTACATGGTACAGAACAAACAACATGAAGGCAAAAGCTAGAGTTTTGTTAACTGTGTTATTTTTGGGAGAGTTATTTAACTTTTTAGTACATTTTCTTCAGAAATAAAGCATGGGTACCAAGTGTCTATTTCAAAGTTTTACTATTGGTGTTGAGTGGATTCATGTGTATCAATCAACACATAGTAGGTCAATAGGAAAACTTTTATGATTTGTAGGCATATTAATGAAAGAGCTGTGCATAAGGTGACAGATAAACATGAAAGAAGAAACTGTTAACCTAGCATGAGGAACAGGGGGTGTTCCTCATAGTTCATTGAACCCTTGAGCTGGGACTGGAAAGATGTCTGAGAATTATTTAGACTCAAGGATGTCCTATATTCCTCCATTTCACTTTTTAGCATCCAGATTTTTCTCTGAGAACCACTCTTTCCTCAAAATGTGTATGCTTCCTCCCATGTAGACCTGTTTGCTGCTGATATTCATCCTATTATACAAGCACAAGCCTCCCTGATACCAAAATAGATACTACAGAAAACAGAGAAGAGAAATGGCATGAAACCAGGCCTTTGATAATGCCAATGAGCCATTGGTTCAATCAAATATGAATGCTGTCAACCTCTTGACTTTCCAATCTGTGGACCAACACATAGGCTGCATTGTGAAAGCCCATTTACGCTGAGTTTTCTTTTACTTGCCACGGCTCCCCCTCCTAACTGCAGGGAATTCTGGATAGGAGGGCTGCATGTGCAAAGGCTCGCAGAGCGAAAGGAGAGAGCATGATGGGTTTGGAAATATTACATTGAGAAATGAGGCCAGAAGGTGGGTCAGTGCCAGCCTTTCAAGGGCATTGACTTCCATTTTAATGAGTTTGGACTCTAGCCTGTAGGCAGTGGGGAGCAACAGTTTTTGAGCAGAGAAGTGACATGATCAGATTTGCATTTTAGAAATATGACTCTGGCTGTGAAGTTGAGTTTGGATAGGAGTAGCAAAGTCTGAAAGCAGAGAAAAGAGTTAAGAGATAACTACGATGGAATGAAATAAAGATAGCAATAGGAGGGCTAGAGAGGCAAGGGCCTGGTGTCATTTTCTTTCCAGATCCATCTTATTATCACATGCTTACTTTTATGGATTCTCCTTGTCTTTTAATTCTAAGTTCACAGATGTCTCTCCAGTCACAGCTGCAGACTGGCAGACAGGGGACTCTTGCCCTCAGGTGCACTGCAGAGCCTTCAAAATCCAAGATTTGAGGCATAGGAGTCTTCTAACTTTTTAATATTCCCTTGATGTACTTATTCCTACATCATGGTTGTGCTTTCTAGCTGGACATTAACAAACGGTATGGTAACAAATGGTACCAAAACTCCATGATCATCACAGACCACAGATGATGAAACCAATTTAAATATCCTCTGAAACCATAGATGAGTCCCTAGTTCTTTCCCTTTCAGAGCAGAGATGCCTCAGCTGGGGGTACCAAAATAGTGTCATAAAATTCATGTTCATTGCCTCATTTTTCCATATCAGAAAACCTCCAACTAGTTATCAGGGAGTTAATTTTGCTTCCCACTAGAAAAGATTCTAACATCTTTTCAATAAGAGAATGTTGGAATTGTATGGGGGCAGAGATACTTAAAGAGTTGGGAGTTTGGTTTTTAAGTATATACTTAAAAAAAAAAAAAACAAAAAGCAAGTCTTCATGTCCAGTTCCCTGGCACCATGCTTTCATTTGTGGCATGGAATTTGGTGCAAGTCTGAATGGTCCGTTAAACATCTGTTAATAGGACCAGGGAAGAGTTCACGGTTCCATGAGTACGTACCATCTAGACTAGTTTTGCTAGTCTCCTGCTGAACTACAAAGTCATAGTTAGAATCACATTGGGGAACTTCTAGGAATTTAGGCCAGGAAAATCCATTTCCAGTCTTAGATTGTCATCACCGCCACCATCACAAAGTAAAATCATTCCTGTGCCTTACCACGGATGCATGGGGCAGTGACATTTTAAATTTCAATATTTTAAGTACTGGAAAGGAGCTCAGAAATTATCTACTCTAGACTTATTAGTTAAGGAGTTCACTTGTTTTGGCTGAGGCTAAAGATAACAGAAACCACATACCAAAGTGTGGAGCTAGAATTCATCATGTGGGACTGGCCACAAAGGAGGTGCCTCAGGTCCCCATCTGTAGGATGGAAATAATTATAGTATATATAGTTCTAAAGGCTGTTTGAGGATTATGTAAATTAATATATTTGAAGGACTTCAAGTGCTACTGGCACATATTAAGTATTAAATTAAGTGTTACCTATGATGACGTGGCTATTCGGAGACTCAGGTTCCCTGTCAATTTACACATAGATGGGCTGGCTGGCTGAATGCTCAACTGGTAGAACAAAGGCAATTCTGCTGAACTGGGCAGCAGGCACTTTAGAGTTTGTCAGAGCAAAGAAAGAATAAATATTTCTTAGTGATTCATGTATCTATACCCAAAAGAGGCCTGTGCAGAGTGGGCTTAGATCTTGTCCGAAAGAGATGAGCAGATCTAAGCAGAGACAAGCTGGGGATACTGCTGGGCTCTTAGGATTGCAGGAAAGGAGCAAGAGTGAGCCAAAATAGAGACACATTCACCTTGTCTATGAAATTGCAGGTGAGGTCCCCAGTGATGGAAGGACACTGAATGACTCTTGAAAGCATCACAAGAGAGTTAGTTGTGAACATCTGACAACTTCAGAAAAAGTCAATGACAAATCAACATGGTAGTGTCAGCTAATAAATGTCCTTCTCTCTTTACTCTCTTCTCATTTTCATCAACATTGGGTTTTGGGGGAAACCATCAGAAACTTTGAATTGCAAATTGGGGAAGAGAGAAAAGGCTGGGAAAGTGGAAAGAGGACACTCTAACTCCTTCTGACCATAAGCTGCTTTATTATTATTATTATTATTATTATTATTATTATTATTAATTTATGGAGCAGTCTGAGCTAGAGGAGAGGGAGATGGTTTAATTTTAATTAAAGATATACTGTTACGTGGAACCACACATTTTATTTATTTATTTATTTATTTATTTATTTTTTTAAGTTTTATTTATTTGTGATAGTTACAGAGAGAGAGAGAGGCAGAGACACAGGCAGAGGGAGAAGCAGGCTCCATGCACCGGGAGCCCGATGTGGGATTCGATCCCGGGTCTCCAGAATCGCGCCCTGGGCCAAAGGCAGGCGCCAAACCGCTGCGCCACCCAGGGATCCCGAACCACACATTTTAATTACTGAATCGAGACAGTGTTCTGTGACTTAAAGTGACAAGAAAAAAATCTTTGTATACTGAAGGATGATCCAAAAAATCATGAGTTCGGCAGAAGTTCCTAGCAAAACTAGCACCTTGAGAGCAGATTGAAAGGAACACAGGAGCCCAAATAAGGTTACTTTGTGATTGCGTACTGTGAGTTGTGCCTGTTCAACATAATGGCTACACAATTAGCAAATATTTGTCAGATGCTACTACATGCCAGGCACTGCTCTGCATATAGCAATGAATAAAGACGAATCTGACTATCTTGGAAATTAGACTCTACAGGGGAAAATGATGGCACCCCAATAAAGAATCCGTTGCATAAATAATAGATCTGGAGTGGGGTAAGGGCTAGTAAGAAAACAGGGGAAGGAGAAGAAGAGTAAGAGGATGGAAAATGTGGCAGGGGCAGCACGTGGAAGTTCTCTTCTGATTGTTTCTATTTTTTCAGTGCACTTGGAAGTGACATCACTGAGGGGGATGAGGGTGAGGCAGGTGTCAGAACTGTAAAGGGAAGGTATGAAGTTGTCCCCTAGAATCATGAGACAGAAAACAGAATTGGGAATGGTAGAGGATGGTCAGGCAGCTTTGAGAACCCTCCTGAGAGGCATAGTAATGGTTTTAAGTGATGTGAGTGAGCACTCGTGTATGTTTTTCTTCAGCCAAGTTCAAGTACCATGTGGCAGGCACAGGGAAGTGGAGAATTAAGTTGGTCAAGGTTGAGGGTTGGCCAGGGAGAGGAAGGGACATGAGCCATTTGCAAGGAGCCATGAAATCCAAGTTGGGTACGGAGGGAGATGTCAGGAGAGCAGTGAGTGCTGATGTTGATTTATAGACCCTGCGGGGTTTATTAATGTTTGAGTCGTGACACAAGAGTGAGTGAGCTGTACAGAAAGGAGGTGTGGCAGGAGGTGAAGATACTTGAAGTGGAGATTATGGTGATGACAAAGTTCAGAAAATGTCCCAACGATTGGGTGGCTGACATTGAGTATACAGTATCCTGAAAGTGGGAGAATGAGAAATCTCCCAGCAAGAGGCCAGACTGATCAAAGAACTATCCCTGTGGTTATTAAAACTCACCAAGAATCATGACAGGATGATAGCAGAGACTAATAATGAACCAGGTGCTACATTGGTAAGAAATGAGGAGTGATTAAGAGCTAGATGAAGAAGGAGGTGGT